>NC_049172.1:18029152-18629152 GCF_009769625.2 Cygnus olor | reverse complement strand
AATTCTCTTTAAAAAAATCCATCCTTATTACATCCATACATGATATTTGTCTCTTTGGACCATTTCTAAAACTAATGTCATTAACACCCCAAACTGATTACTGTAGTGTCTAAAAGCATGTGGGGAGTTATTTTTGAAGCCTGAAGAATAGGGCTACATTACAGGAAAAACTTGCAAGCATTTCACTGAAATAGTGTTTGGCATCATGAAAACACAAAGCTTCAGAGGGTGCACTATGTATAAAGAGCACAGCAAGAACTCTGCATTGAAAAATTAATAAAAGTGAAGCAGATTGTTTTATTTCTAATTAGGAACCATCGCTGACTAGGGTGGTAAGGTTTCACTGAGAACTAGAAATAATTCTCATACAGAGAATTATGCTACATTGCTTTTCTTGGAAATATTTCCAAGATCAAGGATGCAATACCCTGCACATTAATAGAACAGGAAAAGAGGAAAGCAAGAGGAGTTTTCAGTGGCTCTTCACACAAAAGGCTGACATAAATCTTGAAAAAATAACAGGTCTGTTTGGGTTATTAAATCATTGCTTGGTGAAAGAGCAGTATAATATATGCTATAAAGCACAGGGGACATAGTCGTTCCATTCAGATTTAACTAATTTTCTTTGTATTCTGTGGGAAATAATGCTTGATACAGACTGTTAATACATTTTATTGAGGGTTTTGCCCTGGGACTTTAGCTAAGGTAAACTCACCAAAAGGAGAGAAAATGAAATCTAACTCTTCTGGCCAAGACCAGCTTTCCAAAAGTAAGCTATGCCACCCAGGAGGGGAGCTGATGCATAACCTAACATTGGAGGCATAGAGCATGGATGAAGATATCTGAGCAAGTCATTCAAGTCTTCCTTTCTATGAAATGAAATGACACAGTTCATCAGGCCTAATCTAAACATTTTAGGATGAGGATGAGATAAAGGAGTGCAATGCCAAGGCCTACAGTGGCTAGCCAAAATGCAAAAGTACACATCAATACATGCAGATTAACATCCTCCCTCATGTCCCCCACATGCTGCAAAGAGGCCCCCAGTAATATTTTTAACAAATAACCTCTATAGTATATTCATAGTTGTTCCTTATCTCACCATATCCTGTGTTAAAAAATAAAAATAAATAAATAAATAAATAGATAAATAAAAAGGCAATGAAAGTTTCCAAACAAAAAAAATCCCATTGGCTTCTGAAGTAACAGGACACAGCTCTTATCATCAGTTCTGGAGCACAATGAAGAAGAAGCACCTGCACGCAGAGATGTGACAGCTATCAGCTATTTAGCTTCTTCCTCCCCTCAAGACATTCTTTAATAGAGAAGCTAACCTGCTTCTATGTATCTACTTCTTCCAAGGATACCAGTGCATGATTTTAACCCAGATAAGTAAACCGCAGAGGTAAGTTAGGACACAGGTACTGAGCAAGTCAACAGCAGAGTCAGGAATCTAACTCAAGAGAAATAACTCATGTCCTTTCCAATGACTGCTGATTTACCACAGCGCAGGTAGTTGCAGAATGCTTTTGGAGACTACATGAAAATACGTGTTGTAAGGGATGACTGTTGAGCTGTTAGAATCCAGATACATGAATCAAAAATCGCATTTGTCTCCCTACTTCTGCCTCTAGCTATGGATTACGTTAATTCCCCCCTCCATATTTTCACTTCTCCGTCTGCAAGATGGTGACTTCCTTCCCCACCAGCAGCTGCAGTGTTTCTTAATTTACAGCTGTAAAGTGCTTTGAGACCCTTGCATAAAAGTATAGGGAAACATAAAATACTCTTGTTTCTAAGCTTATCAGTACTATGAACAAAACAGTTATTTGAAGCCGTACTGAGAACATATTATTTTAATTTTGACTGCTCTGACATTGTGGTATATTTCCATTTTAGAGCCTTTATGGGATTTACCATATTCTCCATTCTTAAGGTCAAACTTTAAGGATAGCAGCAACATGAGATAACAGACTTGTTACAATTACGGAGAAGGGAAAGGATTAAATCTGCCTGCTCATTTTGTATCTCAGCAAGGATAAGGATGGAGAAAGCAAAGAAAAATAAATTGCAAGGCTCTTCAGTTCTTTCTGTAGAGAGGTGCCTCTTATAGAAAAGCAAAGTTTCTGGGTGTTCATCTAGGCTAAACTGAAGCCCTGTCATTGCAGCCACTACTTTAATTCCTAAGAAGGGCAAAATAAGAGAGAGGTTAACAAAAGGAGAATTTAAACTTAGTCAAATATTTCCTTTGGTTTTGAAGCCAAGAAGTTTCTGCAGTTTATTTCTCTTTCTTTCACTGCAGAGAATTTAGAGCTCAGACACACTGACTGGAATGGAAGAGTAATCAGTCAGAAAGAACAAATAAATTTTGTGTCTGCCTCTGTTAGTGGGGAAAATAATTGAAAGCATGACTGCTTATGCGGTTCCTCTACAACTTCAAAAGTGTACAAAATCACAGAAAAGGGAATGCCATCTGTTTGTTGTTAGGGTCATGTCTTTTATTTTCCTACTTATACTCCCACTGAAAGCAATGAGAAGTTTTCAGTTCTTCGTAATGAAAATGATATAACTTTATTTTCTCTCCTATATTCAGGTTACAGGCTTTATTATGCATCTTCCTTTCCTCCCGAGTAAGTTTAAGTCTTTGTTAACTAATAAATTTGAACAATATCTATAAAATAGAACAAAAATGGCCAAAAAAAAAAAAATGGTCACCACCTTATAAGAGCAGGAACGTGACACTAAGGAGAAATAGTGGACCTCCCTCAGGTCTGAGTGTTTGCATCGAGAAGATTATTAAAAGCAAAGGCCCTGCAATAACACAGAATGCGCCCTTGGCATAATGAAAGCAAGATGTAAAAATGTGTTGGTGAGGAGGGCAGCTTTGAAGCAGCTGCAAGCCCAAGCTCTATAATAATAACTGAAGGAGGATATGCTGGTAATGGAAGTGTGCCTTGTCTAACTTCAACTATTCATCTCAAGGGGCGATTTACAAGGTGATAAAAGGTTCCAAGCTGCAAAAGGTACTTTAGGCAGTTAAAAAGCAGCTTTTTATGATCATTTCTTCTGTACAGTACATGTTGTTTCATTAATCAAATGCTTATTCTATTAAAACTCCAACTCTTTTAGCTGGTGGGACACCAAGTTTTACTACCATAAAATGGCATTAAAAGCCACAGACTTCCCAGCTAAGCTCTTGTAATGATTCTAACACAGCTCAAGTGTGGCTATCTGCAGTGGGACACTGAGTGGCACGTCTGCTCCGCTCCACGCCTTGGCAAGTTTCTTGGCTTGCTTCGGTTCTCGAGGCCACGTCACCCCTTCCCTGCAAGAAGGCACGCAGGGCACACACATCCTCCCTAAACCAGAGCAAAATAGGCGGCTCACATCAAATCTGATGCTGTCAGCATTAAATTGCTCTTTAAATGAACATTAAAAGCCCAGCACGGCTGTGGCAAATGGAAAGCTTCCACTCTCAAGGAACACCACTGCAATGCTTTAAAAACACCAAATTCATCTCCTAAGGGCCTAAAATCCAACCCTCACAGTGACAGCTATAGACCTGGGAATGTGGTGGGTGAACCAAAAAAACATTTTTAAAAACTTTTGTCAGCTCCTTGAAAGTGCCTTCACAAACCAAGGGTCCATAGACAACTGGCTCGGACACTCCTTTGGTTTTCTATTCCCTAACCCAACAGATTACTAAAACAAAGCAATTCTTTTTTTTGCATATCTAGCCCCAAAGTTGAAAGCATTAAGATTCCTACACCCTCCTCCACCAAACAAAACTGCAGTACAGTCTCCCAGTCATAGACATTAACTTTTTAGTTGGTTTAGGCATGGAGAACATCCTTTGTGCTAGGCAGAAAAGTAGAGCATACTTGGAGTTCACAGAGCTGGATGTGGAGAGCAGGAGTGAAAGGATGGGGAAAAGACCTGGAAGTTTATTTGCACAGCAACCACGGTGATCAACAGGCAATTTAACCTTGCATTTTAATGAACTTAAAATGTTAAAATAGTAACTATATTAATAAAGGAGAAAAAATGAATGATGATAATATAGCAGCTGCCAGGGGCTTGTCAGTCTAAATCCTCATGGAATTAATTTTAAACAAAATCAGTGTAGATACATTATAAAACACATTCTGGTAAAGTAATTTAAATTCACCAACTTGCCTACTGCATGTTTCAGAGGTAGTATGAATTTCAGATTGTTTTGCTAAAATGTATAACCTAAATCCTGTAAAACCTTGTGCAGGTTAAAAATAAGGCAAAATAAATGTATTTCAAAGAACATATCATAGTAGCATTAATAGAATCTAAAGGAACAACGGGTATTAAAATATTCCAATACACTAAACACCAAATCAACATACTAACACAAGGTTAACAGATTTCTATATTTAGATAAGCAACCATAGTGACAAACATCTTGTTATTTTGTGAAGTGGTAATTTCAACATCAGTATAGAACAATCACTTTTTATTACAAATTCGCTGCTACTGGGATTATCAACAACATTTCAACCAAAAATATTTTGGGAAAACTATACTTATTATTACCTTATACAGCTTGGGAGAGTGTTTTTAACATTTGCAAATGACTATTTTGTACTGCTGGCCGAAAATATAGCAGGAGACTCACACTAAAACGTGTCATTTTTCGCTCTATAACTTGCTTAATTTCTGTGTGCAAGCAATCAATGTCTCAGACACAGACAAGATGTCATTACTGCTGCTCAGGATTTGAAGGAATTAACTATTCCACCATGGGGAGGTGGTTAGTAGGGAATTCTTTTAAAAGCACAATTAGTGGCTGAAAAAAAAAAAAAAAAGGCTGTACTATTCTGTGTAATACAAACTGATACAGACTCTAAAGGCACTTGGCCATAGATATAGGGTGCAGATATAGGGTACAGAACCTGACCTGGATAAGCCCTCCCAAACTAAGTATCCGCTGCATTACAGTACCCTCCAAAATCAGAAGGACCAGTTAGCAGGTCAGCCTGTCTGCCCGTATGATGCACAAAACCTCCCCTTTTAGTCAATGAGCAGGGGGCAAGCCTTTATAGGAAGCAGTTCTCTTTTCTCAGCCTGGTCAGTACATATTTAAGGCTGCAGTCTTTCGCTGCCAGCTACACTTCTTCTTGGTGTAGTGCAGTGGAAATTGTCACCAGCTCTCCCCTAGGCCAAGTACTCTACCTCAGACATCTGAGATACAGCATGGACCTGTCTGCACGTTCTTGTTGAGACCCCCAAAAAATGACAGACGTGCTCAGAAGCACAAGGAAGAAGGTTTTCATTTCTGGCTATGACTCAAACCACAAGTCACTCTCAATTTTCTGGAAAGTAGAATAGAAAACGCCAGCAGACCATTTGTGCCTCATTGAACATTAGCTGCTACCTAGGCAGATTTACATTAGGCAGGCTTTTCTCTTACTACTTGTATTTTTGCGAGGAAGCTCAGAAGATTACCAAACTCCACGCATCATAAGTGTTCAGTCAACTGTCAAATGTTCTAGCTAGACTTCTCCTGGGCAGGGTTCATTACATATTAGGAAACATGGAGAGAGTTTGAAGTCTGTCCTCACTTCTCAGATCACAAGCCTCTGGTGACTCCACTTCCAAATCACTTTCACAAAGGCACACCTGAAGCAGTAAGCACAGTCACTAGAAAAGCCAGCAGAAGTCCTCTCAGATAAAGTCCTAGAATCACAGCAAAGCTATCTCACCTCTCATGGCCTTGAGGCACCACTGAGTAGTGTAATTAAATATTCTCTTTCTAAATGAGACTGGAGGGGAGGGGAGGGGAGGGGAGGGGAGGAAAGGAAAGGAAATCCTCCCTTAAAATCTGGAATTTTCTTCTTGTGCTGTCCTTAGAAATACTTCATCATAACAACTTAGAAGTATAATTTTTCACACATTTCTTCTTGATTTATTATTAGGAAAGAAGGCAGAGTCAAAATCAATATCTAACCCAGTTTCTTCTAGCCCTTGCTGTATATGCCTCTTCCTGCACAAGAAACTGGTTGCAGTGATCTGGAAGGAGCTGACTGCTTATATACATGTTTAAAATCAATTTTAGCATGAAATACATGGGATCAGCCAAAGAAAATGTTTAGGAGGATTAAAACAATCATTTACATTTGCATTTTGCCGATCTGTTAACAACTGCACTAAATATATGTTCAAAAAGCCTCTTATTTCTGCAGAGTCAGCAGCTCTCTTCACTTTCTCAGAACACTTTAGAGTCATAAATTGTGTCTTGTTTTTGCCCAGGTACACAACTGGCAAAAGGCTACAGCTTAGCAAATTAAAGCATCATTGCTTTCAATTTCTCTTCTACTCTAGTCCTGCCAGTAACTCAGGCAGCCAAGTTGACACAAGCCTATCTTAAAGCCTCAGACATGCTGATAACTTCGAATTAAATATGCAAAACTAAATTAATTCAACTAAATCGCTCTATTACTTAAGCAAAATAAGGGGAAATTATGAACTTAGATTGTTTTACTATGGCTCCCATTTGTTCCATGTGAGGTGAATGAACATAAAGCAGAAGTGTCCCCATTTTGAAAGAAACAAAATACCATAGATGGAAGTCTTTTTATTAGATCCTTTATGTCCAGTTCCAACAGAAGCTGAGAAGAGTATTTCAGATACAATTTGCAATCCTTTCACAGTTTAATATATTCATGATCTTCTGCTCAAACTGCAAAGTTCAGTAAACCACAAGCTGAAGGCTTGCATAGCTGGCCATCCAGCAGGGTTGTTTTTTGATCTTTCATTAATCAGCAGGCTGGCTCTCTTCTGATTCACCCCACTAACCCCTTGAAACTTTTTATTTGTAAAAGGATAATTCTTAAAATATTTCTCAATGGGGGTAATTACCTTCACTTTCTATATGCAATTAAACCAAGGAACAGAAGAGCTAAGTGACTGCCAGAGGTTATAGAGAGAGGCAAGATGAAAATATGGTGACTTTCTTCTGAAGGAGCTGCTTAAATGTTAAAAAAAATATATGATCTGAAAAAGAGAACACAAAAATTCCAGAAAAAATACGATGAACAGAGTCATGAATTTTGATTTGGCAGTAGTCAGTCCATGACAGAAGACTTGTCTCTTCTACTCTGATGGTACTTGGGATAAAATAAAAAAGAATTCAGTGCCAGTCTCATTGATAAATTGAACGTTAGGAAAGCCCTGAATGCAAAATTATCTAACAGATGACAAATTTGCTATAAGAAATAATAAAGTCTATGAGCAAAAAGTTCAACTTTTGTCCACATTTCCTATGCCTAAACTTGTATGATTTTTAATCAGGATTTCAGAATGTGACATTAGTATGCAATTAGGCTTTGCTTTTCATTATATGAGATTCTCAGAAGCAAAACAACATTCTTCTCTGGGAGCAGAAAGTCATTTGTTTAAATCTTGCAGTAAGATTGTATTTCTTCTGAAAAATGTCTAAAATAAACTCTCAGACCAAATGGGATTTTGGATTAGATGCCCTTGAATTTATCAGATACTGTAACAGTTATAGACTAGCTGGTAGGTAGGCAGTATCTACAGTTATTTCATCATATATGTTCCCAAGAGGTAAACAGCTAACCAGATATTATGCATAAAAAGGCTTTTCTTACTTTTAGGAGACAATTCATAACTGGTCTTAGCCTTTATCTCTTACCAGAAAACACCACTGTCAGAAACAATGTCATCATGGATGGCTATATTGCTACTGCTAAATTAGTACCTTCATGAAATTCACTAAAAGGTCAAAGTAATGGAAGACTGTAGGCATTCCCTTCCTATGCCTTTTAGAAGTCATAAATGAACATACTCATGAAGAAGGAGCTCCTAAGGTATCAAAGGACAATATCACAAGAAATTAATAAAGAACAAAGTACTATCTTTATAACTAATGCCTACCACAAGAAGAAAATGGCAGTTTGGGGAAACAGCTTAACTTTGCAGAAATAAAAATGCACCCATGTAGTACTGTGAATGCAAGAAGACTGCTAAGATGATGCTACCTTCAAGTTGTGGGGCAAGTATGTGCTGTAGCTAACCCCAGACCTGTGGCCTTGCACCATAAGCCCTTTAGAGTGGACATTAGGAATAATTTCTTCACAGACAAGAAAGCATTCAAACAGGCTGCCCAGGGAAGTGGTAGAGATCTATCCCTGGAGGAATTCAAGAGACATGTGGATGGGGCACTTAGGGACATGGTTTAGTGATAGGACCCGGTAGGTCAGGTTGATGGCTGGACTTGATGATCTTAAAGATCTTTTCCAATGTAGATGACACTATGATTCTATCATTCTATAGTCCCTATGGGACTGATGGAAGTGGAGGGGGAGCAGGGAATGGAGAATGTCTTCAATCGCCTTTGCTCTGATCCACATACACCTGGAACCACAATGCCTCTAAGAAAGTAATAGGAAATGCCAAAGATGTGCCTCCCCACAGGCTCTGTTGCAAGCCACATGACAGACTTGTGCAGAAAGGTGCTTCTGGAGCTCCTCAGTGTTTGCCTTCTGCATTGCTCACCCAACTCCTTATCTCCCCAGCACTCCAAGACCCATATCTCCCTAGCAATCAGCCCTGTGATCTGTGCCAAACCACAGACAGCAGTTACACCTTTCACAGACAGTTTCAGAAGCTGCAGCTTTAACTCCCTGTCAGAATGAAAAGAGATTTAAAGTAGCAAAATTCTCCACAATGCCCTTTCTCTCCCTTACTGCACTGAACATACATGAAAAAGCTCTCTTTAGAGAAAGGACAAGAAGAAGAGATCAGTCCCAATATACTCTACAGCCATACATTGTAGAAGAGATTCAGACTGGCACTGAATTTTTCAGCAGTTCCAGAAATGAGGACATTGGAGTGAGTTGGATTTTCAGGTACTCCCTTGCCAAAATTCCCATAACTCAGGCCTGCTGAGCATTCCTGCGTACTAGAAGGGTGCTATGAAATGTCAGGTGAAAATTGTATCCTGTTTCCCCCAAGAAAGTGTTTAACAATAAGAAAACCTTGTTAAATGTCTTCAAAATCTCCTGCTACCAGAGATTAAAAGACAGCAAGATGAATCAGACCAGCAGATAACAAGAATTTGGGGAGGTGGAGGCCAAGCTATAAACTGTCTAAAAAGTTCTTTTCATTGCAAAATATTACGGTTTAACAAGCCTAACAAGTAAACTGCATGAGCACTATGTTCACTTTCACACATCCATACGTGATCCCCATGGTCAGCAATATTGTACCCAAGTGGAACAGAATTTCTTCTCACCATCTCTATCTGCACCACTGTGACATACTCAGAAGGAAAAAGCATGGTAATTATGTTAAATAACTGAAAAGAACTTAGCCAGTTGTGCTTAATGATTTTTTTTATTTATACCTCAGGAAGAATCCAATGAGCCTTCTGTGAATTTAAGAAAGCTAAAACACCAAGCAAAGAAAATTATTGCTGCTTTTATAGCAATCATATCAAACTCACTTCCCCTGGTAATTATACTCTTATCCCTATCATGCACACCCCAGTTACATATTAAATCACACAATAATGGATACTTTCATTTTGCCTATACAGGTATCGATTACATTTCTGAAGCAAAGAAAGCTCAATAACCAAATATATCTCCTTCTGCCCCCAGTGAGACATGTTCAGAGGTTTCATAACAAACATGTTGCTTAAATGATTGGACAATCACTTCTTCCAAAAGATTTGAGGCACTTTTATTGAATTTATTTCTCAAAGTTTGAAAAAGTATTGTAAAATGTCTTCGTGTCTCATCAGGTTGTTTTGATAATGGCCTAGGTATTGACTTGACTTAGAGAAAATAGCTTGTGTCTGAGTAATGACAGAGAGAATGGTAGGAGGCAGGAGAGATATAGGCATGTGGGTATTGTCAGAACGGTTATAACTCCAGCCCCAGGTCCCACCTCTGACAGCAGTTAGCCTTGGACATGTCCTTTACTTTCCTCTAAAGCTCCATTAGAGAGAGACACGTGGTGAGCTGTCGCACACATGAATCTCATCCTAATGATTGAGACTGACTTAAAACTTAGAGCTGAATTCATTTCCAAAGACTTCCTTTCTAAGGCTTGCTTCTCTTTTGGGGTATTCTTATCACCACAAACACTCATCCTCCTGCAAATTTATGAGAACTTTTTTCAGTTTAGCAGTTTTTTTAATGTATTTTTTTCTTGGAAGCAATTATTTTCTCCTACTTGCTTTTCCCCATGAAAATGGAAACATTTCACCTAAAGCATTTTTTATTTCCTTTTTGGGGGAGAAACTTTATTATTTCCCTGAATGAGCTGACACAAATGTGAAACTATCACAAATTCATTTACGCGTTTGTTATATTATTCCACCTTTGTTTAAGCTACACAGGCTGCCTACCAAATTTCACAAGAAGCTTGCCTTTTAATGAGTCCACAACTCTAACAGGCTTTCCTGAATTTCAGAGGAAATTGCAGCAACACAAGTGTGTGTGTGATCTGGACATAGTCTGTGTGAAAACAACTTATGAACACATCTCTCAAATGCAGCATATGGTGTTATATGAAAAGAAAAATCAACACAAATCAGCAATTACAGCAACACTTCAGAAAGCCTGTGAAAAGAGTGTGCACCTACAGAGGGAAACCAAACAATTCATAATCTGATGAGGTTCAAGTTACTTCCCAGAGTCAAACTGAAGGGTAATCATATAGCACTGGCTCATTTCACAGTCAGAATGAGCAACAGACTTATTTCCCTCCAGCACGACGAGAGTGTAGCATAGAACTTGCAGAAAGCTTTAAGATTCAATTTCAGGGGTGGATCAGTTGATAGTGAATCATGCTCTCATGTAGGAAACCTGAAACAGGAGCTGTCAAACATCAGGGCATTCACAGCCTGTTGCAAGTGTTCAGTCAAGTCTGATTTAGCAGAAAGGTGTCTCTGTGTCATGCAAGAGGAGCTCAAGCTAACCATAAGGATTTTTTCCTAATTCTACCTATCGAACTCTTTTTCATGTCATCCTCCTACATGGCTTATTTTGCTGGTAGAAAAAAAAGGAAAAATAAGGGCTAAATCATGTTCCAAACACTGCAAGAAGGTAGCAGCAAGAGCAATGCCCTGTAAGACCAATGTTTTATCATACCTATTAAAGACCAAGAGGGAGGCAGCTTTCAACAAAGCCCAAGAAAGATGAGCAGCAGGAAAGAGAAACACCAGCTAGTACACTGCAATAAAACATCACCATGTGGAAATCCAGACACACTCCTAGCATGTCAAGAATGACCACTTGTAGATGCTACTGCCAAGTGGAGTCTTCTTATTAGCTGCATTTCATGCCTTTGTGAGTAGTAGTTTAGAGAGCTAAAACAAGTTGAAGAGTTATTGAACAATCTTTCTAAAACTCCCAATTCTTACCATTTTTCTATGTCTTACACGTCTATGGACAGGTTCTGCAAACAACTATGGATGAAATCTGACTTGAGAAATGGGGATCACAAGGGCACAGTTTTCTTACCAAAGTGAGCCTGAGAAATCAAACAATTAAAAATTAGATAACAGAAGATGTAATGGATCACTGCTGAAGTCTTAAGGACATCTTATTAGGACACATATATTTACCATACCCACAGACTTATTAAACATATTATCCTGACAACATCTCTATGAAACTGGAAATTAGCCCTCTCTTACTATCACTATTTTACATTTCAGGAGCTGATCCAAAAGAATCTAAAGCCCATATCTGCACAACCTCCTTTAGCTACCTCAGTGTTACAAAACATCTGCGGCTGGTTGTAGGCAGAGCAAAATGATTCAGATGACGTTGAAGCCCAACTTCCTTCCTTTGTTACTTATGCATACATAGCATGTCAGAGCATTGAGAGATGTCTCTACTTGATAAAGTACTGTCAACCTCAAAATTCAGGTGATCTGGGGAGGCAACAGTTAATACCAGTGATATATCAATGGCCAAGAAGGTTGCAGAACTGCATCTACAAAATTCAGAGGGTTTCAATACTTTTACATCATCTTAGAGTTTTAATTATAGCAGAATATGCAAAATGAGTTATTTGGTCTTCCCACAGTCTTTTTTAGGCTCACAGCTAAGTACCCACAAATATAACCAAGCATTTACACATAGCTGGAAGGTTCTGGGACTTTGTCTAAAATAATTTCATACCAAAGAAATTAATGAGTTGTTTAAGTTCTTCTAACCAAGAAAGTCATAATAAATTAATATATCTAATTAGAACCAACCTCAATGAGATTACATTAAAATCTCATTTTGTTCTATTAAAAAATTCAATAAAACTGTACCAATTAAATTAGGCAATCAGTAAGAACGAGGAAATTTTCTTGATGTTTCATCTACTTTGTTCAGCTATTAGAAGTCATTTTTAACAGCTTGTTGACAGTGCTCATCTCTTGACAGTGCCGCAGGTACTATCAGATGTCAGCTTTCAAATCTGCTTGGACAAATCATCTTTGCATTGCCATTTAGCACATCTGCCTCTGCAGGTAATTGAGCCCTCCTAGGAAGCCCAGTACTTCAGAAGTGTGGGAGATAACAGTTTACAGGAGAGAAAAGGGAAAGCAAAGGGAATACTGAATTTCAAGCTAAACTGATACAGAGCATGAAACTATAAAAATCTAATTTGCAAAACACTTACAACCTGTTGTAGAAACTACACAATCTCAGTTTGTAGATAAGTTCAGTGACACATATCAGTATGCATTATCTCATTGCCTGCAAGTCTGGTGGGTGGTTCACTCTCCACACCTGTCACATTTTAATGCCTGCTGGCATTGTCTTCCTACATCGATCTTGAGCAAAAATGGGTTTGGCCATACTGAGCAAGAAAAATCTACTAACAAATTTCCAGCAGCTCTTCTTCATCATAAAGTGCCACTCAATATGGACTGTGAGGAACTAGCATAAAACACTATCATTTTCTATATTTCTTATGTACAAATAAGAAACTGCTGTTACAGGTGTGTCTCTGTTCTGCATTTCTAACTTCTGCACCTCATGCCTTGTTATCTATGACATCAGGAGTATCTTTTCTTGAAGGCTGGTCTCAAACACAAAATCAAAATCCGCATTAGCGGACTGAGATTGAGTTACAGAATTGATCAAGTTGCTACATTAGCAGAGAGCACTGACACTGAAATAATCTCAGTTCTAATAGCAGGAGAAACAAAAATGGAATTTTCACTTTTACATATAGAAAAGAAATTGCTCTTGTCTCAAAATACACAATTTTTGGTGTCTTTCTCCACATTCTTCAGGAAAGAAAAAAATATTCTTCTGATTTATCCATCCTTCTACATGGAAAGCACGTAAATGGCTACTCTAGCTCAGCCCCCTGTAGTGTTTTACTCCTGGAAGACTCACTCAACTGCTCTGAAGAGTTTTTACAATAAGGTTGTACAAGCCCATTTGAGCAATGCTTTTTATGCCTTCAAGTCCTATGCCAGAGTGCTAAAAACCTTCTGCTGCTTGTGTTTTCAGATTCCCAGCTGTACCATATCTTGACTGAGAGCCTGAGGTCCCCATGGTCTTAGAATGGCTCCACTTCTCCAAAAGAATAGGCTATGAAAACCTATGTTTTCAGTAGCTCATCAGTAATGCAACCTGCATTCAAACACAAGCCCATCCTGCTGAAACATTTATGCCACACAAATGAACCAGCACATTGAGAATACACAGTCAAAATAAGCCAGAGACTGAATACTGATTTAGGAATTCGTTTCAGAGATACTGAATATCCAGTTAGTTCAGACAGCCATACTTTCCTGGTAAAGACACTCTTCCAGTTGCCTGGTTCCCCAAGTGATCTGTGTTTGTCCTCCTTACTGCAGAATATTATGAGATACAAGTACCATTTAATAACAAATAAACAGTGCTAACAATGTCAAAACATCCCACATTACAGGAAAAAATATTACAATTGTCCTACTTGATAGTGCCTTTCCATTTGAAGTTACTTAGTGGAATTTATGCAACTACAATTTTGAAGAGGTGAAACTCAAATGAAGTCAGCCTGAAATGATTTGTTCTGTACTCACTTCACCACTCAAAATTTTACAAATTTTTATCCTGCCTGCAATGAAAAGGAATGCCAAAAATTTTACGTCCTTCCCAAAATTGTTTCTCGCCATTTAAGAGAACTCTGTCAGCTGAATACAGAGTGGAAAGGAGACTGTTCCTGTATTATCTATATAATCTTTACTTTTAAATGCAAAGGAGTCTTTGTGACAAGGCAGCTGTCACTTTGCTTTTCAGTTAGAATATTACAGAGTGACTCACTGTGAACCCTATCTCCCACTCGCACTCCTGGGGGCTTTGCACTTGTTTTGTTCTTTTTTTTGTTTGTTTTTCTTAATCTGAAATTCAGTCATTTGGACTGAGAACTGCAGGGTATAAGAAAACATAATGTTTCTGAACTGTATTTAAAAATTTAAAGGTGCCTTACTGCTTCCTTTCAAAGTGTGCTGTGTACTACAGGTTTTTTAAATCCAAAACCTCCAAAGTTACCACCTTCCTTATCTGCCCAGGAGATTAGCAACTGCAAGAAAGCAAAAGAAATAGGACCTGTCTAACAAACATATATAGGCACAACTTTTACAACATAGTATTTAACAGAGACATAAGCCATTACTGTTTCATCTATCATTCTCATGCACATGCTACACATTATTCATTCCGGACCTCTGGGACAGTCCCATAAATCTGTATGGAGTCGGGTGTCTGGGGTAGAGAGGTGTGTTTAGGGTTTTGTTTGTTTTGTTGGGTTTTGTTCTTTTTTTGTCTCTGGGATTTTTTGAGGGGGAGGAGTCTTTTGTCTTATTTTAAGCCCTCTGATCCAATATGCCATCATGGTTCCTTTGGATCTAACATACAAAATACCATTTTAACATATTGCAACAACCTGCAGGATAAAGCCACTGCTGCAGCAGTTGTCATTTAGAACATTAATACTTCAGCTGGTTTAAATTTAAAAAAATTAATAAAAGGGCTTTGTCTGCATTAAGGACCAGAGGGGAAAAAACTTTCATTTTTCCCAATAAAAAGTCTGGTAGAAGCACAAAAAATAAATTTGAGTCAAGAAGAGATGAGCCCCAGAATTCTTAAAACATACATCAAAAGAGCTTCTCAATTTTGTGCCATCTCTGAGAAAACAGAAAAAAAAAAATCAGTCCTATTTGTAACTATAAAATGAACAGACTTTGTGAGCTTGTTGCATTTGTTTGGTCTCTATATGAAAGGCATTAAGGAGTAAGATTCAATTGCTAGGGTTCGTTCCTCAACATATTTCCAGAGTTCTTTCACACAAGGGTTTAAAACTCCACCTTCGGCTGACCCTTTAACTCAGTAGAGTTAAATCAGTAAAAACTACTTGCAGACTATCAAAGAGAATGTTTCCAGGAGGAGTAAATTGGGGTATAGGCTGCATGGCTTCCTTCTTGCCTCCCCTTCTTAGACTTCTTTCCCTACATATTCTTGTAATTTGTCTTTGTCCAATCATACGTCGTTTTCACAGAAACCTGGAAAAAAACAAACTGCTGGCTAATTTACAGTGCTGCCATTAAAGGAGGCCCCACACAGACTGGGCATCATTAGGAATTTGTCAAGTGTTCATAGACCAGATCTGGGGTACTGTAGAAATGCTGCTGTTTATGGTTCTTACATTAGTTCTTACATACTTGTTACAAAACCAGCAGGAGTAATGATGCTACATCTCTAGTGGATTTTTGCTTAATTGTTCCATGATGTTCCAATTGATTTATACTAAGTATGCAGAATGAGCTCATCCTTCTCTGGACATCAGAAAATCACATGAAAGGCACTGTTACGAAGGCCATAGCTCCAAGGGAATTTCCAATCTGATTTCAAGTCAGAAAATCTGCAAGGAAGAGAACACTCGACCAAGCAGTGAATTTCTGGCACCTTCTAAGGGATGAACTCTGATGATATTTTTTCCAATAGCTGAGCCATTCAGAAGTCATTGTCATGTGTGAAGCTTCTGTCATCTAATAAGCACTGAGCTCACACAGCAGGTTTTTTTTTTTTTTCCTCTGTGGGGATACTACTAGGATCTATTTCATCCTTCTGGTTCTCTTCTTTGATGAAACTTAAAAGTTGTTAATATATTAATTATGCCTCAGCCAGAAGGGAAACTGATGACCAGACAGTCAGGAACATGGAAAATTCTTTTCCTTTCCATTCCTGAATTGATTCAGTTTTACTGTTCTTTGTTAAGCTGAAATGTCTTTCAGGTAGCCCAGGTTTTACACACCTCTGAGAAGTATAAAAAGGACGGGGAGTTTTTTTTCCTTTTAGAAGATCATTAATAAGTTCCCTTGAAAATTATTAAACCAGGTATTATATGAGGTATTATAATGATTCACTGGTAATACAGAAAAGGTTATCTCATTTTTTTTCAAGTCTGCAGTCCCTGGGATGTAAATTAATCGAGGCCAAATTCATCTAGTCATTTTTAATTTAAAAAAGGCATATATGGATATCAACCATGTTGCACCGTTAGTCCATTACTTTGATTATTTCTACTGGATTAGCTTTTGATACTGGATGATAACCAAGTTATATTTTGGTGCCTGACAGATAACCCAGAGAAAGTTTGTATCTTGATGACATTTTAAAGATTTCTACCTAGAAACACTACACTAGGTAGCTATGGGACGTGTGAAAAGATTAAGGAGTCTAGAATTAATACAAAATCTGATCAATATAACAGCAATTTAGAACTACTTTCTGATCTGAAAAGAGAAAAAGAAGAAACTAAACAAGATGGAAATGAGCAAGTCTGGGATTTGCAGACTTAAGACCTTAGGAGCAGCTGGACAACTCCAAGGTTATCTTAATAAAGTGGTACTTGTTCAAAGAGACGTGTCTCACAGCAGACTTAAGCCCTGTGCTGTCTCACATGGGAAAGGTAGAAAAAAAAATCTGTTAATATATTTAAGCATTTTTAGGTAACAGGCTTTGCAGCACTGGGAGAGCGATTGCTCAGATAGCTAAGCTTTTCCATTTGGAAAGTTTTCACTTAATCTATTCTTCCACCTGGACACACTTAAGAGAAAAGGTCATTTCAATAGATTAATTAATTCACCTTCACTTTCTGCTCTCCTCTTTGCCTTTTATCTTCTTTCTTCCCAGAAAATAGCTCCTCTGAAGATATATAAGCAAAAAACCCTCCAAATCACAGATTTTAAGGAAAGGAGGAACTCATGTTAGCATTCAGTTTGACCCGCGTATGACACACCGCAACCTTCCACAAATTAATATCAGTTTTAAGTCCAAAAACTGTGTTTGAATTAAATCTCAGAAAAAAACCACCAAAGACCTAAAAAACACCTTGACTTGGAATTTCCAGTGGCACAGAATGCACAGTGGCTCGTGGTATTTCTGATAAAAACTCTGGATGTAGATTATTCTCAATTTTTCTCATTTCAAATTCTAGCAATTTGTTCTACCATACCTCTCATTGCTAAAGCAAGGAGCCTTCCAATACATAGCATCTTTTGTGAAAAATTAAAGACGCTATGTTTGTGATTTCTTTACAACCCTCGCAACAAAACATGTGTTAACAATTCCGTAATCTATTTCCTAAGTCTCCTCTGGACCACAACCAATATTTAAAATAAGGTTTAAACAATAAAATGGAATATATTATGCTAATACATATCTTAAACATAGAAGAAATAAAATCCTGTATTTAAATTATTATTTATAATCCTGTATTTAAATTTAGAACAATTATTTTGGACAAACTGCTTATTTTATTAAGGATTTCTCATGTCTAAAATGATGTCTTATATTCTGTATTTACTAATTTCAGAGATGCCACCTATAGCAAATGTGTTTTGATAGAAGCATATTTGTATATAGTTAGATATGAAACCTAGGTTGCTTCTAACTAATATTTTAATCAAAAGTATACCTTTTTTGATTCAAACATATGTAGCGTAAGGTATTTTTTGTGGACTTGACAAATTCAGGAATCATTCCCCAACTCTTCAGATCCCAAAGCCTCTCTTTGGAATCTATTTTCTCCCTCCCTCTCTCATTTGTCTTCTCCTTTTCTTCAAGCACTTTTTAAAGGAGGTTGTCAAATCTGTTTTATAGCTTAGACAGGGGGAACAGAGGGCAAGAAACATCATTAAGTATCAATCTTATAGTTTTAACAGCCTGGGTGCAGAGATCTTAAGAGTCCAGAACTCAAAAACATGATCTAATCTAACAGTTATAACTTCCTCTTTTAATTTTTTTAATGGGGTCTAAAATATATACATGTTTGAAGGGGGAGGGCTGAAAGTTAATCCTGGTTGCCATGTCACTCTACAAATCAAAAGAAAGCAATCCATTACAGATAGTTTTGAGGGCAGCAGTACTACAGTGGTATTCCTGATGGATTTAGAAATTATGGTCTGTGGAACTTCACAGGCATTAAGCATGAAAATAAAACCATTAGATCTTCTCAACAAACGGAGTCACTATTGAAGGATATATTTTTTTCCTGCTCACAGTTGGGTTTTTATTTTTCCAAATTGAAAACACACCATGCAGAGGAAGTAATAACATTGCAGTAAAGTATTCAAAGCCCAATTTTTATTCACATTGATTATCTTTTACATTTTGAAGTATTGCCTTTGTACATCCATCTGTAAATGGTTATCAGATAGGAATTCAAAACCTTTTGTTCATTAAACCATTTTGTGAGAACACTACTATATTTTTGTTATATCTTTGGGCAAAGTAGAAATGAGATATGATGTGCATGGTTTTTCATTCACTTTCCAAGTTCAAAATCTGCATTTCTTTCTTGAAGTCAGAAAAATATATAAATATTTAATCTCAGTTTTACCACTAAAATATAAAGTGAACGCACAAGAAAATGCTCCTTCCAAACAGAATTTGAATGGTTTCATGAGTACCTGATGCTGTTTTTCTCCTTTTTAACTGTATTAAAATTATTTTCACATCCTCAAAAATAAGAAACTACCTTTTTTAGATGGTGAGTAGATGACAGACTGCAATAAAGAGGTGGGATCTTTCCAATTGCAAAGGTAATTTGTTTATGGGGGGGAAGAAAAAAAAGTCTCCATCAACACAACTAGTCTCAAGCAAAACAAATATGTCCTCTTGCAGGGCATTCATTCCTTATCATTCCATGACCCTATGGCCATTAATATTTTCCAAAGTTATTTGGAGTGTGATTTAGGTGAACTTCACTTAACTTTTGTCCTTAGTGAAGTAATAACCTAAGTATCATACCATCGCTACAAAATATATTTCTGATTACCCATCTATTTTTATATATTTAATTTTTTTGAACACCTGCATGAAAGAAAGCTACTTACAGATCTTAGGGCGCAGAAAGAGATAATATCTAACTTCTTTCATCACATACTGTAAATCCCAGAAAAAAAGAAGAAAAAAAAGAAAAAAAAAACTTCCAAAAGATATAGGAAGCTTTTCCTTTTTTTTGTCATGTAGTTTGTTCTGATTTTGCATTCACAGTGACCTCAGACATTTCTGCAAAGAATCATTAAGTAAAACATACAATGAAAAAATGTGTATTTTACAATAACAGCTGAACAGGTGGAGGTAATACTTCAAGCGGTCAGAAATTTCTCACACTTCTGCAGAAGTTCATGTGTTTCTTCACTTGTTTCCAGGAATCTGAAACAAATCTGCTCTCATGGAGATATTGGTCAGCTGTCTTTTTAACTGTTGCCTATTACATCTTTGAGGCTTCACTTTTCAGGGTGCAAAGTGCCCCCAGCTGCCACAGATACCATAGTTACTGCAAATAGGACCCAACAGATTTTTATCTAGCTGGTGGAGATAACTCACAAAAATTCTGCTACAAATGCTAGCTGTATTTTGTTGCTATAGTGATAAGTATTGTAAACGAAACCAAACTACAACCAACAGCAAAAAGCCTTACCAACACAGAATTTTCAACAGAATGGAGAGATAAGGATGAAAGAAAAAGAAAACTTGCATTACTTAACAAATTACTGGAAGGTATTAAAGAGAGAATATGGGAGAATAAATAAATAAGAGTCTACATGAAATAAAATAAAGCAAAGCTGGTCAATTAAACAACAAACCAGTAATGGTCACTGGGGTCTCTTAGGGACAAGTTCACGCAGGTTAGTGGAGTTACACAGAGATGACTTGATGCATGGACTATCTTATGAGTAACAACCATAGAATCAGCTTTTATATTCTTTGGACTTATTTCTTTTGTTGAGTTGTTACATGATGAATCATAGAAACAGAAACAAGAAAAGAATGAACCTACATCTGCTTCCAAATCTGTTTGATCTCTTTCACAGAAAAATACTGTACTGTGACAATTATTTACTTAAAAAAGTAGTATCAGTCGCCATTAATGCAGTAATACAGTAAAAATTGGTAATAGAGTGAAAACTAATAATATTGCGTTAAAAGAAAAAGAAATACAAGGTAACAAAGCAAAAGAAAAGGGACTTTTCTGAAATAAAATTTCCTTAATAGTTCAATCATTGCAATTTAAATATAAGATAACCTCTACAAAGGACTTATTCTGGAAAAATCAACCAGTAATTAGCATAGCCAGTGCTGCAACTTGTAGAATCTGACAAATCAAGGAAGGGAAATTTCTAAAGCCTTGAAAAAAATTACATGCATAATTTATCACACATAATGAAAATCCTATTGCCGTACTGATACATGAAGTGTTTCTCAACAGAAATAGTATATTAGTTCCATTTTTTTCTGAATTTTCATATATACTTTAAGTTATAAAATGTATTTCCCAATAAACTAAGTTTAAATAAATTATTTAAAGTATGACTTTATGTATATGTGCAAAACTGGGTTTTCTATTATGAATTAAGTTAAAATAGACTGTAAATGGCCATAAAAAATGAACTTTTAAAATGGATTTAATTTCCCTATACAAAATACACCACATTGAAATGCCTCTAAGAAATCACCTATGGCCTTTTTTTTTTGGATATATGAATCAACATGTAACAAATGAAAGTGAAGCTCTATAGGCTACATGTTGTTTTTTGTTGTTGTTGTTTTGTTTTGTTTTCGTTTTTTAATGAGATTCATAAAGTACTTGCTTTGATTTTTGCAATGTGTAGCAGCACTATGGAGTTGTCAAAACACTAATCATTGACGAAACTAAAACAAAGAGCCCTGTGTTTGTGTTTTAAGTTAGCACCACTTTTTGCCTATGTTTATTTTTGGCCATTTCTTATTATCTACTACCTACATGGTAAAATGCTTACTAGCTGCCATCATCACAGAAAGATCACAGTTTTTCATTCCAAAAAACTTACTTTGTGGACCATTTATCTCTACTCCTAATTAATTTTAATATCAAGCTATTCAGTGACTGTTGCTAATTCTCTCATACACATCAGTTAGCACAAACAACAACTTTTGTGCACTCAGTGTGAAAATTTGCTCAGATTCAGAGACACGTGATCTAAATTGTCAGTGGAAAAACATAGCATTCTGTTAATTGGTACTTCTGTATTAGTTTAATGTTTAAAGCTTTATTTCATAAATTTGTGCTTAAGCAAGTTAATCATAGAATGGTTTGGCTTGGAAGGGACCCTAAAGACCATCCAGTTCCAACCCCCTGCCATGGGCAGGGATGTCACCCACTAAATCAGGTTGGCCAAGGCCCCATCCAACCTGGCCTTGAACACCTCCAGGGATGGGGCATCCACAGCTTCTCTGGGCAACCTGTGCCAGTGCCTCACCACCCTCACCGTAAATAATTTTTTACTTATATCTAATCTAAATCTACCCTCCTGTAGTTTAAACCCATTGCCCCTTGTCCTGTCACTACACTCCCTGATAGTCTCTCCCCAGCTTTTCTGTAGGCCCCAATAGGTATTGGAACAATTTACCAACAAACAACTTTACACAGTAACTACATACATGTGTTATGTGGCGCACAAAGGTTGTAGCTGTAGCATTCAGTAGCCACACTTAAAACATAACAGACTTGTTCATGATAATTTTACTTCTACATTTGTGTGGCTGTACAAGGGATGCACAAATAACTGAGAGCACAAATAGGACATAAGGAGAAAAAAATCTATTTTGGTCACACATGTATAATTGCATTTAGTGAACTGAATTCTGCCAAGTCAATGGAACAGCATGTGGCATAAATCAGTTTAAAATTAGGCCATGAGAATCTATTCAAGTTACAATCTTTCCAAAATGTGAACACATATTAAGAGTCTCTATTGCTCATAACAACACAATATATTAGCTCTGTAGTGCCAGAAAACTCAAACAGCAAGAGCATTTTCTTTGGTCCTGCTTCATGAACAAAGAATGCTTTAAAACTCAACCAAGTAGCAACACTAAAATAGGAACAGCAGCTCAAGAGACTACCAGCTGAATGGATTAAATATATTTTCTAATATCTCTAAAGCTGCACATTGAAAAAAGAAATCCCACAAATAAAACAACTGCAAAAGTGCACACTTTATGTGCCTGGTGGCTTTTCGAGGGCTTATGCTGTGGTGGTGAATAGAGCTTTAATAACTCCAGTGATACTATCACGTTACAGCACCAATAAGATATGGAATGCTTGGAGAAGGGGGATTCAAGAAGACGCATCAGTTGTTTGGAAATGTTCTCTCTGAATGAAATGAGCTCCATGAACGAAGACCTATAGTCTGACCTTCATTTTCTTTTTGTTTTCCTTTCTCATCTAAATTCACTTAGTTACTGTAAACCACCAGCAATGACATATTTGGCTGACTGCATTTGCAGTAGTTTGGCCTCTCGCCACATCTGACTGGACAGATATGCATATCCTAAGAACTTATTACCATGAGAGATGACTTTCGTTAACATGCACTCAAGAAGGAAGATGTATTATGGCCAGCAGCTGAAAGGTACTGGAGAAATGCAATGAAGCCTATAACAGAACGGGAGGAACAGGCTTGTACATGACAGTAAATCATACAGTGTACCTAAACATCAGATACACATAGAGGCTGCAGCACAAACAGATTTCTTGAGCCACTGGGTTAGTACACACACTACAACAGCTTTTTTCTGAAACTATATAAAGCCCAAATTTTTATGATTGAAAGTACTCATACTTGCAAGATGATATCTATCAGGTTGTGTCTGCTCCAGATGTACTGGAGCGTAGAATCAACCCAATTTGCTTGAGAGAGGGTCGCTTAGGCAATGGAAGTGTCTGGTCAAAGTAACACATTTAATCAAGGGCTAATGGACAGATGGAAAAGTGTATATCTAGGGTGGTTTATTGCAGAATATGATACAAAACAAGAGAATAAGAAGGGGTGAGAAAAAAAAATATAAAGAGATACTGAAAATGTATGCAACAAATTTATGCAGATCAAGGCATTCCTTCTTTACTACATCAGTGGCGCCTGGCATGTGATGTGAGCAGCATAATAATAATTTTATATATATGGTAAATATCTACCATCTGTGTCCTAGGCACAAACCACAAAATGCAGCATAAAACAATTAAAATCAACAGAGACAAAGTTCAGGGTACAGAAAGCTTTTGATCCACAAAAATGGCAGATGTTATATTCAAGTGACTGAAGAGTAAAACTATGAGTGAAATGAACTACAAGTCAACCTTTAAAAGTACAGCTCACCCCAGATGCCAAAGGGTTATTTGGCACCCTTTTCATATTCCCAGTGAGACAGAGAAATGGTAAGAGAAATCTATTTCAAAAAATTAATTAGGTCCCTAACTAACAAAAAGTCAATGACTCTTTCTAAAGGATTTCAGTAGGTCCTTCCAAGTTCAAGTTTGGAAATTCATAAAAATTGACACTGTATTGTTACTAAAGCACAGCTTTTTCCAGAGTTTTAGGCTAGTGGACAGAAGCCTTCATATTTTACTTTTTTTCAGAAAAGCATTCCTGAAGTACATCTGCTCTGCAAAAGTCTCAGGCCTATCATTCTTCAGGTAGCATAAGCAATATACATATATGGATAAACCAATAAACCAGTTCTGTGATATTTTCAACCTTTGGTGTTTTTCAGGGTTTAAGGTAGTCTCCTCCCACAACACTCTGTTCCCTCAAATACACTTCCTGGCTGTAGACTTCTGCAGTGAAACATGAACTCTTCAACTCTTCCAACCAGCCTCTTTCAACTACGGCTAGTTCTCATCTCCTATCTTCAAAGTCCCGCTGCGGCTATTTCTTTTCAACTTGTTGAAACCTTGAGTAGAGAGCTACCCTAGCTCTACACCACATTCCACATCCACCAAATCAGACATAAGAGCTTTTCCTTCAGCTCAGGCCTATTCTTAGCATGTTCTTTACCAGATGTTAGGATTCATTTTGTTCACTATTTATCTTTTTTAAGTGTACTAGTTTACGGGGCAAGGTTTTGGTAGCAGGGGCTGCAGGGGTGGCCTCTGTGAGAGGAGCTTAGGGGCTCCAAAATACACCAACCGCTGGCCAGAGCTGAGTCCATCAGCAATGCTGGTGGCACCTCTGGGAGAATGTATTTAAGAAAGGGTAAAAAAAAAAACAGCAGCTGTGAGAGAGAGGAGTAAGAAAAATGTGAAACTACCCTGCAGACATCAAGCCAACTGAATCCTCACTAAGCTGCATTTCACATTATCTACAACTAACTCTAAGAAAACTAAGACCAGAACTTGTAAACACAACTGATAATGAAAAACTATATATCAAATTCAATGATTTATGAAACCACAAAATTCGTGTTAAACTATTACTGTGTCTGGAACGGGCTTATGAGACTAAAGAGAAAAATTCAAGTAATCAAGCAAATCATAGTTCAGTTTGTTTTTCCTACACAGTGCAGTCCAAAGCTATATACAGAATGATCATCCATTGTGCAGAAATCTCTAGTTTAATTTGGTCCAGGAAGATGGGATAAAACTGAGATCCAGACAGAATAAAGGGTTAGAGGGAAACTAGTAATATATATTGACATATGAAAACTGTTCTAAGTGGCAACTTACACAGACAGTGTAGCATTCATATATATGGGGAATTAATTGAACTTTGAGCAATCACTGGAAAAGTCTCTGAAGTAGATACTGTGTCTAATTACTGCTAAGACTGTTTGAATGGAAGACAATTAGGGCAATGCCATGTATGGGTAATGGCAAAAAAACACTGAACCTTTTTCAGCTCTTCTCATTGAAGACCCAATGCTGATCACACTGGCACAGCAAGTCTAAGGCATTGATCTGCCTTTGTCTATCCTGCACAGATGACTAGCATGTGTGAGTAAGTCTGACATATTACAGCAGAGGTGGAGACTGACTCCAACGTTACGTATGGTAGCCAACTGTATGAGACTTTCTGTGGGGACACAAACAGTTTTACCACTGCAATAAACTTAGCAAAATCTGCAGTGCTATCACTGACCTTGTTACAGCAGCTTTACAACATCTAATGTACCTCAGAATTATGGCCTGGTGATGTTTCTTTGGATTTCACTGATGGAGGACTCAAGTCTGTTATTCAGTATTCTACGATAAGTAAGAAAGTTTTTGTTGCACCTAACTCCACATAAAACAATTCAATGTTCTGGGCAATTTGAACAGGAAATAATGGCTGCAGGAGAATAATAAATGTTTCAGGTCCATTACTGTGCTAGGTTAACTTGCTATAATAAATGGCATCCCTCTTCACCTTCTTCAAAGCTCTGTTTTGCAAAATCATACTAGCTGCTTTGTTTGTACCTCCTAGGCTTCTCTAAATTCATACAAATTTGACTACATTTGTTGAGAAAATCACCTGCTTATGCAAACCCTTTCAACTGGTAGGTTTCTTTTAATTTGAAGATGTTACCTCAGTTTAACAGTGGATTAACAATGTGTATAAAGTTCTCCAGATCTAAAATGATGGTATTTGGTCATCACCCTATATCTAAACAAATGTGCAAGAAATTTCGGAGAACAGAGCAGAGCAAGGCTTAAGTCACACCCATCCAAAAATAGACTGACACAGTTTCACTAAAGTCAAGATGTCTATGCCAGTTGACACCAACTCAGTTCCTCACTCCTTTGGGTTTTATTATAGTTAGGTAATAACATGGTCAATGACCTGGCTTCCATCAGAGCATCATGAACTTCCAATAGCTGACAGTGAAGAAAAAGAGTGTGTAGGTTGGTCATCATAGAGTCTCGTTTACTGTAGCTGAAGTGGTAAAGAAGCTGTTTGTATATCTGAAGTTTTTCTGCTCAAGGGCAGATTCCCCAAATAACCATGGATATGTCCTCAGAGAAGTAACAATGATCATCTGACATTTAATCTGATATTTTACTGGGTAACATTCTCTCCTAAATGTTCACTTTTCACAAAGTCATTCCGTAGTCACTTACCTTAGCATTTGATCATAACAAACATGACTATCACTGAGGACTATAAGGTGATAATTAATCAATATGTACTGCCAAGAATATTGCCATCTGATAGCATCCATTATCTTAGTTCTATAATTAATGATTTCAGTGACAAGTTGCTATGATACTGTAATGATTTTTTTCCAGAACTTACACATTGTTAACAAGCACTTGGCAAAAGTTTTTGTGCCAATGTACTGGAAATGTTGAGTCTCTGCTTACTGTCACATTCTCTCTTCTGGACACTCTCAAGGAAAGGAATTTTCTAACATAGGTTATAGGTAACTATTCGAGTCATTTCATTCTTGTCAGTCTGTATTAACACTTAAAATGT
Source organism: Cygnus olor (assembly GCF_009769625.2). Lineage (NCBI taxonomy): Eukaryota > Metazoa > Chordata > Aves > Anseriformes > Anatidae > Cygnus > Cygnus olor. The sequence continues at coordinate 18,602,379 of NC_049172.1, read as the reverse complement.
AAGTGCCTATGTACAAGAACAGTCTTTCACTTTGTTCTGAATATAGTAGGTCCTCACACCTGAACAGAACTCTACTAAATACAAACGCTTGATAGATTGTATGACACGTGGACTTCAATCATTTTTATTATGAAATGGGGTCTATAATCAGGACCTGAAACTTAAGTTAACACTAATCAAGGGATCTTATAAAATGTGATTCACTTTAAAATCAGGTGCATGTGGACCTCAAAGTCCAGCCCCGTCAGGGCTACCTGATTCTGTTAATGTGTAGCCTTAGCAAATTGTGACCAACTGGATGCCATGACTGTGCTAAAGCAACCTGATTAGGAAAGCTTTTCCCCATGAGATGCAATCATTGCTTTCTGTATATTATCTATTGTTAATATTAGCCAAACAAACAGCTCTCAGCTATCAATGAAATAATTTTAGTCCACGATTAACTGACAGAAAAGTCAAAGAGGAAGGCAGTTTTCTTCCTTCAAGGTCTTTCTGATCATAAACAATTCCACATTACTCAGATAATAAAATACTCACAAGGCACAAAGAATAGATAATAAAAATGAATATTGGCATCCTACAAGTGATAACAGTTTGTGAACATGTTATATATGTTTTAGCTTGCAGACACCAGTTAAACAGAAATAAAACTAATTTTGACAGCACATCACCAAGAAATAAAGCAGGTTTGAATTTAAAATTATTACAATTAATTAAAAACAGTTTAGCCAAATGTCATCATTATGTCAAATGATGTTGGTGGATGCTACTTAAGAGTTTGATTGGATGAAGCCATTAACAAAAAAGATAATTCTTTAGCTGACACACATTAAGGAAAAAAGGTTTCATTACTTCTGAATTGAGCAGTTCTCATGACGCTTCAGTTTTGTAGGAGTGATCCCACAAAACAACAGGGAATATGTGTTAGAAAATGGCCTAGATATTTTCCCAAAAGATTAGGTTCGATCTTTATGTCTCTGAATACAAGCTCTCTTCAGATCCATTTTTATGTTTTATACCAAAAGATTTTTGAAGATTTTGGCAAAACAAGTATTGCCTGTGAAATTCTCCAATCCTATGTGAGTCTTCATGACCAAAAGTAGCCAAGAATTATCTTGTAGCTATTACCAAGTTAATTAGTAATAAAACATTGGTTACAATGCAAGTTCAGATGTATGCAGACTGGGACATGTTTTACCCTCATCAATGAATAAAATTTCAACTGAGAAGGTTAAAAGAAAGTTTCATCTTTTGGAGGCTGATGTGAGGTGAGTTAGTGGTTTCTATCTACATTTTATTCAGGAGAAATTTCTACTTCTCAATGTCAAGTAATGTCATTTTATGACATAGCTTTGTCATATTGGGATTTTATAGCCAGAGGAATTGAAAAGTTTCTATCCACCTCTAGATCATATATTAACTCATAGTTTTGGGGATTTTAAGATTTATCCCTAAAAGACATTAAAAGGTGAGTCATGTCTTTCCTTTTTCCCTTCAGTTTTTCTTTTGAGATTTCAGGCATATCAAATCCAATCTTCCTTTTGGAGGGTCAGAAGTATGGCACAGGATCTTTTGAAGACTTAAACCAAAGGACAAAACTGAAAAGTCAGAAATAGAAAATTTGAAAATTTGTTGATCAAGGATTATCAATTCCTTGATCAATTTATTCAATGATCATTTCAAAAATTCTACTGAGAGCGTTGTAATCCTATAAATTCCCAAAATGTTCAAAATCTTCTGGGAGAAACAAAGTATGCGATGAGCTTTTAACTCCTTCAATGGTTAAAATGAAAATACAAAAAAAAAATATATATATATATATATAGTTGGAGGAAGCTTGTATGACTTTTGTGTACAACTAAGAAACTGTGCAAACTATTTTAGCTTTCAAAACATCAGCTCCAATTCCTAATAAACCATCTAACGTTTGGGATTCTTGTCAATTTGATGAGTCCTTAAAAATTGTTATTCAAAGTAAAAACATTTTTTCCATAGATTCAAAAACGGACAGCTGAGATCCCTAATGTGCAATTACTATGAAATTCCTTTCACTATAACAACTTTCCCTGCCATAAGAAGACCTAAAACCTGATCTTATCATGGCCCCAGCTCCCCAGTGGAGCAGGGACTGATGAGTTAATATAAGTGTCTAATTTAGCTGTCATAGTCGACAAAAGGCCTCAGCTTAGGAAAGCAAGAATCAGATCTCTTACTATTCAAAGCAGGCAGACCATGGTTCCCCATCATCAAGATAGTCATGAGATACAAATACAGCCCTCTGAAGTGTTTAACCCTTTATTAATGGTTTGTGTAAGCTGTTGGAAAGCATAGGTGGTGTTCATGGTAATGTACAGTAAAGGAGGTACTGTTATGATTTCGCTTACACCTTCTTAATCTAACTTCTTATCTCAGCAAGAGGAATATAATACTGTGCTTTACTAGCTACTTTTTCTAAAACCCTGGCTCCTTCCTTTTCTTCTTTTAACTCATACATATAAACCCTCCATATGGTGAAGGGATGATTTAAACTATTCTCATAAATACCAAATGAAATATTTTCACAGACAATAAAAAGCTAGTTGTCTAATCCTCAGTTCTTCAAGTGTTTTCCATTCTCTTTCAGATGTATTTTAGCTTTTAATGTTGCTGGCTTTTCACCCTTCCCTCTGTGCTGTATTAACATAAAGATTTAACTTTCATTAGTGCTTTTAAAACATTTTCAAACAAAAACCCATCAACATGTTTCCTTATGAGAGCTTTCTTCTCATATTATTTTTAAATTGTGAGCACTGAAAATATGGCCCAGACTTCCCAGAGAAACCAAATAACCACCATGGTTAAGAATTAGCTCTTCAGGGCTGCTTTCAGAGTTTACCTGGGAGGTAACATGCCAGAACAATTTCAGGAACAGACGTGCTGTGAGTGAAATTCGGTAACATCACCTCTTAAATGTTCACTTTTTGCAAAGTCATCCTGATATTTTGGAACTCCTCTGCTCCCGGTTTGTGTTGTGGCTACTTCTGGATATTACTGCAGTTTCTCACCTGGGATCATGTGCTTTAGTTCTACTCAACACTACAGAGAATCTGAGCTACTGAGTAACCAACTGATAACAGCATATGGGCATCTGCAGACCTACTTACCCTACCAATTTGGACAGCAGACTACTGTCCTAGCAGTAACCCATTTCCCAAGCACTGAAGGAGAAGATCTAGCAGCTTTCTGAACAAACTTAGAGTGCATGTGCAGACGTACTCCAAGCACAACAGATATGGAACGCGCTAGTCTCCATGTTTACAGTGAGGTGACATGTAAGGCATACAGCTTTTATATATGCCTATGTTTGAAAATGTGTGTATCTGAAACATTACATATTCTCTCAGTGAGTGCAAATAACAGTGTGAATTTCAAGATAAAAAATGTCATGCTAGTTTTTTGTTTTTTGTTTTTTTTTCTCAAGGGTAAGGCAGATGGAAGGTACCATCACACTTATCTCTCTAATAGATGAGGATGCCAAAATATGACACAAAAGCCAGGAGACAGTGGCGCTGATCCCTATCAGGGCTAGCAATTTTTGTTACCACAAAGGAAAAACTCAGAGAAGGGCCTGATTATTAATATTATTAATTAATATCATTTCAGAAATCCTTCAAAAACAAACCTTTCTTAGTCTACATTTTTTTAAAACGAAATACATTCAAGAATAATGATTCTCCACGAAAATACCCACTTCTAATCAGGTATTCATGTCTCTATCAAATACTCCTCCTGGCTGTAGAAAAATGTTTTTAAAGAATTTATGAAGAGAGAAATTCAGATACTAAAATCTGCAACCTGCAATTAGAGGTGAAAGCAAAAGTTGTTTCTGTGCCTGAATGCACAGCATGCATCGCTGTGGGCTCTCCAATCATTACGAACAAAAACCTTTAGTATTCCAATGGGCACTGAGGCAAAGAGAGATTAAAGCATTTCTTCAAGACTATGCCATAAAGCTGTGAAGACCCAGCAGTTAAAAAGGCTCCTTTCAACAATTCACATGGTCAACATGCTACACTGACATTCTTCGTTGAATCATGCAACTCTTTGATGTAGGAATTTGTCAACCACAAATATGTTTTAGCCTCTAAAAAAGAATTAGAGTTTTGAACGATCTCTTCATTGTACAAATGCAGAAAGGGCTGTGCATCTCAAACTCCAAAAAAATGAAACCTCAGCAGCTACCAGAGGAAGAGCTTTTAGTCAGACTGCCTAAAAATCATGCATTTGCTTTTATTACAACTCACATTACTCAACTGTTTGACAAGTTCTGAGAAAAATATTGTCACTAAGGACCATAACCCTGTTTTATGAAGATTCACAAGCTTTCACATGAATAGAATTCCTGCCATAACAGGACCCAATATTCCTGACTTTCTTATAATGAGATAGCTGAAACAAGGCCTGTCCTTTTTTAAAGGGAGATTGAGAAAGTAAAGCCTATGAGATCTGGAGAAAAGAAAAAGTCATAGAGTAACAGGGCTATGATACATAAAACAACACTGATTCTTTACAAAAGTATAAAGATAATACTTCACATCGACATGGAAGTGGAAACCTGTGCTTAGCACAAAACAGTTTTAATGAAAGCAAGGACACAGATAGCTGAATCTACATGTACCCACAGAAAGCCTGCAAAAACACCCAAGCTGAAAGTAGCCTGTCTAAGGAAGATCCAATATCTTCATTCAAGGAAAAGCATAAACCTTCAAGTGCCAATGAGAAGGCGCTTGTCTTTGCTCAGTGGTTTGTTATTTCCAGAAGGCCAGGGAGCTGGGGAGGAAGCTGGTTGTTTTAATTTGGTCTGAAAGAATTCAACAAAATTGTCCCTTGAGATCTATGCTTCCTTCTGGTTTCAGCTATGATGCAAATGATATTTAGAAATCCTTAGTGGATAACCTAGTGCTTGTGGTTTGAGTCTTGTCTGAAAGCAGGGATCTCAAAGACATATAAAACTGAAATAAAGCAGACAAAACCCAATTTTCTCTGAGGATGCACAAACATCATTGCAAGTCCATCTAGCCCAGCATCCTGCTTCTTACAGAGGCCAGTAGCAGATGTAGACTGGAGTGTAAAGACAGAACAAGCATACAAAAACAGTTCTCTGGAATACTTTTCTCTGATTCATATGATTTGCAGCTTACAGACTTTCTGAGCCACAGGCAACAGCCTTCATGGGTTTTCTTTCCATGAACACATCTAATCGATTTTTGAACACTTTAGTATCCCCAAAATCCTGGACAATAAACTTTCACGGCTTTACAATGTAACGTGTTAATAATCACTTTTTGTTTGCTTTGAACCTGCCGCTTGCAGTTACAATTTCATCCCCTCCAGGTCCTGTATGAAGAAGAAAATCAACCCTGTTCCCTGTTCAAATGTCTATACCACTTGTGACTTTATAGCCTTCTACCATGTTCTCCAGAAGCTTGGACATGAGGAGTTTTGTAGGGTGCTCGGTAAAAAAACAGGCAAGCAAACTGGGGAGATGGGAAGGAGGCAGTACAGGACAGCTTCTGATTGTATTGGAACATTTCATCCACGGAGCCATATAAACTTTCAGTTATTCATTCTGAAAAAGAAGCTGTATTCATTTCTCACACTACACACTGCTAATCTTTTGTAACTGCATGCAAACTTTGAACTACATTTGTATAAACAAATTTTCTACTACAGCTTGATTGCTTGCACTCTTCTCTGGCAGCAGCTCTTTGAGGGGACAGAACAGAATCATAATCAGGAAAAAAAAAAAAAAATTGTAGGAAGAAAGGTATTCTTCATGTAGGTGATCAAATGGAAAAGCCCTACTGTGGGGTTAATCACATTGTCATTCTTTCCCAGAAGAGCAGTCTGTTATCTCTACATAAAGGGATGGTTTCAAGCATGCATCTCATTAGAAAATACTATAAATGGAAGCTAACTGTGACTCGGGTCCAATTAGCACTCTTTTTAACCTTTTTGAGTAGTATTTAAATCATTAATTTGTTAATCAGTTGATGTACTGTCCACTGTGCCTGTACAGGAGAGGACAGAGAAATCTGACAAGGGACAAAGAGGAGGTACAACTTTTTCTTTCAGCAGCAGTGCCAGTTTATTGCAGGCTGCGACAAAACATTAAACTCTGGCTGTTGGATGTCAACGGACTAAAACAACTGACCAACATTTGTCTTGCATCTAGACTGCAAGATCTTTGGAGTAGACAGACTTTTGTTGGTTTTATATTTAGAGAACAGGAGCACGGCCAGTTTTAGATTCATGAACTATGGACTTACTAGCAGTGCTAATAACACTGAAAAATAAACTAAAATTTGCACAAGGTTGTATGGGTATAGTGTGTAGATAATACTAACAATGTTCTTTTTACATAATATAAATAATCAGAGGACAACGTGGACTCCAGAGAACTATGTGCTGATGGGTATGACCAGCAAATTTCACCATATGTATGTAACCTAGGTGGTATGTTTTAGTCTTGCAGTTCTAAACTTCTAACTCCATGAACACCACTAGAGGGCCCATATCTACTTAAAGTTTTTTTCTCAATTTTACACTGCTCATTCACACTGAACACACTTTCAAAGAACATGAAGAAGTTTTCTTGAAGATATCATTAAGTTATTTACATTGAGGTCAAACTTCAAGAAATTTAAAAAACACTAAGACCAGCTTAAAACTCGATCAGAATACATTATTTTGCTGAGCCCAATACATTCAGCTGAAGTGTCTCAGGTTTGGCATCCTTCTCTATTTTCCATGGGACTCATGGTAAAGTCACTCTAGATAGACTCAGATTGTCACAGATGACAAGAGGGACTACAGTCTGGTGCTTCAACATGTCAAAAGCTACAGACCATAACCCAGCTGGATTGCTGGGAGGAATGTGGAATCCAGCTGTCTATGATTACCCATGCCCAGAGCCAGCTTTCAGGCTGTTTGCCACAAAATCTGAAAAGTGCAGGAGTAAATTGGCTTTACTGGACCCACTTGGGAGCTGCAGGGTCTAACATAAGTTTTAACCTTATTTATTATTTGGAGAAAATTTTGGTTTATGTATAAATTCGTATGTATGCATATCCCCCACAAAATTAGGATATAACAAAAATACTATAAAAATTAGGAACCATTTGGAATTCAAAAATATTGATTTTCTACTAGCTCTACTATAGCAGAGTTTGTCATGCTAGAAGAAATTTGAATCAGAAGCTAGAAACAGCCAAAAAAAAAACCTTTTGTAAAGACAGAAATCCCTTTTTTCTGTGCATGTTTCTGCACTCAAGCAGATATCCTGATATGGTTAGATATTCCCTCACTTAATGACCAGGCAGGAAAAGTGACAAGAAAGAGATTGCCCATGTAATGTCTGAACACAAGGAAAATGTTTTACTTCAAAGCTGTCACCACGCTGTACACAGAAGCATAGCCGCCTCTTTTCAAAGTTTAGGATTTGTCACCATCATTACCGTTGTTGTTATTGCAGGAGACAGTGAGAATCACAAAAGCTACTAACAAAAAGAAGTAATCCATCTCTTCCTCTTCTTCCCTGTGAGAATCACACTATTTCTGTGAGATAGCTCGTAGATGGCGTTGTGAGGAAAAAAATTACAATTGATATGGATTGTGGGGGTTTTTTGGTATTTTTTTTTTAATCAGACTTAGTCTTGCATACTATTAAGCACTCCCCGTGGGGTTTAGTTGGAGTGTAAAATGAGGTTCACTCCGCCATCCTCGATTCTCAGCTTTCCTTTCATGACAAAGGACAAACTATCTCAGCCACAGCAGTGAAGCCATTGCTGATGTGTGCAGTAAATTGTTGTGAGCAAGTAAGGTGTGCTGCCATGGCTGGGCACCTGAAGTGAACACTCTGAACATAAAGGATTTCTCTAGGGAAATCACAGAGGTTTGTCTGAGACAGTTGCAGAAAAACAAAAGCAAGTCCCTGGTTACAGGCTGATTCTTCAGTAGCTGAACAGACAGATCCTTATAATAGTAGCTTTACAAAGTGATTTAACAACAGCCAGGCTGGCTCTGATGCTGCCTTTTCAAACTGCAATACAAACCATTTTCAGCTGGCTAAGCATCTTTTTTCTATCAGGGCTACAACAACCTCGGATTCACGCTCCTGTACAACATCATTCATCCAGTAATTAAAAGAACATCAGTAAGCCCTGGCTTTTCAAGGCTCTGAAAGGCATACAATGTATACAAGTGCTTTCTCTTTATTCCAGCATCCAGTTTTGCATTCCCTAAGGTCAGAAGGAACAATAATCCCTGCACAGTCTTCTGGCAAAGTCAGTAGAAGTTCCTGTCATTCATTTTAACACAAACAGGATTTCGTATTGCAGGTTTAGCATATAAAGACTACTGCCTTGCACTGGTTGGCAGGAATGAAGGACTGTCAGGCCTCACTTTAAACCGCCCTGCAGCTAGCTCTAACACACGCTGCAGGAGGAAGAGGGAAACTTCTGCTACCTGGAGGCCAGACAGGACAGGTTTCCTCACGAGCTGAAGCCATGAGCTCATATTGTCCAGCATTTGCCAATACCAATCTTTGAACCTGGCCTCACTGCCTTTCAGTTTACTTCCATGTTGCTCATTGCTGATGCAAAGTTGCCTCAAAGTAAGCTTTATTGAAAAGGTTCTGCGCGTACCTGCCCAGAGACAAAGTCTATGCCTTGGGGAACTAATGCCAAGAGAAAGTGACTTTGCCAAAAAATAAATAAATAAATAAATAAATAATAGTAAAAAAAAAAAAAAGGTCTTACAGACTGAAAAGACACTGATAAGGTCTAATCAAAAAGGTAACAAACACTAGGAGTCAAGTGAGGAAAAGAAATTGCGGTAGGAATGAAGACATGCAAGAGAGAAGGAGAACAAGCTTTTGGGGGGAACAGGGAGGGCAAAAAGGTCTGAGAACTAGTATAAAAAGAGGTAGAAATGTTTCATTTCATTTTAATCAAAAATCTGAGAGCTTCTCAATGAAGTTCACGAGAAAAGAATATCTGATTACTGTAACGTTTCTACTGATATATATTCCTAGCAGGCGCTCCTTCTTGATTCAAGGGTAGAAAGTATCCTTCCACTTCTTGCCCTTCTTCTGCAAGTAACCAGCCTGTCTAAATTATTCTTATAAATGTAGAAAGTAAAGTTTTAATAAAATTTGTGAATATCATAATGGAATGAGGCAGCCAATTTTATATGTTGAAGCTCTAAGAAGAACAAAACCGTGCATAACATCAGCAAATGACACTGTAAATACAATTTGGAAGATTTTTTAAAAGACCCTGGAGGTGAAAAATAGCTGGAAAAAAATCGATCTAAACTCAGTTAGGCAATCATTGCTAATTAAGAAGAGCTGATGCATTGACGTATTGTGTGAGTCAAAAAGCAAGAAGGTTAGTGAAATGTTTGCAGTCAGGATATTCAAGGTTCTGGAAATGCCACAAAGAATTCCAATTATCTAATATGAAATATACAAATCAGGAGTGAAAAGTGCCTCTGTCTCAATAATAGAGAGAAATACCTAAAATGTAGCAAGATTTCAATGATAAAAGGCAGTTTCTTATACATACAAAACCACAAGAAACAATCCTTGACCAAAGATAACTGCTTGATACCTGTTTGAAGTAGAACTAGAGGTCATCAGATGTTAGAAAAACAGGACTGGCATTTCTCAGCAAATTTAAGAAACCAGACAACTAGGAGATCCATTTTGCCAGTATTCAGAGGCATGTGATTTTGATATATTAATGATTTAATGCCTGCTAAACAAAAAAGGACACAGAGGTGTCACGTTTCAAAGACAACCATATCTATATCATCAGCATAAAAATGTAAGTTGACACCATGATTATGAAAAATTGTCTTGAGGCATAATAATGGGCACATCAGAGAGAAATAGTACAACTCACCCTATCACAGGGAGACACCTCTCTAATGATTCCAGCAGGAATTAAAAACATGCAAGTGTTGCTCTCCACAAGAGACTCTAACACACACACATGACTACGCCCTGTGTGAGCTTTGACTTAGTCTATCATATGGGGTCATGAAAGATTTGTTGGAACTATTGAAGAAAATTCTGAATTCACCAACAAAATAAGTCCAGAGGAGACCTGCAAAAGTCCTGCCCAACAGACTGAGAAGAAAAATCACTTCTATTGGGAGGAGAAAATATATATATATATTTCAAAGTAAGTATACAGTGAAAGTGATGTGAAAGCATAACAGTGTTCTACATTGCCAGCCCTGAGTCTAGGTAATTTGCTCTGTATCCAGCTGGGGGTCCATCTGCACAGCAGCACACATCCTACAGTCTCTGTTCCCCGAAGCTGTGGCACGTGCCACAGCTGCAGTGTGTACTGGAGGATTAGATTCAGTAAGGAACTTGTTTGCCCACAGGAATGGTATCAAAACTCCAGGTCAGGAGGTTCTTGATAACTAATGATTGTGGAAGACAATCCAAAAATTCCACTTCATGCTGTCAGACCTCAAAACACTAAGAAATGAGGCAGAGATGGCGGAGTCCAAAATCCCACTGCTATCTGAAACTTAATTAATGATCTTCACAAATTTTGCATATGGAGGCCTGAATTCATCACTATGGTATCTACCTGTAATTTATTAAAAAGTGTCACAAGGATTGTGCTTTTCTTTTGTGCTTGCTCTTTTTGGTGCCAGATGTGAAAGGGTCAATTCCATCTCATGGGCAGCTTTCAGCTGAAGCAAGAGTCACCTACTCAGTTGTAATTGTCAGGCTGTTTTCCTAAAGTGTGCATAACCTCATGTCGTCTAAACACCTCATCGACATGAATCAACACAAGAAGGGTTAGTAGGTACAGACTTTTAGTAGAGTTTCATAGAAAGTACTTGATGATCCTCCTTCAGACCTTAGTACAAGCCTAGTCCTATTTTCTTTTTACTTCTGAATATATGGCTCATATTTTTTGTAGTTTAATGGTGTCTAGCAACTTCATTATGCTTGATGGAGCATAGAGAAGTGACAAGGATAACCTGCTACAGAAAAATCAGAACTATCATGACAGATTGTTGTAACAGATACGATGGGTGATCATAGATTAAGAAGAAAAGGTACTAACCTGAGTTTAACAGAAGCCATAGCTTGTAACTGCCTTAAACAATGCAAAGCATAGTTCATACATCAGCATCACTGCAAAAGTAGATTCTCCAGTAAGTAACTTCATAGTAACAATTGAGTTTTAGCAAAAATCCAGATACGTTACAAGGTGAAAGTGGGAAAGAAGCGAGGCTTTTTGCTCAATTAGAAAGTTCTTTGATGTCTTTAACCACTCATTCTGTATGTACTGAAATGGAAACATTTATTTTAAGTAGTATTTTCTCCCCTTTCTCTTTTTAGATCACTTCAACAGACTTTTTTGTTCCTCTCTAGGGAAGGCAATCTGCTGTTACTTTTCTCTTAAAAAGTTCACAGTATGGAGAAGCATCAGGAACAATTAGCAAAAAAATGCTGATGTGAACTCAGCAGAAAGTCTACATAAACTCTCCAAGGAAACCTCAGGAAATACAAGTAAAAAAAGACCAAAATCCTCTGTCATTTCATGTACTTAGGAAGACTCTTTCAGGAAATATGCAATAATTTATAGCAAAACTGTGCGTACTGCAGAGTCTGTTAAGAGAGCTTCAATGCAAGTGTTCCGTTTTTTTCTCTCAGTGTTTCCATTATTTGCATAAGCTTCTGCCATCTTGCAGCAAAATTTCCTGTGATGGGCTACATCTGCCCCAGCATGTTGCATGCTGCCCTCCTCTTCCTCCTTCTCCCTGATTACTCAAACACCACAAGCTGATATTCCCACTTCTATCCACAGTCTTCTGCTTACATGACATCTCTGAACAGGATGGTCCCTCTGCAAACCAGACAAGGTGTAGCTCTTGCACACATGTACACCAACCAGTAGGCACAGAATGACGTTATGTTACTGAAGCCTGTGCTGAAGCAACTGAAACTTCATTAAAAAGTCTTGATTCAGCAGAAGGTGTTCCCAGGGAGAAGCCATTCTTTTTAACAGGTTGCAGCAATACCAGTTCCTGCAGGTCTTCCTGTTCTATAACTTTCATTTGACACTGAAAGGGACTAGACATATTTACATTCAGACAGCTATTTCCCAGTCTGTAAAGTACACTTAATAAATATGTATTTTTTTTAATTAGGTCAGGTCATGAAATAGCTAAAAATACTTAATGAAACACCTGAATTTCCTGAATACATTTTATGCAAGAGTTCATCACTTTCACTGATATCAAGGGTGTGTTTATTCCAACTATAAAACTGACAAGTTCTGAATCAGGAAATATTGCACAAGTATTGGAATATGGCCTCTTGCAGCAAGATTAAGGCACCAAATCTTTTGTTTTGTGTAGGAATTCTGTACACTCAGATCCCTTCTCTCACATTTATTTCTTTACATTTTTTTTTTTTTTTTTCTAAGAAACTTCATTTAAGGTCAGAATAACCAGCCCATTGAGCTAGTCGCTACACAGTGGGAATAAAGCAATCAAGGTCTAGCTGGCTCTGGGGAAGCCCTAAAAGGAACAGCCTGGATCTGCTGGATTACCTCTTCTCCTTCCGAAAGCCCACTGTCTGTTCCATTTGGAAAAAATCATAGATGCCTTAACAAAGGGATTCCACCAACAAGCACATCTCATCAAAACTGCTTATACTAGTACACTAATCAGAGAGGAGTTTTGGTTACCAGAAAGAAACTTTGAGGATGCTTTCAGTATTTTTTCAGTTTGAAAACTCATTTTGCTATGGCAACTAGGGAGACATTCCTGAAAAACACACATAAAGCAATCAATATCCAGTCACATAGTAAACTTGTCAATAAAATGGATGAACAGCTACAGGATTCAAAATCATGGTCTAACTACATTGTGGCAGTATGACTACTGTGCAGTCTCCCAAATATTTCAAAAGGTGCAACAGTTTTCAAAGTTTTAAGCTTACTCAAGACATGTAAGCACAAAATCACCCTATTTCCAACAGCCAAAGAAAGGGGACAGTTCACAATTTGGGTGAAAAAATCATTCAGATGGCCTCTTAACAGAAAGATATAGGTTTTCTGTGAAAATTGTCACCAGGTAGTTTGCAGATTACTCATTTCTGACTGGCTCCGGGCCTTCAGCATTTGCAGGCCATTTCAGCTGAATATAGTGCCCATTAAAGCAGATTCCCATTCTGTGTTCTAAGATCCAAAAGCAGAGAAGCACATAAAGTCATGCACAAATACTCTATTTACACTAAGCAAAATTATCCACTGATGTGCCTCTCCTCTTCTGCTAGGTGCAAACCATGTATCAGACATGGAGGAGCCTGCAGCCAGATTTATCAGCAAAGGACAGACGGCCTAAAATCATTACAATTTCCTCCGCTTTCCTCAATTAGGGCACTACTACACAGTCCTATTGCCCAGCTGTTCTGCAGCTATATCCAGCCCTGTGCTGCTGGAGTCACAAATAACAGAACCAAGTCTTCCAGCTCCAACAGTGCCTGCAATTGCAGGGACGTCTAGGCTAGGCCTCTAGAGGCCTAGTGCATAGGCATAACGATCCTCAAATAGCCCGGATTGACAGTCAGCAGATTATGTCCTCCTCTCAGCAAAATACACACACATGCACAGGGGTTTAATATTATTATTATTACTGATTTCAGTTCATTCTTCAGTGACTGAAACTGTAAAAGAGCAGTCACATCCCCTGAACAAAGTTCTTGCCTCTCACATCCTCTCTAAATATACAGCGGTGTGTGTGAATAGTGTTGTCAAAGTACAGCAAGATCCTATCGCACTGGGGACTACCAGAAATGACAGTAATATTCCAAACTGTTTTTCCTTCTGACTCCTTTTAACATCTGTAAGAAGTATTTCCATCTATTTTATACGTGCAGTATTAGCAAACACCACCCTCACCTAAAAAGCATACGATTGCAAAGATATTAGCATTTCAGTATCTGTCCAGAATACAGAAATAATTTCAAAATGGTAATTAAGCCTTTGAAGAGTATCCAATTAGTGTGAAAAAGTACTTTGAACGCATGTGGAGCGCTCTGTCTAAATTCAATTGATGTAACACCTCTGAAGAACTCAATTTTTCAAGCTTTGCCACCTGGGTGAACACTAGTCTGTCTCTGAATAGTTTATGCTCTCAGCACCATCTTTTCCAAGCACAAGGAGCTGGTCCGTGGCTACCTGAGGACTAGGAGGAAATGTGCCCAATTAGTTTACTGAAAGTGGCATATCATCAACTCATTACTGAGGTCACATGCCAGGTAGGAAAGACTCCTTACTATTGACTAAGGACTCCTTACTATTAGATGTTTTGTATCAATATCTTTATGTTCCTCCCACATACAACTATTACAATCTCTTTTTAGCCAGAAATACAGATTTCAAAGGTTCTTAAGGCTAAGAAGACAAAATTAAGTGTACATATGGCAAGTAATGTTCCTAAAGGGAAACTGAGTGGTTTCTAATGGGCATGCTCTTGTCCTGTTCAAGCCTTTTCAAACCTGCCACGACTGGGGATGTTTTAGTGCTGCAGGCGAAGCATTACTCAAAGGTGCAATGCTGACATGGTCAATGAGACAATTCTCTCAGTTATTGCCAACCAGCGTGAACAAATGCCCTCTGGTGAGCAAAGGACATCAACAGAACAGCAATATCCTGCTCCAGAAATGCAGCGATGGTATCAGGTATGCACACTCCTATCGAGGCAGACTCTGCAGTATGTATATTTATGCATACATCTCTCCTATACTCTGTACCATTCCAACAGCACATTAAGGATGTCTTTCAAAGCTGCATAGACAGAAAATAACAATAATAATAATAATAATAATAATATTAATAAAAATAAACAGACCGAAGTTTCATTGTATTTAAAATGTATCAGTAAAAGTAGTCTAATATTGTATATTGAGGTTGTATGTTCACACACAACTGTTTTTGCCGTTTCCAGAACAGTCATTTTCCTATTGTCTTGCAACTGACGTTAAGGCAGTACAAGGTATTTTACACAGGAATTGTTTTTTCCATTCTTCGTTCAGTCAGAACTGGATAGAAGTTCACAAAAATCTATAACTGCACTCTCCTTCATACAAAGTATTAGACATAGAGAAAAATCCAATGATTCCCTTTTTAGGTAATAGATCATCTGTGAACAACTACAAAAATGACACACACGGTTTTGCATTGCTGGATTTACAGTAATATAAATTACAGCACCACTACTTGTGTAGTAGCAAATGCAACACAAACAGGAACAGATTCCAAACCAATGGCCACCAATATAGCTCATGACTTTCATCAAAACTTTAATGACCTGCAATTTTGCCTCTGGACTATAAGCACCTAATCAGGTGGTAAGTGCGGCTAATGACTGAGTTGTCAGGTGTTATCATGTTAATAACAGCATTCCTTTTTTAACTGTGATGGTAAAACTCTAAAATATTTAAGAAAAATCAGCATAAGGACATTCGTATAAATTATTTCTGATTACTCCTGATGCAGCCTGAGATAGCTTCAAACACTTCAAATTATTTCCAGCTCTTCTTAGCTTTTCCTGACAGATATCCCATAGTTTACTCCTCTCTGACACTTCATTACAAATCCATACAGTGGCCTACCTTCAAGCGCACCTAGTCAGAGGGCTGTAATGCTGCTCCTCAGACTGAAGTTTTTGAAAACATAGCTCCACTCCACCTACTTATTAATACTGCCGCCTGACGTATGAGTTTTATGACTACAGTCATTCTTTCTGGAAACGGATACCTCTAAATGGAAATATCATTTCAAGGTAAGATGTTGGCAGTTATTCAGTTCTGCAACTGCCCACTGCATTTCTTCTGATTTGTCCAGTTTCTCGTAATAATTAAAGCTCACATTTTTGTGTTTGAAAGTTAATAGTTCTTTCCAGTTGCATTTAATAGGACTGGAGAAAAGAAGGTACCGATGAGGCGAATTTTCATCTTCATTGACATGGCTTTCCAAGATGATATCCTGGGACTACAGGATGAGCAGAAGCAGATTGGAAACTGTTTCAGCTGATTCTGGGAAGCAAACCAGCCCTCACTGATCCAAGGTTGGGACAACATAGTCATAGCTCTCCAACCCTCTTCCAATCTCCTGCACTGAGAACAATTTGGCTAGTCAAGCTGAGCTGGACAAAATAAATCCCAGGACTGTAACTTCCATATCTGGCAATGCTTCATAACATCTAAGACAACCTTGTTAACCATCATCAACAAGGAGTTCGAGTTTATACTCAGAGTTAGATTTACTGGAATGAGGCATTTTACTAAGGAAATCATAAGACTGCTGCACAGCACCAAAAAAAAGGAAGATTGGATAGACATAATAGGAGTATTAGTTCAAAGGGCTTAAAAATAAAACTAAGGTAGTTGTAGTATCTCATACAAACAGAAGTATATGGGTAGACACTGTGTTCCTGCTCTTACACCACTGTCAGCAGGGCCTACGTAAAAGAAATAGCCTAAATTTATAGGCAAGCTACAGCAACAAACTGCCTTTAACAAAGGATCCTGATCACAGACAGTGGGGGACCATATCTCCCATTGCAATCTTCTTGAAGTTTAGTGTGTGAAAACAGCAAAATCCCTTCTGACAATGAGAAAGATTTGCACATGTTTATGCTGTTTTTGTACTCATAGGGAGCAGAAATCAATCTCTTGCTCAAGAACTGGATGCGTATCCTCTACTTGTGCCTTTGAAAATCTATTTTCATGTAGACAGGAGCTGAAGGACTTGAAAGTCATAATAACCATGAATAATCACAACAGTCATGGTGGGGAATGAGAAAAGACAAGAGATAATAATAGGGGGAATATTTTTCTTTAGAGGTCATTGCCTGTCAAGTGTGTATATCATATAATTTGTTTTGTGCCTTTTTTTTTTTTATGGACTCTGATTTTCCTTTATGTTTTAATTGCCAAGAGCAATAAGAGAGGCCTGGATTATAGATTACTTGTAATAATGTTGACAAAGACAAGTTTTAATAAGAATGGGAGCTAGCTAGGCATAAAAGAAAAGAGGATGTTCTAGAATACGAAGTGTGAAAAAGCACAGGGGAACAGATATACACAACAGCTAAAGAGACAAATACATCAGCAACACGCAGTTAAAATGACTGGTCATGCAGTAACAAGAATCTTGAACATGTTAAAAAAACACCACAGCACTGGAACTACACCCTTGGGAGCAGAATGCATCTATCAATAAGAATTCCACATTTTTTGCAGTAAAAAGGACAAAGCAGTGATATGCCTTCCTGATCATAAACACTACAGATTTTCTGCATCCAGTGCAATTTAAAAGTTTAAATACTATTCCCACTGAAGTTAGCAGGAATATGTAGCATTTAACACCTTGTTAGAGACCACCACTGCCAATCAGGATTAGCCCCTAAAGAAAGAATTTTTCTAGTATAATATGTTTAGCCACTGTAAGTACCGCAGTTAGTCTCACAAGAGGAAAAGTGGCTGCTGTTCTCCGCTATTAACTTTCCTTATATAATCCCAAATAAAAGTTAGCCAGAACAGGCAATGCTTAAAAAAAAAAAAAAGAAAAAAAAAAAAGAGTAAAAACTGAACTTCAGCGATGAAAAAAAAAAACCTATAAAATATTCATGAGAATTTCTGAGGCAGGAAATACAGCCCATGACAGTTAACACAGTGCGGTACAGATGAATGATATTCAGGGTTTAGATGCACACAGTAATTCACCTGATAGAAAAGCGGTATTTCCATGCCATAAGTGGCATAAGGCTCCCGTACATCACATGCATCATCTACTAATATTCCTGCTTCACACTTGTTCAAACATTACTCAGAGTCTGACAACCTTGCAGGCCACTCTCTCTGCTGATTTTGCTCTTTCCTCACACTGTCAGGTTGCCACTTCTGTGTTTTCACACAGCAAGCTGATGATCCAGTGTTTTCTCTCATGTTCTGGTAAATACACAAGCAGTGTATTTAAAGCATTCGTGTTAGCCAATGTCACTGTAATAACAAATACCAATTTGGGTTCTTTGCTATAAAATATGTCATGCTGTGATTTGAATAATGATCAAACTCAATACCTCTGTGATAAATTAGATGGTATAAATATTGTTGTACAAGGTAAAGGGACACAAATGCTTCTTTTTGCTGACAGTTGAAAAAATACTTAGCTATTCATTTAAAAATGAAAATAGGGAAATGAGAGATCCAGATGAATATTGTCAAACACACTAGAACAACAGTGAAATCCTCAATGCCTTTCAGTCCACAGTTATATACACCAGTTATACTGGTATTCTGATCTGCAAAATGATGAACAACAAACAGCCTAAGAACAAATACACCATAAATGCACCATAAATCATCTAAAAAAGATTAGTGTCCATGAAATATGAAATACAGCATGTAGTGAATTGCATAAACATTCAGGAGGAGTTTGGTTACCTGAGCATCATTTGTAGGCAGAATTTATCAAATTGTTAACTAATATTTTATTTTTCAGACCAGTATCCTAGGTGATGAGATATAGGTGATGTTTTAAATTATAAATGAGCTGTACTTGGAGACAGTTCAGCCTAAGTGTCCATTAAATAAATAGGTACCTTCAGAAAGACAAACAAGAAGCATACTATTTTATGCTTCTAATACAGAGGGCAGTGGCATGTCTCTAGCTAGAAAATTGTGCAGTTCCCTACTATGTAACCCATATAATACACTTTTACTCAGAAGACCAGGGGACTCAGAATTAGAGGTTTATAAACTTCAAAGACCCCACACTGATTTCTTTAGTTTTACAAACTCAAAAAGGAAAGCCATATGCAACAAATCAGAGAGAAAGACACTAACAAATGCTAATCTACATCATTTTACCCTCAGTGTGAAGTAGTTGAAAAACCCATCACTATCAACTCAGTTGTCATGAAGGGCCAATTTCTTTAAGTATTGCAGCAGAGACAAGTTCTTGTTTAGATGACTGAATATTCATTGTATCTTGAACTATTCCCTTAATTACAAGCTCTGCCCATAAATCCTGTAATGTCTGGAGAGACCACACAATGCTTTTACAAGAGCCCAACCCTGTTCTTTGCCCGTCAAGGAATCCATTAGTTTTAGAGAGGTCTGTGAGACATAAATTATGTTTCCTTTTTTAGCATAATACAGACTAATTATTAGCCACTGACATGATTGCACCAATGAAACATGTACAGTATATTTTTTGGTTATAAAGTTTCCCAACAAAAAGAAATCAGCAGCATTCACTCTCCAAAGAATAAAGGAGGAAACAGAAAATGTTACTCAGAGAGAACTATCAAAGAACAAAAAAGAAATTAGGAATAGGTAATAGGAAACAAAGTGAGACTGCAGACATCCTAGTAGGATGTTAACATCCTAACAAGCTGAGCCTAGTGCTCCACTCACAACTTCAACAACTCTGACACAAAACAAAAAAAATATATTTTTTTTTTTCATGGAAATGGGGTGTAAAAAAGGAGATGCATAATGTATGAGACGAAAGCAAATTATCTCCATTCCCTAAGGGAACAGCTTTTGTCTCACATGTAGGTCATGCCAGCATTCATATTTTCAGTATTCTTTATAAAGCCATTCAAGCATTATAGATTACTATGTCAAACTGGTACGCTGGGATTTTTTATTGCAATTAATATCCCTTGTAAGGAGCTTTGTAGAATGAACTCAAATATCACCAGAAGCAATTAAAATCTATCAGAGATGTGAAATGGAAGCTTAGGTTAGCTAAGGGGAAAAGTAGTGCAGCATAGTTTTCCAGAATATGAGAAGAAGGGCAGAAAATTAACAGAAAATCGTATCAGCAAGGCAGAAACATGGAAGAGTAAGAAAACAATAGATAGGATAATAAAAACTGTTCACCAGCAAGAACAAATACACATGAAGTAACCAGAGACAAACCCCCAGATTCTGGTTGTCCAGTTTGAGATATCATGGAGTTTCCTTTGATATATGATGCACAAGCCAGATTTTTTTTATATATATAGATAGATAGATACATATATACAAATATATATATATAAACCTGCTTGAAACTCTTGGCTGGATATTACTTTGCACTCTTTGTTTACTCTAAATAATATGAACGGCATGAAGCTCCATCAGGGGAGGGTCAGGCTGGGTGTTAGGAAAGGTTCTTCACCCAGAGGGTGATCGGGCACTGGCACAGGCTCCCCAGGGTAGTGGTCATGGCACCGAGCCTGCTGGAGTTCAAGAAGCATTTGGACAATGATCTCAGACACAGGGTCTGATTTTTGTGTGGTCCTGTGTGAAGCCAGGAGTTTGACATGATGGTCCTTGTGAGTCCCTTCCAACTCAGGCTGTTCTGTGATTCTATGAACTGTTACAAAAATCATGTAATAAGGAAAGATCCAATTAGTTTCAACCAATCACACAGATTCGGGCTGGTTTACTTATGTTTTACATTCAGAAAAGTTATTTTACCTAAATTTATACAACTATGTAATCAGCATAGACTTTAAATTCCAATTTCAGGAG
The DNA here is from genome assembly GCF_009769625.2 of Cygnus olor. Lineage (NCBI taxonomy): Eukaryota > Metazoa > Chordata > Aves > Anseriformes > Anatidae > Cygnus > Cygnus olor. The sequence continues at coordinate 18,581,768 of NC_049172.1, read as the reverse complement.
AGTTATGTATGATAGACAGTCTTCTGAGGACTGCTTAAGCTGTAGTCCAAGTTGAAAATCATCCTGCTGATGATCCCAAACAAATGCTGATTTCACAGCATTCTTACATCACATCATATCACAATATTTCTTCTGCATCTTTAATTGTGAATTTACCTTTTAGAATTACATTCCAGTGACACTTGCAGGTCCTTGAGCTGCAAATATCCAAAAGCTATTTTCTAGGCTTAGCTTTCATCTTCAAAAGCATTCAAAAGCATTACCTGAATTTAGGCAACCATCCCCTTAAGCCCAGATGGCAATGGACCTTTAGCGTGGGATAGGCAGATTTCCTCCCCAACAAGGTGTTTCTGAGCATTTCAGTTGCTTGAGTACTGGAAAATTTCCAGGCCAAACTCGACACACTTTGGATTGAGTAGCGCTAGAATGAATGCAGCTTGATTGCCCTGTAAGATCTAGCAGTATTCAAGCGCCTAAACCTCAATGTATGTTGACAATTTAGGAGAGCTGGATTTAGCCCTTCACGTTTATGCACAATATGATTGTGCATAGTGAGTGGGCAGCACTGTCTAAGGAAGAGAGTATGCACATATGTGCACCTGCAGTCTTTGCCATTTCCTAACTTTTCAGATGTGGACATGACAACCCTAAAACAATTCTTTTAGTACAGTGTTTTTGTAATCCACCCAGAGAAAAAGATTATTTATCTTTGCTATAAACATCAATGTAATTTTCTACTCCATAGTAGGCAGGAGGATTGAATCCCTGATTAAAAGTGCAACATTCATCTAACCCTAAATTAAGTGCCATAGACAGAACCCACAAAGGTAACACAACAGCACTGGTTTTTGTCACAATTCATGAAGACGTTTTTGAAAAGTAACATTTGGTAATGCCATTCATGGGTCACTATCCCACTCATGGAGACAGATTTCACAACAGCATTTGATTATCTTCAATGCCTTTTCACCTTCTCTGTAAATCTGTATTTTAAAAAATAACTTGGATGCCTCTTGCTCATTTCATTATTTCAACAGATTGCGATCAATTTCAGCCTAAAAGATTAGCAGTGAAATATCTTCCACACAAAATGATGGAATTCTCTTCATAAAAGAGCCATGTACAGCTACTCGTCCCAAAGTACTGAAAGTATTCTATCAGGAACCACAACACATTTAGTAGACTGATGAAGTAGCTGTAAATCACTCATCTCTATCTCCTCTAACATCTATGTTCTATGACACTGCTTAATTCAAACTGGTAAAACCCACATTGTGCACCCTTTCGTCACAAATCAATGGGACTTCTTGCAGAAAAAAAAAAAAAAAAGAAAAAAAAAGTGATATTCATAGAGCAGCCGTACAAGCAAGCAAATTACAGCCAAGTTCAAAAACATACAGCAGTCAATGTCACAAACAGAATTGTGAAATACCTTTGATTTTTAATTTATTCAAGTACAGCACTTCCACCTAACATGTTTGGTTCTGACTGTGGGTTAGTAGAAGCAAAAGGATAGCCCTGTGGTTAAAGAATTGAATTAAGACAGGAAATTAAGTTAGCTTTGTCTTCAGCTTTGCCAGTTCATATGTGCCAAGACCATTCTGCAGTTTCCCATAACTTCAAAGCAAATTAGGTCTGCTCAGAAGCTCTGAAAATTCAATCATTTATTTAGGCACTTAGATAGGGCTTTGAAAAAAAAATGATGTGCCCCAAAATCTGCTCCAAGGGTTGTAGCATCATAACTGTTTGGCACTGCAATTTATTACCTATATTATGTAAGCTGGGCTTTGATATCATACATAAATGCTGAATGAATAAAGAATATTCAACAGACAAACATCCTTGTCGCTGGGTTCTTGAACGTATATCAAAAATTAGAACTTTCCCTTAGGTACAGATTAAATCCATATGAAGCAAAGAGTGGCTCATTTCACTTTCAGTGCTCCATTTAATGAATTCAGCCTGTTCTGAGCCTCTCATAAAAGCTGCATTTCTGATATTCACTCAAGATGAATCAAACACTAAAATACTGAAGCCATATTTCAAAATGTCTGCCAGCTGAATAGTATAAATTAATCCAAAGATAAAACTCTGAATGAAGGTACAATTGGGTTCACAGTTTTCTGATAATCTTCTTTTTCCCCATAATTAATATTGGAATTGTCACTAAACTTTAAAATCTGCAGCAGATATACAATCCCAGTTCAAAGATTATTTCCGAAGAAGCATTTTTTCTGACTGTTCCTCTTACATTAAAACTAACGGTGTGACCAGCTTCTGAGTTCAAAAGAATTCATTTGATGCCTACCGAGTATAATGATGTAGCTGAGATTCAAATCCGTCCCTTTGTTTACATGTAGAAGACAGTCACAGGAGCAAGCGATCAGATAATGTGACTATATATTCCCGGAAAAGAACCAGCTGCCAGGTTTCTTGTCACCAGTGTATCAGTGCAAGAATCTGTAGCCAGGGTTTCACAGGGCATGGTGCCAGTACAATTTGAAACTGATTAACAAACAACACTCTAGCCAGCGTAATTTATTTGGAGAGGGAAAAAAGATGGAAGAGTACTTATATTTCAAAAGCAAGAGTTCAGGGATAAAGAGCTGGCATGCCAACAGCTTGAGTACTGCAATGAAACTTTCATTTCCACGAAAATAACAGATTTTCTATTATTTTGAACACTAACAATAAACAACAAAAGCTTTGGACAAAATATTTAATAGGAGCATGTATAAGGCATAGCATGTAAATCCTTTAAACCTCCACCCCAATAAATGGTTGCTTCTTCTTGATATGCCAAGAGATCTAGCCAATAATACAAGATACAAACACCAGAGATTTACTTTTATGGAGTACAGCATCAAGTGCAGTAAGGGGGAGCCTATACGCCAAACTAGAAAGAACTCTAGTGTAACATGTCATTTCTCAATGCACACATGTGTTTCAAAACCTGCATCAGGAAATCAAGAGTCACTGAATTTATAGGGCTCCACAAAGAGCAGCACAGCTTCTCTGGCAAGCCAGTCATCCACGTCAGCTATGCATGCTTCATGTTAACATTATAGCCTATTAACACCAGTTATAACATAAAGAGGCAGTTGAGACAGAAGAAATAGAAGGTGGGGTAGAGAAAACCTGTTAGCTAAATCCTAGGCCTAGCAATAAAAAGCACAGGATGAGTTTAAATGTTTTGCCATTTAAACTGTCATTAAAGTGAACCTCTAGGATAAGGTTGCATTTGCACTATGTGCTGACCATGAATCACATTTGGTGCAAAATGGTATCAGGATGGGCTTACAAGCATAGTCTGTCTCTGCTTAATCCCCACTAGGCTTCAGATACCCAGAAGTACAATGTGGTATAATTTAAAAGGGTCTGTGCTTCAGGTACTTTTCAAAAGTTCGCTACAAAAGCACAGCCAACTCAACAGTAGTTAATAATTTTGTCTCACTGAAGGCTTGTCCCCCAGCACAAATAAATGTTCAGCCTCTTGACTCTGTAAAATTTACATTCTAAATTGGAATCAAAATAAAATTCAAACTTCTTACCTGAGATACTCATTCTTTCCTTGCTAGCCCTTTCACAAGTAAGTGAGAAGGCCAACCGTGAAATAGAAAAATCTGCATTAGAATAAAGATAAAAATCTACAAATCAAATTGTGTTCTCACTGGTAACATATGCAAGACTTGTGTGTCTTATGTACTTTTTAAAAGTACCTAGCACATATCAGTGTGTCCCAAAATATCTGAGCGTGGCATCACACCCATCAGAAAACAGGAATCATTAAAACACCGCAGAAGACACCAATAGTACCAACTAGTTGGTTGTTGAGGACTTTCAGGTAATTACCCAGGCTTCATGGCGTTCAGCACTCAAAAATCTATTGCGTGGAACAGATGGGAGAAAAGCAGAGACATCATTTTCATTGCTTTTGAAATGAATAGGTCTGAAGTTTCAGAAAGGCGGGATGTTTTAAATAGCACAATATAGCCGCTCTTTCATAACCTCATGGAAGTATGTCTAGGTTATATTGCTTCATGACTGACTCCATTACAGCTAATGAATGATGATGGTACTTGCAAGCATTAAAGTGTACCCAATACTCTATTTGTATGAGAGGTAAACAGTTGCAGACAGGAAATTCAAGGAAATTCAATTTGATTCCCCTTGCTCTGATGAACCATGATAACTTCGCTAATTCAGTCTTGGCATCTATTCCCTACTTCAGTATCAAAAAGTGATGCTGTCTAACACTTTACTGACTTATTTAGTAATAAACACCTGTTAGTATTTACCATCAAAGCTTCTTTGAATTGCAATTAAATCCAGATTCAAGCAGGAGATGGGTAGCTAGCAAAGTTCAGGTTCCAAAAGACGTTACTTTTTTTTCCCTGGTAGAAGATATTCTATCTTAAGCTTTTTAGGTCATATGACTGTACACATGGAAAGCTCAAACATGGATGATGACCAAGTTGCACCACATTAGAATGTTTGGAAATTCAAAAATTCTTTTACTCATAGTTTTTGATAAAGGCCTGCTTTACCCTATATTTTTATGGAAGAAGATGGATGTAGAAAGGGTAAACACAAATGAGGGAAATGTGACAAGATTCTCTGTTCTATTTCTATATTCTAGTGATTCTATGATTCTAAAATGGTATTTGTCATTCTTAATGAGGAACCACTGTTCTCTTTCTTCTATGGACTATAAATCCAATACTAATACTAAATGATGCAATGCCTCTTAAGTTCTATTATATATCTTCAGGGCATTCAAATATTCACACTATTGTTTAAACAGAACATTTAAAAACGCTGCTCACTTTCTCCTATTTTTCTCCTTACTGACAGGTAGTTCAAATTGAAAATCATCAAACCAGTAAACAAAATTAGATTTCAGTAATTGCAGGTGACTATGATACTTGATTGCCTTTCTGAAGGCAAAGGTGAAACTAACTATATTAAAGGAACTTGTTAATTTTTTATAATTAACTTTTTATGCGTTTTGTATTGTTTTAACCAATGCTTCCAAACTCTGTTGAGCTATAAAACAGTGACAACCTTAACAACTGGAGAGATTTAAAGTTTCAGTTAAGGGCTTGGTATGCTAATTAATTAACGCTATTTTCATTCCTTTTAAACTTACAATGAATTGCTTGTTAGAGAAAGCAGAGAAAAGGTACACTACAGAAAGCCTTTGTTATCTTCAGGCTGGATTTTAGAAATAAAAGGAAAATTGTTTGCTGGTAACTGGATGTCTCTCAAATTATTACATCAACAAATCTACCTCCTCTGCTTTTTTGAGACCTCCCACAATATCAGACCTGCTCATGCTGGAACTTCAAAGACTGAATCAGACCTCCTTAGTACTGTCTTGCTAGGCCTGAGATACATTGTGGTGTTCCCACTGGCAGTACATACAGAGAGCACAGGGGGAGAAATGCAGAGACAGAAGGAAAGAAAAGCAGGAGGGGAATTTGAGTGACAGCGTGGAGGGGACAAAGGCAGATAGGATGAGATTTAAAGAAATAGACAAAGGTTACATCATTAGCACAACACAATTTCCCCGTGACCTGGAACATAAGGCAAGTTGCCGCAACCCCACCATTTGCTCCCACCACACAGCTGTGAAGGCCCAGGGAAAGTGTGTGCCATTTTATTCTTACTTGAGAGAAGCTGACTGAACAAAAAATAATAATAATAAATAAATAAAGTAAGTAAGTAAGTAAGTAAGATAAAATTACGCTGCTGCTGCCTGAAGCTGCAGGATGCAGAGGATCTCTCACTGCTGATGTTCCATTTGGTTCCACACAACCAAATTTCAGGGGCTTCCTATAGTTTGCTTTTTGATCAGAAAGACAAGTACAAAATACAGCTATCAGAAGCTAAGACATGCACGGAGAAAGCTTGCCAAGGCAATCTAAATTCAGTCTCAAGTCAATATTTGCTATAAATGGTCCTTAACTGCGTGAAAGCAAACTATTTTTCATTGCACCTCTGCTCAGTTAGGGATTTCTTCAATATGTTCCTTTACATATGAAATGTCATGTCCTACTACCCTTAAAAATATAATCTCATATGTTTTAGATTTCTCTGGAATATATGGCACAGGCCATGTCCTATATGTTGTAGTTTACACACAGAAGTTACTGCTCTTCTGCCTCTAATGAAGAAAAAGTGGAACGAAGCATCAATGGTAATGACAGTAAAATAACTCAATGTCTTAATCCCATTTCTTGTACAAGTGGCTTTAAAGAAAACTAACTAGCTATTCATTCTGGGCCTCACAGTGCCAGAGGGGCTGAAAGTATTTTCAATTCTTTTCAGCACCAATAATGTAGATGATTCTAAGATATGTATTCTGTAATTATTGTACTTTTGGCATATTTCCTCCTGTGTACTTCAAATTCTACAGAGCATTTCCACTGTAATACCATGACACTCAATGTAATTATGCTGGAAACTATTTTTGCCTTTTTATTTAAATCCACTATGGTGCTTATAATAGGATGCTGTATTGGATTCTATTTATTTTCAAACTGCAAACGTGAAATAGATGTGAATGTCACATGGTAAATATCATTATAAACCTCTACAAATTGGGAACAATAATTGAAATGGCACATACCTGTTTTTACTTGAGTCTGTGACAACTGGCATTTTTCTTGTTTCACACAGCTAATTACCCAATGCAGACAATTAAGACCAAGTGTGGTTCCACCATACTCTTTTCTCTCAAAGTATTATCTCAGTAGTTCATTTTAACCACATTAATAGAAATATTTTGACAACAAGGAGAAATAACAGCTTGGAATAGCTGTTATCAAATTTGAATGGTACAGAAAATTTCTAAAATGTTCCCAACTAAATCTAGTCAGTTAACATGCAGTAGATCTGCACCAGCAACCCTTATTTTTTCCTGTTGAAAGTGCTGTATAAATAATTGCATTCAAATCAATGTACATGTAAGGATTGTTGAAAGTGGCTATAACAATTTATTACAAACCTTCCTACGCTTCAGGGGACAAAACTGTAAATCTGACAAGGTTCACAGTGCACTCACAGAGACTGTTTATTCTCAGTTTAAAGAAAAAGTGACTCAGCTACCAGTTTAATATGTGAGAATTGATAAAAGTAAAACTGTGCTTTTCTTTACCTCTGCCCAAAAACATCAGTGAGATCATTAGTGTATCTATAACCCTTCTTTATTACACTCTTTATTAGCATTGATCCAGCTCTAGAACTATAGCAGCAAGCTGAACCGTCACTCAAATGACTCAGGTTATAACCAGGTCACCCTGTCTATGCTGGAGAAGTAGCATGCTCATCTTCGAGGGAGACCACTCATTCATCAACTTTGCCAGCTAATGAACAGATCAACACTGGCAGCAACTAAGAACACTTCTTTTTTTCCCCAATTGGTTGTGATTCAGATAAAAAGATGCAATGATGAACATACAGTGAGAGTCCAAAACTATTTGCTCTCCCTGACCATACAAGACAAAGCAGAAGCTACCAAATCATTCAGTACCCATATGGACTGCTTTTCAATATCAATAGGTGAATGAATAATTATATGGAGGAAAAAATGCAGGTCAATCTATAATAATACAAGATTTTAAAATAATGGTAAGACGAAGGAAGAAGCACTGAAGAAAGGCATTCTTTGTAGACTTCACAATGGAACAATTGTCAGCTATGTAAAATTGTACCCAACTACTAACTGCCTAAAGGCATCAAAGACAACTATTATGTTGATTTTGTATGTGCCAGAATTTCTTTACATGTCAGTTAGGAAGGCTGCATGACCTTGACACGATGACAACAAAAGACTGTGAAATCTGCAGACTCACACTGAAAAGCCTGCCTTCGAGAAACGTCACTCACAGAACCTCAATTGCTCTAAGATGCTTGTAAAGACTGATGAATTTCATGTGTGAAGCTCTTAAAAACAGAGCAATCTTGGAACGGTGATTAAATATGGAGGTATCTCCTTAGCTACTCTAAGAAAAGTATTGTAAAAGCTATGTTTTATCTTGCTTTTTTAAATTAACCATAAAAATTAAATTATCAAGAAAAGGGCATTGTAGCTCTAGGATGTTCCCTATCCAAAGATGTCAAAGCAATTTATAGATGATGATGAATTTAGCCTGGAATCAACTACAATTACATTTCTTACTTACTTATATGAGGAAAACTGGAGAATCGGCTGAAGGGTATCACCAAGGTATTATGAAAGACCTCAGTGTAATACCCAAATCTTCCAATCTACTGTCACTACCCCAGTTACAAAAACGCCCCTTCTTCTATCAGGTAGCTAAATCATGCCCATTCAGGGCTTTGCAAGAGAATTAAAATTGATCTGCCAGAGATGTGGAGTCAGAAAACATAGCATAAAACATCTCTAGTATCTGTGGAAACACTCCTTCACTGCAAGACAGAGCTGACCCTCTCTCAAGGATCCTAGTGAGTGCCGAGCAAACCACAGAAACATGTCCACTAGAAGTTCTGGATGTGGAGAAGACTAATTTTAGGGCTCAAGATGACACAGAAACATTGATTCTTCAACATATGGATTCATGATGTGGTTTCAAAAGGTAACTAACTTTAAAATACATAGATATATTGCAGGCTTGATATAATTGTATTCCATACTTATTGATAGCCATAACTATCATACTCAGAGTACAGAATTGCCAGGAGATATCTTTATCTTATAAACATCTAGTGGATTTCCTCTAGGCTGGTACCATGAACCTGCAATCGCTCTTAGAAGACAGGGTTGCCATGAACTAGGAAAAAGTTCTGCTATATCGAGGTTATAAAATTTTAATTCTCCCCTTCCAGGTGACACAGAAAACAGATTGGAGTAAGCTTTGACAATCTAGTTGACATAGTCAAACATTTGCCACAAAGTTCTTAACAAATTGCAAGTCTTAAGGCTCACCCCAATAGCACCAGTCTGTGGCACTCATATCCCTGAAGAGTTCTCTCAAACTGAATAACTCTATTACTGACAGAAAACTTTATACTTACTTTATAAAGTATTAATATGTAACATGTTCTTACTTACAAGAAGGTGGTAAAAAGTTTTGCCCCCCAAAAAACTTTTTTATCTTCCAATTTATTACTTGATAATTCAGTAATTTATTGGATTGATTCTGATGCCATTATAATTAATGGGAATATCTCCACTGAGCCAGCAGTCCTGCTACACCTGTAAGGGCAAGATTCCCAAAATCTGAAAAAACTACAGCAAATAATAACTGGAGTTTAAATGTTCAATGATTTCTAAAATGGTGGTTGTACTCCTAAAAGGCAAAAACATTATTCTTATTCGTGGTGAAGAGACCACAAACAATAGCTTTTAATTCAAAACTGGCAACTTCTCCAGTACTCTAGTCAAGTGTAAGAGATTCTTATGGGATGGCTAAATACACTTATAGAATTAAAAAAAAACAAACAAAAAAAAAAACCACTTGAGTTCATGTTCAGCTGGATTTTGTTTCTTTAAAGATAAAAGGCCAAGTAAAGAGGTTCAAAGCAGAAAAGTGTGAGAGCAGGATATGATACATTCAGAGTATTTCTCATACTCTGAAGAGGAATATAAAGCAATCAGTCTTGTGTTTGCGTTTTGATATAAAGTCTTTTATCAGACTTTCTGATTCTAAACTTATCTTGGTCTGAGCAAATTCTGTCTGTTGAGCCAGCCAGGACTGCCTAAATTTCAAAGATTTGGACTCTGTAAAAATAGAATAACCTAGAAATTGCTTCAGATTGTTCTGGGAAAAGCTGGAAAGGAAGAGATTTGTGTTCTACAAACACTATTACTGAAAGAATTAGTGTGCATTTCCAAAAACATGAGCAAGCAGTTGCCTCACTTCACTTGGATGGAGGTTCTCTTCTTTTGGGCACTGAGATGATAGAGTCTAGAAGCTCTTTAGTGATGTAAGGAAGATTTTGGGCCTAAACTAACATATTCTGCACCCAACAAGACTTATTAGCTCAGGCCTAATGCCGTGTTGAAGTAAATTACTGGGTCTCAGATTGAGCTGACTCACAGCAAGTGGGTAAAATAAACTCACTCCCACCTGCTGCCTCCATGGAGACGCAGAGGTGAAAACACCCTCAAGAGGGCCCTTACATGGCAGTAGGCAGAATTTTATAATAGATTAATTTTTTTTTAATAATCGCTGTATGAATAGTCACAATTAAGTTGCAACAAAAAGCTGTATTTAATCAACCCCTTTTCAAAAATTGTTTTAATAGTGAAAAGCAAAAAGAGTTGGCAGATTGAGAATTATCTACATTATTATAATTAAAGGGAGAGACTCTACTTCATGCTAGAACAAAAGAAAAGAAAATTTAAGCAAATCAAGACGAGCCAACTCGGAAGTGGGTTACTGACAAATTAAAGCTGCTGAAATATGCTTGCAGGAAAACAGGGAAGGGATTAAAAAACAAACTCCTGTGGAAAACCTGCTATCTTATTCCAGAAAAGCAGAACCAATTTTAAAGAAGGACTTTCAAATAAGAGGCAAATTGGCAACTTCCTAAGAAAGAAGGAGATAAGCTTGGTTTATCAAATGGAAATTTGGATTCAAAAGGGTACGCTGAAACAGAAATAACAAAAACAGGGAAGTTTGCCCAGGAGTGAGCCTCTGGCTTATTTGTAGGGTAAACACAGATCAAAGCTTGCCAAAACCAGAGAGTATTTAAGTTCTTAATACAAGTGACAAAATCGAACTTTATTTTTAGCTATTAATTGCAGCACAAGAACTACAACAAACAAAGTTTGATCTGAAACACAAAGAACTGTTTCAGGGAAGTTGATTCTGACTTGAGATATCACCCTGTCCTTGTTTAAAACAAACAAACAAACCAACATGCCTCCACTGATTTCTGACACAATTACAAAATGACAAAACACAGTGATAAAGACTTGCTCAAAAGGAGCTCAGGCTTCAAATGGGATCTTATTTGAGCAGTTACACACTGCTGCGAGTGACAAGGTGGAGAAAGAATCTCAGCTGGGGAAGAGAATACATATGGCAAGTAACATACAATTTTATGCAGTCACTACATGAGACACAGGTCAGTGAAACTATCAGCAAGGGTGCTCTCAAGGAAATCACAAGATAGCACAGAAGGAAACTAAATACACTACTTCTAATTTACCAGAAATGGCCTGGATAACGCTATCAAGAGTGCAAACAGCTTTACTGGGGGTAAAGCTTAGTACTGCCTGAAAAGGAAACTGCTACATAGCACCATGTTTCTACAGTTCCCATCTTACAAAGCACTGGCCTCCAAGCGTGTTGGAGTCAGTGTCACAGTATTAATGACCAAAGGACATTCTCTGAAACGTGCAACAAATTAATATAAACAGGAGATTTCTTTAAGCTACTGTTGGAACCCAGACCATTCACTCCTGTTTGAATTAAGCTTAGGTGATGACACTTTTACTGTTCCCTTGGTATTGCACAGACAAGTAAACATACTTGACCAATGCCTCTACTTTTCTCTGTCCGTCTGAATGTTTCCCCAGTCACTCTCCATATCTCCAGCTGGAGCTCTTCCACTTTGTACAATTTAATTCAATCCTCGTTAGGCCATTATGAGAGACTGGGTATACAGACGTGAGAAACAAGAGGGGCAACTTCAACACAAATATAATTTATACAGAGTGGAGAGGTTCCAACCAGAAAGTTTGAAAGAATCTATCTAGAATAAAAAGCTGAGAGCCTCCTAATTGGACACTCATTTGGGATTTTAGAAATTGATGCTACACTGAACGTTAGGTGACTTTATCCCCCTCTGAGCTATTTAATCTACCTTGACTGTCTGTATTTTGCCTTGAAGCCTGAATCAAAGCTAGGCATAGGACCCACATTGCTCTTCAAAAACAACCTAAGAATGAGAACTTTTTGAGAGCCCAAATTAAGGAGTAAGTCCATTCAAACCTATAAATCTACATAGTTACTTTCAGCAATGCATGGACACATGCTCTGGAGAACTTGCAGATGGGCTAAATTACCTTTACATGCATAGCATCCTCAGCTTACATTAACCCACTGAAGAACACGTAGGGAATGTAAGGAAAGTTTTGCTGCAATTTTAGTGTAAGTTTTTTAACTGGCTTCTTGAAGAGACAGGTAATTAAAAATGGTAACCTTTGGCTGAAGTTGGATGACAAATGCAGGTAACAGCATTGCTATTCCTGTACTTCAAGAGAAACTTACAAATGCTGAGAAAAAAAAAAAATCTCAAAACTGGCTAAGCTTTCATCAGATGTCTTCCATCAGATAGCTATTCAAGATTTTCTCCAACAACAAAGTAGATCCATGATTTGCTGAAGAACAAGAAGTAAAAGTATCTAAACTGAAACCCTCCAATCACTTCTACGGATTTAGCAACACCAGAGAGCTTGAATCCAGCATTTATGGCCCTCCTGACACAGCCCTCAATTTTAGACTACCCTAGTTATGACTGAAACTTTATCCTACGTGTAGCTTTTCCAGGAGTAGGACTGAACCCAATCCCAGAACAGAGACATTCACTATGAAGCAATAAAACATACTAGAGTACAGAAGAATTGTCACCACCATCTGGAAAAACTGAAGCTCCTAGCCTTGAAAGGGCTGCAACTGCCAAATTTAATGACTTTACTTAACATCACACAAACAGTTCCTGGTTTACAAAGACAACAACCTGTTGTTAATTTATGTCTTCATCTCAACAAGACTAAATGCCACATTAGCAGCTTAAAGAAAAAAAAAAAAAAAAAAAAGAACCTAACTTTAAAGTTACTCTCTTCTAAATACATTTCATACAGGAGAGTTCTGGTATGAAAATAAATAAAGGGTGTTATGTTTTTTTAGGTTTGGGGTGAAAAATAAATAAATAAATAAATACAGGTATCTTGTGTTAGTGTTATTCCAAACATTTTTGCAATAGAAGATTCCTTTTGAGTATCACATCAGTCACTAAAGTCTATTACATAAAAAGACATTTTGGATACAGAAAAAAGATCTGACTATTCCTAGAATTCTTGACTGATCTCTGGCAAACAACCTAACAGAACAACAGACGGTATGGCAGGCCTGATGTCCTAAGAGATAAATATTAGTATTTGCAGAATTTTATAGTGGGAAACCAAGTTGTCTATTAAGTTGGCACTACTTTCAACATAAAAGAGGCAAGTGTTATGATGGAGGGACGAAACTTGAAGAAACCAGAAAAGTAATCATTCTCATAACAGCTCTGCTATACTAGCCTCAGTTAAAACAAAAATACTAATTACCTTTCTGAGAGTAAGCAGAATCTTTGGTCATTAAGCATGGCAGAATGCTAACATCCAGGAGATTCCATGCAGCTATGAGTCTTCAAACCAGTTAAGCAATCACCAGGTTCTGAAATTAAAATAAAAAATAAATAAATCACAATTCATAACTAAACTATGAAACTAATTGTCACAGGGCATTGTAGAGAAAATTATACGTAAAAGGGTTCAAAAAGCAACTAAATAAACTCACAGAGGAGAAATCTACTAAGTGTAGGAAATTATAGCGAAACAAGTGGCAACAAAGCTACAAACTCCAACTCATGAAGCTCCCCAAGCCACAAACATCTGGAAGCTGGGTACTATGCTTTAGGAATTATCACTGCATACTTGTGCCTAATAATCTGTCACTTCTACTTTGGCAGCTCTCAAAGACAGAATTCTGGGCTAAACAGTTCACTAGCCTAACCCAGGGCAACCATTCCTTTTCTTATTTGCGATTACTATCACAGATATGCATCACTAGTGTTGTCTTATTTGAAAAAAAACAAGTGTATGGATTAGATGTGAGTGCACAGCATTTAAAATTCATCAAATTCTAAATCTTGATTTTTTTCCTTCAGTCAGTTCAAGGTTTCTCCTTTAGGAAATGCATGTTTCCAACTTGTTTCTGAAACAATTCTTCACCTTGGACTTTCTCTTTTGGAAATTTGTGGTAGAGCTAAACGTTGTATGGAGAAACAATGAGATGGAAAACTAGCCACAGTAACAAGAGTAAAATTTATAACAACATTTGGAAACATTTTACAGTGCTAACAGTCACAGCTCTAATGCTTTTTAAGCTTCTGCAGATTTTGACAGAAAATTCTGTAGCAGACTATCATTTGTGTGTGTGGAAGTATACAGGGTAATGGATGTTTAAAATACAAATATTGCACAGAACGAGGACAGTACATGCTATTGAGTACCAAGATAAAGTTAATATAATTGTCTTGTAATTTTCCCCCATGCTTCCTTTTTTTTTTTTTTTTTTTTTTTGCAGTCAGGCAGAGATGGCTCATGCCCAGCTCTGCAACCTTGGAGATAACCATGGAAATCCCCACTGACACAGAACACTTCCTGCTCTGGTGCGTGTGCATGCTCTGTACCACAGCCTTGTGATGTGAGGTGTGGTGCTAGCAATATGAACCATACCCACCTACAGCAAAGATAAATTGGTTTTAAAAAATATTTTACCAAAGATCATAAAGTTCTGGTGAGGAAGGTCTCACCATCCCCACAGCAAGACCTGCTGGACATGGAAAAAATAGACCTTTAAAACAGTTCTGCTGAGTTCATCCCATCAAGCAAGATACCTCACCAGCTAAACTGCTTTCAAAGCCCTGGCCATACTCTTTTGGCTTAAAGATTTCAGACAACAGGGAAGCAACTTAATTTTCAGTTTAAAAAACGATTTCTTGCCATTACCAAGCAGTCAGGTTCACCACAATATTGAGCAGACAAAATTGCCCACCTGATGATTCAATCTAATATCACACTGCTGGCTCACTGCTTCATTTATTTAAATTGTGAATCTGATTAATACTTATGAAACTTAAATTTCTTGTTAGCTTAACAAAAACAAAGTGACTTGAGTTTTATGTTTATTTTTAATTTTAACTTGCTTGTTACGAGCCACAGAAAAAAAAATGCAGAGGATTTTTTTCCATTTTCTTTCTGACAGCAACTTGTGCTTGAATCATGAGGGTGAATAACATTGCAGAAGTTATCTAGGTACCACATGATTTTCAATAACCCACGCTTCTCTCCCTTTACATTCCTGAAAATGTCAGTACATCTCATGACACATACGTGAAATTAATGGCAACTGACCACCTCCTCTGGTAGCCAGCTTCCTGCTGTATGACGAAACATAGCCCAGGCCGGTTTGGGTTTCCTCAATCTGTTATGTTTGCCTAACCATCGCTTTTTCTCCCTGTCAAAAATATTATTCACAGAAAACAAAACCAACATTTGTCAAAAGTTCCTTAAGATGTGCTTCATGGTACAGTTAGTGTTTGTTACGTAGAATTACAAAACTTCAAAAAATATATCACAGGAAGGTCAGGACACACAGAATATCATCAAATCCCAGATTAAACAGATACTAGAATTTTGATCAGGTGATACAAACAAAATTTTGAGTGTTCCCTGAATGATGACTTAATGGAGAAGTTACAAAATATCCCCTACTGAGTTCTTTCCATAACTGTTTAATTTAGCAATTTGGTGCTAGAGATTATACTTTTCAAAATAAGGAGACTTCCCCCTATTAATTCCTTATAGGTATTTATCCTGTCACAGTGAAATTTACTTATATGCATCTCACTGTATTTTATTACATGAAAAAATATCACTCCCTGAAGCCCATAGCTAAACTCCACTTCATGCCATTAGTTTTTACTTATAGCAGCTTAGGATCAATTAAGCCAGTATATTTTTTTTTTTACATTAAGTAAACTGGAGGTGTTGAATGATTTTGGTTTTACTTTTTTTCTATTAATTGTCAGTTACACTAATTGCTACCTGTGAATCACAGAAGTTAACACTAATATTCAACTACTGTAACGTATTTATTTTCCTGAGTGTTTTTTGTTTGTTTGTTTATGTTTGCCATAAATTAATTGCCATCGAAGTTAACCTCACCTATTGACATAAGTTACAACAAAGCAGCTAGTTTCCTACAGGCTTCAGTAAGTTTCCATTCACTAACTGAACACTCCTATTTAAGACAGCAAGGCAAATACAACAGCTGTAACAGGTCAGCAACTCTTATACATCCTTATACATGCTATTAGGGGAAATTAATCTGGTATGAATCAAATGTCCAAAGTAAAAGAACAGTTCAAAGACAACTGAGAAAAGCACTCTCTACCTATGGTGGGCACAACATTCAGCCCATTAAAACAATGCTGCAGGCTGCATATGGACTCCAAATCATCGCCCAGGTGGGAAACAAGCTAAACAGATCAGCTGCTCCACAGTAACAAACCACATTTACACACTGCAAACGTGTAAACGCAAAAGGGTGCGCCAAAGGGAGAGGATGGCTGCTCCTGCTGCTCTCAGGGAATGGGAGGGATTGAGGCAGCCCCTGCAGCCTCCTGCTGCCTGCCCAGCAGCACCCGCTCTCCTCATGCTCCATTTGACCCTTTGGTGGAAGCAGCAGTGGCAGCACTGAGCTCTGCAGGCTTCTGCACACACAGAAGAGTTAGCAAGATAGTGGTGACTTCTGTTTTCCTGAGTGCTTTCTCCAACCACTATTTCCTTCTCATGTAGGGCTCACCCTATTGTGTTTACACTTGTAACAGGTGCCACGAGACAGGAATCAGCACAGCACCAAATGCTCAGTACCACAGTGCCAGCACAATGTGTGCTGGTGTTTATTCTGTGTTACATGGCAGCCTACCAGAGTTCACAGCTTTTTATCTGCTCACCTAACGCAGACAGAAACAACTAGGATATCATACAGGCTTAATTTAGGGTTAAGGTATGGAAAGAGGACAGCCTGGAGGCCCTGGTTTGAGGAGATGGGGTACATGGCTGGACCAGCATTTAGGCATTCGGCAGTAGGAGATCAGTGTATTTGTCTGAGGAGATAATTCTGGGGACTGCAATGGAAATCAGCCTATGCAACTCCCTTAGGAGTGGGCTAAGCAGTGAGACCCAGGCAACCCAGATGACTGTGAACCAGCAGTCAAGGTACAAGCCTTTCTGCAACTGCAAGAACTGAAATAGGCAGCAAGAGTAAAAGGGTCCTCTGCAGCCAGACTTAGCCATCAGCCACATAACAACACAGAAGCTGAGCCACCTTCTTACTGCTATCACACCAGGAGAAAGTTGAGTTGCAGCCCGGTGTTGGTAGTTCACTCATTTCAGCTGCACCTCTCTCTAATAAGACTTCAAGTAATAAATTCTGCCCTCAGTTGCCTAACAGAAATCAGCAGGGCTTCTCAGCTGTAAAAGAAAGAATAAATTATTCCAGTAACATAGATTAAGAGCTGAACCTAAATGACTCTACCTCTACTGATTTCAATTGATTTACACCTGGAATTAATAGGCTATTGATGTTTGCATTCAAGTATACATACCAGACCGTGACTTCAAAATAAAGCCTTCCAGTTAGCAAAGAAAGCAGAAACAAAACAACTTGCTTGTGGAGCTGAGAAGAGTGGGACAGAAGGACAATACATCTATCTATCTACTATCAAGGGAGGGGGCAAGCCTGGGAGATGAGTCTTAATGAGGTAAACATATCCTAGCTTCCCTGCTAAGTAGGGAATCTTGAATAGGTTTCAATAAGCAAAGATTGAAGGATACAAAAGTAAAGAAGAGAGAGTAACAGCTGGAATGTAAAACACCATGTAAGAGATACCTGAGAGCTAGAAATCAAAATCTGTTTTTGTGATAATAAATTGGTAAATAGAGTCCTCAAGCTGAACTGAAGCAGAGGTCAGTGCTCTAAACTTGGTTTATGAAGTGATGTTCTTCAGTGTTTTTCCTTCCCAGTGGACATTTTGTATACTGGTGTAGCTAGAAATTTTTCCTTTCTCCATCCGTTGTATAGCCTGAGACAAAGGTTCTGTCTTGGTAAGTAAAAAACACGCATCTTTCCTTCCGAATACCAAGAAACTGCACAGGCTAATTCAAGAGGTAAGAGGATTTGTTTCACTTCACAGCAGAGATGGATTCTCCAGCTAGAATCTAGCGTGTTTGTCTCTCCAGAATAGTGTTTGATATGCAATCCATTCATAACTATCACATGCAACTTCTGATAGAACAGATAGCTCTGAAGTACTCCCCTGATAAAGCTTTTTGTAATTAACCCTTCAACAAGAAAAAGCTTATCAAGAGTTTGCATATCACATAATGCGGTTTGTTTCCATTTTTTTCCAAAACCAGTGTAAATACATGCATCCTCAGGAGTAGTACTTGGCACTGATAGATGGAAAAATATTTGCAGCTCATTCTTATGCAGCCAGGCCTTCAGAAAACATATTCAGTATTTCAGCTGCTCAAAATTTGATGCAGAGGAACTTACTGCATACTCAGATTCTCTGCTGAATTCATACCTGCCATTGTAAAAAAAAAAAAAAAAAAAGAACTATAAGACCCTTAAGCAAGGTGTGCAGAGGATTAATCACATTGTAGTCTAACTGGGCATTGAATGTCACCAGTGCTTCACACAAATAGTGTGCTGTGGATAGTACAATTTCTAGACTGCAGATAAAGTGATCCATAAAACAAGAAATCTGATTGTGTTTGGCAGTGCATTATGAAGCATTCACCATTAAGGGATGGGAATAAAATGTTTATGAACTAATTTATTCAAAACATATTTGTAACTGTCTGTGGTTGGTACTGTTTGATCCAAGAAAAGGTTAAGCTCATTTGGGCAGGAAAAGACATAAAACCTCAAACTCTGAGCATATACAAGTCAGGATATCTTTTTTTCTTCAAACTGAAGCAACATCAGAAATACTACCTGCAGTCAAATCACACAAATTCATTGCTCCCTGGTGGCTAAAAGAAACTCACTGTTTTTCTGCTTGTATTGTTCAAATAACTGTTGCATTGTGTTATATTTTTGTGGTTTTTTTTGTTGTCATACACAATAACACAGACAAGAAACTTACTATTTTCTTCTTTTAATTTTCCCTTTAAAAAAAAAAAAGGAAAGAAAGAAAGAAAAGACTATCGGTGTTTGTTTATGATCTCACTGATGTAAGCTTGAACACCGACACTGGAAGAAATGCCGGATTGAACAACGTGAATGTGGAAAAAAGAAAAAAGAAAAAAAAAGCTGTTAGTAAGAAAAAGCTGAAAGGCATTACCTTCTGTATTCAACAAAAGCTGTAGGAAAAAATCAAGCTCAGCAATACCAAGCAATAATAAAATAATGATTAAAAAATCTAAAACAGCTGCCAAAATTTAAAGTCAGAATGCAGGCTGCAGAATGTGCGTCTGGATAATAATGGTGTAATATAGAACTGAATATCTTCTATAAACCACAGCTGACCCTTCTGCAAAATAAAATGGAAAGGCTAATAATGCAGTTTAAGTGATAGCCTATTACGTTTGAGAAAGCAATCTTAACTCCCTCAAGGTAATTAAAATTTCCTTCATCTCAGCCTGAGCAGTCACCGGTATGTACATCCAATACAAAGAAGACAGAGCAAGCTTTAAACCATAAAGGGTATTGAACTAGAGCTACCCATCACCATGAGAAAGGTATTCATTTGGCTGATTAGTAAGTTAATTATAACCAGAATAATATAAGGACATTCAAGCCAGTCTCACTCTATGTTAATGGACACACAACTTCGAAAAGTGAGCTATGAAACAGGGGCACCCATAATCCAAAAGTAGGGGGATTTAGTCCCTGAAAGGGGGCTGAAGGAGAAAAAAAAAAAAAAAAAAAAAAAAGCCATAAAATTAGAACTTAATCTTGCCATCCTTTCAAGTAGGACACACTGTCTTCTTTCACGTGCCCTCAGCCTTACTTCCAGCTGAATAAGGGTAGCAGGTGGTAAAGAGGGGACTACAACTTTTAGGAAGAAAAAATTAAGAGAGAAGGCATATTCTTTCTCCTTTGACTCTGAAAAAATTCACTTGTGCCAGCTGAGGATATAACATCTGGTCTACCTATTTCAGCATAGGAGGACAATTTCCACATAGGTAAAGGTAGTAGAAAGTTTTCTGCTTGAAAATTTCTTTAGAGAAATAAGCCTTTTTTTTATTTTTTTTTTTCAAGCTGACTGAGTGAATGTACTCTGTAAATCTATATGGTTTTCTGATGCCTCGTTCACCCCACAGAAAGCCCCCAAGATCCCAGCATCCTGAGCTCCCAGGACCAAGCTGAGTTACCACTGGCGTGCAGCCAAGCCTCCATCTCTACCACAGCCCAGGAGCTCTGCTGGGTTCTGCACAAGTTTTATCCCTTCCAGGGAGCTCTAAAAAGTTTCAAAAAAACAAAAGGGAGATGGAACTGTTAGTTTTTCTATGGAGAATTTTTTTAATTCTTTAGACCATGGAGGTCTAAAAAATGCACTTTTCATTCCCATTCTGAAAGATTTTCCTTTTTATTTTATGATTTCCCTTAGAACATGCATGGTAGCTGTTGGCCTTGTAAACCCAGTTGTTAAACGTGGCGCAAGAGTGGACTCTCTATTTGCTAAAAACAAGGATGTCTAAGAAATATTGACACTACAACCTTATTCTACAGGGTTCATTTTCACACAGCGTTGTCACATTCAGGAAAATCATCCTTTTCAATTTCACAGCAGATTTCTCTTTACTAGAATAGTTTTGCACTGTTAAATCAATCCAAAATACACTGAAAATTCTGAAAATTATAGGATTTATCCTGTCCTAATTCGATTTTGCTGTTTCTATTACTTGCTCTAGCACCCATGGTAGCGGACTTATAAGACCGGTATATGCATTCTACTCAGAACAACCAATTCCCATCAAAGCAAATTATTAGGTAGAAGACAGGCTTCATTGGTAGAGATTATAGCTTAAACAGACATACATTATCTACCGAGGAAAAAAGAAAAAGATTTCCCTACTGAAAATTGACAAACTGTATTATGTTCTTGCTTAGTGACAACTTCTTTCACTTGGAAAAGTAGTAAATGTATGCTGTAAATGTATATTATTAAGAGTCACATGGCCCTGGAAGTGACTATCTGAAAGAGATTAGGGATATCAGAAAAAATCAGGCATCTGAGGAAGAGAGAGCATCACTGTGCACAAGCACAGGGATGAATGAGGCAAAAGAGAGCTAGAGCAAGTGTTAAGCAGAAGAGACTGGGACATCGAAACAGAAAACTAGAGCTAGATTAAGACCAAAGAAGTGTATTTATTGAAAATATTTTATGAGATATTTTTTGTGTGTGTTTTTGTTTTCTTCCTGTTCAGGCCACTTACTCTCTTTATCAAAGGAAGTGGGGAAAACATACAAATATTCTAGGTTCTTTCTACTGCAGTTATTTCTGATTTGATGGAGAAAGGTATGCCATTTTTTCCAGCATACTACTAAATAATACTTAGCTATCCATCTATCTATCTTTTATGTAGCTCTTAGTTATAGAATTGGCAAAATTTTCTTTTCTTTCTTACAAAGGCTCACTTTTTAAAATCTCAATTTATGTTTTCTGATTTTCTTTCAAAATAAAATTCCAGTTCTTTTTACATTCTCAGCTCCCTAAAATATTTGCTATGAAGTCAAAACATCTGCAAGCCATTTCACATCTTCCTCTCAACATAAGGCAACCCAATGCTTAGAACAATATAACAGGTTAATACTATTAATTTGGCCCAGTACTACAAATGCCATAGTGGGACATGTCAGCCCAGTAATAATCAAATGTGTGTTAAATGGAAACCTGTGAGTTCAACTGACCCCCACACATCCAGCTGAAGATGGGTTAAGATTTGAGATCTGATTACAGAAGAATAGCATTTACTTTCAGAAGAAGCTCTGAAAGGTCAGTTAAGCAGGAGCTCCCAGAACACAACTTGAAGATGAAGCTAACAACTACAGACTTTGTGATATGAGTGATACCTAAGCTTTTCCTTCGTCCCTTTCCCCCCATAACGTACAGTACCCATTGCCACAGGGTAGTCCAACTGCTTCTCTCTGGCCATCTTCTGCACTGGCTGAGGTAGAAGCTCTCAGCAGACAAGGTGATGCAATGCTGCAGTAGTGCTTGGGCTCTGAATCCCAGCAGAGGCTTGTACTCAAAATGACTGTGCTACAAAAGAAATTCCCTGAACAGTAGCTAAATAGTAATATTTTATCACTGTAGTGTAAAACACATGCTGCTGCTGCTACAAATATAGTACCTTTTTTCGGTTTTGTTTTGAAAGTTTAAAGCTATGAAAACACTGGAAAGGGCAGAAGTAAAGAGGTGACTGAAAGGCTACAAGACTTCAAATGATGGCAAGTAGGGATGTAGAACGAGGACAAGGTGAGACTCGGCCATGACAGAAAAATGCTAGGCCATTGAGCCATGCAGTATTGTGTCTGCAACTAAGCATTCAAATAATCCAAATAATCTTGCATCTAATCTGCAAGGCTTGAGCTGAAATGCAACAGCTGAAAAAAAAAAAAAAGGAGAGGCTTGGACAATTTTCACATAAATTAGGTGGTATCCTAAGTGAGAGGCATATAGATCTTACCCTTCCTCTAAAAATCTTTCCTCCAAAGTTTGTTAACTTGTTTTTGGTATATTAAAGATTTATTGTAGTTATAAACTTCTGATTATATCTCTACACAATGGGATATAGACTTTTCATTAGCTACCATGAATTGGAATACTTACCTGATAAAAATTGCATCTACCACAATGAGTTGTGGTGAATAAAAGCCTATGTAACTATTTGTTTATCTGCTCTTCAAATTATGTGTTGGAAAAATTGAGTTCAAGTTCTTACCAGGATAAGAAAAGGACAATTTGAGATTGAAAGCTTATCCTGCAGGTCTCAATGAATATAGTGCAAATTTAGCTCATACAGAATGTAAGCAAAATAGAGAAACAGCTTGAAAGCTATGCACCATATAAAGAAAATCTGAAGTTTTGTAAATTAATAGAGCCCCTTTGTTAATCAGGGTAACCCACATGGTTTACATATTCTGCATAGTACACCTGTACCTTCTTTTACTACTGCAAGTTTCTTTAAATAAAAAAATAAAAATAAAAATAAAAATAAAGGACTACTCATACTACATAGTCTTTCCTAGATGTATAAAATTTGCAAATCCCAGTTATTTTTGAACAACTCCGTAAAAAAAAAAAATATAAAAAAAATCAGAACCTACCAGCACAAGTGAAATTCTTTTTGGACAGTATGTAGCCTACTTATGTAGAAGAAAGAACTCACCTCAGAATGAGCAGTGCAAAGCAAGCATTCATAAATATTTAATGCCTCTTACTCCCTTTTCTTTTATGGTTTTCCCATATTTAAATCATATAGTTATTGTATTATTAGTGTCTTTCCTTTTGTTCTTCCCTTCAGTTCAAAATGCAAAGATGAAGATGCTGCAAAATGACAGTTAATTGGCAGATTCCAAGCACAGAGACAAAGTGCATATCAACATATAACGTGAAAAGCCTCTAATACTCGGTATAAGCAAATCATAGATGTGTCAAGAAGTGTTAGACTGACAGTATACAAAGAAACTAATTTTTCTTCCATAAAACAGCAACGACAACCTCCACTGACTACAAAAGCAAAATCCATCAACGTTGGACATGCACAGCATTGCTGACATGAGTACAAAACCTGTTGATACTGCTGGGAGATCCAGCTGCTTACCACAGTCTCATTTCTCAATCTGCCTTGCTGCATAGTCTTTCTAGAGTACATTTCCTATTTCTGACTTTTCATCCTCACTTGTTAAGAACAGCATGAATAGCTGTGGACAAGAAATAGAATTGACACAATTATCCTCAGTACTTTTACACTGCAGTGTTTTTGCTTTACTTTAGCCAAATGTAAGAAAAGAATCCGAGGACAGGGATTTTGTCTTGTTTTGTTGGTTGTCAGTCTGGGCAGACTATCTGTGGACTTGGTGAAGTGAATTAGCAAGACTGATACTTCACCTGAAGTTCTCAAGCACAGACCTCAATCCTTCAAGCTGATCTGCCCAGGTAGATCTTTTCCTCCATCTCCATTTATGCCTAAGAGTTCATCTAATGCTATTTCAAATAAAGTATTTTAGAAAAGGAACTGGTCTGCACCAACTCTTGCACTATGTTAGATGTCTTTTATTTTTAATGCATGTGAGATGATTAATTAACTTAATCAGATAGTTAACCATTTCTCTATAGTCCTTTGACTTTAGCTACAACATGCATGAGCTGCATTTTATTCAAATGTACAGCAATCTTCCACCCAGTCATGAACTGAACTATTCTTCCCAAACAGAATGTCTAAAATTTACTTTTAATGTGAGCAAGCGAAATCTCTGTGAACTAATAAATCTATCATCATGTCCAAGAAAATATAACCACTCTAGCAGTTGCTGAATCTCAATGAACAGACAAATGTATTAATACCATCTTATCTCCCAAAAAAATCCATCTGCTATTAAATCTTTAGAAACATAAATTTAAAATGTGCTAGTTGATGCCTATATCAATTTTATGACACCAAATTTTCCCAACAACAAATATAAAATGCATGGCACTTTTTCAAAGTAAGAAATCTCAGGACACTTCTAGAGTAAATGTACAGAAAAATCAGCTGTAGTATTCAAAGCCAGCCAAACAATTCAACGTGAGAATAAGAGAAGTGTTGGGTTATTTGATTTAGAAAATGGCAGCATGCATAAGTACTTGGTATGAACTCAGTTTGCAAAAAGGTAAGTGCACAAATTAAGGCTCCAGTTCCAAAACAGCACCTATTTAATGTATAGTAAACAACTGTCACACTCGTGCTCATATGCTTGGCTGACTCAGCCATCGTTATTTCTGCACAGAAATCTATTGCAGCACATCTAAGGTAACAAAGAAATAACCTACACGTTTCTGACTAAGCAGAGTCAACACGAAGCACATGCCAAATTGAATGCTACCTAGAATGATAAATTGCCAAAGGAAGTAAAACAATGCCCTCATACTTATTTTGTCTGCAGTCCTTTCTATAGAGCCCTCCTGGGCTCAGGATGTAAGGTAGTAGATACCATGTGCAAGCAAAGTGTTTGAGGGGATTCCTTGTGTCTATAAGCAACAAGGAACCCCCTCCACCCTTTGCATTCCCTATGAAAAGGGAATTGCCTGGCAGCAGGAAAGGGAAGGGCACCATTTTCACAGAATCACAGAATCATCTAGGTTGGAAGAGACCCCCAAGATCACCTAGTCCAACCTCTGACCTAACACTAACAAGTCCTCCACTGAACCATATCACTAAGCTCTATATCTAAACGTCTTTTAAAGACCTCCAGGGATGGTGACTCAACCACTTCCCTGGGCAGCCTATTCCAATGCCTAACAACCCTTTCAGTAAAGAACTTCCTAATATCCAACCTAAACCTCCCCCGGCGCAACTTTAGCCCATTCCCCCTCGTCCTGTCACCAGTCATGTGAGAGAATAGACCAACCCCCACCTCGCTACAGCCTCCTTTAAGGTACCTGTAGAGTGCTATAAGGTCACCCTTGAGCCTCGTCTTCTCCAGGCTGAACAATCCCAGCTCCCTCAGCCGCTCCTCGTAAGACTTGTTCTCCAGACCCCTCACCAGCTTCGTTGCCTTTCTCTGGACTCTCTTGAGCACCTCGATGTCCTTCTTGTAGCGAGGGGCCCAAAACTGAACACAGTACTCGAGGTGCGGCCTCACCAGAGACGAGTCCAGGGGGACAATCACTTCCCTAGCCCTGCTGGCCACGCTGCTTCTTATACAAGCCAGGATGCTGTTCGCCTTCTTGGCCATCTGAGCACACTGCTGGCTCATATTCAGCCAACTATCAACCAATACTCCCAGGTCCTTCTCTGCCAGGCAGCTTTCCAACCACTCATTTCCCAGCCTGTAGCGCTGCTTGGGGTTGTTACGCCCCAGGTGCAGGACCCGGCACTTGGCCTTGTTGAACTTCATACAGTTGGCCTCAGCCCATCGGTCCAGCCTATCCAGATCCTCCTGCAGAGCCTTCCTACCCTCGAGCAGATCGACACACGCACCTAACTTGGTGTCGTCTGCAAACTTACTGCGGGTGCACTCAATCCCCTCATCCAGATCATCGATAAAGATATTAAAGAGAACTGGCCCCAGTACAGAGCCCTGGGGGACTCCACTAGTGACCGGCCTCCAACTGGATTTAACTCCATTCACCACGACTCTTTGGGCCCGGCTACCCAGCCAGTTTCTAACCCAACGAAGCGTACACCAGTCCAAACCAAGAGCAGCCAGTTTCTCGAGGAGAATGCTGTGGGAAACGGTGTCAAAAGTCTTACTGAAGTCAAGGTAGACCACATCCACAGCCTTTCCCTCATCCACCAAGCGTGTCACTTTGTCATAGAAGGAGATCAGGTTCATCAAGCAGGACCTGCCCTTCATAAACCCATGCTGACTGGGCCTGATCGCCTGGTTGCCCTGCAAGTGCCGTGTGATGACACTCAAGATAATCTGCTCCATGAGCTTTCCTGGCACTGAGGTCAAACTACCAGGCCTATCGTTTCCCGGGTAAACCTTCCAGCCCTTCTTGTAGATGGGCATCATATTTGGTAGCCACCAGTCAACTGGGACCTCCCCTGATACTCCCCAGGACTGCTGATAAATACTGGAAAGCGGTTTGGCCAGTTGTTCCGCCAGTTCTCACAGTACCCTCGGGTGGATCCCATCCGGCCCCATCGACTTGCGTACATCTAAGTGCTGTAGCAGGTCTAGCTTCTTCAGACAGAACACTGTCCTACAGCTACTTCTCAAGGAGGAATTGCCCCAAACAAAATCTTCATCTTTGGAGACAGCAAATTTCAATTTGATTATCTTGTTAAGAAACCTTGACTGAGCTCTGCAATACAACTACAAGTAATTACAGAAAAAAAAAAGAAAGAAAAAAAAAAAAAAACAAACTACAGAAAACCAAACCAGCAATACCAAGAACGTTTTAGACCATGCTGGGATCCAGGTGAAGCCTAGATACTGTGTGAAGGCCAAGTACGTGGCTTTACAGACTGCGGGAAATATGTTACTATGTTACTAACACAGACAAAGCCATGCTAATCGTTACTTCAGCCAAAGATTTTGATATAGAAACTGTGTACAGAATGCAGAGGAGGAAAAAAAATGTCCAAATCTAATCAAAAGTTAATTTGAAGTTTTTGATGGGAAAAAGTGGAAGACAGTTTGAATCTATCACTTCAAAACAGACCTCATGACTTTAAGTTTCCAAATGTGATTAAACAAAATTCCTGTATGGTAAAATTTAAAGTAAAAGCTGTGTTTTGTGTTTCACAAGGACTGCACCCACTCTATTACCAGATTGATAGAAATCAGGGAAGGACAATATATGAAAATAGTATTTTCCAACTAATTCAATAAGAAGAAAAAATATTAATACTATAATGATTACTTCAAGACCTCTTTAAAAACATGGAAAGTGAAACAGACCTATATAAAATGTAGGATGAATATAAAGCACAGGGCTGAAATAAAAAGGCCGAGATGTCAATTGACTAACTTAGATGCAGGGAAAGATTCTATAAATATTGTAAAATACAGAACCAAAGGAAATTACAGGTCAACTGTTTCACAGGGAAGGCAGGCGAGTTGATAAGGAAAAGGCTGACATACCAAATAGCTTTATTCTTTACCTAGAAGGTGCATTGTAACTATATATTTTAAAAGTGAACAGGAGTGTTGGCTATATTAGGGAAATTATAAGTTAAGGAATATTTACATAAATTACACATATTGTAGTTTGCAAGGCTTGATTAAATTCAGTCTTAAGGACTCAGTAAACCAGATGAAACAGTCTCAAACTTCAAGGAATTTTTCTAAAATTCACAGTGGACTAGAAGAAGTCTCAGGAGACTGGAGAAGGATAATTGCAGCACTATCTTTAAGACGGAAAGAAGGAACTGGTGAATTGGACACAGCCTAAATTTGATTCCTGGAAAGATTCTGGAACATATTACTGAGCAATTTATAAGCACCTCAAGAATAATAAGATGATAAAAAACAGATGACATGGATTTGTCAAGAAAAAAAGTTCTATCAAACCAGTATAATTTATTTCTTTGACAGAGCTGCCAGCTAATGGATAACAGGGAACCAATAGATCCAATAGATGTGATAAACATTAACATTACTTTTTTTTTTTTTTTTGTAATATTCTCTATGGCAGTCTCGTAAGTATGCTATGGAAATCTGGTCTGGATTATTTCTTTGTAACATGGGAGAATAACTAGTTGAAAAAACTCCCAAAGCTGAGTTTTCAGCAGTTCCATGTCAAAATGAGAGAGAATTTCAAAGAGGGAAAAAAATAAATAAATAAATAAATAAATTTTTAGTCAATATTTTCATTGATGATCTGAACGATAAACAACATGAAATGTGAAGACTATGGAAACCAGAAAACAAAATTTGCAGAAAACAAAGCTGAATAGCGTTGCAAGCATTCTGAATTCATTCATCTGTATTTCCAGGATAATTTTTAACACTTGCAAAAATGATTCAAAATTGGAAGCCGGAATCCATGAAGACAGAGGGAAACATTGTACTTAGTATGAAGAAATCTAATGCCCCAATTTCCAATATGACGTTGGAAATATCTGCCTAAATTAGGTACTGTGAAAAGGCAAGTTAACCATAAGCCAAGTATGGAGTTAACAATTAAAAACAGTGTAAAATTGTGAAATTCATCTTCAAATACATTAACTGGAACTTTATATGTAATATGGAGGTAGTTATTTCACCTTACTAACTGCTTTGAGCCCTCAGATATAAAGTATGTGGCCCTGTCTTGGATACTGACTTTAACAAGGACACAGCAATTCAAAAGGAGACCAAAAAACATACAAACAAGTTTAGAAAAACTGTTATATGGGACTTAAAGCTTGAAAGAGATTGACCTCCTTTAATTTCTTCTAGAAAAAAAGAAAGAGGAAAATTTGAATTTGTCAATACTTAGAAGGTTGTTGTAAAATGAAATGGTGATCAACTCTTCTTGTGTTCACTCATGAAGAGAAGAAAACATTATATCAATTTGGAAAAAAAAGATTCAGCTTAGAATTTAAGAACTATTTATGGGACAGGAGAGATACCTGAATTGTCTTCATGCTTTTCAAGACAGAAGAAGGAATTGATCCTGTCTGACAAGACAGGATCTAAACAATAAAAGCTGTAAGCACTGAGCTACTGTATGAAGCAAGGAGGATGCTGCATCCCTTCTTTGCTGTCTGTTCTAGTAATCCCAATTAGTAGAGCACATATGATAGAGAAGAAGGAAAGCTTATTTCAGGGACCAACGCAGCACAGGCTGTTACTGGGCAAGCTGAGGAGCAAAACCAGACTTCTGGAAAATTTTAGTGTAAAAACAGCCAATGGACTTTTGGTCCACAATATGATAACAAAAACGATAACAGGTTCTGTAATGCAACTTTGAATTAGGCTCTGAGGCACAAACAGGTGGGATTTGGGTGTGTGACATCTGTAAACATATAGTCCCAGTTGTTTATACAGTCTAATGAACTTTGACTTGACGAGATTGAGGTTCTGTTTTTCAAAATTACACTACATGTCTAACCACATCCCTGTTTCCTATAGCCTCATCCACCTGTAGGGAGAATGGCTAAAGTAGTGTCAGTACCAACAAGAACTTAAGTCTCCAGCAAATCTATGAGCAAATGTAGTAGTATGCGTAAAAAATAAAATAAAAAATTGATGTACTTGGGAGAAAAAGCGTAAGCCAGAGTTGGGTTGTATATGCCATGTGTATCAGCTCTATTACTATTGCCAGTTTATAGCAGGTCAGAATCTAGCAAAATAGGCAAGTTTGGTAAAGACAGACAGTATCATGAAAAAGACAAACCTAGTGTACTGTAAACCTAATGTCTGATAAATGATGAGGGATTTTTTTCTATTTTTCATTCTAAATATAAAAGTAAGGTTTGCAGAAACTGGAGAAAATTGCTGTGGAAGATAAAATATCTGCCTAAATGAACACTGACACTACAGGCATTTAATAAAGAATGAATACACTCCATACTATGCTTTTTCCCCATCACCCTCATCTCACCCCTTGACAATCATTTCCTGTTAAAATATTTTAGAGAGAAGGTGGGAAGAAAATAGGTTACTACCCTCATAGCTTTGTTTCCTAGGATGGGAGAAAAGAGTGGTAGTGCTCTCTGGCAAGGAAGGTTGAGAATCTGCACAGTTTAATAAGGTCCCAGTGAATGATAATTAACATTACCACATTTGCACTTCAACTTCCCTTAATTACGCAATGGCAGTATTCAGTGACCTATGCAGAAATCCTGGGGCTGCACTGAGCACCACGGTACTCTTGCTGGTGAACTTCTACTGGGTTCAGAGAGTCTTACTCTCCTCTCCCTTATACCTCAAACTGTTTAAATCAGAAGGAGGTATCTACCAGAGCAATGTAGCAGCATCAGTGCAAGAGGAGAATTAGAGATTTCAGACATCAGTGTCTCACTGCCCGAAATCCACAGTGATAGACTAAAGCTGTTTCTTGGGAAAAAAGAGAATGATACTCAAGAAGTTATAGGTATTCTAAGTGCTTTTTGTTACTCAAATCGAAACTGATCTATAGCTGAAAATCTCTCATTAACGGCCATGATGCTTTATATGTCTTTAGGCAGACATTCAATCCATCTCTTCTATGTTGCTCAAGTTCCTGTTTCTCCCATCCAATAGTTCAATGGTTTCCTAACTTCTGTTATTTATAAGGTTCAACAAAGTGACAGCAGGTACTCCATCTAAACTTAATACAGTCTAAAATGAAAAGGGTTGGTGAGCAAGGGAATCTTTTTCATGTTTCTTCTACCACCACCATTTCCCTGTTTTTGGTAGAGGAAATGTTCCTTCCATTCTGAGAGAAAATACTCCCAGGTACAATCTTTAAGGTTAAAAAATATAAATCTCAGCGTATACGTACAAACCAGCTAACAAAAGTGGTGTGTCTGTCTCCATCTCTGCTTAATCATATCTCACATTTTATGCACTTTTTCCAACTAGTAGCATTTCTTTGTATCTTATTTTCCACTGCAAGCCCTACAAACTCGGTCAGCTACAATCTAGCCAAAGGGATCTCTCAAACTAAGAGAAAATGGTTTTCATTTCAAAGGGTTAAAAAGCAAGATTTTCCAAATACAACTACCTACAGTGAAGGACCAAAGTAATTTATCTAATTTTAGAAACAGTTCCTTTATCTTCAGCGAGTTGTAATGTGACTGCTGCCTCTTATAACACTTCTGAATTACTGTCACATTCACCATGACAGATGTGGGTCATTAGAACTGAGGAATTAACTACATGCAGAAGGGATTGGGAACAGGCTGGGTTTGATGGAAAACCTAAAAACTACCAGAACTGGGGGGTCAAGTAATGTTTAAAAATTACTTTCTGCCAGTAAAAACAGAACTGTAGGAGGTAATTATCTGACTCTATAAAAACACTGTGCTTCTTGATTGGACTAACATGTGGACTCCATGAGTTTCCTGGACCCAGAAAACAGTAAAACTGTGACCCTGATAGAGTCTGACATCAGTCATCATAGGTGGCGCAGAAAACATTCACCACATGGAAGAACAAATCCAGAGTTCTAATCCCGAAGGATAACAGAAAATCTATACATCCTGCAGAGATGCTTGCCAAAGTGCATTCATGTGATTTCCTCTGGAAAAAACAGTAAACATGATGTTTGGTCAATTATTTTATTAACGAGAAAAAAATCAAAGTAAATCTGCACGAAAGAGTATCACAACTGTCTTTCATGTAACAAACTGTAGATCTCAAAAACAGAATGACATATATCTAAGCACAAGCAGAACTTACGTTAAAGAATTGCTTTAAAATATTATGTTGAAGGATAGCTTGTGGAAATGAAAGGTTTCAGTTAACCCCAGAATACACAGGCTGCCCTATCCTGCCCATGATGCTTGCCATGGCAGCACCCATCTATCTACTAGTGACTACTGTGCACATGCATCATTACATACTTCAACAGCAGCAAGTTTTTCCAGTCACCATGGATTCACACAGAAACACAGGACATTGAGAATTACTATTTCACTGCAGGATTTGAATGAAGACAAAATTCTCTTGCAAAAAACTATACAAGAAAGGAGACTAATAAACAGAGTCATGACAAGAAATTGCCTCAGGTAAAGTAACATAAAAGAAAAAAAATCAGCTACAACCTTCTCTGTCCCTTTTCCCCGGTCCCCTTTTCCTCTTTCCTTTTTGCAGTTAGGTTAGTAAAAGCCTTTGTTCTGATGCTACACAACAAAATTTAAAGAACTGCAACTTAAAAAGAAAAAGGCGGGGGGGGGAGGGATGAAGAATTTTCACCACTGTTTTACTGTTACTCAGCAGACCCAGTACCATGAGAAAGGACCTATCTTTACCCCTAATATGCACAGAGGTCTGCCCTCAGTGTCTGAAAACACAAGCATTTACACACAATGTAGTGTATTTCATCTGCAACCACGTGCAAGGAACCGCCAGAACTGCCTCCCCCCACCATAAGTAATTGGGAATGAGATATCTAATTAATCTTAGTTGATTTAATCATTGTGACAGAGAAATAATGGCCAATTTACTGATGGTGTTTGCTACTCCTTGAAAGCCTCAGCTGCTGGACTGTTCATTCATTGCTGTTTCAGTCTCTAACACCAGTAAAACAATTTTCATGTGCTGGGCTCTGTTTCTGTGCTTACAGTAAGGCTGCTGGAGTTGTGCACTACCACACCACATTCGGAAAAGATAAGCCAACAATACCATGTTTATAACAGGAGCGATTATTAATCTAGGTCTTGTTGTCAGTACGTATTTCAATTGATCCCAGCTGTTTACAGGAACGGGACAAGCAGGTGCTAGAGCTGTATGCCTCTGTTTAGGGAAGTAAGCAGAATAATGATTTGACAGCAACACTCATCATAACCATTCCTGCCCCCGCTGTCACACGTATATACACCCTACCAGGAGCAATCCCTTATGAAAGAGAAAGCTGAGTATGATGCAAGTTGTGACTTGTGGGGAATGTAAAATGATTCTTCCTGGAGTTATCAGACACCGCTGCCTAATGGCTGACATTTAACAGATGTGTGTCCGCATGGCGAGTCAGCCCAAAATCTTCTTTGATCAAAATGAATACATCTTAAAGCACTAACGGCATTTTACAAATGCTTTAAATTCCCGACCAGTTGCAACACTCCAATTCACAAACTGTCTCCTCATCTAGAAACTGTTTTACAGCATATTTCTTATAAAAGTATTGACTGGAAGACTGATGCCTTTTAGTACAATAATATATATGCTGTGTTATATATGGATCCAAAATTGATTGTTTTTCTGTTGGAAGCTACGTCTGTTTCCTGAACTTTCTTTATTTCACCCAGTGCTGTGAAAGATGCCTGCAGCATAGTAATCTCCTCTTCAGCGCTTAACTCTTCCTGTACCTCTCACAGTCCCTGACATCCAGCAATCCACACCACAAGCCTTTGAGACAGGTGATATATTTCAGGAAAGTTGTACTCCTGCATTTTTAGAGGTCAAGACGTTTTACTTTTCAGGAGGTATAGAAAATGAGAGGGTACGTATGCAGCTGTGATTCTAATAAAGGTCACTTTCTCTCCATAGCTAAAATGCATTGCTTTAATCACTTTAGCAGTCTGAACTGAAGCTGGATGGACATTATTTGTGAACAGCTTGACTAATTTTTCCTATGCCTTGCTAAGCTATTTATACATAAGTATATTTTCTTCTGTTAACCATCTTTGAAAGCAATCAAAAATACTCATTAGACCATCCATTCCGAATGCTTTTTCTTTCTGCCAAATGTCAAGCAGGTCACAACCATGTTGTGTTGCTCTATTCAGCCAGCTCTGCTTTTAATGCCTCCACCTACTGGGCCGAAACGCGCTGACAGAAATGCAAGAGCCCCGAGCCCAGCAGCCCTGCACTGTTCTGCATGTCTGCGCCTTGACAGGCCAGGCCATTTCTGTGTTTTATTACCTGTTATTACACTGTCTTTACATTTGACCTGTAGCTTGCAACTATGAAATGTGGTACATATCAAGGTACACTAGGTTATTGAACTTTTAGTACAGTAGAAACAAATGTGACTTAATGCAATAGTTTAATTGTCATTTAAAACAAATGCCAATCTTCTAAGTGATTTAACAAACAATTGCTTACAAGTAGCAGGTGTTTTGCCTGCAGATAAAAGTAGAGAGCAGCCAGTTTCTCCAGAAGCTGTAATGCCAACGGTAAAGTTATTGTAGGAAAAAAATATACGAAGTTTATTGAATCTGTTATGTTTTACCGTAACAGGCAGGGAACTTGCATTACTCTGTGCTCCTAAAGAGGTATTTACATCTATAATGCTAACCTGTTATTGCTTAATAATGGATCAAATTCAGCATGAACTAAGAGCCAAATAATGTCACAGGCAGCATTCTCATTGGACTCAACAGGCTACGTCGTAGCCTTTGAGGAAATGCCAGAAGGGTAAATATTCTTGAACCACAGCAGACAGTGCTGCTACTGCTGCCAAGCAGAAGCATGACCTGCAGGTGTACAGCAGCAGTGATGTCTGGAAAGAGCTGGACTAGAGCAGCAAGAGACACTTTGCATATCTTTATCTCAGTGAAATGGTGCTTAAGGACAGGGAACAGTCACCAGAAACATAGGTTTGATATAAGCTAAGAGCTTGCAATAGCATAACTTAGAATTATGTATATAGGGCTTCCTGTCTGGTTTCAGGAACCAGTTCCCCTTTGGGGAGGACAGAGATTGTGGATTTCAGTCAGCAGGTGTCTGATTGCAAAATAAATACAGAGTACTTACATGCAGAAGACTTTACCATACACAGCGGAAAAATGCCATAGGATCTCTTTTGCATTATAATACCACTTATGGATACTTTTCCGAATTTCTATGGGTCCCCTTTTCACAGCAGTAACATCTAAAGCTTCCTTTTCTCCGTCTGTGATGTACAGTTGCATTACAGACTTATGAGCATTAGCACAGAATGAAAATGCAAAATGTCAAGTAGTTTATGCACAAATACCTAGAATAACACAAACATTATTTCTCAGCTGAGGATATAATTGCTGTACCAGCGTTACATTGTAATCAAGAAACGGTTTTGAAGTGACCCACTTCATATTAATCAAGAGCATAGCAAGTATCATTTGCTTACTATTCATAGAGACAACCACAGTCAAGCGTTTGACTATTTTACATAAAAGTGCAGCCATAATACTAAAATATCGTAATATATACCTGCCCGTTTAGGAGATTAGGGCTCCCTTTTTTGCTGAATGCCATAACCATATGGAACTTCATATCTAGGCAGTAAGAACTGAACCGACACATTTCAGCTCAAAGAGAAGAGCTCGAGCTGAAGGAGAACTGCAGCCTTTGGGCAGCTGTAATGCAAAGAAGCATGAATTATACACATCTGAACTCAGGGCAAGGATGGAGGTGTAAATGCATTTGAGTGCAGCCCCGTCCCCAGGACAGCAGGAGGAGGTTCTGGCAGTGATGTCTGTGGGACCGAGCCTTCCCCTCCTCTTTCTCTAGTGTGACAAAACTCATCTCCAAGAGTCAATCTAGAAGGTTTAAATTCTGTCTGGAACATCAATATAGCAACACAAGAAGCACATAATTTTACAGATCCTGTTTTCACCCTAATGCTATGAGAACCCATTTTGGAGGGAAAAACACAAGCCTGAGCTTTCTGAGTAATAAATATCTGTCAACAGGAGTGGGACTTGGGCACCTCAATCAACAACCAGCTCCATTTAACCTGTGGACCTGTAGCCAGTTCAGTGTATTTATGTAAGTAATTAATACTTTTGAAAACAAAACATGAACTTTATATATTTTTAAACTAGAAATACTCCACTGTGAAGGACAAAAACACCTTCAACTTCAATTTGTACCTGTAAGAGCCATGCATACCAAAGAAAATCAAAGATAGGCAATCCCAGGTAAACATGGAGAAAAGGTAAAGGACCTGTCAACTGTCTTAACATTTACAGATCACAAGATGTTTGTGGCTTTGATATTTTTCTTACCTACAAGTACATAAAACATTCATATCCTGATGAATCAGTGTGTGGCCTTTATGCACTGTAAGACAGTTTGCTACTGCAATCTGATCTATTATTAAACAATTTACCAAAAAAACATATTTTTAATAATTAAAACTGACTACTTATCATTTTATTAGCCTTATATAGGTGTTCTGGCATGTACTTTAGTATAAACACTTACTGTGTACCAACATTACATGAAAAGGCTATTGAGATAAGCTTAGGAGCACACAAATGTATGCCTATGCACTACAATTTAAAAAAAATAAAATAAAAATGTCTAATTAATAAATATGTATGCTTTCTCTGTAATATATAAAATACTCAGTCACTGTCCCCAGAACAGAACTAAGGCTTTTATTTTAAGACAGCAAAGCAAGAGCTGTTTTTCTGATCCTCCCATCTTTCTCTTCTTGTTCTTTTTTCACCCTCTTCTTTATTGTCTTTAATTGTGCCCATGGGAGCTAAGCTGTAGTGAGTTTTATACTTTGCCTAGAGGGCAGAGAGATTTGTGGTCATTCTTATCTATTCTGATAATGATTTCCAAAGCTTTGGCTGTGTTGCTGAGGAGGCCTTGTCTTCTGCCCTCTCAGGCTTCACCCTTGAGGTTGACAGCTTCATAATTCCTGAGGAACACAGCTGTCAGGAGAGGTTGTAGTCACAAAGAGAGATTCTCCGAGGTAACGTGTACCAATTCTGTGGAGGACTTTGAAGATTAACACCATGACCTTGAATTTAACATAGCATTCGGTGAGGAGTCAGAATCGTGAGGCGAGTATCAATATGATGTGCCCTAATGGACATTTTGAAAGAAGCAAGATGTCGTGTTCTGAGATACTTGAAAAATGTTTCAGTCTTCGTCAGAGATATGCACTCACAGATCAGAGCTTGTATTGTGCCAAAGTACTCTAGTTCCCAAGTAGCAAAACATTTACTTACTTTCTGATCTAAGTGTATAAACAACACTATTCACAGCAATGGCCCAGGTTGCACTTAGGGGTAATGCATACACTTAAGAGCTTTGTTGGACTGGAACAGTATCCAGCGTTTCTGATGATTCAAGCAGGGAGTGAGGATAGATTTCCTATTTGATAAACAATTTCTGATCAGTTATAGGTGAAACAAATGTGTCTCTCATTCTGCCATGAGCTGTGCATGCAGCAGCTTGAGCCTAACAGATTAATTCCTTAGTCTGCAGACCAGTCTGACAGTAATAGATCCATTTTGCAGAGGACATACCAGGTCCAGTTCTTACCAGCCCTCCCTTTGACACGCTTGCATTCAGCTGAAGGCAGATGTCTTTCATGCAGAGACAGAGACCAGCAGGAAGGCAGATAGCTGGCAGAAGCAAGTCAGAGGCAAAGCTGCAGTCCTGCTGAAAAGACAGCTGCTACACCAGTCATTTCACCACCTACATGTGATGACTGCTTCAGCCTCAGCACTTTAAGTAATCACAACAAAGCATAAGGCAAGAAGCAACACCACAGTAAAGGTAACAAGCACACAGACAGATCAACGATAAAAAAATGCTGCTATTTTCTCTAGGGAGTCCATCTTTGAAATGATCTTAACTCCATTCATTCCACAACCGTAACCAAGCCCTGGTTTCACAGTGAGTTTGAGAGCTTCAAGTTAACTAGTGCAGTACTGTGTCTTGGCAAAGGTTGGCCAGTAGCAAAAGCCATGGAGAAGAGCATAAAAAGGGGAATTACAGAAGAAACTTTCTCCATTGCACAATTTTACCTTCCAGCAATCACTGTTGGGATTTTACGAGCTGAAGGTTTCATCCAACCATCGTTCCAAATATCTTTCTTCCAGAAGTTTGTGTAATCTCTTTTTAAATCCATTTCTTCTTCATGATGTCCTATTCTAATGCATTGCAAAGCCTAACTATGGGTCATGTGAAAGAATCTTATTTTCCTTTCTATCGCCTGCCTTTTTTCATTGTTAATGGAATGTCTGCTACTCCCAGTACTGAAAGAAACCAATTTTTCCATATTGACTTTTCCGTATCTATACCATTTATGATTTTAGATTACTATATTGTCCTCCCTGCCCACCATTCAGCCCAGCTGGTTTGTTTGTAAGGTGCAAGTAATTCTAGGGTCTTAGTAGTGATTCTTTACATTACCTGATTAAAAACAGTTTGTATTTCCTCAGCCAGAGACATAGAGTTTGGTGGCTTAGAGAGGACTTTAATGGGGGAGGAGTGGAAGCTGGCCAATTTGTTGTGTTTCTGTCTTTTAAGATTAAAGGGAAAAATACACAACACTAACCACGATGGTGTGACCCCAAATTGTAGGTCATGACCCAGAGATCTCTCAGCACTTTAAAAGGATTTAATGCCAAAAGCTCCTCTGTTTATTTCCATGAATTTACTCAAAAGCATAAGGAGAAAAGGTGTTAGTGACTAGTTGGAAAGCAAATCCTAAATATTAATAATCTTGAAACAGAAAGCTTAAAATATGTGACTGTATCAGCTCTCTGCTAGATGCTACCTCTCTGTAAAGTGGAAACAGTCTAGACTGATAGCAAATTCCAGAAGAGAAAAGTTTGATGGGTCAGATTTACTAGTTCCTATAGAAACCTTTTATTAGCACAGCCATGGAAGCAAATTATAAGAAATCTGTGTTTGAGTTTATTCACAATAGATTATGTCTTCTGCCTGCTCCAAATATAATATAAATGCAACCAAACATTAACTGCATACCATCTGCTAATCAATGGTATAAATATTGATAATATGCATAAACAAAAGACCATATTTCCCTGGAACAACATCTTACAACATGACAGTTGCAGAGTTTAGCTTGAAAACTTTGGCCCTTATTCTCATTGCACATCAACATAAACTAGGATAATGATGATCAAATAGATACACTTGTTTTTATAATATTGGAAACAAAAAGGAAACTAAGCCAAACAAAGTATGTCAGGATGGGAGCATACACCGCATTTCACACCAGCTGCCCTGACACTCAGCTGTTCCCTGGAAAGACTCCTTGAATGTAGCGCTGTCACAGAGGAGGTGTGCAAGGAGTTACCATGAGGCACTTGAAGATTTTATTTCCCTTACCACACTGAGATTCACTTGTGCCCATAACTTCAGATGCAGCCCGGGCTATACGGTCTCTTGAAATTGGGATACATTTAAGGGCCATGTCTAACAACCATTTGCAGCTCGAGTACACTTCTCCTTTCCAGGGACATAGGATTTTAGCCCTTGCAGAACATGACAGAAGATATTGTTTTAAAACATAGAAAATTTGCATGAAGAAATATCTCTAACACTTAACAACTACTGTAATGAGTCAGATCTAAAAGGAGATGCAGAATGCCTCATGTTAAATATTCAGATCCTTGTTTAATCTCAGTAATTTCAGGATGCCTGCATGAACCTAAGCAAGGTCAAACTTTGCTCCCTGTTTCTATATATACACACAAAAACAAATATCAAAACTCTAAACTTTTCCATTTAGATCATAATAGAATTCTGAATTGTTCTGTCCCTACATCTATTTTTATTATTATCTCCTTTAAGAAAATAGCTACAAATTTTCGTACTATAAAAATAACCTATAATGCTACACTAGAGACGTATTACACAACTTAGTGGCAATGGAAAAACTTTTCAAACAGAAAACCAATAATAGTAACACCTGATGCTGCATACACTCATGAAAACCCAGACTGATCATACCTATATTTAAAAAAAAAATGTAGAATTGATCTCACTGTATACATAGGACTATTGTAGACTGGATTTCCAGGTTTACATTGTTAGAGGACAGAAAATTTTCTTCAGTATACATTAGCTAACTCATTGAGCCAAGTGACTTTTTGAACAAATCTTCAAAAGATTACCTTAACATTTATACGTTAATTTATCCCCCAGTAGACCTTGGGATGGACGCTATCCCAAATTACTGGAAGGCCATACCAATTGCCCAGCATGAGTAATTGTTCACAAGAGCTAGGTGACTTGTTCCCAAAAGAACTAATCAGAAATACTCTCTATGCAACTTCCTTGCCTGTTGCACTTGTTGCATGCTGTCTTTAACCAGCCTGTAAATTATGTAAAGCCAATCTCATAACATTTTACACTTTGCATAATCTTTAACAAAATAGGAGCCAGATCTAGGCTGGGGCATCTGGTGTCCATCATAGTAAAAATATTAAAAATATTAAAAATTATAACATTTGTAAAATATATGAAGACATACATATCTCCATCTTGTTTCCTAAGGTGTCAACACCACAGTCTTTTTCAGAAAGACTACAGACCTGATCTGCTCCTTTAGGAGAACCTCAGCATCACTCCGCTGTTCCCTCTCTGCCTGGGAATGGAGTGGCCTCCCTCCCAAGCTCTGCATCAGCATTTTCCACCTCGCTCTCAGGCACCCCTCCTAATACCCGCTGCTCCAAAGACATCTGGCAAGAGGACAGGCAAGTCAGAATACCAAAGATTTTTGTACTTCAGGGCTTCCCCATGCAAAAGAGGTCGTGTATTAGGCAGTCATTAAGTAGGGTTCGAATTTAGAAAATATGAAGAGTGTGTTTATAGAAGTGTTTTCTCCCGCAGTGCGAATAAATTGCTGTTTCCTAACAGAAGTTTTGTGAAACATCCAGCAAATGCTTTACAGGCTAGAAAAAGCGCTCAAGTTTCCCTAGGCTGTCCTATTCCTAACAAAACTGCCTGGCCAATGCATTAATAGATCATATACCATTCAGTTGCTTTCATCTTCTAATCCTGAAATCTGAATATTAATTTGCAAGCAAACTCAAAGCAGACATAACATATTTTGAAATTCCGTCTCCAAGAAGGATGTTGCCCCGCTAATCTCAAAGGATTGGCATAGCAATTTTACCACATTTTCTAAAAAATCCATACAGATTTAAGGTCGAGTTCTGGATTTAATTGAAGTAACCTTTTGTACAATCTAGCTTTAATGAAGTGCAATGAAGTTAAACTCCATAGGGGCCATTAATCTGAAACACTCCATTAAGACAACTACAAGGGGAGTTTTTAATAAACAGTGTGAACTAATGCCCATGTGGAAAGGTAATTGAGAGGGAACTGGTGTCTGGGCCAGATTGTTATTAAATCCTTATCACAGGTAAAGCTGAAACCCCAAATGGCAAGCTGCCATGTGATTTATAGTGCCCTTCTCTTCCCGGCCTTAAAGAAAAGGCTATGTTTAATAATAAAAAAATCCTGTGACTAAGCTATAAAATAACCGAGCAATTACTTAGAATAATTTATACAGTGCAATACACTGACCTTGCTCTAAGTATAAAATCTACAAAATAACTTCTGTAATAAAACTGTGAACTACTAAAAGGACTAAAGGTTTAGCCGTTTTTATCGTGCAGAACCTGAGGGTGCTATAAATACACACTGCTCTCCTAATAGGAGAGCTTACAAAAATTCATAATTTTTTAATCTTAAATAAAGCTGCTCTGAAGTCTGATAGGGCTTTGCCACATCCTGGGAATGGCTACTGGCATATTTTAAAACTTAGCAGGGCGTTGAAGGCCACTTTCTAACACAGCGCACACTTAGCAAATCACTGACCTGATTTGCAAGCCTGGTCTTCTAGGAAACAATGCAAAAAGAGACCGAAGTCTGCATCAGTCCTGCATCACTTTGGTTCATGGCGGGATGGTGCTTTGAAGAGCCAAGAAAATACTGCTGTTAAGCTCTTGAAAGGTACATAAAGAACAGATACTCACTCTGAGTTTTTAAAGCAGTCTTTGCCCTAACATCTCTAAGCAAACTTGTCTAGATGCAGAAAAGTGTAATAAAATCTAAGTATCTATTATTGTAAAAGTCTTTTTCCCAAAGGAATCAAAGCTTAACTAGCAAACTAAAAGTAATGAAAAGGACAGTGATACCAGGAAAAAAATAGTTAAATTCCAAAAAGAAAAAAAAAACTTTAAGAGATTTTCAAAAGTTGTTCAGACCACACTATTTGATTTTTAATTTTGCGTGTATCTTATCCTTTCACATCTTTAACTTTTGCTTCATTTTATTAATTAGTTCTCTATATTGTTGTTTGACATTTCTTGTTTTGGTTTCTCTGTATTTCAATTGACTGGGAAAGTAAGAATAATTTGGATCAAATATAAGAACATTGGTAGGACTTAAAGCTTACCCCAACAAGACCTGAGCAGGCAAAGGAATTAGAAAGGCAGTCTGATACTTCTGGCTAAAAGGAGAAGAAGCAGAGGTTACTTCGTGCACAGGATGTTCTTTCACCTAATGAGGCAGTATTAAAAGATATGGAAACCCTTAGAAATACATCACACCAAAGGGAGCATGGAGGGGCAAAAAAAGGATGAAAGAACAGTGTTTGGACTGTTACAAGAGAGGACGCTTCTAGATGAAAACTGCAAAAATATATTTAACAGCATTTCAAAATAATTTTCTGTAAAAATAATGAATGGAGATTTCTTCACATCAAAATGATGAAAAGCATGGCATTGTACAGAGACCGGTAAGTGCATCTAGTACGTCCCTGACTGTCCATATGCTTTTTATCTATGCTTCAAATAGGTGCATTTTCTGTCCAACTGACAGAATTGGGATGTGTTTTGTGACGAGGCATACAGTAAGCGTAAGATTACTACAATGAAAGTTTGATGGAGTCGAGTATAATCAAGAGCAGATTATTTCAGCCAGAAAGAAAAGTAACTGCCTTTATTTTCAGTCTGGCACTAATCCAGGTTACAGCAGATGCCATCCAGGAGGATATAGGCTGTGCACAGCAGAACTGAAGGACAGAAATTGTCAACAGGTTCGCATCGCTCGGGACAAAAAGTTGTTATCTTGAGTAATTGGATGTGGATCAGCTTGGCAATGCGCCCAGGATTACACTCAGCTACAGGCTGGCCGTGTTTCCACCATCACCACCGCCAGGCACCCCTTCCCCACGCAGCGCTACCTGTTATGAAGGAGAAACACCGAGGCGGCCACCTGGAACATCCAGGTTAAACCACTCAGAAAACATCTGCC
This sequence comes from Cygnus olor, assembly GCF_009769625.2. Lineage (NCBI taxonomy): Eukaryota > Metazoa > Chordata > Aves > Anseriformes > Anatidae > Cygnus > Cygnus olor. The sequence goes on along the minus strand of NC_049172.1, from coordinate 18,538,641 downwards.
CGTCAACTCATTCAGAGGAACCACTCCATTTCCAGCGGCTTGACATGTGCTATCTTTTCCGACTTTTCACCAAAACACATTTTAACACTCCATCATGGGAAGAAAGATCATTCTTTCACACAAGTTTGACTCATTACAAGGGTGCATGTGTATGTTATAAACACCATATGCAAATCCTCACTTGTTTCTGTTTGTTGGCACCTGAAATGTACAGCCAATAAATACAGTACGTGGAAACTTTGGGTCAGGAAGAAATTATTCCAGTGTTATTCTGTGCTTCCTCAAAAGAGGGTGAGAGGTTCCTATGTCTTTATACTTTATTTTAAAATAGAAATATCATTCAGTTAGGTCTTGGCAGGTGGACAACTCAGTCATTTTAATATGGGTACAAGTGAAAGCTCAGTTTAAAAGCCATGGAAAGCAATGGACTTCAGCATGTGACTGAAGTTAAACACATTACTTAACTACGTTATTAAATAAGGATGAACTGAAGTGTATGGCTAAATGTTTCGCTGAACTTGGCCTACAAGGGAATAGTTCAGCTCCTGCCTTATGATTTATCCAATGCTAAACCTGAAGTATGATGAAGCCATTGCAAACAATTGAATGTTCTTAACAGTGCTGGTCTCCTTCCACTGCCAGCTGATGCTTATATTTCAGTGGAGCCCCTCCACAGCTCATACCAGCTCAGTACCTGCCTCAGCACCTGATCAGGAAGATTCTTACTTAGTAAAGGCTAGGGGAAAAAAAAAAATCTGTTGGTGTCTTTGAACATGACTGAGCTACATTTCATAGAGAAATACCCTACAGGATAGGGAGCTTTGGTCAAAAAATCATATTAGTGAAAATGCTGTCTCTGCCAAAATCAATTTTTTTTCTTGTAATTTCAGAAAATAGATTTTAAATTTAAATATATATATATATATGTTTTAAGAGACTGACAGAAACAAAAACTAGTTCAATTCTCTTAGACTAAAGGATTTCAGTGTTGAATTTTAAGCCTGTATTTTGAAATGGAAAATCAGAATTCTCTGCCAAGGAGGAAACTCATTCATTTCTCAGTTCTAAGTACTGTCCCCTCACCATGTATCATCCTCCCTAACTTCTCCACTGTGACTCCACAGAGCCTCTCCAGCACTGCCACAACTCTGCTCAGTAATGGCCAGGCTACCAGCCAGTCCTTGTTCTGCTGTCTAGAGAAGGTCTCTGAGGAAAATCCGAGCTGTTACTTTCCCTTGGGTGGTGCAAGACTTGTTTGGGATACTGTCACAAAACATTAAGAATCCTGCACCTCTCATCCCTAATACTGGTGTCGTGTTGGTTTACTACTGGAACATCATCCACTTCAGCACCATTTTCTTGAGTAATAGCTATCAACCAAATCAGCATCTTCTGCCAGCTGTCATCTTCAAAAGGAAAAACCAAGCTACAAATAATCTTCCAGCATTGCCCAAACTTCTCAAGACACTTCCTAGAGAGTGTAAGTAGTATACTCTATCTGCATGGATATATATGCACACAGCCCCACTACATCTATACATACAAAACATCTTTAAAAATATTTCATAATGGTGTCCATGTGTGTACGTGTGTGTATCCGTACAAACAAAACAAGCAGGCACATGCGTTTCTTTCAGCTTTAGAAAGGTGTGTTATCTCCTGAGCTTAAAGCAAACAGCAAGCTCCAGAGGAATAACATAACACCTAGTCAGAAATGAACACACTGAATATTCAGAACTATTGATATCTGTTCTGCAATTGCAGTTCCCCTGATACACACATAATTTTTTAACACATAAAATTCCCTGCCCCTTAACACAAGGAAAAATACCCAAGCTTCCACTTAAGCCTAGCTGTCAGGGACCTCTCATGACAGATGAATGGAAAAAGTATAAAACTCCGTTCCTCTTATAAAATCCTATTGGTCTATTTCTGCAGAGAGCTTGGCCTCTCTGAAATGGTTAAGACAAAATATGAAAATAGCATTTCACTTTTTGGCAATCTATCTGCAAAATTATTCTTTTAACCCACTTGCAGAACTCAAATGCTGTTTTGTTCTAGCGGGATAACCCAGCTGAAGCAAGACTGGCTCATGCAATTCATTATCTGCAAGCTACTTTACATGAGTGATGGATGTCTTCCACTTTTGCACTGTCATGTGAAGGAGTTAGATCCTCAGATAAATCCCAACGAAGGATTTCATTGACCTTACAGTATATTTTATGCAGCATAGCTCCAGAAATGTGTAAAGGCTGTGAACATGCACTGGCCAGTAATGCATTTTCAGAATACAATGTACAGCAGTGAAAAGGTAAGAAAAATAAAGCTTTATCTTTACTGCCCTCTTCAGGCTGTATTAACTTTGGGTTTGCTAAACCACATATTCGCCAATGCAGCAGCTCCTTAGAGTCTTATTGAAATAATTTATCTGTGCATCTTGACTAAAAGAAGCTGTTATTTAGGCTACTAATGGAGTGAGGACCTATGGAAGTATGAAATTCAAAAAACTTTTTGATGGCATCGTTAGGAAAATCACTGTATGAAGCTGTCACAGTTGCAAGTAATTGAGTGATCCTTAGCAAACGAGCTCATGAGCTTTTTCAGAATAGCAGCAACTTGGTAGCATTCATATCAAACAGCTGTAATTTAGAAGTGTTTCTAAGGGACAGAAAGCTAGAATCAAGCATTTAGTAAATGTATCACTTTTCAACTCTTACAAAGTTTGCTTTTCATATTATTTTTAACCACATAGCATAATTTCCTTTTCCAGAGAAAAACTTCCATATACTATCTTTTTCTATAGCCTGAGTCCCTTTACTTCTTTATTCTAGGTCCCATCTAATCAATACTCATAACTTTTTCCAAATGAAGATCATCTTATACTTCTCAAAGTATTGCTTGTTCTCTGATCCAGTAGCTTGATACAGATGGTAAACTAATGTTTATTTTGAACTAATATCTGAAGCATCCATTCACCCAGTTTCATAAAGAATAGATGTTTCATGATTTGTAATATTTTAAATGCCATGACTAGTCTTATTATCTTCTTGAAAACCATTAGAACTTTCACTTTTCTGTGGTATTTCAAAGTTTGATATTCCAATCCCAACACTAGCCATATAAAAATGTAACAGCAAACTATACCTTGTGCATAAAACCTTTGTCTGTATCTTATATATAAAAGGTACAGTAAATTTCCATGAGGTTTGCCCATTGAATTCAACGTGACCAGCCTCTACGTTTCTTCTGCCAACACAGCCACACCTTCTGAGGGTTCATCAACACTCCAGGCACGTTATCCCAATGTTCTGGCACCAGAGTTTAGATTTTGAGCAACGATGTCCTATCTTTTCTATTCATCTTTCCTTAATTGAGCTGACATTTATTCTGGCTTTTTGCCAGTATTTTGGACTCACGGCTTTAGTTTCCTTTATGATTGACTTTTCTTTCCACCTTACTTTATCTAAACCTCTTACGACATTTCCATCTTCATTTTTTTCCCCTACCCCTCTGTCATCATCCTATTCATTATCCTTCTCTATTTGTTAAATGTATATGTGTATGAGTCTGCTACTTCTGAAGTGATCTGGGCAGGACTCAGGCTGTGTTAAAGTAGCCTTGCTCCCTTGAATTTTTTTTGAGTATGAGGTATGAAAATCCTAAGTAAAATATCATATACTATCAAATTGCTTCTTAATATGTACATAATATGTAAATAGTACACATAACAGCTTCTCTAATGATCATAAATATAATTACAATTGATATAAACTCTGTTGTGTATTTGCTTATAAGTAGTAAGGCTACAGGTGTGGCAAAGATTTTACTTGTGTTCCTACATAAGCTTGGGGCTTTGCTTATGGCATATTCTAATGAAATTATATTTTTGGTCACTTTTTGGAGGAGAAAAGGGTTAAAAGGTCATAGTGAGGGGAAAACTACAGAAAGCAAGAAGTCCCTTCATTGCTTTGTTGTTCGTGTTTTCCACCATTTCTGGCTGCATAAACTAGTTTCCTTAGACCATGACCTGTAAAGCACTTAACTTTAAGCATATAAAGCAGGATTAATCACATGCTTAAAATTAACATGTTTTGGTTCCTTACTGAACCAAGGCCTATGACCCTCTGATTGACTACACTGGATTAAAATATAATTTAATTTCATATTTCCAAAGATAGGTTGTGCAAATCAGGCTCCTCAAATTGCATTTTCTGATACTTGTTTTTTTAGCATGTTTGTCACTTTAAATACAGTGACTGAGGAAGGAAATTAGCAGATGAGGCTGAATCAGTTAAAAAGAAACACAGTACGGGTTTATTACCTTTACTAGCTTATCATGAAGCTACTTGTAGAAAAGAATTTCTCATCCACAATGTATACTACCACATATGCATGTGTTTATACATATTTTATAGTCACTGAATTTCTCTTGTGCTGTTTTAATTCAGTTTTCAAGACATGCAAGACAAACAGATACAAACAAGACATTGTTTGTAGAATGGAAAGTTTGATTGCTTTCCAAAGTTTTCTAACAGTTGACCTGAAATGTGTCAAAGCAACTTCCATTCCTTTTGTTTCTATCCAGCTGTCCCAATTTCCTAATTTCACGGGGTCCCCCAGTTGCCATATCTTTAAAGTTTATTTGTTCTTTGTGATTTTTTTCCTTTCCAGTGATTAATCTAGCACTCAAACTGAGAATGATTTTGCATTTGGCTGTAATTTATTCTAGCTAAGAATTTACATGCTCAGGAAGGAACATCATATTGTACAATTGAAGCATGTGGAGATCAATATGATCACATCTTTGGCATTGTGTACTGCAGCAGATAACTAATCACCATACTGCTCGATGCTCCTGCAGTGTAACTAACTGTAATGGGAACATGTTGTACACTGAATAGTGCGAGACCTTATGTAACAAAAAGATTTTGTAGTCCAGATTTTGAAATCTTGAAGATTTTAAATGTTACACATCCTTTCTAACAAATACAGTGTAATTTACCATTGTTATTTTTTCCATACAATCACAAGAAACCAAGTGATGGTTATACCAAGTATCAAGCCAAAAGTCATTCACTTTTATTCCTTTTCATCTTTTTACAGTCATCAGCTTTGGCTTAAGGCAGTGTCATTGTAATAAACATTGCTAAATGTCTTTTCAAAAATCTGGATTGATCTTAGAATTTTTTTATTTTTTTTAAATGAAGGGGAATGGGTGATGGAGAAGTGGTAAAGAATATGTGCATCAGCCACCAGGTGTTTTTTTTTACATCAAAACTCAGGCTTTGATACATCTCCTTTTGAGGCATTTTGTTTATTTACAAGCCTAAGTAGGACACTAACAGGCAAACCCTTTTCTTCACAGCAATCTTCAGGCTTGGCACATGGATGACAAGGCAAATGTTCCCCAGGAACAGAACTTGCATTCAGCCCAATTCACAAGCTACAATAGCAAGTCTCAGGGCTGCGGGACAGCTGCCAGAACAGGGGGCTCTGAAATGGCCAATGCACTCAAGCAGTGCCTTGCTGTTACATCCCCCTCTCTACTGAATCTAAAGGGCTGCTGAAGAGCCACACTTTCTGACACATAACTTTTGAGATCCTGTCCAACCACATGAGGCCCCAGAAAGTTTTTCTTCCTGGCACTTGGAGCTATGCTAATCAGGAAATTTGGCACAGGGAGAGGAGCCGAAGGAGTCCCACTTCATAAAACAAACTAAGTGAACACCAGGGAAAACTTCCTAAGCGGGAAAGTCTCCGACTTGCAAAGAAAAGTTTAGATTTTTTTTAAGCAGGTAATACAGGAAAAGAGAGAAAAAAATGCTATGTATCAGTTCAAAACTCTGTGAAATATTCAGCCAGTATTTTGATGAGCACCATGTCGAAAAGGAGACTGTCACGTTCTTCACTGTGTGATAGCAGCGGCACATGTGGCTATCCTATTACCTTGGTCATCTGATGCAGAATTCAAAGCTATTAATCTATCTTTAATAACTCCATAAAGGTTATTGACATTAGTGATTCACTACACGACCGATACCAGCACATTTAATGAAGAAGAGGAATTGTTTTAAGAAACAGACAGACAGACTTTCATGATGGCTCATAACTCCTGTTTGACGTAGACATAAACATGCCACAAGCTCTAAGCTTTAAATTTTAAGACTTTCTTGTTTCTAAGGCCATGTCTACAGAGTGATATGTAGAGATACCTGATCTAGCTTCAAATACAGTTATTAGACAGCTTGACAAGACAAAAGTTCAAAGCCTAAATTCTTTGGTGGATCCTAAATCTTGAGGACAAGTAGTTGTTTTCTGTTTGGTTGTTTGCATCTCTGTCATTTCTGGAAACCTAGATGGCAATATTTACAACTGAAATCACAAGTTCAACAGAAGCAAATATTGTAAGCACAGAATTTTTTCGAGCATAAATTACCCTTTAGTGTCAACAAACTTTCCATTATTCAACTGTAAGCTATGTGATTTATTCTTTTCGGACCTCATATGCAGACCAAAGCATAAAATACAGTGTCCTTAATGTGAAGAAGAAAGAACTTCCCCCGCTCTGGTAGCAATGACGTTGTTTGTGAGCTTTTCAGCAACAATCATTGCACTATTGGTCATGCGCCTTGAAAAGAAAGAAAGATTAGTGTTTGTCTTTGCCTTCTGAACACCCTTAAAAGCCAGTTTGGCACATATGCAGCTAATATCTACTGTCTTTCATTTCTACAACATTTTGTTTTAATATCATGAACCACCACTGTGGAATCATCATTGCAACACATTCTTTACCATCTTTATAAGTCAAAACTGTTTTGTGCAAAAGGTTAAGCTTGACACTTGTAGACACCTTATTTGTAAGAAGGGAAAACACACTGAAGACATTACCACCTCCTCTAATCCACTGACATTCCTGGGCCCCTCTCCTGTATCCCCTTTCTTTTTCACACTCCTCTTTCTTCTTTTTCAGTTCAGCTTTTGGAGAGAATAAAAAAGAAAATTTTCCGTACTTGGACATTAACAAATCCTTCTTAACACCTCACACCTCTTCACTTTCCACTGCTGCTTTTTCCACCTAAGCTAAATGTCAGTGGGAACTCCTCCCTCTCCTTACTGGATATGACTGCACTCTCACCAGATATGCACTCTTACAGATATGCCTCACTGCACTCTTTTCTGATTGCTTTAAGAATAGTCCTTGGCTCAAATATGACTGATTGCCAAGCTCTTTGAAATAATCAGTCATCATTCCTGCCAAGCACTGTCTTCTCAGGGCCATTGTATTTCTTTGATCAAATGGTCACTCTAACCATCCGATTCTTTCTGCAGCCTTTCCTTATGGCTCCACTAACAAGGTGAACTGCACAGCAACTCCCAGAGCTATCTCTGTAACCTCACATAGTCTGCATTCCAGTTTCTTCATCTGACTTCAAGAAATCTCTTTCTTTAATCCTAGCTAGCTCCTAGCTGACAAATGAGCCTGATAAGCAAGCACATTGACAGACAGACTTTTTTCACAGTTTGATTTGCATTTGGGGAAGAGAAAAACTAATCTATTTTTGTCAAAGACCGCGTTTTCATTAAAGAAGTTTTCCAAGTCATCATACAGGGAGACAGTCTATTGGTGCATGTCTACATATATGACACTCCAAAGGACAGAAAATAGAATAATACTTACTGCTTTTGTTACCTCTAATATATTTTGAGCCTCTGGAAAATGCGAAGCTATACTCTAAAATAAAGCAGGGGATATAGCGCATATAGTCTAGGAAATGATTCAGACCCAAGAGCAGAGACTGGGCAGGAAGTGATCTAACATGCTCACATTTTAATTGACCTGGCCATTCCAGTCACCCAACCTGCCAGTCTAATATCGCACAGGACGTCCTGCTACTTCCTAACACCCTAAGACAGAAATGTCTGTTCTTTTGCTGGTGTCAGATTCCCTTTTGCTGGTCCCTTCTGCTGCTATAACTGACATTTCTGACAAGTGCTGTTCTAGACCAATCTCTTGCGAAATCCATCTGTCTTTTCCCCAAAGAACACTAAGTGCTTCCTGCTGCCACTCAGGGGAAAACACGGGAAGAACAATTTCTTCTCTCCTCCTCAGCTACATCAGTGCTAAAATGATTGAAACTCTGTTTCTACTCATATATGCTTTAAGTTTCCTGCGTATCTGGGTAGATATTAAAAATCACAATACTCCCAACTCTTTCTTGTCTTTCGATTCATCTTTGTCTTGCTGTTTACATTAAATTTAGGTACTCAGGCATCTTTAGACTCAAATAAAAGGAAAACCTTTATTAATATCTAAGTCAACCATACGTCTTAACTAATTTGGTCTTTGAACTTCTTTGGAGGAGGGATTCTTCCCTGAGTTTCCTAAAGTGTTTTGGAATGCCAACTGATGTCAGTAATTGGAAAACAAATAACTTCTTTGCTACGTTACTGTTATTTCCGTGGGGGTACCAGGAGGTTTGTGTTCAGTAGGGAAAGAGCCACATCCTTTTAGCACAAGCGAAATCCAGAAGCTGGACTACTAACTGCATCACCTGCCTTTTAAATCAATTTCCTCTATGATTTTAGAGAGAGCATATTGCTCTTCAAATACAATGCTAGCCCTCCCATTACCTTTCACTCAGAGTAAAAGTAAACTGTTTCTTGACACCTGACTACTGTGAAGATGCACTACTAACAGAGCTTGCTACACTGCACACCAGCTTCCTGCTCTGCAGCACACAGAGCCATGCTCTGTTACATATTGTTTCATACTTAGAAACCCAGTAGAAAGATAACCCACTGAAATGTATGTGTGTGCAATATAGCCAAAGAAGTTAAATGTAAACATGGATAGACAGAAATATTAAGCATCCTGAAAAGGCTGAGGTAAGATTCCCAAACCACACAGGACATTTTATTCATTTAAATAATTTATTATTACTATTTATGACATACAAATTCCCATTGGTATCTGTAAAACTGATTTCATACAGAGTTTCTAGCTGTGGATCTGATTCCTAAAACATCAGCAGAGAAGGAAGCAACAACAATTTAATGAGCTTTGGCACATCTGTGCCCTTCCTTTTTTTTTTTCCTAACAAAGAAGTAGAAGGTCATTCTTGCTTGAATAAGGAATGTAGAATAGCTCCAACTGCACCAAGACAGCATAAAAATGACCATCAGAAAACACTCAAGAGATACATCTGAAAACTACAGTCATCTCAGCAGAACATTCTCCATCTATTAAAACATACTTTATTGCCCCACTTTTGAAGCTACTATACTACAGAGCATTGAGAGGTAGCTTTGTTTCTATACTGAAAAAAATATACACTTCCTGTTGCCCTGTTTACCATTATTTCCTCATACAGACCTCCATGGTGCCTACAAGAAGAACATTTTAAAATATACAGTAGGTCAATTCATGGAATAGTTGATGGCTGGCTTCTGTTATGACCTTAGTTTTCTCTTGTGATCTATCACTCAGGAAACAAAAGGTCCTAATAGGCCTCAAACATTAGGTATTCTATTGCCCTCTTGGAACAGCTGTATTCAGATACAGATCAGCGACATGAATTGGGTCATCTTCATGTGTTCACCCATTGCATTGCTCTACATGTGTAAAAATGCCAAACGTCAGCTGACATGTTCAGCTTGTCCTGCCCTGTGCCATGTTTTTGTACATTCCTACTGACAATCAGAGCATGCAAACAAAATGGCTCCCAAAAGATTTTTTTAAACTAATCTTTGTCTGACAGCAATGAGACTGGTTCAATGAATGAAGTACAAGGATGGCAGCAGCTTTACCAAAGATGAACAGATGTGTGCAATAATCACACTGCTATGAAGGGGGTTGTGTGAGCTGAAAAATGCTTAGGCTTGCATTTGTTCCCCTTTTGAGTTCATTTTTTAGTTTTGATGTACAAATTAGCATAAAAACTCTAAGTAAAGCCCTCTAGAAAACCTAGCTATCACAATGCTCGACAAACCTTGGCTGTGACATAGTACAGTCTATGCAAGCAGAGCAAAGCCCAGAATCATCTAAAAGTTACTTATTCCAGGGTCTCCTCAGAAACAGAGCTGTACTGTACCAGTGAAGACTAATTTCCATAAGAAGCATAGGTGAGATGAGTACTTTAAAGTGGTCCTTTTTCACAAGATGTCAGCTTGTGCCCAACAGTGCACAACAAAAATTTTGTCCTGCAAAAGACATGAACAGAGGGAGCTTGGCTGCATCCTCAAAAGCTCCTCCAATAGCCTGTAATAAAGAAGATACTCAGTTACAGAACAAAACATGTCTGTCCTAAAATGACTCCACTTTTGATTCCTTGGTGAACAGCTCTGAGCTTGAAATGTATGCTAATGAAATATGTAAAGGTATCATGGATGTCCCATTATCCAAAGAAGTGCAAAATAAATGAATGCATGTTCTCAAAAGATGGGGCCAGTGCTTTTGGGCAGTCATACTTTGAGCAAGTGCCCGTCAGGGGGCATTTGCAATTTCATATTTGATGATACCCTGCAGCGTTTCATTAGTTCTGTTCACTTAATTATGTCTTGTCTAAATGATAGTTTTAATTTTTTATAGAACCAGATTGTGTTCAAAGAAGGCAGTCATGCAATACTAGAGGCATACGGCTTTATAGCTCCAAGCAGCCGTTAAAAGGAGTGGAATCCCCCCAGACCTCAGGAGAGATTTCAGTGGGCACAAGCGCAATGACATGTTATCAATTTTGCATTACTTTTATGCAGAACAGGTGTCACATTGTAAAATACTCCTACAGGTGCTGAAAGGAGATAAACCATAGAGACAACTACTTCATTTTGGAGCAATTTTATTAGGCAGTATAGACACAGCTTTGCCTCAGCTTGTAGGTTTTTGTTTCTTTAGTTTTTTCCCCCTCCCCTCAGTGTTACAGTGTTACTGGTAATTCCCTGGAGGAAAAAAAAAAAAAGATATATATATTTTAGGGTTAACTCTTTCCCTATTTATTTATCTGGGTCTGTTATCTGTCAGTAAAGGTCCACAATTACAAACCATAACCCAACCAGAAGATACGGCTTAAAGAAATAGGGCTTTGTGATCATACTCTTCAAATGCTCTCTATATCATTTTTTCCTCAATTGAAAACAGTTGGGTTGGGTTGGGAGTGTCAAGTTTTTACTATGTGCTCAAACAAAAACGAAGGTCTCTCTGGTGGTTCACAAAACATTTTTCCCCCATAAGAGGATGAAGATTAAAATCTGAAGAGCCCAGATGCACAAGTCAAAATTCCAGTCCCACTAGATGATCATTTTTTAACACTGATTTCAGAGAAGACAAAGTTTTACATGGAATTTATAAAGCTCCAGCTTGTCCACCTTCCTCCATAACGCTTGCCATGGAACTTCTCAGAGGAATTCTTGCCATGATCATCATTCAGTCAAGTACCCATGGATTGCAAGGGCAAAGAAAGAAAATGGATGTTCAGTGAACCTCCATGGGGTACACAATTCAAACATTAATAAGCACAGGAGCGCTGAAAACACCACCAGACCTCCACCATCCTCAACAACTAGTGCTCTCTCTATGGACTGCAGCCACTCTTCCTGTACCATTTGCCAGGAATGGGAGAACTGGTCTCTTCCAGTGCTCCAGTGGGAAAGGAGCATTTGACCAAAAACAGTGCCTGTCCTGGAGCTCTCTCAGGAAACCTCCCAACCCAAAGACAAGCATAGGCATGAAAAACTGTTCAGCCTGGAAGACAAGTGTTTTTTTCACTTTGTCTCAATCAAGTGCTCCACTAATGGAACTCTGACCAAGAAATTCAATAGGATAAGGCTGTCCTTTCAAAGGAACTCATATGCTTCAAGGCTTAAATCCAAACTGTAACAGTTGTTAACATTAATTTGGGTATGGCAGTAACCAGTCCAACAGAATACTTGCCCAGAAATTGGATTATCTCTATCTACATATTTCCTTCACAACTTTTTTGGGGGGGAATTCATATTCTATAATTTTTGCACTTTTTTCCTCTTTTTTAAGGAAAAAACACTTCCTCTTAATTTTAAAATAAATACTATGCATTTTGTAGCTTTCTACTTTAATGCTTTTTGCTCCTGAGATGGACTTTAAAAGTCATTTGTATTCAGTTGCTTTTTGTAATGAGCATGCACAGTACGGTTAGCTTATTGCTATAACACCAAGTAATGGTATTTAACAAATGTCATCCTCTCTCTCTCTGCACTGTACGTATCAGAATTTCCTAAGCTCACCTTTTCCTATTGGGACAGGGCATGAAGGACCTCTTGATTAAAATAAACAAACAAAAATCTCTGGGTTTTGTTATTTTAAGTAAAAGGCTGTGGGTGGGCAGAATTATTTGCATGTGGGTGTTGTTTGTTTGTTTTGTTTTTTATAAGGTTTTGACATAAAACCTTCTTTCAGCTGGGAAAATCTAAGCTGGGGAATCTCTCAAAACGAGCAAAAAATGAGTACTGAAGTGCTCTAGTGTCTAAATAATATTGCCCCTAAATCTCCACTCCTCTGTTCAGACTCCTCTGCAAATAACCTTCTGTGTGTGCCTGCAATAAGTGAAAAGGTTGGTACACTGCAGAAACGCTACTTGTGAAGAACAGCTGTCATAGCCTTGCTCTTAAGTCATCCCTGGTTGCTTGACTTTCAGAAAGCATTACAAAAATCTTAGAACCAGCTTCAAAAGTGCAGTCACTGCACTGCACAGCTGACAATTCCTGCTCTGGCTCTTTTTTTACACTAAAGAACCAGAATAAAAAAGTGTTGTGGTTGAAAGAAAGGAAAAAAAACCCCACTGACACTTAGGTAGTTACATTTAGCAGCTTTTCAAGGCTTTGATAACCTGTCACCTGCCTGATTTATGGTTAAACACTCCCAGCCAAAAGCAGGCCCTGGGAAGATATTATCCCTGCATGAACAGCAAGGGGGATTGATCATAATGCAGTATCTCGACCTGTACCTCCGAAACTTCAAATAGTCTTCCTTAATACACTGAGAACCATAAAAATCTGTCCTGATTGTTTCTAAAGACTTTTAGCCAACTCAGATTTTTGTTTTACTAGGATTGCCAAGATTTGGATATGCAGTGAGATAAAAAGAATTACAAGTAAATACTAGAAAAAGCATTAGAAAAAAAGTTAAGCATGTTATTACAAGCAGCTACAAAGATATAGAGCTACTAAAACTTGATGGAAAATGATCTTAAGACTTAATTTTCAGGGCAGCAAGGGGTCAAACTAACGCAGATAAAAGGGAAAAAAACCTGATCCAAAAGTACGCTGGTGTCAATGGAAAGATTGATCAAGTTCCAAGGGCAAAGATGAGACTACTGCACAAGTCAGGGAATAGAGAAAGAGACAAATTGCTGAAATGTCAGCTAAAGCATGAATTGGGATCTCATCAGCTATTCTGCAATAACTGCCCCAGTGAAAAGTTTTTGTTCCCCGTAGCAATTGTAAAACAACTTGCCTGTCCTTCAACAAGGAGCAATTTACTTACATTTGCTACAGGCATATAAGAAAGGCATACAGACAGCTGCCACGATACAACTGATATGCTGCCAATTCACACCTGGTCTACCATATAATAATCTATTTAAATAGCCACAGCCTTCCTTTGCAATATATTGTTCATCTTCACTATCACAAGCAAAGCAGAAAATTCTAACACAAATGTTTCAGTAGTTTGGAGCAAAATACATTGTTTGAGAATAGAGTAAGATTTTTTACGCAGTCAGTTCTGACTCTCATTTACCTTCCTACTGCTATCTGAAAGTCTTTTTCCCCTTTCCTCACTGATAACCTGGCTTGGAATATTCAGCATGCTCCAGCCAACCAGCAGGGAAGAGTGGCCGGCCAGGGGCTGGAGAAGAACGTCACTCTCCTTCTTGGACAGCTTTGCACAGGGTCCTGCCATGGATTCAGCTGTAGCTGGGCCAGTAGCATTCAGAAATTCCTTTAGCAAGTACCATGTTATTTTTCTTCTTGTTTTTTTTTTTTCACACAAAGAGTGTCACAGATATGGCTCCCAGTAGAATTGAGCTTGAGGCATCAGAAGCACCCCTCACAATGTATTTGTTCCCAAACTGCTTAGGAATAAAAGTACCTAAACTACGCTCTCATAAGTATACAGTGCCACTCTCAACCCCTGAAAATCAGGGAAAGTTCCCAAATATCCTCTATGTAGTGATAAGGCTAAGTGGCTATATTTTATATAATCAATTGATCACGTCAGTGACAGGAGAAATCTGGAATCTTACTTTAATTGTAACTCATGAAAGTGATGTAAGTCACGTACAGGGAATAATAAACAGATTTTAAGGTTCGGATCAATATGCCATGCTAGTCCTGGACACTCAGCAGATTACTCCAATTCACCAGATAGTTTTAACCAAGAGAAAAAGGAAAGTTCAAATTAAATTCTCAAAACTGATAGAGAAGAAGTAATTCTCTCTTGACCCCCAATATGAACATCTGTGGTATCAGCACTAGCACTTACCAATAAAATAGCGAACTCGGATCAGCAAAAGTCTAGTACCCTTCCTGTGCAGATGCTGCTATTCCAGAAGTTATTTCCCTGGACTATGGGATGAAAAAATAAATAAGGAAATGTGACCACTCTTACAGAGAACCACAGCTCCCCCCCCCCCCCCCCCCCCGCGCAATGCTAAAAGACTCTTCATCACAGCAAATTCTCATGTCACACTTTTTTTTTTTTGAAGATATTTCAATATTTCTGCATTTGAATTATATATATATGCAATCCCACCAAACTATTGGATTACTAAAAATCAATTTACTATGGGATTACTTATACACCATACTATGTATCCAGTGACTGACTGCGCATAGTGTGTGTGATGTCCTGACTTGAGTGAGCTCAGCTCAAAAGGCACCTGCACAAAGCTTTTCAAAGCAACTGCAATAAATTTTACTGGATGTGGCAAACCTTATAAAAATTAAATAATGTCATGCTTTATAAGCATTTCATTCAATGTGACTAAACACATGGATAGCATTGAGGATGATATTTAACTTTTTCCATGTGCAGATTTAATACCACACAAAAATTTGAGTCCCCTATTGCTAATTTTCCACCATGTGGTAACTATTTAGCTGGTTTTTAAAAGTTACTGAATTACAGAGTTGAATTACAGAGCACAGCAACTACCAGTGGGCGTTGGGTGTAAGCATGTCCCTCTGGCTTAGCACGGGGTCACATATACTGGCATTAAATCACAACAGTATTCCTATGGCTGTACTGGTTAGGTTCACACAGGAATGAATGTGCTGGTTTTCAAAATCATGTGCTTATGTACTTCTAAAAATAGAAAATAATAATGTCAGATTTGATTGATATGACTCCATCAGGTTCTTGTCATTTCAGCACACCTGTAACAATGACATACTGTACAAACATACATACGGTGCTGGTGGAAAGCCTCGTTAGCCTACATACCTCAATTAAATCAAGTTAGACTCATTTATACAGCTGTGCAGGTCCAGATGTAAACTGAGAAGTGTCCACAAAAGTTGCGGTTAGAAGCATTCACAACATTGAAATCATGGAAAAAGTATGTTTTTCAGCTTCTCTCACAGGTTAGTTTAAAACCTTAATCTCTCATTTTGGAGAAAGAAGCACTTCTACAGACACACTGCAAGCCACCAGAGGATAAAGAAAAGCAATGATTACAAACACCAACACTTTATTCCTTCACCAGCAGTGGCAATGATCACTTCTAATGAGTGAGTTCAAGATGATAAACATCTTTTGCCAAGTACAAAATCTTTTAAGATTTTTTTCTCTAGATTATGTACTAATGTACCATTTGAATATGTTCCTCATGAAAGCAACAAGAGATCCACCAAAGCTTATGCACCCCAAAATTGTCTACAAGTATACTGCATTACTACAAGCTTCACAGAGCATTATAGCAACTCTCGTAAACTAATTTAGGGAAAAGGAATTTACAGGGTTTATTGCTTTACTTAGTGTATCACTTGTGTAGTTTGAGATAACATTCCCCAAAACACAACAGATCATAATAGTAGTAGTACTGGTAAGAATGAACCAAACAAAGCCAAATTCCTAGCCTATTCCTAGAGGATATTCTTTCCAGATGAGTCAGTGGTAACTAATGCAGCCTTAGCCAGGTTTCATTAATTCTCTGGTACTCGTCTCGCAGTATTGAGGGAAGACAAAGTTGCTCTCACAATTTCTCCTTACCAATGTTTGTAAAACACACACATAGTAGAAGACTGAGTAAAGGGCTAAGAATCCATCACAATTATCTGCCATCGTTCTCTCTCTGCACGTGCCACAGAATCACTGCACATACAGCAAAACCTACATAAGGTGGTTCCAACATTTCTGTCAAAACTCCCTGTATGATTAGTAGGAATAGCACAAGACAGGAATGGAAAGAAGCAGATCCTCCTAGAGAAAATGACAACCAAGATGAAAGATGGTAGAATTTAAAAGAAGAAATGAAGAAATTAGGTATGGGGGGATACCCTGTGTCCTAAGGTGGTACTCTGACCCTTGAACCATGTCTCTGGCCTTGTATCAGTAACTCCCCATGCTCATTTTGTCAGGGAACATTATGTATATTAACAGACATTTGGCATGCTTTTCCCAAACATCTTGAGTTTTTATTGCACTTACATTTAATTGTATTTTAGCATAGCATTTTTTTTCACAAAAGAAACCTTGTAACAATCAAATTGTATGTAAACTATCAGAAGATTCAGACAGCATCAGTCCGGTCTTCCTCCTTTTCTGTGTTTGATATCAGACAAGCTGTACTTTCCCAGGCTAATCATTTTTTGGCATGAGGCAAATCCAAGACCGTAGCATTTTTTAAATATTAATTAGATGTTACAACTAAAACTGTGTCGACAATCAGCAGTCCTTACTCTTCTTTTGTTAATAATGCCAAGCTCTCAGGGGCTCATTAACAATCCTCATCTAGACAATCATTTAAGCATCATGCCTGATGAACGGGACATGGGTCAGTGAATTAGCAAGCAGTCTTTCACTAAGACATCAATCCACAGCTACAGCATGGCTTGTCAGGCCAAATCCAAAATGAACGTACACGGAATCTCCAATTGCCTCTTGCTCAAAAAGCAAGTGCTTTCATCTGTTGTTTCCACTATGGGCACTAGATCCTCTGCTCTGCTCCTGCCTCTAGTGTTTCAAAATTTCACAAAATACAGAAAGCAGATTACATATTGTGCATGTAGTAAGAAGTAGTTTCTGTAGAGAAAGGCTTATTTTTCAACACGCACATAAGATTGTTTGTATTAGGTCTTATATGATGAGAAAGGTTGAAAACCTTAAAATAGCTATTACAAAAGCAGAAAACTTCTGTATGTTACTTGCATTATAATATGAAAGCAGTTCATTAGTACCTAAAGAATGACATCTCCACAGGAGGTTAATACCATTCTCATTCTGCTGTTGGCATAATAATCTTTCCCAGGACATCAAAGCTCCTCCCAGCATCCTATGGAGGACAAAGCTTGTAGGTGAAGGGAACTGAGTGTTTCTACACCACTCTGCCATTTCCTTTGTTTGGGCATATAAAAAATATTGCTGTAGAAAGCTACATAATAAATCTATCATTAGTTATACTATATTCTATATAGAATATCTCTTTCATTGGGTAGAGACCAAGAGGCCAGAAGTACAGATTTGTGTGCACCCATCACCTCAGAACGACAGCAAAAACCATCGTGTATTATTGTGTATTTCCTATGGAAAAGACCATTGTAATTTGGTAAAAACAACAAGAACCTGTGCTCATCTCGGAGATCAGATTAGACTGCAGACATCATGGCACCTAACCCAGAGAAACTAATGTCTCTCCTGCAACTTTATGAAGATGTCTTGTTTTCTGCATCCTGTATGTAAATACTTGCCAGTTCAATTCATACTGTAAAGTTGTTTTCTTCATAACTGAGAAGGCAGGCGCCTATTCTGCATCTCAATTGCTGTCTCTTACAGAACATATCGATGGCAAGGGGGTTAGAGATTTTGAGCTCCAGTAGATATAACTTACAGGAACTGCAATGAGACTATAAGACACTGAAGAAATGCTGAAGGAGCCAACTTATCTCTGTGTGAGAATAGCTCTTCTGTCTCTCCATGCACATTACACCACCAGGAGCAATATTTATTCCTGGGAGAAGGAGGAGGCAGAAGCAGGAGCACCTGCGATCAGGTGTAGCGCAGACAACAGATGCTTGCAAGCTACAAAAGATCGCTATGATGCGGCAGGAGCAGCCAGCCAGGGCCTTTGGTACCCTTGCCATCTAATACTGAGCCAAATGTCCAACCATGCTGAGGAAAACATTCACTGGAACCAAAATCAGACAGAGCCAGTGCAAAGGTGAAAAGATGGTGCAGCATCTTCACAGTGCCACTGTGCTACTTACACTCCTGTGGTTTCATTTCATCTGGTTGAGCTGTTATTTTCCTCACCAAACATCTGTTTGTCATCTCTGCCTCTGCTTATGGATTCGCACTGGTATAGTGATGATATGGGAGCACTCAGAGTGAAATTAGATACTCAGCTCCTGAACATCCTTCTTAAATCATTTCCTGGCATTACTGGATGAGCTGCCTACAATACAGATCTAATGGCAAAAGCAGCTACTGCTTTCTGTTTTATGTTGCTCTGATACTTGTCAGGGAAGAGAGCTAGCAGACACTCATAGCTGCTGGTAACTACGTTAAAAAACCTGCTGCAGAAAAAAAGATTAACCACAGTTATCAAAAGTACAATGACAAGAACCCCATATCTATGTGCATGCACATCAATACACAGAATGGAAGTTTTACCTAAATCTGAAACTTTCTTCACTTTCTCTTCAGTCTTAGAATCCATTTTAGCTTTTGCAATTTTTTTTTCCACGGGGATGATTCCAAAAATAAATCTGCCCCCAATGCCCAACAAAATAGCCTTGCTCTAGAGAAAGCTACAGCCCATCTGGCCAGGCACAGGGTGGAGGATAATCTCTGCAGCTCTGCTACTGAGCTTGTTAGCAAAAATAACACTGAGCCCATTTCTATTAGCTCCCATCCAAATGCAAACCTTAATCTTCAGCAGAATTTTTTCCACAGAAAGGAAAAATACTCCATTCTATGTATACTCCCAGACCTATCTGTGGTTGGAGACAAACAAAAGAGAAAAGTAGGGGATAGGGAAAAGTACAGTAAAAGGGAAGGAGGCAGCACAGAAGGAAAAAAAATGAAAACAAGGAGAGATTATAACTATGGGAACAATTGGTCTTGTTAACAACGGTTGACAGATAACAGCTTTGGACTTGTTTAAAGTGTCAGAGATGAGAAATCTGGATGTTTGCATTGTTTTGGGAGAGAAAAAAACAGTACAGAGAAGTGTTTAAATGTCCCTGACATATAAAACTAAACTCTGCAGTTTAAAGACAGATTGCTTTGATTCCTAGTGGCATTACCCTGCCACTTCTAAAGATCAGAGGGGCTTGTGAAGCTGTGCGATTGCTGGCATATTCACTACACATGAAAACTGACTATAAAACAAAAATAAATATGAACATCGAATTTCTGACTCTAACAGGCATACTGCCTCTGTCCCTTTTCAGATGGACTAAAGCCTCAGAACAGGAAAATATCAATAAAAAGCTGAGCTCTCTCATAATTCTTATGATTTTTTTCCCTACACACTGCTGCATTGCTCCTCTGTCACCCTCTCATGTATTGTCAATCCTTACGCACCCATAAAGTAGTGGGAATAAACAAGTGAGAAGAATAACAAAATACAGGACACAGCACAAATCAGCCAGGAAGAAGCCAAGAAGCCAAGGGTGAAAATTGCTTTGAAAACTATAAATACTACAGGGAAATAGAAGTAGTTCATGGATTTTTTTTCCCTTCTGCAATATCCTATTACCCTCTCCATTGAAAATGGATCCTATGTAACATTTTTATCTACCATATCACTGCAGTTTTACCAGAAAATTTCTCTATTTATAACATATATTGCTCACAGAGTAGATTACCATTATTCAGACATGGGCCCCATACAGAGCAAACTAAAATGGATTCCGGTGTTTATCTTCACTTTACGGAAAAAGAAGCATCTCCAAAACGATTATGGAAGTCAGTTTCTCTACCGCACAACTAAGCAGATGGCCTCTTTAAAACTGAACAGCTTTTCAATGTTAAGAAAGATGAAGCTTTACATTATGGTCAAAGTTACAAGGTCACTGTGACATTTAAGAAGCTCTACCTCACACTGGACCCGTAAATAAACAGGTGACCTTCTCTCCCAGCGCTTTCAGTTTTCAAGTCTCATATATTGATGTAGACTCAGAAAAACAAATTTCAATGGTGAAGTGGAACTGGACAAAAAAAAAGTATAAGTATGCATACGGGTCATAAATGAATGCATCAAGAACAGAGTGTTTTGTCCATTTTGTATATGGCATTCCTAAAATTTGTAAGAATTTATTAACTTTCAAAACATTCCTAACCCAAATGAAAGAAAAAAAAAAGTAAGGTTGCTTTAACCAGCACTAGCAGGACTGAACTTTTAAGGACCTGTACAAATTATGGAAAACACCTTCACCGCCATAGCATGTCCTATTTCAGACACATCCTTCTGCTAAAACAGAACATGTTTGGCTGAGAATCCTCCTTTATCCCTGTAAGAGGTTACTCAGGAATGCAACAGTGCCACAGGAGTACATAAAACATAAGCCACCTCTCTAGTTTCTACACATCTGAATGTTGATACATACTGCGCTATAAGTACAAATATTAAAAATTACACTGCTATAGGAATAAGTGTTTAAATAATTACAGAAATATTTTTCAATCAAGTCTAACTGTATGCACACACGATACACGCGGTATTCCCTCCTTTCCTATTAGGCAGATCTTCTTCCATCTTCCTTTTAACAATTTGTGCCCTAGACATCTTCAGTCCTGTTTCAACAACAGCCTCCCAGAAGACAATTCCAAGTTGTTTGGGAATTATAAGGATAGACCTCACTTCCAATCTTTTTTTTTTAAACTGAGAATTTGTTTGAAACAATTTTTCACACACAAAAAAGAAGTTGTTTAGGTGAAGACAGTCAGGATTTTGGCGCTGTAGTATTCTTAATATTTCTAATTTCTAGCAGAAGTACTTGGACATGTTCTGAGTGCAATAAATGCTACAGATGGCTTCATCTCCTCTCTGCATGCAAGCACATCCTTATTTAAAACTATAGTTACTATTGATGTGTTCACAGAATAGAAAGCTCTCTAAGGGCTCCACTTGTATGCAGCAGTCACACCAGTCCCCCTTACAATTTCCACTTCTCTAAAAACACCCGTTAGAAGCACTGGACATTCAGTCATTATCTCCCGGTATACTTCAAGCAGTAGATCTCATCCTGCTCTTTGCCCTTTTCCATTTAGCTACGCCTTTAGCAGAGATTTTTTCTTCTCCAAGTCAAGCACAGCTTGGAAGGGAGTTAGTCACAGAAAAGGACCCTTTTGCTCTGGATACAGTAAATGAAACTGTTTCCCCCTTGGTGCTTCTCATGAGCAATCTTCAACTGGTAAAGAGTTTGTATCAAACCATCCCCTGCATACATTTCCTGGATGTGGATGTATGCATGGACTGACAGGCACATACACGCTGCTGCGCTGCACATGTAAAAGCAGAGTCTCAAGCTGAACATCACAACTTGCCTTTTGTTTTCTTCCTGAGTCAAGCAGCAAATTACGCCTAAGAAAAAAATAGCAGGGTGTAGCAGCAGGCAGCTGTGAAAATGAATGATTCGGCAGCAATTGCTACTTTAGCTCGGTTTCTCAAGTGCTGCTTTTAAGAGATCTTTTGAAAGACTTGGATAGGCCGAATAGCCTTTCTCTAATCGCAGGGGATGAAGCTCAGTCTCCTTTGCAAAACCCTCGAGCAGCAGAATTTCTTCCAGATACTAAAAGGAGGTGTGGAGCAGTTGAGATAAAGGGGAGAAGGCCTTCACAGGCACAGACAGCTAGCTGTGAGCTGGTGTTTAACCACAACACTGCCCTTTACACAGGTACTGTTCCTTCTCTGAAAGAGAAACAGATTGTGAGCAAATGATCAAATTACCACAAGGCAAACTGGTGTGCAAACAAAGTGGATGAAAAAGCTCTACAGTAACACTCCATTATTAACACGGTCATATCCCAAGGTCCAGGCTATACAGATGATGCCCTAGTGAAAAAATGAGGTTGCCTTACACAAACTACAAGGTACAATCCTAACAGCTCATCCGTGTGCCCTCTTTGTTTTCAGAGACACCCAGCTGCACAAGTACAGAGTCCACAGCCCTCCTGTGGCCTATTTCATCGCCTGTGCAGCTTCCTCAGATGGCTTAATTATGGGCCCCTGGGAGATTTTCACATCAATTAACTGAAATTGTTTTACAAAAGTAAACAATGGACAAAATCCTGTTTGTATTATTCAAACAGTTTAGAATACTTGTTACTGAACGAGCGGTGAGAGTGTATTTTGCAGGTTCTTCTGTGCCTGATTCACATCAGCCACATTCAAAGACGAGTCGATACAGGCCTCGGTCGCAGAGTTGTAGCTTGGTGATCAAGATGCAGCAATTCATGCGTTTAGCTCTGAAAAGCCTTTTTATCGATTCCTGTCTGTTGGCCCAGAGCTGATTATCAAGCATAGTGAGCAGTGTTTGGCCCACAGCATGCTCCATTTTGAAGCACACAGCTGGAATCGCCAGCATAAGCAAGTGTTGGCAATGTTTAACTCTGACAGGGCTGCTCTGCTACATATGCTATGGGACTGTCCAAATCCCTGGCAGAAAATAAAGTGCCAGTATTTAAGTAACCAAAGATTTAGAAATTCCACATTTGTTTATTTTAGAAGCTCTAACTGTACTCCCAAGGATTGCCACAGCACTAAACGAAGGTTGTTCTGAGGATAATTCATTGCCAAAAGAGAAACCCTTATCAAATAGAAAATCAACAAGAGACAATTTCTCAGATTCAGTGCAAGAATTAGCTCTAAACTGAAATATTTAGTCTTTAAACGAAATCTCATTCCTTCCAGAGGCCTGGATCACTTTTATTAAAGACTGAACCTTCCTCACTTTATCACACAAGTATCTGCTGGCACTGGTTGTAAATCAGGAACTCAGAAGAAAAGCTGAATCTTTATCATGTTTACTGTGTCTTGCTCGTCTCCATTTGTTTAAATCGCCTCCTGTAACAGATTTGCTGAAATTGGTCCAGGAGTACTGAAGTGTAGCAAATTTATGTGTATTTGACAAAGTTGGCTGCAACTAGATGAAAGTTATGAACAACAACAACAAAAAATAAATAAAACCTCTTCCTTTGTATTCATCTTTCACATGCTCACATAAACATCTGCCCTCTTTTCTGCACCTTATGACACTCTAGAATACAAGGAAGCTAAGACTGAACTAGCAGACAAATGAAAGGAACCAACATTAAAAAAGATGAAAAAAACTGAAGTAAATCTTCAAATTCTAAAGCAATACCCACAGCTTCATTTACAACGCTACTCAGAGCAATGCATCCTTTCACTCTATATTGTCTAAGTACATAGTAAGTACCTCAGAAAACTTTTTTGTGCTTTTTGCTAAAGCATTTTCTACAGTGTTGGCTTTTGACTATTAATAACAACAACCTGTAACTAATGTCTACCTGAATGCAAGTCCCCAAAATTGACTTGGAAATGTATGCTCTATTTGCTTAACTTCTGATGAGTACAAACATTCAATCTTTGAAAATGATTTATTTCGAAACACCCATTCTCCCCCATTTAATTTTCTGACAGAAATTACACGCAGGTTAACAGAAAAGCAAAGTAGCAGTAGTCAGCTGCTGAATTTGTACTGTAAATGCAATTCCAAAGACAACCTTTTGCACAAGCTCCTTTTCCATTTTTTCTAAGGCTTTCTTTTCCTTTCTTTAATTGCTTTCAGCAACATTCCAAAATAATTAATTTTTCCCCAATTTATTTTTTAAGATTTAAGCACCCACTGAGGGAAAAAACTGCAAACTATGCTCCTTGTCTAGTCCAGGACTCCTGCTCATGAAACGTTATGTGACTGTATGTAAAACTGTAAGGAAGGCGTATTTCTAGCTCATCTTGCATGGGACCAAAGCACCAAATCCTCACAAGTCATACCCCATTTTTACACTTCTCAGCTACCATAGCTTCATTTTCCAGTCTCCTCATTTCTCACTACATTTCTTCACAACTCTTAATTGATCTCTTGGTCAATCTATTCATAACAGTTATCCCTGTCTTTAATTGCTCTTGTCCCTACGTGTTTCCCTATAGGGTGCATAGCATTCTATTTGTCATGAACTACTCTCAGCTATTACATCTAAACTTGCATTAATTTATCTCCTTACCTCCAAAACTGAGGGAACTTCTGTTTTGACATTATAAGCTCTGTTTCAGCCTTCTGTCCTCCTACTGAAATCAGGAGCACAAATCCCACCACTTTTTTCCTGTTAAGTTCCACAAGGTACCTCTTAACACAAGAGGAGCCATGCTGCTTTCCCAAGAGCTTCAAGTCTTTGCCTATGACACTGTAAGCTCACTTCTTAAAAGTGAAAAGAACTATTCACTTACTAGAGATATAGTATGAAATGGCTTTCCCATCCTCTCAAGCTTGAGGATGTCAGAGTTATCACCGTTCCTGAATTAGAATGGAATTTTTAAAATTGCAAAAACTTGATCACATGAAAATCTGAAAGAGAATTGTTTCAGGCTAAATTAAATACACCGCTTTGATCAAAAGCACTTTGATTTTTTTTTTTTTTTAAGCAAAGGTAGAAAATTTTCTAATTTTAAAGACCCCAGCTTCCACACAAGCTCCTTTTCTTCTGATACTACAAAAGGGGCAGTACAGTGCCAATCACTTTCCTAGGAGTAGCAAAACTGATTAGTATATTGTTGAGTAGCTATGAGACATCTCTGCTGGCCAATGATATCTGAAGTCCACTTTTTGTGCATTTTCACTCCAATTGTGTTCTATCATCGTTAATATAATGCATCATCTGTTCCCAGAGGCACTGAATCCATCAAAAAAAAAAAAAAAGTCCCACTATCAAAATATTCTGTTTCAGCAGCCTTTACTTCTACAGAAGTCCTTTCATCTCTATCGATCTACGTTTTTAGTCAGAAGACATGGCAAATTCCTCACCTCTGAAAAGCTGTGTCCTATCTATCAGGGAGGACTGTGGTCCTCTGATATGGTCTGCAGTAGTTTCAAAATATAGAATTAAATTGGGATCAGTTCCCAGAAAAGTAGGGGAAAAAAAGCTAATATTAATTTTCCTTCCTGGGACTAGAAGTTTCACTCGAAATTAAAGCTCAGATTGTAATGACTCCTAAGGCTAGAAATTTCGGAAAAATACCAAACATGTCAGAATTAGAAATGCTGCCTCAGCCTGAAAAAACCTTTCTGCCTCACCTCATCTCCCTGAGCACATGGGTGGCCTAGGGCTGCCTGAAGAGATCAAGGGCTGACCTAGAGTGTGTGCTGACACGATCATCCTATTAGGGGCTGAAGATAAAAGTATAGTACTAGGTACTGATGACAGGATTTGCTCTAATCACTTCCACCTACCTTGATAAAAGAGCAAAGGAAATGCCTCTGTCTTAACTATTCAGCTTGGAGAAAACAGATTTCCTACGTTAAAAAAAAAAAAAAAAAACTCCAAAATAATGCTTTAAAACATCTGTTAAAAGCCTTACACATGTCTGTGTACGTCCTCAGTTCTTTCACCTGAAGGTCAGAGACGGAAGTAACCAGTGATTTCTGTTCACTTGGTACCTAAGCACAGGAAAAATGTGAAAGATAAAAATGATACTTGAACTCTGTAGTTCAGGTTCACAAATCATTCTGAAAAATAAACTGTTACCCAAACATTTCAGTTTATTCGTGTGACTGAAAAAACAGATGTGCCATAAGATAGCTGAAAGCTTAGAGAGCTTTTGGGGGTAATCCTCCTGAGAATACCAGCTATTCCCTTTAACTCAGAATTTGTGTACTTTACGCTGCTGCATGCAGAGCAATTTTTAAACAAGAGCTTACTTAAAATAGATAAGAGACCAAAGCCATGCGTTTCAAACTGTTCAGATTCATAAGCATGATAACTGATTTACTAAACAGTGTTTATCCAAATGAAGGTGTGAAATCCTCACTGTTTGCCTGTATTAGTTTTAGGTGATTTCTAATACCAACTCTCATCAAACTATGAATTTTGAGGAGGAAAATAGAACTTCTTTCAATCCACAATATGCTTGGGAAAATATGTGTTCCATACTGTGCTTGTGTGAATGCTTGCAATCATCTCAGCTTTTCCCTCATCTCAAAGGCAATTTACCAGGAGGGGTATGGAAATTCATTTTCAAACTAACAGCATTGCAATGAAGAGGATTCAAGTCCTTCATTTTAATATTATTGGTACACATTTAAGTGCCACACACACTTACAGCACCACATAGAGAGATGATCTCAGACCTGAAGAGACTACAAATTGTGAACCAATTTCTGCCAGCTTCACATAAAATAGCTCATCACCTCCTTATGTACAAGCAAGCAAACAAAACAAATTAGGAATGGATGGCAACGTGTAAGACAGCGGACCATATCAACAGCTTAATTATTTTTATTCCTGGTTTTCACATTGGTAGCACCAACAAAACTCAGAACTGTTGAAAGGATGCTTATATACTTCAGTTATCTTTATTTTGTTTTCAGGCTATTTATTATTCCTGGAACTGGACAGAGACACTTCCAGCCAGCTCCCAAACAGCCCTGCTCCTAACCAAAGCTGAGCCCATCAATGAAACTATAGAGAAGAGGGAGTGAAAGTATGGCTGGTGGGTGGTCTGGCAGCTCACCCAGGCCACCCCACCACAGGTCCTTAAGTACTTTTTACAGACTGGCTGTTTTGGGATACTTCACCATTGCAGATCTTTCTTTTCCTATTGAGTAGTAGAGATTAACACCTCAGAATGGTAAGTCCTGTATATTCCTTGGCCACACCACATTCTTCCATTTCTTAGATGCTTCTAATTGAAACACACTCATCATTTACCTCAGATTACGTCATTTGACAAATATTTTTTCCCATGCAGTTTTGCCTACGATTACACGTTACATGCAATTGCATCATCAACCATCTTTGTAACATTTACTACTTACTTTCAGGGGACAAAATATTCAGTGAGCATCTGAAATTTCATCCAAATCATTTAGTAATCGAATACAGATGATCTATGGATTTATACTACTTTTTTTCATTTGCATCAAAAAATTTAGAATGTGTTTTATTTGTACCAAATCCTCATGCCAAGCGTTTATGACTTGGTTATAACCAAGAAGCAAAACCAGAAAATCTTCTCGTTGTCTATCCAAAATGCATTATGCAGTAAGATATGCCTTTTTAAATAACAGCTACTACAGCTGAGACAATGAAAGTTTTTGCCATACCTATTTTCCACCTTTTAAATAAGTCAAATGTTATACCATATAGCCAAAATCAAAATGATAGAGTTGATTAAATTCTGAAAAGAATAAAACAAGCAAGTAGTGCCCCAAAGCCTACCTGTCTGCTTGTACTGTTTTAGAGAACAAAGTGAGGTATTTCTGTGTCAAAATTTCCATCAGAGTCATATATGTGAACACCAAAGGGACAGGGCTTTACTCTGAGTCATAAAATCCATTTTCTTACTGTTATGGTGTACCAGGTCTGCCTGGGCTGGAGTTAACTTTCCCCACAGCAGCCCATACTGTGCTATGCTCTGCACATCAGGCTAAAACAGCACTGGTGTCACACCAGTGTTTTGGCTATTGCTGAGCAGTGCTGGCACAGCATCAGAACTCCCCAAAGCCCCCTAGAGCCAGCAGGTTGGGGTGGGCAACATGCGGGGAGGGGACATCACCAGGGCAGCTGACCCTAACAAACAAAAGGGATATTCCATACCATGTGGTGTCACACTCAGTACTAAAAGGTGGGGAAAGGGAAAGAGAAGGGGGCTCTCATTATGAGAACGTCTGTCCTCCCAAACAACCACTGTATGTATTGAGGCCCTGCTTCCTGAGATGTGGCTGAACATGGCTCATTGATGGAAAGTAGAGAATAATTGTTTTTCTTCCCTTTTTGCTTCCACATGGACTTTGCTCATTTTTATTTCCCCCTTTCTTTTCTCTTTAATGAAATCATCCTTACCTCAACCCCTGAGCCTTTTTTTGTTCCAGCATACTCTTCTCGCCCTCTTCTTCTGAGGAGGGGGAGGGAGAGCACGGTTGTGGTGGAGTTTGGCTGCCTAGCAGGGCAAAACCACCACACTTGGGTGCCCAACCCAGCAATGCCTTCTAGGAACTTGTCAAGCTCCATCCTAAAAGCAGCTAGCTGTTCTAATTTCCACTTGCATTTATTTCTGCCCACTACCTATTATCACAAGCTATTCTAAAAATAACCTTACCTTACAGAATTCTTCTCTTCTGCTTACCTCCTAATATATTCATAGAAAAACTAATATTCCCTTTCAGCCTTCACCTTGCTAAGCTAAACAAGTATAAAAAAAAAAATGAAGAGACGTGACATCTTCCATCTTCCTCATTATTCTAATAGCAATCAATTCTTCGCACTTGTTCAGATTTCATTTTCTCTTTAATATGGGTGACCACACAGTACTTCAGGTAAGGCCTCTTCAGGGACCACACAGTAATATTCATCCTTCTCTCTCTTTACTAGATTTATCTTGATAGGTAGACTGGGCATTTTATATTTTAAACATTAGCAACTCTTTTCAAATTAACGATTTCCACCCCCCTTTTTCCTCCAACTTAAGCCATTATTTATTAGGTGATACTATGTCAAATGCTATAATGAAATTCCAATAGATAAGATCTGATACATCATCTTTGTTTAGCAAAACTGGTACCAGATCAAAGAAAGCAGTAATGTTAATTTTATGTAATTTATCTTTCAAAAACCACTGTAGCATTTTAATTCCATTTTACTCCATGTCTTCAAGCTGCATTTCTGTCTATAGGTTTGAAGGCAATTGTGGTCACTTTTACTGACCTGCAGTTTTCATGAGGACTTTTGCCTGCTTCTCAAATACTTCTTTATTTGTAACTCTGCTGGTCTCTGGAAGACCCTTTTGCTTTGTTTTAAATATTTCCAAGTGGAACCACAACCTTTCTGAGAATTCTGAGATGGAGATTATCTCAGAAATCATTCTCAAGTGTACTAATAATTTGAATTAATACACTTGAGTGTACTAATAACTTGAATTTCTAATCTGCTTAAAGTCATTTCAGTTTACATGCTCGCTTTCCATTATCCCTCTCACCTCAATATCACTATTTTTATCTAGAAAATATGCAGTTGGTTCTGGGGTGCTGTCCTGCTTTCAGTTAGGACAGAGTTAATTTTCCTCCTAGTAGCTGGCAGGGTGTTATGTTTTGGATTAGGATGAGAAGAGCGCTGATAACATGCTGATGTTTTAATTGTTGTAGAGCAGTGCTTACACCAAGCCAAGGACTTTTCAGCTTCTCGCTCTGTCCTGCTAGCGAGCAGGCTAGGGATGCAGCAGGAGCTGGGAGGGGACAGACCCAGGACAGCTGACCCAAACTGGCCAAAGGGGTATTCCATACCATCTGACGTCATGCTGAACAATATATAGGGGTGGCTAGCCGGGGGGGGGGGGGCCGGCTGCTCGGGGATAGGCTGGGCATCGGTCAACGGGTGGTGAGCAATTGCATTGTGCATCACTTATTTCGTACACATTATTACTATTAATACTATTATTATTATTGTTGTTGTTATTATTTTTCCTGTCTTAATAAACTGTCTTTATCTCAACTCACAGGCTTCACTTTCCCGTTTCTCTCCCCCATCCCGGAGAGGGAGAGGGGAGGGTGAGCGAACAGCTGTGTGGTGTTTGGCTGCCAGCCGGGCTAAACCACAACAGTCCATTTGGCGCCCAACGTGGGGCTTCTTCAGCACGGACCACCTCCTCTGATGATGATATCCCAAAGTACTTGCCTTCTGGCCAGTCCATAATCACTTCCAAGATTCCTGGGCGACTGGGGTTTCCTATTCGAGCCCGCTGAGTAATCAGTGCAACCCCCTTGCTCCATGTAGCATCAGTTGCATGATGTGTAGAGGGGACCCTTCCTTTGAACATCCAACCCAGTACCGGCAGTCGGGGTGCCAGGAGGAGCTGCGCTTCAGTACCGACCACTTCCGAAGCAGATCGAACTCCCTCATATGCTGCCAATATCTCCTTTTCGGTTGGAGTATAGCGGGCCTCAGATCCTCTGTATCCCCGACTCCAAAACCCCAGGGGTCGACCTCGAGTTTCCCCAGGTTCTTTCTGCCAGAGGCTCCAGGTGGGACCATTCTCCCTGGCTGCGGTGTAGAGCACATTCTTTACATCTGGTCCTGTTCGGACTGGCCCAAGGGCTACTGCATGAACTATTTCCTGTTTAATTTGTTCAAAGGCTTGTCCTTGCTCAGGGCCCCATTCAAAAGCATTCTTCTTACGGGTTACTTGGTAGAGCGGGTTTACAATCAGACTGTAATTTGGAATATGCATTCTCCAAAACCCCACGACACCTAGGAAAGTTTGTGTTTCCTTTTTGCTAGTTGGTGGAGACATAGCTGTTATTTTGTTGATCACATCCATTGGGATTTGACGACGTCCATCTTGCCATCTTATTCCTAAAAACTGGATCTCTCGTGCAGGTCCTTTAACTTTATTTTGTTTTATGGCAAAACCGGCCTTCAGAAGGATTTGGACTATTTTCTTCCCTTTCTCGAAAACTTCCTCTGCAGTGTCACCCCACACAATGATGTCATCGATGTACTGCAGGTGTTCAGGAGCCTCCCCCTGCTCCAGCGCAGACTGGATCAGTCCATGGCAAATGGTAGGGCTATGTTTCCACCCCTGGGGCAGCCGATTCCAAGTATATTGGACTCCCCTCCAAGTGAAAGCAAACTGTGGCCTGCACTCTGCTGCTAGAGGGATGGAGAAAAATGCATTAGCAATATCAATTGTGGCATACCACTTGGCTGCCTTTGCTTCCAGTTCGTCCTGGAGTTCTAGCATGTCCGGCACTGCAGCACTCAGTGGTGGCGTGACTTCGCTCAGGCCACGATAGTCCACTGTTAATCTCCACTCACCATTAGACTTTTGCACTGGCCATATGGGACTATTAAAAGGTGAATGGGTCTTGCTGATCACTCCTTGGCTCTCCAGTTGACGAATTAGCTTATGGATGGGAATCAGGGAGTCTCGGTTGGTGCGATGATAGGGGATGTGATACACCCACTCAATACCAAGTTCTTTGGCCCAAGTGTCTATAAGGTTGTTTCGGAAATGAGTCCCATTGTCTGACTCAATTCTTTCTGGGGTGCCATGTCGCCATAGGACTGATCCAGGAGCAGGGGATCCAGGAGCAGACTGATCCAGGAGCAGGGGGAGGCTCCTGAACACCTGCAGTACATCGATGACATCATTGTGTGGTGACACTGCAGAGGAAGTTTTCGAGAAAGGGAAGAAAATAGTCCAAATCCTTCTGAAGGCCGGTTTTGCCATAAAACAAAATAAAGTTAAAGGACCTGCACGAGAGATCCAGTTTTTAGGAATAAAATGGCAAGATGGACGTTGTCAAATCCCAATGGATGTGATCAACAAAATAACAGCTATGTCTCCACCAACTAGCAAAAAGGAAACACAAACTTTCCTAGGTGTCGTGGGGTTTTGGAGAATGCATATTCCAAATTACAGTCTGATTGTAAACCCGCTCTACCAAGTAACCCGTAAGAAGAATGCTTTTGAATGGGGCCCTGAGCAAGGACAAGCCTTTGAACAAATTAAACAGGAAATAGTTCATGCAGTAGCCCTTGGGCCAGTCCGAACAGGACCAGATGTAAAGAATGTGCTCTACACCGCAGCCAGGGAGAATGGTCCCACCTGGAGCCTCTGGCAGAAAGAACCTGGGGAAACTCGAGGTCGACCCCTGGGGTTTTGGAGTCGGGGATACAGAGGATCTGAGGCCCGCTATACTCCAACCGAAAAGGAGATATTGGCAGCATATGAGGGAGTTCGATCTGCTTCGGAAGTGGTCGGTACTGAAGCGCAGCTCCTCCTGGCACCCCGACTGCCGGTACTGGGTTGGATGTTCAAAGGAAGGGTCCCCTCTACACATCATGCAACTGATGCTACATGGAGCAAGTGGGTTGCACTGATTACTCAGCGGGCTCGAATAGGAAACCCCAGTCGCCCAGGAATCTTGGAAGTGATTATGGACTGGCCAGAAGGCAAGTACTTTGGGATATCATCATCAGAGGAGGTGGTCCGTGCTGAAGAAGCCCCACGTTGGGCGCCAAATGGACTGTTGTGGTTTAGCCCGGCTGGCAGCCAAACACCACACAGCCGTTCGCTCACCCTCCCCCCTCCCTCTCCGGGATGGGGGAGAGAAACGGGAAAGTGAAGCCTGTGAGTTGAGATAAAGACAGTTTATTAAGACAGGAAAAATAATAACAACAATAATAATAATAATAGTATTAATAGTAATAATGTGTACGTAATAAGTGATGCACAATGCAATTGCTCACCACCCGTTGACCGATGCCCAGCCTATCCCCGAGCAGCCGGCCCCCCCCCACCCCAGCTAGCCACCCCTATATATTGTTCAGCATGACGTCAGATGGTATGGAATACCCCTTTGGCCAGTTTGGGTCAGCTGTCCTGGGTCTGTCCCCTCCCAGCTCCTGCTGCATCCCTAGCCTGCTCGCTAGCAGGACAGAGCGAGAAGCTGAAAAGTCCTTGGCTTGCTGTAAGCACTGCTCTACAACAATTAAAACATCAGCATGTTATCAGCGCTCTTCTCATCCTAATCCAAAACATAGCACCCTGCCAGCTACTAGGAGGAAAATTAACTCTGTCCTAACTGAAACCAGGACAGGTGCCAAACCAATAAGTATTCTTTATCTTTACATGCACAAGTCTATATTCTTCCATAATTTCTAAATCATCTCCCAGATACTTATTTATCCAGCTAAACATCCAAGTATTTCCCCTTAGTTGGGTTAAGTTTTCCCAATACATTTAGCAACTTACAAGTGTTCTCCATATTCAAGCTCCCGAGCTCTCCAGGAATTCCAGCTGTAGGAGCAGTCATAGCTAACAAAAATTCCAAGACCCTACAGAATCTCTACCCAAGCAACTACTCCACCAACAGCATAGTGCAAAGCACCTGTGCTGCTAAGTCTGTGTCTGAGGCTTTGTAAAAGCACAGTCACTGTAAGTCACACCCAAACTAACTTGAAACTAATTACAGATAGTTTAAAACTGACTTGAAACTTACTGAGCAGAGTAAGGTGCCAAAGCAGTTAAATCCTCAGCTGGTCAGCCTGTTGGAAGTTGTAGTCAAGGCAGAAAGTCTGATACAGACAAACCTGGGATGAACACAGACAAGGTAGATTTGATATCTTATTTTAATATGTATGTATCTGCTAGAGTGAGCAGAATTGATCAAACTGATGACTGCTTCTCAGTTTAGCATCACATTTGAAACCATAACTGGTTTTCAGATGTTCTTTCAAAAATACACAGGCTCCATCTACTCTTTCCTTCTCACTGTAAAGCAAGTCAGACTGACAAGTTTACAACAACATCAAAGACTGCTTTTGAGTTTTACACTAGCAGTCAAAAATCATTTGAAAACAATGATTTTTAATGTTCATGCATTAGCTCTGTAAAACTTTAAAAATAAAGCTGTTAAAAAATAATTTTCCTGTTTGAAGTAGAAGATGGTTTGTAAGTTCAACTACATGGATTTACGTGCGCAGGGACACATGCCCCCACCCCTCCAAGCCTAGCATCCTACAGAAAAATAAAAGACAATCTGGAAGGGAAAAACAAACTCTCCTGCTGCTGTGCTGGTTTTGACAGGGTTAAGTGTGCAGTCCTCATATCGCACACTTGTAGTGCCCATTCAGATAAATGGGTTTCATTTTATTGTTTACTTGTAGTTGATAAGGTTCTAGGATTGATTCTGGTGGCTCACAATGCCTCCCAGGCACAGGATGTTTTTCTTACTACTGCGTCCAATGCTTTTCACAACACGGTGGTTTTCTCTATGAAAGGCAGGCATTGTGAAACTAAAACATCAGCCAAATCAGTTTTTCCATCTTTGTAAAATGAAGAAAATTCTTAACATGAAATCATTTCTATGCCAGCACAACAACCATAACAACCATAAATATCAAGAGAGCAGGACAAAAAGGATTACTTTTTGCCTTTTTTGCCTGTGTTGGACAATACGAAGACCCTGTGGAATCCATTATTCACCTTGTTAAATCACACCTGGAAAACTACCTAAGCATGTGGTTTCAAATCACAGAAGGAAGGTACTTTTTTTTAAACTGAATTAATTAGAAATATCAGCAATTCAGGTTCCTAAAATTGGAAAAGGAAGCCTCTCTCCTCATTCATCTTCATCTCAAATAGAGTTAATATTAATGCCTGGTGAACTCCAAAAGGATCTGCATGAGTTTGCAATGGGAGATACAGTGCATCTGATTGTTTCGACAGAATGCTAAAATCAATATTGCTTGCATCAGTTCCTCACCTTGTCACTGACTTCCATAGTCTCAAAATAGTCACTGCTGTAATACCTTCATTTTTGCATCCATATGTAAAAAGATGGATAGTAACATCTAATTACCTAATAGAAACGTTAGTAACATTTTTCATTACTAGTAAACTAGTTTTAAGACTCCATTTTTTCATTAATTCAAAGAAGCTGGGTAACTGATTTATTATCTGCACAGTCTGGTGATTGCTTTGAACCTCCAACACTGGTGCCACCTCTTCGCACAGTATTTCTGCTTGTGATCTTATTAAGAAGATGCAGAGATCATTAAAATGACTCAGCCTTAGATAATATTTTCCTGCTTTCTGTGTGAATTTGAAGAATACTTTACCTATATGAGTTTGTCTGTAGACTTCAGAAGAAAGCTAGCTCTGGTGTTTATATGTATGTGCCCTAGTCAAAGCCTGCTACAACTATTTGAAACTTCCGAAGTTTCCTTGAAACTCTCCAGCTCTTTCTTCTGTGTTAGCCTGCCATAAATTGGTGCTTTGAGGCTAGCTACACAAAAGAAGTCCACACTGCAATAGCAACTGCATGACATCTGCATCTCACACGTCCTGCCTTGTCAGGGAATCCCTGCCCATGGACAGCATCCAAAGCCCAACTGAGTGAGTGGCCAACCTTGTCAGCAGTATCTGTGAGGGGCAGCCCCTTCAGCGGCCACAGCTACCTTTTCCAGAGTTTACCAATCTAGTAGCACAGGGAACAGAGCAAATCAGGTGTTATCTCCTCAGCTAACACAATTTAATAGCCAGACTGCTCACATAAAGTTATCTAGATGGCTGTGAAAGGCAATGCCATGATTCACAGCAGCTGTGAGAGCGGCAGTAGTGCAATCGCAGCAAACATGAAAAGGATCACAAATCACAGCCCTCACCAACTTCACACCAAAGACCACAGCGAGCAGGAAGTGCCAGAGAAGGTGGGGTTCAGTTCTGCCTTTCTTCAGAAGTTACATCCCTCCTGCCCCCAGAAGCACAGGCCCACTCAGAGCAGTGCTGCCGCTAGGCCTCAAGTCCTGGAACAAGGAGATGCAAATCCTACACCAGACAGAGCAGGGGAGCAAATCCCAGTCTCTGACATATTGAGTGATCACAGTAGTGGTATGATAAAAAGGTGCAGAATGTTTGGGTCAAGGGATTTAAGTCAAGTGTACTCGTTTAGAAATATTTAAAAAAAAAAAAAAAAACTCATTGGCTTACCATAGCACAATATGTTCAGCACCAACTTGGTGCCTTCAGAGCCAGTTCTCTTATACTCATGAGGAATTTCACACCTGTGTCTGCACTTTCCTTTCAAATTAGCTGCTCATCAACTCTATTACTAAACAAACATGAAGCAGCTGTAGCTCTCAGACTATGATTAAAATTAAACCCTTCAAATCCAGCCTAGCTTACAGAGCCTCTGTACAGTTGTACTCAATTGATTAACTCCAACTGGTTCACTACTAAAACTAATCTATTAATTTAACAGTCTGAAAAAGCTTCAAATAAAGCATTTCACATGAAGGGGATCCAAGCAATATTTCAAGTAAAACACAGAACGATGATGCTGCTAAAATGCTTTAAGAAAAATAAATAATTTATAGTTTTAAATTGCTTTTTTTTTTTTCCTTAGAGCAGTTAAACTTTGGGTTCTTCTATTGATTCAACATTCATTATTTTGCTTTGCACAACACTGGGAAAAAAAAATAAAAATAAAAAGAAGAAGAAGGAGAATGATGTTAGTGGTCTTTTAGCAGAGGTAAGGGAAGATCCTAGGAACTATAAACCGATCAGCCCACTAGCCACCACGCGCACACTACCTGTGGCAAAGTACTGCGTGCTTAGTAGGGGTCTGGGTTCCACCTAGGCTACAAAGCAGGTTTTCGATCTGAACTTTGCAGAATACATACCCTCTCCGTGCAGTCAGTGAAATAAAGGAAAAGACAAATGGGTCTAATCGCGTTATCCTGTTAAATCATGATCTGATGCATAAAATATTATAGAACTAGTTCTATATTTTATAAAACGCTAGGTGAACCAGTGTTCCTCTGCATGAACGTTAAACACATTTCATGAAACACTTCTTTGTCTTTACAGCTTCCCTTTAAGTAAGGGAAGATGCGAGTCTGCATGAATACTTCTCTGCTGCTTGCGGCAACTCATAAATATGAGCAATACTGACCCAGTCACATACTCTCCTTTTCCTTGTTTCTATTTTAGGTTGAAAGGTTTTGTCTCAAGATCCACATTGTTTTCACTGGTACGCTGGAAGTGCTGCCAGTATCTCGCCCGCAAGATGGAGCTGGGTGTGGATTCCTTTTGACACTGTCTCCATCCCAACCTGTCCATCATATCCTATGGTACTCCCCAAAGTACACAGGCTCTCAGAAAGAAAATCATAGTACCATCTAACAGTTATAAGAAAACAGCCTGAGGCACTACATGGTCCCAGCACTAGGAATCTGTCTCTGAGCCAGATGGACACGTCATAGTCTCTAAAAACTGGCACACAATTGAGAAAACTGTCTGATTTACTTCTCAGATTGTAATATTTAAAAGCCATGCCAAATTAATGTGAAAAAGAAAAGTGGGTGGGGGAAGATATCTGTAACAAGTCTCAAAACTCTTCCATGGGACACTGGGAGAGATTAAAGGCAAAACTGCTGTGGGTAGAGTTCATTTCAGAGATGAATAAAGCCACCACACAGCATGCAGCATGCGGAGGGCACAAGGAGTCTCATTACCCTTCAGGAGGACAAAGGGAAGAAACAGAAGACCCTGAGGATCTAACCCTTCAGCCATCACCTGAGAGGATGGCTACATTGCATTTCTCATGCCAAGAGCAGGCCACAACCCCAGCAGTAGCCAAAATCATGTCACCAGCCCATCCAAAATTATTCCCTAGCCTCTCTGCAGGGACAGGCTTTGTAGAGGCATAAGGCAATATTGTGCATCCAGCCAAAACGAGCCCTCTGTCACCAACATCAAAGAGGACATTTGAAATGCCAGATGCCACCAGCTGCTCTTCCTCCTTCTGCTAGCAGGGGACTCACAGGTACCTTCAGGAAACATAAAGGTCATCTCCTAATGGCTTTCATCTAAATCAAATTCCCACACTGATGTGCCCTTCTGCAAGGGCATCACTGGCACCAAGGCTTAAAGTTAACTTACTCTGAAGCTCAGCAGCATGGCAGAGTAGAGTGAGGTGCAAAAGCTGTCAAATGCTCCAAGCCCTCAACCTGTTAGAAGTCTGATACAGAACCAGGATCAACACAGTGTCAATTTGATAGTCATTGTTAATATGCATGTATCTGCTGGAGAGAGCAGAGCTGGCCAAATGGATGACTGCTTCTCAGTCTAGCATCACATTCGAAGCCATAACTGCTTTTTAGGCATGCTTTCAAAAACACTTACCACTGGCAGCAAGGCTGGGGAGTCCTGTCATATGGCTCCATATGTACAAGAGGAAACAAGGGATGGCACCTCCAAACAGTCTGCATCTCTTACCAGCACCCACAACTTCAGAAGCAGAGAGAGAAAAGGCTTAGTGCCATCAGGTCAGGGGAGTGAAATAGTGGTACATAAAGGAAGGAAGCAGGTTCCATACAGCATCCAGGAGCCTGACGATCTCTCCATGCTCTACTTTGTCGAGTTTTCACTGTCATTTGTGGATGGATGCTCTATTTGCATACATGAGTACAGGTGATCTCGGCCTTACATTGCCACAAAGCCTTGCTTTCTTAATAACTGTGTTGCCTTAGCCTCACGTTGATTGCACGGAGCACTTAGGCTTCTCATTGCCTTCAGGAGCCAGGTCATGCTGTGTTCAGTCTTCATGTTTGCTGTCTTTCTGCGAGTCATCTGCCTCAGGCCATAACCCAAGTGTGACGCAGGAGTACAGTTAGCCTGAACCGACGCTGAAGCTTTCCAGACTGCTGCAATAAACTACTGTGAACAGCGTTTCAAACAACATTTGAAAATATTACGTGGCTGTGAACCTTGACTACTAGACGCTGCTACCAGGAAGGGCTGTCTTCACACGCTCCGTCGGCCCTCAAGAAGCCCTGACCTGCACATAAACATCCTCTCCTCTTCTCAACGTCCCAGCGCAGCAGGGGAGCACAACGACGGGTGGCCTGGCTTGCAGGCCTCACTTCTTGCCTCACACCACGAGACTACCAAAATCATTTTTAGACTAACAAAGCTGCTCGACTTAAACAACACAAGCCTATTCTCTGGATTTCACGCTACTCGTGAGGGGAAAAAAAATGAACTGCCGCTCTTTTCCTTTTTTTGCTCTAACTTCAGCCAGCTGCACTCGCCTTCCATTTGCCTCGCTCAGGACAGAGAAATGTCCCTGGCTCCAGGGGACGATGAGGTGTATGGCTATGGTGCACGTGGCCAACATGTCTGACCGTGGATTGCCCACTCCTGTCGCTGAGGCCTGGGCAGGACATTATTCCCTTTTAACTGGGCCGCTTCAGGCTTTCTGCTGGACGTTTGGGAGTTCCAGCCATGGGTCTGGCAGAGCCAGACATTTCATACCTCTGAGATACAGCAATTCTAGACACCTCAGGCAGGGATGAAACCTGAGCTAGATTTTGGTCATCTGCAAAGACAATGGCAACACAGGGCCCTACCAGTGCTAAACTATTCCCCTGGAGCACAACGCAACCGGATCTGACTGACACACATTGCACAAGAATAAGCATCCAAGGCAGGCATGGGAGAATTTCGGGTCTAGTGCTCCAGACAGGTTACAGCAGACCCTCACACACACCCCCCTAGGGACTCTAGACTCCCAAACATGTCAAGAAACAGTATGGATACAGCTCAGTGCTCCATCAAGAAGTTAATTGCATAAGTTACACCACATCTGTTTCACATGCCAGGAAACTCTGCCTGGATTACTCCCTGGGACTCCGCTCCAGCCAGACAGTACGCTGGGATGCACTGAACACCTTGGCCAGTCTCCCTGACTTCACCTTTTATGATCTAAACCAGATCACGACTTGTCACAACATAGTTTCATGAAGCTGTGACAGCAAAAGGGCTATTTTTATCTTCGGCAAATTAGGTTTGGGATTTTCAGGAGCAGGAGAGACCCCTTCAGCAAAACAAAGCTTAACTGGGAAAAAATATTTTGTGCTGCGCCTAGACTGTAAGCAAAACACTGATGTACCTGACGGTACGTTGTGGGGAAAAGAGTCTGAAGGCAGGTGATGCATGCTGAAATGTTCTCTCTCCTTTTCTCTCAGGATCACAATGTGGGAAGATCAGCAGTTTCAACTCCCACTCACTTACCTGCTGTGACAGGACACAAGCCAACAGATGTTGCCAACTCAAAGCACTCAACAATCATTAGTCAGACCAAAAAAAAAAACCTCACAGCAATGGCATATAAAAGCAGTATTTTTAAAAAACAATACATGCGGTTGTCTTTTGTTCTGCCTTTCAAAGTTTTACACTCTTACAATCAGGTTTTACGTCTTCTTCATAAACGTGAAGGACAGGAACCCTGCTTTGTGTTGTATTTTTTCGGTGGAAGTTAAAAGTCTGACATTACTCATTCACTCAAATTACCAAAGCTTAAAAAAAAAAAAAAAAAGTCAAGCTGCATTAGAATGGAGAATGCTGCCACCTCTGGCTGCCTCATTGCAAAACAGTTTCCATACGCTGTGTTATGGCTTAGAAACTTTACTTCCTAATGTAAAAAAGGAAGGATGAGTGTAAACTCAGGACCTGTTTTGTTCTGCTTGTGCTGCTTTTAGAAAGCATAACACAAAAAGCTGGGCAAACCAGACTTACGAGATATCCGTGCAAAATTAATAACAAAAGAACAGCTAGATACTGATGATGGTCCTGATTAAGGTAAATATTTCTTAAAATTTCTAAAATTGCCTTCCATCTCTTTAACTGCTTCAAAACCTAATAAATATTGTTACAATTTGGAGGCTCTTTGGATGAAAAACAAGTATGACAGTCTGAGTTAGGCTGCCACAAATATGCAGAAGTTAAGTGTATTTATTTCTCTTTTGTATTTGGCCCAAGAAGGAAAATAAAACACATTTGGAACCACTATCACTTAATCTTATACATTCACAAGGCAGTGAGTGGACAGGGAGAATGAACAGCTCAGAATTTCCCTCAGAGCAAAAAGCTTTCTCTACCTTTGCCTAGCCTGCACCTACTCTGTATGCAATAGCCTACAGGTCTCCCTCCTACCTCCACAATTGCTACATCCATACAAAAGCATTTTTAAAACACACTCACTGCCACTGCATTAATAAAATTGCCTTTTAGGGGAAGAGCATCTTCATTCATGACAAATTACACGGAATCGGGAGCTATGGAGGATAAGAGAGGAAAATCACTTAGAATAGCTCTTCAAATTCAAATGGGCAATGAAAACAATCACAGCGGGTAAATGCGCTTGTCCTTTTAGAAAAAAAAAATACAGAAAGAAATTATCTGGTAATCCTGGGGGAGAGGAAACATAATTTACAAAGAAAAAGTGTACAGTTTTACGGCCAGGGAGGACGGCAGCACTGACAACGAACACCCTGCCAAGGATTCGTTCTCCTTTTAAGCTCTGCCAATTCATATCCCCATTGAATTTATAAAGGACATCCATGTTGTCTCATAGGACACAGGGTAAGAAAAATATATGGTCCGAAGCAAAGTCACATACTCTTAAAAAAATAATAATAAATAAAAGGAACAGTTTAAAAAAAATACAAGAGCTCTGGCTGGTTGTTCCCCAATTATCTTTTGGTCTGACCAAAAGATAAGCCGTACCATCAGCAAAAGGGAACAGTGGGGAAAGGGGAAGTACACCCCCCCATAAGCCACCTCTCTGCTGATGGAAAGCTGCGAAAGTAAGTATAGCCTTACTCTTCAAACTCATGCAAAACCACCTGTTTATTTCTCATTAAGTGGCAAAAGAAATGCAAAAAGGAAGTAATCTTTTTTGAAGCACTCGATAAACACTACATAGAAATGACATTTAAATTAAATGAAATATATATAGGCTAAAAAAAAAAGAACCACAACAACAGTCCGTATACATGAAATGGCAAATATGAACTCATTCTAGACTGCCCACTTCATTTTCTTTCCCCGTGGTTCTTGGGGCTTTCCTAATGACATAAACTCAACCACAAATAACAAGGGAAAGGAAGCTCACTTGAGACAAGAACAAAACTGCATTCCAGAGAGGTAAAAGTCTGCGTAGGAACATACAGCACAAAGCAGGTAACTTGCCACAAAATCCTGTCATGTTTAATTTATATGT
This sequence comes from Cygnus olor, assembly GCF_009769625.2. NCBI lineage: Eukaryota > Metazoa > Chordata > Aves > Anseriformes > Anatidae > Cygnus > Cygnus olor. The sequence goes on along the minus strand of NC_049172.1, from coordinate 18,496,644 downwards.
GAGTCTACCTGCAATACAGTACCAGTGGATTGGGGAATGGGCTTTCAACTACACTTGCATCAAGCAGGCTAGTTATTTGTCAGGAAACTTCAAAAAACATCAAATACACTCAACTTACAGAATCAAATTTCCATCCCATAAAAAACAAAATTACAGTATATAGCAATAAATTGTTTCTTAAGCACTGGAAGCAATGCAGTTTGATTTTTCACTCATTAGTGTCCCATGATTTACAAGGAGTTTTTCCTCACAGACTCTTTCCCATATGAGGGTTCTCTCCCACCTCTAATATGGGAGTTCACACTGTAGCCTGTCCATTCATCAGGGAAGTTATAGGTCTTCTTCCTAACAACTACTTCAGAACTCACCAGAGTTTATCTTCATGACTTCCATTTATCTGTTAAATTAGAACTCAACTGACCAGTTCAAAAATATTGATACGGAAACAGAGACCAATAGGCAGAGAGAGAAATGCATTCGTATACATACAACAACCTCCTTAGTAAATAAGGATAAAAATCGGAGCAACCAGTGGAAAAGAATCCCAGAATGTGTAAGAAGTAGACATGATAAGGCACTGAGGATGATATGACGGCTTGAGGCGAAGTAAATGCCATACAGAGTTGGTGCCTGTGTGAGATTACTGTACATTCAAGGTTACCTATTCATTTCTCCTTTCATTTCCCCACTGTCCAACAGAAAGGGACTTTGGAGAGTGTACTGTCCCCCACTGCCATCTGTAGAGCAGTAGTCCCAACATCTGGAGTAGACATCGGGAAGTTCTGGCTACCTGCAAAAACATAGCCACAATAATTTTACAGAGCAAGAATGGAGGAAAGTGAGGGAGAGAGGGCTCAGGCAGAGCAGCAGCTGAGAAGCTACAACCATCACAGGGGCCCTGAAAACTGGGGCTCCATCCTGCCCCTGACAGGCTCAGAACTCCCTTCCTATTTTGCAAATGCTCCAACTACTATACCATAAACGAGTAGTAGAAATGCCATTTTGAGAATATTTTGAGAATATTTACTCATCTGTGCTAAAACCTAACGCTAGCATTGCAGGTTTTAAAAAAGGTAATTTCAGGTCACATTTAAAATTGAGAAGCCATAAAAAAAGCATTTTCAGCATGCAGGATTTGAAGTGCCAAGAATCAAATTAGCTTTTTATATACATCTGTCATGTCACTGTGATATGCACCATCATGTCCTGGGGATGCATCAACACTCTCACACAACTGCTGCAGAACATTACGAGAAACCACCGCAACGTTCCTGCGTATGTACTTCGTCCCACTGGGAAAAATTAAAATGTAGTTGCTCTGGTTCTAACTCACATCAGATTTCACTCCTTCTGTAAATGAGTAAACAAAACTGGATCAATCTTCACTGTTACATCAGTCAGCAGCTTAGATATTTCACAAGGGCCCTATACTTATAAATGAAAGCAAGAAAAAGCACATAGACTATTTGTCAACTCTGCTACCAAGAGAGCTAATTCAAGTTTCTTTGCTTTGGAAAGGTATTTCTCTATCTCTTAACATAAATAAACGAGACAGAAGAAAACTCCAAAGTGCCCAAGTTTCGGTCCAGGCCTTCCTCCATGCTCTTAGGACACGAGGCTACATCCGTGGACGCTCAGTTTCAGCTCTGCACTTCCATCAATCCAGAGTGTCTATAGGAAACATTGTTTGTAATGATCCCCCTCAAACTTAAATGATGAAAGCGCACATTTTGCAAATGACACCTCAGCCAATCTGCCCCATCTGCATGAGAGATGGCAAATGATTTCACTCTTTAGGCATTCAAAATAAAATGCACATGCGGCAAATTCCAAGCTGGCAGGAAAATCCAGTCATTAAAAAAGTGATTTGTTTTCTACGTTTAGCAAACACAAAGGCTCTATTTATTTCCATTGCCATAAGGAAAATGGACTGCTCTATTTTTTAAACAGTTGTAGCCAGCACATTTTGGAAATGTTTTAATTTCAAAAATACTAACTAGCAAATTAGAGTTTAAATGGCTTTTCTAAAGTGGCACCATTTTAGATACAGTTCTCTGATTGAGGGCATTGCTTTGCCCTGCAGGAAAAGATTTCACTGTCTTCTATATATATGGTAGTGATGCCTGTTTGTTGCTGGAGTCGCTAAATTAAAAAAGAAACCTAAAATAGGTCAATTGTAAATAAAAATATATCTGTTAATAAAAAGGTATATTTCATATTTTGGGAGGCTAATTTTCATTTAAAATTAAAAATTTATGGCCTCTGTTCCTCTGCCTGTTCCTCCATCTCTTTACAACGTGGAAATTAAAACAGCAAACACAATTGATACGGCTTCATACTAAGAAAGCTTATGGACATGCTTCACTTTACACATTGAGTTGCTTAATTGAACTCACTGGGACTATTCCCAGTGCAAAAATGTAAGTATGTGTGTAATTCTTTCTGGGGTCAGGATATGTAAGGGTGATCTGTAATGAAAATAAAACTACTTTTTTTTTTTTTTTTTTTTTTTTTTAAGATTTCTTAATCTGCACTTATTTTTGTGGTTAGAGCAGCATCTGGTGGACAAGTAGCAAAGTATAAAGCTCATGCACTTCCATCATATAATCTAAACACATATTTTAAAATACAAACTGCTTTGACTTGCTTTTGTTTTTTAAAAGTTGACAAGAAAAATGACAATTGCCTTAGATAACTACTGAAAATGTTGAACTTTGAAAACTTTATACTCTTAACCATGAGTGGTCAAGACATCTTTGCTTCCTAAGATACTAAAATATTACCTTTTCCCCTCCCATCTTCCCTCCCAGGCAAGTATTTGAGATTTTTGAAGTGCTGGTAATGGTAAATCAATGTATACAGACCTGCTTTGACAAGAGTATACAAATACTCCCCATATGCTAAGGTTGCGCAGTTAAGCAGTCAAAAAGTAATATATCACAAATAAAGTTGTCAAGTTAAATAACCAGAGCTAAGAAAACAATAGGGACCCCCCTGACGATTTTCTCTCCACAGAGTCAAGGCCTAAATAAATAAATGAATAAAACCCCAGAACAACCAAAACACTTAAGAATAACTTAGCATGCAGTGTCAAAGCAGGGCGATCAACGTGCTGACAGGCATTCTTTTTGCTTCACTCTTTTCTTCTGTGCTTGTTTCTAATTCCTACACAAATTGCTCTCTTATTTTTCTTATTCACTTTACTAAAATTTACACATAGCTGTTTAGAACAAGTAAAAAAAAAAAAAAAAAGTAGTTAATGATAAAATGAGTCAAATAAAATTATATTTGCTAAAATTGCTTTGTGCTGATGCTAGCTTGATTTAGTTTCCAAAGGTCTACAGACAAGACTATGTAGTACAAAAAATGGATATACTGAAAATATGTTTTGACTGAGAACAAGCCATTTTATCTACCACCAAAACCGAGGAAGGAAACTAAGTAACAACCACTCTATTATTGGCTGTAAAACTCTAAGATGACAGTGCCAAAAGTTTTCTAGAAGTCAGGCAATAATCTCTAGAAAGGTGAAAACTGGAAACAGAATGTATGCGAGGGTGAGGTTGAAAGCAATGGATGGGTTGCTAGCAGTTTAACAAGGTATCTCAGTCTAGTAATTGGAAATACAGACATTCCCTGGCCTTTCACACATGGTAAGACACATGGGACCTTCACAGCCTGACTGGATACAAGCCTTTGCAAACACAATTCCCTGATTTTAGCTCCATTAAGAAATCAGAAGTGGTCAGCAAGGAGCCCATCATTGCCTGAAGCTTTCTGTAGCCTCTGCTTTTTCAGTTTTTACTTGAAGCCCTAATTGCAGAGATGCACGTTCCAGGGACTGGGAAGTCAATAAATCCATAAAGTCACATACATAGCAATGCCCTGCTTCAAGTTACCCACTTCCCAAATGCTGACCAAAGAGATGAGTGTCTTTCAGTAACGAACCACAGCGGGTGAAGACATGGGCAGGAAGGCAGTATGCCAGGGACACAATAAAAAAAGCATTTTGAATCTACGTGCACCAGCAGCTTGATTCAAGTACTGTTTTTACTGACAAGCCCATTCCTCTTCCCAGCCTCCTTCTCCCCAAAGCTCCAAAATGGGAGACCTGCCAAAAACTCCTGAGAGTCCATTACAGACACACTGTTGTCTTCATTTCACACGGCAGATGTAACCACTCCAACACAGCTCGCAGACAAAAATATGGGGTTACTCACGTTAGGCATATAGATAAAAATTAAAAGCATTTCTGTGAGAAATCGCAGGGTCCTGGATCCAATCAGAGTATCTGCAGAAGACATCTGCAGTCATCAACAAACGCCCGGGTCATTCACTGAGAGAAGTTACACATGTAGTTTTATCTCCCAGACATGATTTCAGCCATTGTAAAGACCTTAACATAACCGCATAAACCTCATGTATTACTTTCAGAAGGAACTTACTTATGGGAGCTTTGTAAGCATCGGCAGGTGGTGAAATGAGAGGTCAAAAGGAAGTAACACAATGCGAGCGCCTGGGTATGTGTCCGTGAGATTTGATAGAGGTGGTGTCTTTCATTTGACCAGCTGCTATAATCAGAAGCAAACAACATTTTGGGCACAAAACCCCTTCTTTTGTTGTGAAGTGGAAACAACAGACTGGGTGATAAAACATAAATTAAAAATGACTGCTGTAATTTGGAGCCTGATTACATGTGTGTTACTGAGGCCGTTCCCAAAAGGAGGACTAATAGTATCTGTTAAGAAGGTGGGACTAAAGGTAGCTGTTCTAGTGTAAGAGAAGGGTGTCTGCACCCTTCCGTAAAACCAGGGGCAACTAACTCGCTGTCGGCGCTGCTTCTTCAACTTTTCCCCTCAGACTCGGCTTCCAACCGCCGAGCGGCGCCATGGCGCCGGCAGAGGGCTGAACCCCGGGCGCATGCGCGGCCCGGCCCGCCCTGCCCTGGGTCCCGACATGGCGGAGTACTCCTGCGTTAAGTCTACCAAGCTCGTCCTCAAAGGGGCGAAGGAGAAGAGGTGAGGGGATGGCTCGTCCTGTCCCTCGGCCGCCAGCTCGGTGCTTCACCACTGGCTTCGGCGCGGAGGGTCGCTGTAAAGGGGCCGCGGGGGGCTGAAGGTTTTGGGGTGTGCTGCCTCTCGCCCCCCGGTGCCCCGCTCTTGGGGGGCTTGGGGCCGTGGCGGAGCGAGGGGCTGGGTGGGAGGCGTGTGCCCACCTCTGTGCCTCTCCTTTTGCAGCAAGAAGAAGCACAAGGAGAAGAAAAGGAAAAGGGAGGAGGATGCGGAAGAGCAGCTTGATATCGTCGGTGAGCGGCCCTGCAGGAGCCGTGTGGCAGTACGGAAGCAGTAGGGGGTAGCACAAGTTGAAGGGGTGCTTGTAGGGCTCTTAAAACTGAGTGTAGGCCCTGCACAGGTTTCTAGCTACTTGTCACAGCACACTGTTTATAAGTCACACCTTCCTGGGTGCCAGAGGGAATTTTTGGTACCAGTGGGATCGATTTTGCACATATTTATCTTTCTAGCACACTTATGAGCTTACATAATTCAAGCTCCTTATCTGCTTGTAAGTCATGTTTTTTCCCAACAGCATTTGTTTCTGGCAGAGAGACTTATATTTAGTGCTGTAACGCTATTATCTATATTTGTATGTAAATAATATATCTTGTGTTACTGTTACTTGAAAATTTACTAGATGGGGTGCCTGTACTTCCTGTTCTTATTCTGCCAGCAATTGCTTCTTGCCTGGGGTCTTTAGTTCACTCAAACCTTCAGCCCTCTTGAAAGGAAAAGTCTTGGTTTGTTTACTTGTTTCAGTTTGTCATGATTACTGTGATGTGTTCGCATTATAAACTTGCTATCAGCAGCTGAAACTGAAGACAACAAACATCAAACAGTGTCCAAATATAACAGTATTTTTTCCCGCTTTGTGGAAGAGGAGGATCAAAGTATGTATGGTCTTGAGTGGTAACTTGGCTAAGTGCTGCCTTTTGGAACTGCTGTATTCTTCATTTATCACAGTTCACAAAAACAGCTAAAGAAATAACCATAAAGCCCTGAGAGATGCAGATGCATACCATAACAGTGCATGTTACGGGATAAATATCATTTTCTATTATGTGTACACAGGCATAATCCAAAGCCGTACAAGGGGAGTTATCCCTATTTTTCTGTTAAAACAAAATATCATATATGAGAAAATGGACTATTGTATTTTACACTAAAAGAATGTCACAAAAAAGTGCTGGAAGAGATTTGGAAGTTTCATATGCTGATCTCCAAGTCATCACATTATAGGGCAAGCCTATTTGCTCTGTATGTTGTATGAAGATAGGGGAACATTATTTCTGCTCAAGACCAACTTGCTGAAAAAAAGATATCATATTCTGATTAATTTAAAATAATTATCTTAGGCAGAAAATATATCTAAGATAGTAGACCAGGAGAAAGTTTTGCTCTTTAAAAATACAAATGTCATAATTCTAATTTATACACGTGAGCCTTTAAGTTTGAATTCTGGGGGGCTAAGACATTTGAACACTGATTGTCTAGAACATCTTAAGTCTGAGGAATGCAGCTCATATGAAGTAATCTAGCAGCAAGATGAGAGAGCTTCTCCAGCACAACAGAAATCATTACACTAGTAATTTACTGTGACCACAAAACCGGAGGAAGCAGGTTGGGGGTGGGAATGGGGGAAGAAACCTTTCTTGCAAGTTGTATCTTCTACTGGATCAGCTGGATGGATCAATGTGCTCCATGGCCTAACAGCACTAAGAGGGGATGGAGCGCAGGAGCCTACAATTAGGAGCCTGTTGCTATCTATAGAGTGCCAAATCTCGGAATAGGTGCAGGATTACTATCTCTTGAACTACCATAATCAGAAGTTGTAATTATTCCATTAACTGTGATGTTTTGTATTTTAGGAAACTGGTGGGCTGTCAGTAATTTCGGTGAAATTACAGGAACTATAGCTATAGAAATGGATAAAGGAGCTTACATCCATGCCCTTGATAATGGCTTGTTTACGCTTGGAGCACCGCATAAAGGTTTGTTTCAGGAAACTGGGAAAAAAATAGTTTTAGTAATGAAAAGCATGAACATAGCATCACTTCAAGGCAAACTGTTTTACAGCTCAAGGCAGTTTATTACATGTAACGCAATAAAGTTGGCTGTAGCGTGACCAAAACCTAATGACTACCTATCAGTTTCACTTACTTAGTTTCTTGCTGTGTTATGTGTATAATAAATTGAACTGCATTGGAAAGGATCACCGTTAAAAGGCCATACAGCTTACTGAATAAAAAGCAGTATAACTTTTATTAAATTCTATAAAACTCTTCTGATGTTAATTGAAGAGTGAAACTCAAGGTAGATGAGTGTCAAGGTTTATTGCTGCATCCTCATTGTGCTGTATTTGTTTTGTTGCTGTGCAAGTGGACTACTAAGGTGGTAGAGATAATTAGCTTGTCTCTTAATTTGAATCTGGGAACCATCAGTCAGAAGAGAACTGTTCCAAAACTCTGACAGTGTGCCTCATCTCCAGAGCGAGATAAAAGCAATGATGACAGTATTACCTCACTTGGGTTTTGAGAGATGGTGAGTAGTAGCTTTTCAGATAAGAAGTTAGGTTACCACAGCTGAACCATAGTATGTTTTGGTATGGAGAAAATAATGTTATAAGGAGATTACGTTTTTTGTTTTTTGACACAAGGATTGTATTTGTATTATTTAAAGCACACCAAATACATGAATGCAAATAAGCTCCTGCATTGCTTTTTATTTTAAGAGTGTGAATGTTCAAAAGGAATTTCTAAAGAAACACAGTATTATAGCTTTCCATAGTATTTAGCAAAGGCTGTTGCATTATTTTTCAGCTTGTTTGAAACTCTGCAGTATTGACTGTTTAAATACCGTATGCATAATACTTGATGTCTAACTACTGAAAACTTCATTCCGAAGGTGATGAAGGCCCTAGTCCTCCTGAACAGTTTACAGCAGTGAAGTTGTCTGATACAAGGTAACTACTGTAACAAAATATTTCAAGTTTTCATACTTGTTTTTTTGTTTGTTTGTTTCTGGTATGAATACATGTTTTAATTTTCTCTTGAAATGCATTATATACCAAAAAAAAAAAAAAACTTGTGTTGAATATTGTGAATGGCTTTAACTCAACGTTTTTCGTTGTTTCACTTCGTTTTCCCTTTGAGAATTGCTCTGAAGTCTGGTTATGGCAAATACCTTGGTATAAATTCAGATGGACTTGTTGTCGGACGTTCAGATGCTATAGGATCGAGAGAGCAATGGGAACCTGTCTTTCAAGATGTAAGTTGCTTCAGACAATTCACCTGAGATTCCAAGCATTTAACTGTATTTTGACTTGCAGCCTATATTGACAGGCAATAAGATGTTTACTGTTGGTTGCCCTTTCACAGTCTCTTCCATATTGTAACTTCTAATGTTCTGTTTTCCCAACTACAATGTATTTACTGTATTTCTTCTTAAGTTTTTAAAGTACCTAAAGTTACTGCAGTTTGACATACAAATTAAGAACAGAGTCCACTAGCTAGCTGTTGAAGTGTCTATATGTAAAAGAACAGAACGCATTTACAGAACTTCCTGATGAATGAAATAAATGTTATGAATCAAGGTTTATATACAAAATCCTTATGCTAATGATGTGATACTGTTTTCTGCAGAAGAAGATGGCATTGCTAGCAGCAAACAGCCGTTTTATTAGATGTAATGAAGAGGGAGATATAGAAGCCAAAAGCAAAACAGCAGGGGAAGAAGAAATGATAAAGGTAATCTGTTTTCTACAGTTAAGCATCTGTATGGTACAGTTACTGTATGGTTACAATTACAAGATACTTTCCTGTTTACTGTAAGTATTTGTTTTGCTAAAGAAATGGTGGTTAAGACCTTCTATGTGATACTCCAGATAGTTCTCAACGGCTTGGTACAAGAGAGATGAAATCTGATGGAACCAGGGACAAAAAAAGGTTAGCCAGAATGATGCAGGTGTGGAGACTGTTTATGTAAGAGGATGTGGAAGGACCATCTTGCCTTCTGTTGGACATGAAAGATATGCCTCTCCAAACAGGGAAGCATGTACTAGTCAGAGCAGGAATACTGTGGAGTCAGTTTCTCTAAAAGGTATTTTAGCCCTGCTCACTCTAGAAACTGTAACGGTGCTTCTTTGAGATGAAGGCAGCTATGTCTTACAGTAGTATTAAGGACTATGTTTAATCCTTTTTCATATTTCAGGCAGCTTTTGCTGTTACTGCTGTTTTCTCTGGTTGTGAATTAACCATTTTCAAAGTTGATAACTTAAAAAAATCTGTGACTGTCACTCTGTTATGCAGGATATATTGTCTTTAACCTGCAACTTCTGTTTTTTTCTTCTCAATGACTAGATTCGAACTTGTGCTGAAAGAGAAGCTAAGAAGAAGGATGACATCCCACAAGAAGATAAAGGAAATGTTAAACAGTGTGAAATCAATTATGTGTATGTAGTTGAGAGCCTTTAACAGATTTACGTGCCTTTTTTTTTTTCCTCTTTTCTTTGGGGTTTTCTTTGGAAGGCCTAAACTCCCACCCAGTTCTTTGTTCACTTTCTCTTCCTCCTTATCAGGATGAGGACACAAAATAGGATGAGAAGGCTCACGGGTCAAAGTCAAGACAGGAGCTTGCTTGTCAGTTACTGTTGCAGTTAAAACAGACTCAACTTGTAGAAAATTAACTTATTGACTATTAAAATAAACATAAGTAGTGAGAAACATGGACCAAAAAATTAAAATGCCTGTCTTTCCCCTTACTCTCAAGCTCACTTTCACTCCAGAGTCCTCTATCTCCCTTCACTCCTGACTTGTCATGCTACTGGTTGAAGGAGCTGAAGTTCTTCACAACTTTGTAAGCACGTTGTGTTAATCATGTATGGTGTCGTTCCTATTTAGCGCCAAAAATGCCTGTGTGTGTTTCACCTAGGGAAGTCGTATAGCGCTACTTGATAGTATGATGGTTTATTGGATTTTATTAGGCCAGTTGCATAATAGGACTTAAGTTGCTCATCACAGTTGTTTTTACTGAAACACAGAACTTTAAAGAAGTTAACTTCTTACAATTTTTCCCTTACAGAAAGAAATTCCAAAGTTTTCAAGACAAAAAGCTCAAAATAAGCAAAGAAGATACGAAAGCCCTCAGAAAAGCCAGAAAAGAAGGCACTTTTCACGAAACACTGCTCGACAGGTACTCTAATGTATAAGAAATAATGCACTGATTTAAAAGCTACTGGGAGATGGAATTACAGTGAACTTAGAATACAAAAGATGGCTAGGTTTCAGGGAGTAGGTGTGGGTGTTGAGCATTTTTTCCCTGGTCGGTGTTCTGCTGCCCTTTTTTTTTTTTGTTATTCTTCTGAATTTTCACTTCCTTGGCTGAACTTCCCAGGTTGGGATTTAAGCAGAAGTGAATTCTTTTGGACATCTCTAAAGAAGTTTGCTCAGTTTGTGGAGTGCAGGGGAAGTGAGGGATGAATTTTTTAAATAACAAAAAATAAGTTTTTCACGTTTTCAGCACCTTCAGTACCAGAACATTTTGGAAAGGAGACAGATGCATTTTAAAGAGAAATAGCGTTTATTAATTAGCCTTCGCGTTATCTAATGGGAATAAATCTTTCTTTCCCTGTAAGCTGAGAATGCAGAAACTGTCTTGAACTTTTAATATTTTGTATGGTATAAATATTTGTTGAAACTTGCTTGGTTGAAATGCAGACTACTTGTGATACTGTATTATTGTGATGTGAAAACACACCGTGGCTATCACACATCGAGTGTCAGTTTCAGCGGTCGCTCAGTTTGAATTCTCTCCCTCAGTGATCTGACAAAACACAGGTGGTGATTTGAAAGGAAGACAAGGTTAACTTTACACATTGTTATAGCTGTAGCTCCTTTAAAAAAAAAAAAAAAACAAAGTAACAAATCCAGAGTATTGTTAGGCTTTTATGTGTGCTTTGAAGTAAAGTTTGAGAGAACTGCTTTCTGTGTCTGTTTAAGACTTAGAGGCAGTTAAAATGTTCAGATGTAATCACCTTTGGTTTTAGTCTAAGTCTTGTTTCATTACTCTTTCCACACAGGCGAGCAAAAGTGAAAGCGGATAGATACTGCAAGTGACAACCAGCTGGGCCGTTTTCCTCTGCATCTTTGATTATGTGGTCAAACTGAAAACACAAGTAAAATGTTTTATAATTATTTTTTATGAAAGGCATTTTGCTGATGTTTTTATTATATTATTTTTAAAGGACTGCCTGAGAGCTATAATTAGGCATTGAACTAGTGTCACCTTCTAGTAATGAATAGTGAGATAATTATTTAACAAAAGACAAATTGTTTCATCCACTGAATCTTCTGAGGTTGATGAAAGGAACCTGAACTTACAGTGATTAAAGGGCAGATTAGAATGGTGATAAAGCTCGAAAGGAAAATATTGTTAGCCCATTGAACTATTAAGAAATATGTAACTCTCTTCAACAAGCATGAAGAAATAATTGCAAATGGATGTCTTAGAATACATCGTATCAGAAACTGAGTAGGATGTCTGTGGAGCCTTTCTGCACTGTATCAGGTAGGGGCCAGAATATTCAGTCTTGTTTAAACAGTGTTCAAAACAGACCCACTGTCTGATGGATAAATGACGTAATCCATATGGTGGAAGTGTGAACAAGTCACAAGAACCCCGTTACAAATGGAAATGCGGGTGTCTCATAAGAAAAGGGAATGACTGGCTTGTGTTAGCAGGCTGCTCATTTTACGAGAGGGGAAGACATTTCAATCAAACTTGCTGGTTTCTTTAGGGTATGGACTTCAATTTAAAAAAACAAAACAGCTTTTTTTAAGGTCATAGTGTAATACATGTTCCTAGTATCTTGTATAAAATACGTTTTTCCGTGTCTGTTCTGATTACCAAGTTTTTCAATAAAAACATCTCCATAGGAACTACCTCAGATCATTTACTCTCTCCATTTCTGTAATCTGCTTCATAAAAATTACTTGGTAATAATGCTGAGGATTTTTATGGTAATAATTTGAGTTGTCTCTGTAGATACTCTCCTTGCAGTTCAAACTGACAGCTGTAGTAGTACAAAGCCATAAGCTAACGCAAGATAACGATGTCTCCAAAAAGAACGAGAACAGGCTAATAAAGTCTAGACAGTAGTGGCAATTTAAATTGGTCTTATGTCATAGACAGTTGATCTTAAGAAAAAGCATGGAGAATTTAGGTACGTTGTAATTATCTAAACCAACTTGAATTTTCAAGACTAAAACAATAGCTGGTATGGGAAGATTAGCCAAGGGATAAATAAGGAGATAACCCATACAGATATATGAAACCAAAAGGAGAAAAAGTCCATGGGCTGGGCAAATTCATAATGCAATGCAGTGATTCTTCAACTTGTGTTTCTAGAAAAGCAAATGAAACTTCAGACCTTTCTCTGAGGACTCTTTTAAACTTCCTATACCCAGCTCTATCCAGTCTGAGTAGAGAGATTTGCCACAGGGCTTTCCCCTCTAAGTCGTTGGAATTTATTCAATTTATACCTCCAATTCACATGATGCTTTTTTTTTTTTTTTACAAGAATAGGCGTATTCACTGGTTCCTTGTATGAATATCTATTTTGGAATGAGTGCCTTTTCTTCCCAATTTAACTTGAGAAATGAAAAATGTCCCCCCTGGTTTGTGCAGCTGGCATAATTGTGCAGTTAATTGTGCAGTGATAGGTATCCTTTATCTAATTATTGTATTTCAGGCCATACTGTTAGCAAAAATGTAGTGATCGGATGATCACACAGTGATCAAACACTGTACCTTTTTACCATTATCAAGTTCAATGGATTCATTTTAAAGTGTTAACGGGTTTTATTTTTAGTTTTAGTACAAAAATTTGAGCTTAATCTTTGAGCATAACATGTAACAGGAATGGCTGGAAATTATCTTTATTTCCTATTGGTTTCTATTAACTGCACGTTCTTTCAAAGCAAGCAATCACTAGGAATACCAAAGTGTTTTGTAGTGAAACTCTGCATTAGAAGGTTTGCAAAAAGAAACTGTAATTAGCAGCACGGATCTTTGATTCTAATTTTGCAGGTATCTCTAGAATTTTGTTAAAATTCTCTCGCGCATCAATAACCAAGGTATAAAAAATCTTAAATGCAAACACTGAATTTGCAGGGGGAAGGCTGAAAGCTAGAAATAAATAGATGATTACTAGCAAATGCTCCCAGACAGAGTCTAAGGAATTCTTGGGTGAAAATGCATCATAGCTGTGGGTTGTGCTATCACTGAAAAAATGTAATTAGTTTTCCCTAGCGCTCCTCAGTTTGGTCAAGCTCCAGGGATTAGGGCTCATTAAGCAGTTGTGGTTGTAGGTCCCATGTCACTGTCTGGAAATGTAAACAACCTGATGTACGACTGTTGCAACATCTTGGACCTGGAAGTGGCCTACTGCCAAAACTGTTCCCAAAAACACTGGGAAGGAGGTAGCACCACTAGGAGTGGGCTCTGCGCCAGAGTAAATGTTTATTGGGCACGTAATACAAAAAATAAAGTGGCTGTGACAGATTTTTTTGTTGGCCTTCACCATCTATTACTTTTGACTTTGAATAACCTCGGGTCTTAACTGAAGTTCATGGCAGTTTTCACTGATCAACAATCGCTATGATTCTGAAATGCATCTGAAGTGAATGCTGATGGGTGAAGTAGGCTGATGTTACAGCATCTGTTCTTCCTTTCACAAATACACAATTTAAATAAAATTTTGTCTGGCAGAACTCAAAAATGATTATTCAAATGCAGATGCAGCTTGAAGCAGAAATCTGATATACCGGTGGAAAGGGTGCTGAAAGGAGTGTTCAGAATCTGAAGAAGAGCCTTGGAATTATCTGTGGAAAGGAGTTTTCCATGTCATATTTACCAATGTAAATATGAAAATACAAGGTGTAGGCACTGTAAATAGCCGTAAGTGATAGTAAAGGAAAAATGGAACTGAGAGGCATGTTTGTATTAGAGCTAGGAAGAAGTGAAGCAAAAAGAAATCTCAGAACAAATAAAATGAAACTTTCACAAGTACAAGAAGGAACACTGGATTTAGCAATGGACTGGCAATGCTGGGGTGGGAAAGAGTATTGTCACAGAAACAGGGTTGCCCTTCCTGTTGGGACTAATGGTACATTGGGTACTTGCTGAAAAATGAAAGAAAGGCGGCCTGAGATAGTGGAGAAGCAGAGATCTGGGGGATTCACTGAAATGGTGGTGAAATCAAAGGTATGACAAAATGGTGAATATCAGTCTGTCTTAAACTCTTGCTATAAGCAGTGCATTTGTGTATTTTCCCATTGGAGGCATTCACGGATTGTTCTTGGTGATGCTGTCTTCTGGCAGAGGTCTCCTGGTAGCAGCATTAGCAGAAAGCTTTAACTGAAACACAGAGGAAAGAGAAGTAATTTGTGCAGTCTCTACTTCTAAAGAAAGGAATATATCTGGTGAGTAGATAATGGATAGACGAATAAGGGAATGTAGAAGGGTGGACTAATGGTGTCAGTAAGTGGTGTCACCAGCTGTCAGGTAGTATGGTTAATGAGTAAATCACACATCTCAAACTACTTTCTTCTGACTTAAATTGATGAAAACTGATGGAAGAAACCTAGACAACAAAATGGAGGACCTGAAGTAGCGTGGGTCCTGGAGACCAGGTGTCCTGATAGGAATCCAGCAGAATAGCCGTAGTCAGAAAAACAGGTATTCAAGTATGTTAACTGTTCCTTAAACTTCAAATTTCTTCAGTGAAAGAACTGAATCAAAAGTACAAAGAGGCTTCAAAAAAGTAAGTCATGCATGTGTAACGTGACCATGACACATTTTTTTCTTCAGAATTTGTAATTTTCCAAAGTTCTTCCTGCTTTTCTGCAGTTAAAAATGTCCAAAAGGTAAATTTCCTAAAGCATCTAAACTGTGTGCTCCAGAAACTAAATCTGAGCAAAAGGTGCTGCATGTTTAGAAAATAGCATGTCCAGTTTAATCTGGTTATTTATCACCATAGACCATAACAACATATTCATGTACCTATATAAAGTCAATATGAAATTGTCTTACAGGTATTTGTTTTCAACCAAAAAAAAAAAAGTCTGGGCCCTATATAAACTGCTTCATTTCCTATTTGTGGAAGACACTGTCATGAAAATCTCGAGTTTCTTGCATTACTCTGTAATTTTCCTCCTTTCTTAAATCCCTTGATTGGTTCTGTACCTTCTTCCACAAGCATATAATGCTTTTCTGCTTGACACCTAAAGTTTTGTGCAATTCTAAGCTTAAGTTTTGAGCTGATTTCTTCCTACACGCTGTTGCACACCCTTCATTTGCCCAAGGCTTTCACACCTTATAATGCATTTACTTTATCCTTTCCTGTTTCTGCAATGCCATGCAACCTTCCAATTAACCATCTGCCAGGGACTTACTTTATTTTTCTTGCCACTCTCTGTTTCATATAAGAATTAATCGCATAGCCAATTAAATCATGATATTAGAGAATGTATTGCTTGTTTTCTTTGTGCATAGAAAGACATAACATATAGAACCTGATTTGGGCACTGGATAAGGCACGAGATGTAAACTGAAACACAGAGGTCCTAGAGGGCTTTTAATATTTACACGGGATTTTTTTCCAGTGTCTGTTGCTAACATACTTTTAGATTATACATTCACCTGTTCACACTAATATCATACTTCTTACAAAAAAAACTGCTTGTAGTATGCATCTTATTCTGATGCTGACTTGTACTTCGTATTGGAACAAATATACCATTTATTTATAGTAGCAAATAAATAATGGGCAACATGCATAGAGTGATGGATCTAATACTCTCTGATTCTTGTATTAGAATGGCTCCCTGCTCCAGTTGCCTGTTTCCTACATCCCTAAGCAGGCAAGGCAGAAGAAACTCCTTCCTCCTGAAAAAGGTGACTGCCTTGCATCTCATTACCATAAAAACTGCCTGCTTGAAAATCTCCCAAGCACAGAGATTAATTAAACATCACAGTATATACAAAGTGGAAAACTGGTGCCACAGGTTTGGTCTTAGCGTTGCCTAAGAGACACAAATTTATTTCAGGTTTTTTTGAGCAGAACTGGTGGAGAAGTTTTCCTCAGATTACGTTTTCTCAACAGCTTCCCTTTCCCACAGCTCATGGCAGGTCCATGATGCAGCTGGCCAGTTTTGCAGCTCTTGTGCCTGGAACCCCAGGTGTTGTTTTATGGCATGTTTTATTTTTTAACACATCAGTCTTAGAACAAAAAATGGTAAACACATTACAGGGTTTTTTATTGTTGGCTTGCAAGATTCTTTTCAGCTAGTGAAGCAACTGAGGAGTACTTTACGTTACTGTATTTACTACGTTAATGAGAGATTTTCAGGTAATAAACTGCTGCTGCTAGTAGGGTATTATTTGAAAGCTAATAGGTCAGGACATCTAACACAAGGTAAGGTGCTAATGCTGTCATTACTTGAAAATGAGAGTGGAGGCTTTTGGGGAAGCACCTTATTTCCCATGGAAAGCTTTGAAGGGAGTGGATGGGGAATTAAGACCAGAAACAGGTTCTTGGTGTTTTTTTTTTAAACTCATGACTGAAAGTCAACCCTCTCCTTTACCAAAAAGAAAATAAAAGGGCGGGGGAGAGAAGGGGGGTGAGTGGGGGAGTGTTCTCCGTAGCAGAGCAGGCTCCCCAGGGCAGTAAGTAGAGTTCAGGTCGGCACACACAGGGGCAGGGGGCCAGGAGCCCACCGCTGAGGTAAGGGGGGCGCTGAGCCCCCCTCCGGGCCCCGCCTGGCGGCGTCCCGGGGCTGCCGGCGCCGCCGCCCCCTCACGGCAGGGCCGGGCCGGGCGGGGCGGGCGGCTGTCATGTGGGCCGCCGCACATGACTGGCGCTCCCAGCCGAGCCGGGAAAGGAAGCGAAGCGAAGGGAGGACGAGGAGGAGGAGGATGGCGGGCTGGGGCCGGGCGCTGCTGCCGCCCGCTGCGCTGCTCGTCCTGGCGCCGCTCGTCCTAGCGCCGGACCCGGTGAGTCCCAGGGGGCGGCCCGGCACGGCTTGGCACCGGAGAGGCGGCGCGGCCGGGCCCGCCCGAGGCCTGGCGGGGCTGCTGAGGGGACGGGCACGGGCACGGGGACGGGGCGGCGGCGCCTTCGTTTTTGCAGGTGTTGGGTCGCTGTGGTGGCAAACAGCGCTCTGACGGCGGTGGTCGCTTGTTTTGGTATTTGTTGGGCTTGTTTTACACGCTCTCTACCTGCCTTGTTGTTGCTGCGTCGTATTTCCTGTAAATAAGTTTCACAAAATACTGTAGTGTTACACCGAAACCGTCATTTTTCAAAAGGAAAATTAAAGGTTTGCTAAAAGTACATACGCTTTTGAATCTACTTAGTGCGTTTGCTGTCGTTTCATCCCAGAGAAGTTTAGAGCAGGTGGGTTTGGGTTCCCGGTTTTATTACTTTTTTTAATAGCTGAAGTATTTAACCTTCGGAGGAAGTGCGAAGTCAGGTTTGTGTTTGGATGGGGCTGGCTTCCACCTCCTCAGCACGTGAGCAGAGCCCTTCTTGTTTCCTGCTGGTTTTTATTCCCGAAGCACGCTTTCACCTCCTCAGCTTCCAAATCTCCTCCTCTTCCGCGAGGGGAAAGTGGCAGCTATCAGCAAATTCCTGCCGGCCACAGCTGGGTTTTGCATCTGATTGCGCGCAGTAAATCTTTGCACATATACATCATCGACTGGGTGTCCAAGCTGCAAATGGTGCTGCTGGGCAGCCAGACCTCAGGCTCGGGTATTTGATTTTTGCGTCAGCTGCTGGCCTGCCACAGTCACTGAGGAACGAACAACGATCCCTGTCTTCCTACCTACAGCTGCTTGGGTTCTTGTCTTTTTGTTAGCAAAGAACACGCCAGCCAAATGCCGTGAATTACATTGCAGTTCTGCAGACTTTCACTCCCTTTAGCTTTGGTTAGGTCTCTGCAGCCATACTGATGCTTTTTTGTCCAAAATGTGATTTAAATTGGCTTGGATCCCATGTCTTCAGTGCTGCGAGAGGACTTTGAACTTCCATGTTTAGAAAGGTGAACGTCACCTGGATTGCTACAGCACGGCAGGATATCGGCACTGTCCTGCAAGGGGAAAGGAGCAGAGAAGAAAATGTTCTAGACCACAGAGTTCACGGACCAAAAGATGCTGAATAGAACGGGGTATTTTGTCTATCAGAGACTGAATGTCGTGTCCTTTAACTACAGAACAGTATTTCACAGCATGAAGAGTGTTTTACAACTATTTTGAAATAAGAAGATAAGAAACAGTGAATATTAAGGACACCAGAGATGAGCATCTATGTCAAAAACATTCTTGAGGGCAATAAAGAAAGTCTTAGCGAGGGCATTGTTTAGACAGGACAAGCTACATTCAACCTATTTATATTAATGAAGTCAGGCTAGGATTTAATAACTCAGCAGTTATTAAACCATGCATTAATTTTCTTTACTACAGTGAATAATAACTGTTATTAGGTAGGTTGTTTTTTTTTTGTTGTTTTTGTTTGTTTTGTTTTTCAGGCAGTAATTCACCACGATAGTTTCTTAGCTGTTTGGTTTCTGTTCTGCTCTACTTTGTTCATAGAATAGGTCATAACAAAACTATTCTATATTATTTCCTTTCTTTTATTATTATTTCCGTCTTTCCCCATGCCACATTGTCTTTCTCCTCCACTGTCACCTTTTTCTTTTAGCATTTTGGTCTTGTGCTGCTAAGCATCCATTTTTGTATGGTTACATGCATACAAATTCTAAAGTCAGCTGTACATCAGATAACCAAAACACACAATCTACTAATGAAAAGTGACTTTAAATAATAATAATAATAATAATAAAAACAGGGATAGACATCATTTAATCACCTCTCAAAAATAATTGTATTCCTCCTGGGAGGGTTTAATGTTTGAAAAGCAATTTCATAGTGACCTCCTTGTGCTAGGGAGCTTCTGATGGCTCTTCCTGGGAGATCACCTGCAGCTTGTAAAGTCTGAAACCAAAGGTGATCCCCACCTTGATGCTAGAAGGCTACGTGTGCTTCTCTTGGCCAGTGTTTGTTGTTGCTCTTCCAGTGTCAAGCCTTTGCAGAGGGGAGGATCTCGCTGACACAGCACTAACTTCACAGCTGCTTATTTCATCCTGGTGATAGAAAGTGCCTGGTGGTTTTTCTGGTAAAGAGTCCCTCAAGCAACAAATAGTTGTTAGGTTTTAGCTAGTTTAATAGCTAGTTAGTTAAGTTTGTGCTGGAACTTAGAAAATCTAGTGCAGCAGCAGGAGCGTTTGATCTTTCTGAAGACCCAGGAAAACTGCACCAGCTCACGAATGTTTGGCTGTGACATCAGCCTCTCGAGGCAGGAAGCTCAGTTACACTAAAGTGTTTTTAAAAAGTTGCCTTTCTCTTTTTTTAACCTTGTTAAAGAGAAAAAAAATCACAAAAAGAAATCAGTTTTCTGTCCAATGGCAGAAATTTATGTAAATATATATATATATATATATATATGTATAGTTTTCTGATTGTTTTGAGATCCTTTTAAATTACTATTTGTCTGCCAGCACATAATAGTTTATGTAAAGAAATCGTTAATAATCTTGGCTTTCATCAGATGTCTCCAGCAACACTTGCAGGTTAGGAAGATGTCTAAGGGGTATTGTTTATTTAGCTTCTTTATACATAGGCAGGTAAGAAGTCAAAAATTACTGAGATATAAGGAGGGAATATTTTCTCTGTTCTCTATATCTCTCTTTTAACTCTTCCTTTGTTCCTTTCCTCACCTCTTTTGTGGCTTAGGTTGCAGAGGACTGGGAGGACAAAAATAGCATCATATACAAGATTAAAATCTCAGGGGAGATAGGAACGACATAACAATTAGTACCTGGAACATCACTCTGAAATCAGTTTGCCTGGCCACCACTGTTTGCTCTGTGTGTACATAGACTATGCTGACAGATAACTGAACTCTCACGGCAGAAGGATCCAGCGGTGTTTAGTACAAGCTCCTTGACAATGAAAACTGTCAGTAACCTTTCCAGGAAGCAGGATTTCCAAGCCGAAGTTCATTAAATACGTGACGATCTTAACCTAAACGTGTTCACGTGCAATTCATCACTTACACGAGCGTGTGTTCCTGTTAACCTTGCACCAGTCCTGTTCCCAGGACTCGTTGCCTGTCCTCCGTATTGCAGAGAGCCTACCTGCTGAGTGTGAAAGGGACCCTTTGGGATTATTTTTTGTTGTAGCCGTTACCTGTCAGGAAGCAGATTTTGACAGCAGATTTTTCCAGAAGGTCCAAATGTGTGCAATCATTGCAGCAGGATGTATATGGGACGTAGGTTTTTCTAGCTTACTTTAGTATTGACGGATGGAAAATTTCCCAAGACAATTGCTTTAATACTGTCATATGCTTGTCTTTGCATGAAGCCTCTGACTTTCGTTGCCTAATTAGTCACCTGATATCTTCTCCCACCCTCCTTGTTTTGAAACTTCCTCATTTTGAAAATTAAACGGGCTCTTGTGGCTGACCTTTTGTTCCAGCAGTGCCGAGGCTGTAACTGCAGCGCACTGAGGGCTGGGAAGGGCACAGCTGCTAGCCACATATGTGGGAAAGCCAGGCTTCACCTCGTGCTTTCTCCCAGCCCCTGGAAACCACAACAAAAATAACACGCTGTGATAATGCACAAAAATTGATGTGACTTAAAAATTCCCGTTTCCATTGTAACAAACGGTGCCAGTGTTTAAAGTTGGTGGCATTGTGTAAGACGGTGCGTTTTGTAGATCGTGGCATTGAGAACAGGCAGTGTGATTAGCCCCTGGACAATGTGGCCATTAGGGAGCTCATTGATCATGGATGCGTAGCTGCTAGAGATCCTGCCTCAGTTTTTGTTGTGGAGCGGGTTACAAGGACACATTAGTAATCTAATTGCCACAGCCAAGTTAAAATTGGAAATCAGCGAGGAAGCGGAGGAAGGATCTCTGTGTATTTGTATTTATCTTTTGTCTCCCAAACACTTGTGCTTTGGCAGCCTGTGCGTGGACTTGTAGAAAACAGCATATAAGTACGTTTCCCTTCTCCTGGGGAGATGCTGTGCTCCCAGGAGCTCGCGGATCTGCTTAAATAGCTTGGGGGATAAATGCGGTCTGTGCTCGACTGGTTTGAAGCCCAAGTGCAACTAACAGGCATTTGTTTGTATTGCAGTGGGTAAGACATGCCTTAATAATTCTGGCGTGTATATCCATGTGCGTGTATAGGTATATGCATGCTTTATGTAATTGATGGGAAAGCACCCCTGCATTTGCTTTGAGCACACCTTAGTATGGTTCTCAAACTCTCATTTTTAACTAGCCATACTTCTGGGAATGTAAGTAATTAGCTTTTAGCTATATTTCTGAAATGCGACTCTTAGAATAATTAGCACCAGCTCAGGAGCATTTTTCCACACTGTGTTAAAAAATAAACTTGCTGTATAGCTCATACCTGTGGCTGAGCAATTTGCCCACAGTTGCGCGTGCTTTCTCAGCCCCAGCTACAAAATTAAGCTTAACAGTGAACATATTTATAATGGCATTATAAAGTGAAACTGTAATTCACTACACAGAACAAACTGGCCCATACCGAGACGTAAGGATCACAGAATCACAGGTTCCTGAGTTTTTTCTGAAGAAAATGCTTTTCAAGTGCTCTTATGGTCATGTGGTTGAGTCACATTGCGTAAAAATGGGTTTGTATATTCGTTGTAAACTTGGGTTTGTCTTGGGGTACATTGGACAAGTGACCTGAAGCTCGGTCAGGTAGCATAGGGAAGTTGCAATTCATCCACTGCCTCTTTTATTCTCCTCTCCTCCTTTTCCAAAGTCCCAAGACTTTTACTTCATCTATTATTGAGTCATCATAAATCAAATCAGTTGATTAGTCTTAAAGGTCCAAATCAAAACTAAGTCTTCTAGAACAATAAAATATTGTAACAAAGAAGCTAAGCAGTAATCTTTTACTGTCTTCACAGTATGGAGAAGACTGCAAGAGTAAAATGTACCCTCCGTCAGGACCAACGTGAGTAATCTGTTTGGACCTGTCTAACAAACTGCAGAAAAGTTGTGATTTGCAAGTGTCAGCAATTCAAGTTTTGTTGAGACTTGTTCACATTACAGATACAGAAAATACCAGTTACAAGTGAAAAGCACTTGTTCTGTCAAATGTATTTTCAAACTTCCTTTAAATCTGCGCTGTCACTTTTCTTTTAGGTTCAAAGGGAATGTTCCCACATATATCATAAATCTTGATTTGCCTCCCAGCAAAAGATGGGATGAGTTGATGCGTGACAAGAAGACAGAGGTATGAAAGCAGAGCTTACCTTTAAGTGTAGCGTATATGACTGGCATGTGTCCTTTTATTATAGAAAAGGTTATAAGAAATACTGTGCTGAAATTCTATTATTTCTATTCTAGTTCGTATATAGAATAGAATATTTCTAGTTTATGTTTTACTATGGTTCTAGAATACAGTAATTGCTTGACTGAACTTTCTTCTGTTCAACACTTGAACAAGTGTAAGGGTTGGGGCACAGACAAATGAAAATGGTGCGACATAAAGCAGACTTTAATTTATAAAAGGTCTTTAGTCACAAAGTAATACAGCACGAGGCGAGGAGTATATCAAAGCAACAGCTTCAGTAAGCAGAAGTGAAACTGAGACAGCATCCCTTCTCTGCGCATCCACACTTCTCTGAAAACGTGGGGTGAGATGATGAAATGGCAGAGGGAAATGAAGAACGTCTCACCCTTTTTAGGGGTGTTAGTTGCAGAACTGGGTTTTTTACAGGGTAAATAACCTTTAAAATACTCAAGTCTATTTCAGGCTACAGCTCTTCTCCTGAAGGTTGCTGAAATTCAATTCAGTAATACTAAATCTCTATAAAAAGGCTGGGGCTGTATTGCTATTGACTGTTTTGCTATGTGCTGTATTGCTGTTGACTTTGACCTTTCAACTCTGAAAGTTAGACAAATTCTACTTATAATTTTTATTTTAAAAATCCTCAATAAAGTTTTTGTTTTAAATTTGTACAAGTGGGTTTTGGAAACTTCAGGTTAAATCTTAAATGCATCTTAAATGCTGAACGGTTTTATCTTACATTTTAGAGTTAGATCCCATAGAGTGGCACTCCATCGTTGTGGCCATTCTCATATTGCAAACAAAGCTTTTTCTGCTGTCCTTTCCTAAGGAAGTTATCTAGCCTTTTTTTATTATTATTATTTAAAAATGTCAAAGGTTAAGCAAAGAGCTCTTAATTAAATTTTTAAAGGTGGAACAGTGCAGAATATTTAAAAAGTGATCACATGAGCAGAAGACAAGAATGGCTTTTTCCTGTTTTGTTTTGTTGGTTTTTTTTTTCTGATAGAGGGATATGTAGAAGCTGATCTAGAATGTTATTTGAATAAAGCTTGGAAAGCAACTCTTAAACGGGCAGTTGGGAGTGTTTTTCTCAGCAAAATCATATTTAGCACTTTCTTTAAATATATATATTTTTTAACAAAATGTTGAAGTAAAGTATGTGAAAGAGTTTTGTTAGTATTCTAGCAACTGTTATGCTCAAGATCTTCTATTCAATAAAAGCCCTTGTTCTTTTTAGTTGAAGACCGTAGTCCAGAATATAAAAGATATAGCAAATACCTTCTTTCCTAGCGGTAAAATTGTTGACATAGTGGATCACAAAATAGTAAGTATTTTCAGCTTAATTATTTTATTACTGTGTGCTCTGACTACCAGAATTAAAATGCTACTAAATTTGGCAATAAAGACCTTTATATGTCATAATTTTTCCTCTTAGATTATTCAGAACAAAAATGTTATTTTGAAGAGTTAAATTACTCTGAAACCATCAAACCTAAAATGCTTATCTCCACCTCTTTTAATTTTTCCAAGAACTTTTCAAGTTTGAATTAGTCATACTGGGCATATACACTATTTTGACATAAAGCTAGCATATACGGGTAGTCATGTCGATATGTTAGAGATTCCTTTAAATACTGACAACCTCAGGCTCAGTTCCAGTTGAACTCTTTTGTTAAGAGTCCTATTTAACGCTGTTCCGTATATTGCTGCTAACAATAATTAGATATTGTGCTAATCTCCGTTGCTCATTGTCAATATTTTGGTAAATGGTATTTACTTTCCATTAGCATGTACTTTTCATCCAAGTACTCTGCAAACATCCTCAAGTTCTACAGACTGCAGAAGAATTAAATACTTATTTTTATAGTGCTAAGAATGGGGAGAGGTTTGTTTCAAATAACAAAATAGCCTTTACTTACACAAACAACATACAAAATTTTTCCTTTCAGTCACACCTAACCGAAACGCTTCCTTATCCTTTCAATGAAGAGCTTCAAGGGATTGCAAATTCATCTGGAGTTCCTTTGGGTAATAGTCTCCAATGTTTTGTTAACATAATGGAAAACTAGGAATCTAGACGCATTTAAAATTAGTATACTTAATCTGCTGTACATTTGTATTCAAGTTGTGACTTTAACAAATAAATTATTAATTAAGTAGAATAAAGCAATAAATTCCATCCCATACTAAATGAAAACAGTGTTTTAGAAGGGAATGGCAATGAATCACATAACGCTTTCATCAGGCTGGGCCTTCTCTGTGTAACTTCTCACCCCTGAGCTTTGGGAACTGGAGGGAGTTCTGGTTTCTGTGCACCCAGAATCTGGGGGATTCTTTGGTTCTCTTTGGTTTCCTGTTCAGCTGCGTCTGCTGTTGATGTACCAAGGCAAGGCTCGCTTTCATGCTGTGCTTTCTCTCCTTTGAGATCCCTACCACATCTTCCTGCCTGTCTTCTGCACTCCCTGCAAAAGAAATGTAATCCCAGGCAAGAAGTAGACACTGAATTCTTTCAGAATCTAGACAGAGAAAGTTCACAGACCCACTCCCACTGCTTCCTTTGAATATGAGCAATATGCCCATTTCTTGCATGGGAGAACGTGTGCATATAGCACCTTATTTCTTTAAAGTGAATTTTACAACTTGTTTTGAAGTTTCTGGAGGAGGAAGTAGCAGTGACTGTCAGCTTTCTGTATGGTAAGGCAGAAGGCCAAGAGATTTTCATCCTTCTGTTGGCCTGTCAGGAAGCTCTTGATTTGGCTGAACTGGTCATTTCAAATATCAAATGTGATTAAATAAATTCTTAAGAGAAATAGGATAGAATGCTGAACTTTGCAGTATGCTTTTTTCTATTTTTTTGGCAAAAGTTTCAAATTATTTTTTTTCTTCTTTTCTAGGGGAAATTGTTATTTTTAACATCTTTTATGAAATTTTTACTGTGTGTACATCAATAGTGGCAGAAGATAAAACAGGTAATGTATCCCAGAATGGTGCTTTTGGTTTTGTCCTATGGCAGGAAAGAGTGAAAATAAGAGCTGGTTTCATTTTCTAAATTAGTTCTGCAGCCTTTGTCTGCATCTGTTCCGATTTAGGAAACTTCTGAAGGATTCTCAGGAGGCTTAACAAAAGTCTCACTTTTAGAGAAAGCTGGAGGTATTACCGTTGGATTAAGAATTTGGAACGTATATAAGGCTGAGGTAGCGATTTTAATAGTTGATTTCAGTTATTAGGTTATTATTTTAGTTATTAGGTAAAACATTACTCTGGGTAAAACAGGAAAAAACAACCATTGTTCTGTGCTTAAAAAAGGAAAACGATGCAGTGGTATTTTCCCTGCTGATGTGTTTTGTCTTTTTTCTAAGCTGATATTTGTCTCCTTCTTCAGGAAAGTTTGTGTATATATTTACTTATTTTTTCATTTTACTGAAGGGAAGCTTTATCATGCCAGAAACTTGGATTTTGGACTCTTCCTTGGGTAAGTACATAAACTTGTACCTTTTGGGTTTAAAAAAGAAAAAGAGATTAGAAAGTCAGCTGAACTTCAGATTTCTACATGCCTTCCTTGAGCATAATTGATGAATTGAATGTTGTTAGAAACAGTGACAAGCAAGTCTGCATTGCATATTGTGGAAGAAAGGCTAAAATGAACAAAAGGATTGTTCTGTGATCACATGTCAAGCTGCCTTGCAGTTGTAAGGAATGACTTTGCAAAAACAATTGTTCATTGTTACTGAGTGCTTTCTCAGCTCCAGTTAAATCCATCTCAAACACCTCTAGCAAAGAACAGTCTGTGTAACCTTATTTCAGAGGCACAGCATACCCTGTTCATGAAGTGATGGGACAGAAGCATCAATTTTGGTGTGAAACCAAAACCCCCCAGCGAAATGGGGGTTGGGTTAGGGTGGGTTTGTTTGTTTGCTGTTTCCAAGTTATCCCCACAGTTGCTGTACTGTGCTTCACTGGCATTTTCTATCACTCATCATTTCTGCTCAGAAGTCGGTGATTTATATTCCACTGATCTGGTGTTATCACTTATTGACATACAAACTTTGATGACCAGCACGGGATTCTCTTTTAGTTCTCATTTCATACTTCGTGATTGGGTATTTCATTTTGTTTTATGAGTATATTTGTATTCCCATGTATGCTTTTATTATATTACAG
Organism: Cygnus olor; assembly: GCF_009769625.2. NCBI lineage: Eukaryota > Metazoa > Chordata > Aves > Anseriformes > Anatidae > Cygnus > Cygnus olor. The sequence continues at coordinate 18,469,989 of NC_049172.1, read as the reverse complement.
TATATTTTGTAATGTCACTTACTCAGATGACTGTTAATGTTCAGATGGAATTTACAGGTTCATTAAACTTCTCAGCTGCCTGTCAAATAGTCAGATACCGTCAACTGTGACTGCACCTATCCCTTAATAGGCTTGTGTGGAACTACTCTGGTGTGCCAGAAAGACTGGGAGGAACATGCTCCCTGAAAATTAAGGCAACTTTGCAAAGCTGTTCCCAGAACTTGGATTATTTCCAGAGAATGTAATTGTCTACTAAGTATTCCTTAGTATCTCCTCACATACAGATTGCTCTGACTTACCTTACAAACTGGCATTGGGTCTTCCCATCATGTAGAACAAATCCAGTTGCACGCATTTGTTTTCTCCCTTTGAAATGAAATGAGTTTGAGGGAACTGGCTCATTCTGCTGCAGCACAAACAACATATGCTTTCAGAATACAACAGGTTTGGTGTTGTAATCAGTGTTGTAGTGGCTTCTCCCTGGCAGTAGGAATAGAATTAAATTATCATTCAGAAGTTATCATCATCATTGCCTCAAAACAAACCAGCTATACTGATAGTTCTGTTTAATACAGAGTAGTATTTGTGCTGTTGGTTCTTGGTTCTTTTCATTGGCTGCCTATGCATTTAGACTTTCTGGTTGTCCCTTGCTCATGCTGCTCAGGTAACTACTGAGCAATACTGTCGATTGGTATGAGTAAGATCAGAGCACAGGCATCACGCACAAGAAACCCGTGGTTTGTAATTAGAAGCTTTAAAAGCTACTGCGGGAGGGAAAAATTCAAATGCTGTGCCATCTTCCACAGGTGGGATGTTAAAAACAATTCCTGGACTCTAACTCGGGAACTGAAGCCTACAGTGGTAAACTTGGACTTCCAGAGAAACAACAAAACAGTATTTAGGTCTACAAATTTTGCAGGATATATCGGCATGGTGTCCGGCGTCAAACCAGTAAGTATGGTGGGGGAGGCTGTCAGGTTGTTAATAATGCTGCAAGCTTCCCTTTAAGATGTAAATCTTCCTACTTTAATCCTATGTACTGGGATGTTTTGATTAATGAGCTCTTAATCGCTTTAGTACACAGTATAGATATTCGAAGAAAGCTGAAAGGAAACAATGCTGCACTGTTCCATCTAAAAGAATTTGGGCTAAATAGAATGCATTTGGACAATCCCTAAAAATGTGTTGAATTCTGAACATGCAAATGAGAATGAATATAAAGTGCTGAAGTGGTTGTTGTTCCTTACTAGCAAATGGAAGGACAGTGCTGTGATCCCACAGGTGAAACCACATAGTTGTGCTGTTTCAGTTCTCTAATTCTTCTTGGAAAAATGCAATCCTGTTTCCTCCTTCTTCTTTTTGTCTTAAATCTGGGTTTTATCTAGACCTTAAAACCGGCAGCAGGGAACTTGAGCAGGGTCTCTGGCTTACCGCAGCTCCTCCTTTTCTACATCCTCTGCCTTTATCCTCTATTACAGTTGGCTCTTTTCATAGTAGAGCATTGGCATTGCATCAGTTTATTCTTGTCTTCTGATCTCAGTAAATTGACAAGATTATATTCTGAAAATGATTCAATATGGCTGAATTCCACTTTCCTCTGAAAGAAACACTACTGGGAGAGGTCTGGGATGTGAGTCTGAATTGTGTGTTGCAAGTAGTGCACGTTGAATTATGTGCAGCTGCATGCCCGTATGAACAGCAGCAACACGGCAGGGTTTACTTAGCATAGGCACTTAAAATTCTGCCTTCAAACTAGAACAGTATGTGGAGATCTGAGAAGAAAGTACATCAAGGGGAGGAAAATGGGTGATTCAGTCATACAACATGGAAAAAGAGAAAAACGGCCAGAGGCTTGACTTGCTTAGCAGTCCAGCAAACTACACGTACATGCTATGCTAGGTCAGGAAATCACGAATGATCATTTCTACTTCCTCAAGCAGATACTAATGAGGTTCTTCTCCACATAGGCTTGGTCTTGCAGCTCTTTACTCAGTGGGGAATAGTCTAACGGACAAGAAGCTCAATTGGCATGTAAATTGCAACATTGCCTTTTGTTTGTTACTGATACTGATGCGTTGGTGACAGATGGAGGCTGATTTGTTTAATGCTTTTCAGGATTTGTTCACTCTGACAATGAACGAGCGTTTCAGTCTGGATGGTGGCTATGTTGGTGAGTAACACTAAGTTGGTGAGTAATTCTTCCGTTGTTTCAGTACAAGTTTTCCAGACCTTGGACATAGCAGTTACCTTTAACAGTCACTCAAATAACAAAAAGATTCCAGATGAGTAGGATAAAACACAGTTCATTTTAAAGGCTGAGGAAGTTAGAATAGCACAAGTGAAACTTTTGAAAAATATATTGTAACCGGTGATATTTTTCAGGTATCTTTGAGTGGTTTCTTGGGAGAAGAGATGGTATGTGGATGGGCTTTCTTACCAGAGCAGTACTAGAGAATGCTACAAGGTATTGCTTTTTTCCACGTAAACGTTTTACTACTTTACCCTGTTTTGCTCCTGACTGGCATGAATACTGTAGATACCTGTTTAGTATCTAATGATATTGATATCTTCCTAGAAGCCTGCACATTAAATAGTTCTGGTTTTGCTGGTATTCTGGTGGTGGGGAAGGCTTCTAAAATTGTTTTCTCGGACTTTTTTTTCCCTTAATGAAGCTACTGGTGTCTGAATGTGTAACAGCATTCTGCATCAAAACACATCCAACAGGTAACAGTATGTGATAGGAAGTAAACAGAAACAAAGCTCCCATGTAGTAAATGATTTAGGTGGAATGTAACAGTACTATAGCACGTCTTCATTTTGTTCATTTTTCAAGTAGAGAATGTGCAAAGGACACCTCGCAGCAAGTATGAACTGAGTGGAGAAGCTTTACTTAAATGCGTTCCTTCACTGTGATACAGTCTCTCACCCAGTACATGAAAGGGGAAGAAAAGTGTACTCAAACTTTTCCTGAGTCTGTGAAACTTCTTCAGTACTTGAACCATTTATAGCCTTTAATAGTCCAACACCACTTTGTTATTTGCAGCTACCAGGATGCAAAAGACAAACTGGCGAAAACAAGACTGCTGGCTCCGGCTTACTTTATACTGGGTGGAAAAAATTCTGGAGAAGGCTGTGTTATAACTCGTTCCAGGACAGCTGCTCTGGATATTTGGGAGTGAGTATGCTTGACCTAATAGCTGACTTCTCTTTCCAGAAGAGGACAGATTCCACCAGTAATTGTTACATGTTTTTGTCTTGACTTTTGTTGCGTAAGAACTCAGTCCTTTAGCATCATAGAAATATATCTGTAGTGAGCCAAAAAGTCTTCCAGGTTTGTATTTAGAGTGTATAGTAAGAGAAGCAAAACACAAGTGTATACTTCTTTTCCAGCCTTGATATAAAGAAGGGCACGTGGTATGTGCTAGAAACAAACTATGATCGCTGGAAGCCTCCGCTGGTCTTGGATAATCGTAGAACACCTGCAATGAAGTGCTTGAACCAGACAACGCAAGAGGTAAACATCCTCCAAATACTTAACCTTGCTGTTGTGAAACTCTTATACTGATCTGATATCTAGGGCATTTGGAAGCACAGCTGTAATGACAGAAGTGGCTAATGGCTTTGTGACAACTTGTCTGCACTTCTGGATAGTACAATACCAGGTGACTCTTCACATGTTTGTTTTTTAGTTGCAGGCTTGCTCTTACTCTAGGTGAGTTTCCTACAAGCATTTTCTGTTGCTGCATATGCAAGGAGATAAACCAGGAGATACTTTGAGTAATATTGTTTTGTCTCTTCACTAGTTTGCTACCTGACAGTGTTTTGACTTTCACACTGACACTCAAATTTCCCATGCAGTACTGAAATCTAGTCTGCACAAGTCCTTGCAGTATTTATGTATTCTTAAAGCTTTATCCTACTAAGCAAGCAGTCAAAAACAGTACAGTTCACAGCATTTACACAGTGTTAGGTAACAGGTGAATAGCCATTAACATTAGTGTATTACTTTCTTTCAGAACATTTCCATACCAACTATTTATGATGTTCTCTCTACAAAGCCTGTCCTCAATAAGGTAATGCTTCTATTTTTGCCGAAAGGTTGGAGCAGGGGGGTGAAAGGGGCAACAGACCAGGAAGTACTGCATTTCTAAGGTGGAGGTCACAGTGGTACATTCAGTTTTCGCCACACTGACAGGTTGTGGGAGAGCTAAATTTGTACTGTAAATGAAGTTTAAGGTATTAAAAGTGAAGCTAGAATTTAAATGTTAAAAATAAACCCGGTCTACCTTCTAAAAGCCTTTAATGGCAGCCTCCCACAAGATTTCCGCTTGATAATTTCCTTTCAAAATAAGCTTGCTGAAGGTTTGCTCATCCTGAGCCCAACTAAAACTAGATGGTAAGGAGAACAGAGTAGCTCTACTGGAAGGACAGAGCAAAAAGCAGAAGGGAGAAGGGGCATGGAGTTATACAGGAAGGCTTCCTGCATGTGTATGATTCAGGTGCATTGTCCTTCACTGCGTGAGAAGGGAAGTAGGAGAATGCAACCGTTTAAGTTCAATTCTGCCTCTCCTTCCCCCTAGTATATATTCACAATGCTCAGTAGTGGATTTTGAGAGGGTGAATAGGTTGCTAGGTGAAAATACACAGGTACAAACAAAAATCCAAGTTACTTTTGAAACAACTGTTTTCCAGAGGCCCTACAGCTTTAAAACCCTGCATAGCCTGGCCCACTTCTTTATAACTGACCCTGGTTTGAGGCAGCGTTTGCACTGCAGACATCTAAAGAATCCTTCCAGTCTGAATTGTTCCATGTCGAATCTGAAGGCATATCATAGATTAAGTTAATATACCTCATCGTTTCGGCATACTACAGGCATATTCTTCTTGCAACAGAAGATGTTTTAGTTTGAATTTGAGGTTTTGGTGTTTTTTTTGTTGATGTTCTTGTGTTGTTTTTTTTTTTTAAAAGACTAAAGTGGTGAGGTGGTGATGGTTGGTTTTTTTTTTTTTGAATGACAAGTTACTATATTCAGTGGAGGCAGCATTCTTGGCTGCGAACAAGCTACTTACACTACATGTTGTTGACTTGGTGAACAGATCTCGAGATTAGACTTAGGCAATTAGTTAAATAAGATAAGCGCGCATTTTATTTGAACTGTTCGGCTAGTATCTGGTACGTTTTTTTGTTTTAAGTAATTCCTCTAATGAGGCTTTTTTTTCCCTTCTTGCCACCTGTTTATTAGCTGACGGTGTGCACAACACTGATGGAGGTGTATAATGGTCATACAGAGACTTACCTGCGGGAATGCCCAGATCCCTGTAGTCCTTGGTAGTCCTGTACCTTTCCTATGTTGGAAGCTGCTTGTCTGAAATGGAGGCCCTCCAAGGAAAAAATACTCCTGGAAAAAGATTCCTCAGCCTAACTCCTTTCTTCAGCAATCTAATGGCTCTATAGAAACGTCAATGAGCTTCTAACAGTGAAAGACCCTATCTTGCATTGGACCTTCTTGCTTTCTGCTCAGCAGTTTCGCTGGCAGGAAACATATGATAATGTATATCTGTTTTGATTTCAGCTGTTTCTGCAAAAGGAGTTCAGCAGTTAGCTCTAGATCTCTTCAGTCTTGACAGTAGTCTGGTTGGTGGGTTGTTTGGTGGTTTTGTGGTTTTTTTGTTTGTTTGTTTTAATTGAAGTACTTCTAAAGCACAAGTGAGTTAAAATGGCACCTACCAAGCTTGAAAAGAATTGTGTATTAAAAGGCCATCTGTGATGATATCGTTATGTTATTCTTTCCTAAGCACTCAGGATGAATAGATACTGTTCTGGTCCGGTATGATGGTATGTCTAAGATGCCCTGTTATGACTTCTTGGCAGGTTATTTTATATCTATTCACAGAAGCAAGCACTTGCAGAAATATCTAAAACTAGATCTGAGCCTAAAACATCTATTCATTGATTTGTAGATCTCTAGCTGAAGTTCTTTCTTGGCCTGTTAACAGATATATATTTTTAATACAAATTTCTGTTAAAAAAAATAAAATAAATACTAATACAATACATACTCTGAAGAACTTCTTTCGTAGGCCACAGTACACATGCATCAATTTCATACCTCACTGAAAGTCGTCAGGTATATTACATGTCACAGGTCCTTCAGAAACAGGGCACCTTCATATCCTAGGAAGCAGATAGTGTAGAAGGCAATACTTCTATCTATGTCAGTAGATCATTTCTGGGCCTAGTTATAAAACACAATGCCAACTCTTCTTTTATAATACACAAAGAGGAAACACCGGAGAGTAAGCATAGGGGCCTGTACAGGTGTTGGTTCATGGGTAGTACTTTAACCACCCTAGGAAAGAGATGCTATTCATATTTCACTTGATAGTAGAGCCATGAATTTAAAATTGCCACTGGCATAAGTGTTTGCTGTGTCTCTTTGGTATCTCCAGACTATCTTGCATAAGGCATTCTGCCTACCTACGGTGTTCAAGTTGATGACATCCACTCATGACTGGATTCTTGATAACCAAGATATTCAAAACAGTAAAAGTGTATTGCAGAAGTTTGGAACAGTGGATAATAGTAGCCTTCTGTTTCAAACAGTAAAGTCAAATTATTAAAGTCTAGTAATTTATATATTACTAAATATATATATATATTTAGTAATTGCAACCAACACTAAGGAGTCTACAGAAGAAGAAACAAACCGCCCATAAATTTGAGATAGAGAGTCACCTTTCATCCAAGTTGGCTGGCTAAGTTATACTTAGTATTGTTTCCTTTTCTGAAAGAAGTATTTAACTTTTAGTCATCCCTTGTTTCAGGAACCACGTTACCAGCTAACAGCAAAGTCAGTTCTAATAAGCTTTCCCTTCATCAACACTGGAAGAAGTGGAGATGAAAGTAATGCTAATTAGCCAACTAACTTTAGCATCTGCTATGTTAGGAAACATGGCTTCTTGTTCAAAAAAATGAACATCCTAGGCCTTACGAAAAATGGCTGTAGTAAAGCAAGAAGCAAATCAAAGGGATGTAAACTAGTGGCACAGTAACACCATACAGAAATCAGCATCCTACTATTTAAACTGACCTTAAAAACAAAAGGGTGACGCTAGTTGTGTATCTAATTTTTTTTTCCAGCTAACATAAGCAAGCAGAAGCATGTTAGCATGATTGTATTACCAGAGTCTATTTTCAATCTGACTCTGGAATGTTGAACCTATGCAAGGTAAAATCATATTTTAGTTAAGGAGAAGAAAACAACACATGATGTAAAATGGAGTTTCTGGGTCAGATGATTCATATAAAACATCCCAAGTCAAATGTTGCAGTCAGTACCACGAAGTCACGATACTGCTGAGTTCGCACCTTAATCTGGTAAGGGGTTGTTCAGATTTATTTGGAATTAGTTGCATAACAGGCATAATCAAATTACTTTGCCATTTAAAAATAAGCAGTAAGTTTACTTGCTTAATTAGCCCTGTCCCACTTTAGAGTATGTGGAGCAAGGCAATGTAGACTATTCACAGTCATTAACTAATGTGCTCCTGGCATGTCCCTTGTGCAAGAGAATCTACCTTTCCACACTGGAAATTGCTTTACAATTGCAGAAGTATAGCCAAATCTTGTGGAGGTCTATCCAGAGGCCCAATAAATACATCTGCTATTGACAAAAACAATCAAAGCTATTAAAAAAAAAAAGCAAGTATGTGTTGCTATGTCTGCCTTAATGTATAAAGTGATTAGTGTGATTAACTGCTTATTGGTTTAACCATCACCTGTTGATGCTGAAAGCATCAAGGATCTGTTTGTTTTTAAGTTTAAATAAGGTTCTGCTTAGAAATCATTACTTGCATTTGCTCAGTTTCCTGCTTCTCTTTCAGGAGCAGCATGCATTTCATTCAGAGTACAAGAGACTCACACAGCTTTCCTAGGTCTGATGTAAAAATCACAAGACTTCTTTTGCCAGAGAGCAGGAAACAGTCCAAGCCACTGGCCCATTATATTAGGATGTTTAGAGCAAGAGAAAAAAAGAAAAAAGAGATGATGTAAGCAACAAGACAAACTTATTTTTAACTGCTATTGTATAGTCTAGTTCTATGAAGAGTAGCTTCAGTATTTTAGCTTCCAGCAGATTTTTGTCATTATTTTAAATACAATAAAGTTAATTCAGTGCTTCATTAAATAAGGCATTACAGGAAACAAAGCATTTGTTTGGACATTGACATTTGAATACAAAAATATCAGTTTGTCAGGAAAATTTTCACCTCTAAATCTGAGAAAGCCACGCAGTGAAGATTGTGCCATCTCAGGGGAAGAAAGATGGACATCTCCCACTCAAAAAAGCAAAACATGGGCAGCAAGTGAGAGCAGGAAAATGAAGGAAAGGAATTTTCACCCAAACCAAGCCAAGGTTTTGGGACACACATGAGACTTGAGTTTGCTTTTGAGTCAGTTACAAGTTAAGGCTCTGTTCAGAAGCAAAACTCCAGAGCAGTGCCCACAGATGTCATGGAAAACACCTGCAAGGAAAGAACAAGATTAGTAGAAAACAAGTTGGAGCAAGCAGGCATGATGGGGAGGGCACTGACAGAGCAGCAGAGACCTCAACCCTAAAATCCCCCTCCTTCCCAGCACACTTGTCCCACCTTCACCCAAACAGCTCCTCAGGCTACAGGTGGAAGGAGAAAAAAAATAAATGCAAACAAAAAAGCTTGGATTTCACCTTAGTGGTAACAGCAGGCAAATGACCTGCTAATGCTGAGGCTCATCAGCTGTTCTGGTTTCGGAGGACCAGAAATGGTGGTGAGAAAGGAACGCCGAAGCTCACCAAGCAGCAAAACCTCGCATCCTTTGCACCAGAAGAACAAGATTAGCCAGAAAGAATAATGCTCCATCAAAGCAGTGGCAGAAACCACAGTTTGCCTTGAGAAGAAATCTCCAGATATTTACATATTTTATGAAAAGCTCCCTTTGACTGTCAGAATAGTCTGGAAACACAACATGCAAATTGGCCAAAGCTGTGACCAGGAAGTAAGCAGACCATGCAGTCGTTCACTCTTAAGTCTGCCTACCAGTTGTTCAGAGCACTATATCTTGCAGTATCCAAGATGTTCAAGATCCTTTTTAGCTCAGTCTGCTCCCACACTGTTACTTAAAAGAGATGAAATTAATTATAGAGGAGTTGGTTTGCTTACATACTGAGTATCAGGAGCCCTTCGCTCAGGCCATTTTCTGCACTACAGTGAACCAGTTCTGAATTATATTAATTGTATATAGGACAACCTCTCTCACTCTAATTTGTTTTGCAAAGTTTGTTCTCTTAGCTCAAGGGTTATGCGTGAGCGTAAGAAGAATCCTAGTAGTAAGACTGCCTCTGACGGGTATGCTGTGTTTAAGGTAACTCCAGTCATTAGGTTTGCTCAGGGCTTTCCACTTGCAGAGTTTTGTCTTTTTTCTGATCCTGCTAAGCTTTCTCCATTACGCAGGCACCTGATGTAGAAAAATAATAATAATAATAATTCCTATGCTTTTCCATCTTTATACTTCAATGAAAGTGGTTCTTCTTTTTGAAAAATTTAAATGAAGAAAATAAATTGCTTATAGTAAAACAATAAAGCAATCAGAAGCACCGAGTTGTGACAGGGTGCTGGAATGCCACCTTGTTTTTACAGCGGACCATCCAGTACCTGGAGGTGCTGAGGTGAGACACAGCCCTTTCTCAGGCCACACCTACCACCCGGATCACACCAGCAGTTACACATAACTACTCAAAGGTTTCATTTGCATCAATTTAGTTCCTGAAATGCTACATCTGCATTCCTGCAAGAGGTATACAGCCATGGAAGGCTGGAAACTGCTCTCCGAAGAAAGCCACATCCAGCTGCTGCAGAAGGCACACGCGTCTTCCGTACGAACCAGGTGGGAGAAAGAAGCTGCCGCTGGGATGGAGAGGGGGAGACAGAAAGAGGGAGGAGTAGGAGCCAGATGTCAGGAGATGACAGGAAAGAGAAGTAAAATGGAAGACAGGTAAGGGTGGCAGGCTATGAAGATCTAGGACCATGGTATATTTCTTTACTGACTCCACTGGTCCCAAAACTAAGAATTTTTGTGTTGTCATCTGAAACCCCAGCCAAAATGCATCTCCCCACCCCAACAGCCTGTGTGGTTAGTAACTGCTGTCACCACAGTTTTCCATGTATTTACATGCTGAGAGACAGTAGATCTAAAATTGACCCTCTAAGAAAAAACATGGAAGTTAAAAATGCGTGTTACCACAAGCAACCATTCCTCAGACTTAAGAGCAGGGTAAGCTACATGAAAAGAATACTAAGGCTGTAAGCAAGCTGTCCAGAGGTCAGCAAGCGTGGCAGCCACTCACTCCCTTTCCTTTTTGGAAGGGACACTGTCTCTTTACTTGAGCCCAAGCTTCCTGTTACAGAAATCCCTTACTTCATTCACTGCCTGGGACAGGCTGTGATGAACGAGGATAGCGGAAAGGCCCGTGCTTTGTTCCAGTTTTCAAACAGTAAATAAATAATGCTTTGCAAGATAAGGGATGGTGTTGCAGACAGACAGATGTAAGCACCTACTGAGACAGGTGGATTTTCTCCCTATTTCTGCCCCGTGCTGCAATGGCAACCCAGCAGGTTGGGAGAGTACCCGCTCTGTGACACCGAGGGCTGTGTTTGGGAAGTACCCATTGCAACTGCAGCCAAGACTGAGGGAGCTGTAGTGCAATCACACAGAGTAAATATACACAAAATACATCCTAAATCCTATCCTGCAAAATATATCCTAGATTTTTACATCCGAGCTAAAGCACTCAAAGTTCCACGAGGAACACAGGCACGATAGCTTCTGTCTTTCTGGCTATCAGGAAGGTTATAACAAACTACTCTGAGGTCTATAGCCCTCAAACAAAGTTGATTTAGTTTAACACCTGCATGCCTTCAAGGATCAGGAATTAGGTAATACGGGGAGAGCACCACAGGAAAACAGAACAGATGAGAATCATCTCAGTGCAGGCTTTGGATGGTTCACAAGACAAACAGGGCTCAGGGCCGCACAAAGCAGTGTCTGCTGTGGTGGCACAGGCAGAGGCCGCAAAAGGGGGCAGCAGAGGGGAAGAGAGATGTGATTGTGCAACCGATAGCCCTGCATGTACAGGGGAGCAGGTTACATACTTAACCCCGAAGTTTTCACATTTCATAGAGCTCGAACATATGTAGATGGTGAGCAGTTTCGTTCTGCAAACTGAGGGGGATTTGGCTATCCACTAGCATAGAGAAATAGGAGAGAGCAGAACGTAGCTTCCCTGTGCCTTTCAGGACAAAGGCAGAGGAGCACGAGTTGGAACAAAAGAGGACAAAAAAGCATCCTACAACAGCTCCCATTTGCCCAAGGTGCACATCACAACCTGCCACAAGGCCGCCAACACCCAAGTTAAACATACTGCATTTGCTCTGTAAGGATCTTGATCACACTTTTGCTCCGCACATTTAATTTTCTCCTTCAGCCCCTGACTAGGCTCCCTATTTACGTCTCCCATCTAAGACTACTCAGCTGACTCTCTGCCTCCTTTTCCTCAAGTAGCCTGCAAATGCAGCGCAGTGCCCATGCCATTCAAGCACAACCTCAGAGCCAGCCAAATGGGTTTGAAATGAAGCCAGATGACTTTGCCTAGCCCCATCTCAAGCTCCTGCTTTCAATAATGTCTTTATTGCACAACATCACAACAACTTAACAGCATGAATCCTACTTCCCACGGTCCTCACTGCCAGGGCTACATGCAGGCAGAAACACCTGCTCAAACCGCTTTTTTTTTTTTTTAATTTTACTTACAACTTTCACTTGGAGTGTTCATGCCACAGGCAGCACAGCATGAGCCCACGCAGAATAATCTCCTGGCTGCCATCCAGGCAGGCACAGGGCTGAGCAGTGCCCCTGCCACGCAGAGCTTTACCCATGCCATGAGGAGGCTAACTGTCCTTAGCCACCAGCCCTCTCCTTATCAGCCACAGCTTGCTCAGGTGCTTGTGGTTTCCTCTTTCTGAAAGCAGCGCTACCAGCCAGGCCATTGCACACCTTAATTTAAGAAGCTGTTTCATGTTTTCTTGTGATGTTTCCACACCTCCACACGCAGGCCAAGGACTGTCACATGAATAACAGCACTGAGGTTACATGGCACTTTCCCTGTAGAAAACACTCAGCGAGGAAACCCACAGGCATTATTCACTGTCAACCTTTCCCACAGACTAAAATCAAGAGGTACCAGCAAGCAGTCGTGCAACTTTGCATTTTATAATGTAGCATTGTAACAAAGGAGCATGCTCAAGAACCACTACACGGAATGAGGTACACCTGCTTAACTGTTCCACGTGAACATTTTTAATTTGCAGTTGAATATTTATGCCGATTACACTTGTATCAGCTAAATCGTTTCCCTATTTAATGGAACAAAAAAGAGTAGGAATAGGATCTTTCACAGCATAAGGCATGAAACTGACCCCTCTTATACTATTAATTGCAGGCAGGAGCAGGGCTAATCTCAGGGGTTTTTTACAGTCATCTGCTCCCCCAGTTTCTAAATTGCTGTGTCCTACAGGCTCAGACCTTTGAACTATTTTGAAATCTTAATTCTTGCTGCAGCTAATAATTTATGAGTTTTCATTTCTGGTATTGAGTATTTTTCAGAGGCACTACCTTCTGCTAGCCACATTTTTGGACTCCAGCCACACAACTTGTCCAACGGAGACAAACTCCTGCGCTTTCGGGGCTCTCCATGCACCCAGCAAGTTGGAAAATGAGAGCTCCGGCAACAAAAGTACAATACATGTTATGACACAAACCATGTACCACATGGGACCAACCCCCACTGTGCACATAAAAAAAAAAAACACATGAAAGACATAGATTTGAGGTCAAATATGATGATTACAGTTCTAAGAGAATTCACTCTTCAGGCCTGGACTGTACAGCGTCTGTCAGCCTTATTTTAGTGTTGTTTTTAACCACTGTTGTCTCACCCATAAAAGGAAATGAAAGGATCTATAATTTTATCTTCTAGAGAAATACAGTGAAAAAATTTTGTTTCTTTTGAAGACATAAACCACCTGAAAAGATGAACATGCAAAAATGTAAAAGCTAGAAAATAAAAAAATCTATTTTTTTCTGAAAATGTTCAATTTTCCAGGTTTGTTTGATTATGAAAGCTTCTACACACAGATTATATAAATTACCTATGCTACATTTTTGTTTTGCAACAATAAAAAGAGCTAATTATCGTGTTACTTTTAGTCCTCTAAAGTCATGCTAATGAAAACACTAATCAGAGATTGCAGTCACTTAAAATTTCAGCCCTGGTCTGTTGTAGGTGTATTTCATTGAGCAATAAGGTTTGTAACTTTATTATGATGCAATGTGTATGAGGCAGAATTAAATCAGTTACTAATGAAATGTGATTTAAGGACTCTTGCTCCAGGTGGGTGATAATTAGGGCTTATCACAGATAGGTCTAGGAAAAGGCTGGGAAATACTTAAGCTTGTTTTGCAGCGACTTTCAGATCTTAGGAAAGGAGTGATCTTTCTATGGCCTCAGCCAGAAGATTTCTGCATACGCAAGACTGGTAACAATAAGGTTTTAAACTCAGTTGTAAATAATATGGTTATAGTAAGCCTGACAAAAGACTGCTTTAATAAATCTTTCTAGCTTAGTGTTTTTAAAGTGTAAGCTCTGATAAAAATAGTGATATGCATAGCTTGTCGGCTCAGACAACTCAAGTAATATGTTAATTAAGCAGCTGGCTTCAGATCAGCCCTGCAGAACTTGCTCTGTATGATGTCTGTTAACTTGAAATTCTGCTTTTGATAGTTGCTTGAGAACACAATAAGCAACTCAGAGTAGGTTTCCTAAGGCAGAAGGATGGTCCAAAAGGCAGTTCTCATATTCTCTCCTAGATGAAGGTTTTAATAGCTCCATGTTAACCATTAAACAGAAGGGCTGCTCTAAATATCTAAATATCATCTAAAATAATGAGTAATACTAAAAATATCAAACCTTATGAAAAGGTAGCTGCCACCCTCATAAAAATAAGTGCTTCAAAAGCAGCTAAAAGTAGAACGTAGACCATTATTTGTAAGATATTTTGTCAATATATGCTATCAACTGAAAATAAAAAATAAAATGTCTGTATGAGCAGCAAAATACCTCTCTTAATGGAGACTGCAGCTCAGATCTGGAGCAGATTCCTGCTTAAAGCCTTTCTGTGTCTGCAGAGAGCTGCTGCTTCTTTCTTTTTCTTTCCTTGACAAGGCTGGTCTCATGTTCTTCTTAAAGGAGAACTACTGCCTGTGAACTGAAAACTACAACAGCATTTAAAAAACAGCAGTTCCCCTGAACTGCAAGACTCCAGACTGGAGTTATAAGATGGGGAAACATAGCAAAACGGACTAGAGAATATAACCTCAGATGTACCAAAACACTATAGAGAATGCTTCTTCTCCCCACACCTGTTCTGATTTTAAATAACTTTTAATACAAAATGAATACAGTTTGGGTTCTTTTGTAGCTTAAAGGAATGCTTCTTGATGGGTTTCTGTTTTCCATGCATGGTGTTTATCCCGAGCAAATTCAGCCATTTTTGTAAAAAAAAAAAAAAAAAAAAAAAAAAAAAAGGCAAACCACTTCCTTCTATATTTAATCAAAGGTTTGCATATCTAAACTTCCATTGCAAATGAACAGTGAATTTATGGATTTGTTGTTTGAAAAATAACTTTTCACTCTTCTCCAGGATATATTCACATTACTTACATTACATGTGGTTGGTGGTGGTTTTTCTGGTGTGTGTGTGCTGTTTTGTTGGTTGGTTTGTTTGGTGGGGTTTTTGTTTTTTTTGGGGGTGGTGGTGGTGTTTTTTTTCCCCTAAATACTTTATATGGCTGTAAGACTCCAGACTTGAAGAGCTTTTAACATTAAGGTGTTTGGAAGCACTTTAGTGCAATTCAGACTTTTTAGCACTTCAGAGTACTGCTTGCTTTAGAGATTCAAGTACCTAATACAAGTCTGGGATAAGGAGTCATAGGAATTCATAAGCCAGCAAACACCAAGCTTACAGCTCAGGTTTGACTTCTTCTTTAATGATGTTATCTACTTATCTGCTCCCTTTGAAGTGATTTTAATTCTATTTGATTTAGGGTAAGAAAAAACAGTCGTGAGATCTGCTCCTAAGAGAAGTCCTTTAAGTGTCATGGTTCTGCCCCACATTAGTCGAGGAGTAGATACAAACAAGGTTTTGTTCTTTTATAGTACCACAATCCAGTTGGCCTTTATTTAAAAAATAAAATCAGTAATCCATGCAGAGGGCACCTCAGTCCTTTCTGAGATGCTAGCCCAGACTCATACACCTGGGGCACTGCACGACTGGTACCGTATCCAATGAAGCTGCTGAAGCCCTTGCCTCTCTTTGGCCCTAGTTCCAGAAATACCAGATGGCTGCTTTCTGTTGGGCACCTAGTGAAGGTTACAGTGCCTCCTTTCTGTAGGGGATTAGCCAGCAACAGGCAAGGGCTCAGTGCTCTCCACAGCCTGAGGAGACTCAAAGACAGTTGAGGCTGGCCAAGGACACTCGTCTTCCTGCTGAATGTATGCCACTGCACAAAAAAAAAAAAAAAAAAAAAAAAAAAAAAAAAAAAAAAAAAAAACGTGAGGCTAGAAAGAGGGAGAGATAGGGTACTCTGTATACCCTTATCCTGACTTTAAAAGAAAGCAAGCAAGCCTACTGACCTTTAAGAGCAAAAAGCCCTTGCTGCAGCTGGGGCATGAAGATGGTAAATTGACTTGAGGATAGCTGCTGTACTCAGTAATTTGTCATTCACTAGACCTGTGTATGTTTTTATCTGCCAGAAAATATAGTGGTAGCTTGAGGTTTCCATCAAGGAAAGAGGTGGAGATAGGATTACATTTGAAGTACTTGGCTGAAGTATATCCCTGTCCCACCACCAACACATCTGCACCCAGGTACACCATATTCTTGCTAGGGCTTGACTGGCAGCAAAAACAGGATTTAGCTTCTGGGAGACTCAGTTCAACAAAAGCTCAAGGTCCTGTGCTTTCCCACCTTGAAAAGGGAGTGTTATCATGTATTCAGCTACACTTCCCTGCTAGTATGTGAGAGTCAGATACACTGGTCAGTTGAACCTTTTTGGAGGATGAGAACAAAAGAGAAGGGAAAGAATGTAAGTGGAGAGAGAAGAAAAAAATTGCTTTTCCCTTGAGGTTTTTATGAAAAATCATAAAAACATTCTTCTTGCAGTCTGTGGACTACTGGGGGAAGTGACTGACATTCCCAAAGTCTCTCTTAGTCTTTACTAAGGTTAAATTTAACTCTTTTGGAACAGAAGATGTAAGTTGGATGAGACCTCAGGATGCCATCTGGCCCAGCCCCTGCTCGTGGAACAGCTAACCTCAAAGCCAGGTCAGGTTGCTCAGGCTCTTCTCTGGGTGAAGATTCAATCTCCTCCCTGAGCAGCCTATTGCAGTGCTCCCCAACTCTTCCTGTGGGGAAATTTAGGTCAGGGTGGTGCTGTTTCCTTCTGGGTTTCTAGCCTCAGACCAGCAGGATTATATAGATTTAATGAAAAGATAGTGCATCCCCTATAATGTAAGTTTAATCATGGCTTAACTACTAGGCTACTGCAAATAGTTTTGTTTGTTTCATAACTCAGATTTCTGGTGAAGGCTACCTGGAAGCTCTGTGCAGCAACACACAATCACCTGGGCTTGAGAATGGTGCCCCTCAGCAGTGGATGCCAATGGCATCCATTTGGTAGGTTGCCAGCCACTGGCAACCTACCATGCCATAACGTGCTGTCCCACCACCCACCTACCCACCTTCTGATCCAGCAGCAGCTCTACCAGCACTGTTTGGCCACACGCTGCATGCCTCTCTGCAAAGCAGTCTCGCTAGAGGCCCTGATGTCAAAAATTACTGTAGGATTTTAATGTGCTTCAAACAAGGGAATGGGGATGTGACTTCATTGAAGCTTACCTTAATTTTTTTCTTCTCCCTCCACTCCTTACAAATAAGAAATGGTTAGGACAGTTGGACTTGAGAGATTAAAATTAGTTACGTTCTAGTTAATGGGATTAGGAATTGATTGTTGCTAGAAGCTTTGTTTCTACAGGGTAGAAGAGTACCAAGGACCTAAATGTTCTGCTACAAATGTTCCCCAATGATCGGGTATGGTGGAAAACAAGGCTCAGCCTTGGACATTGTGCTGGGTGAGGGCAGTGCCAGACAAGATGGAGCTCCAAGTACTCCAGCTTTCCTAGGCCTTCGCTTGACCATCACAGCCAACAGAAAAAAAAAAAAAAAGCGTGCTAAAAGGTGCTCAAACACCCCTTGTGGCTTTGTCACAAAAGGAGGTGTAATCACATCCATTTCACATTGTTATGAATTAAACTAAAGATTTTTTACTTGACTTGTGTCCTGAGCTGTAATTTTTATGGCATATACTGTTCACTTCAGATCTTACTTGGCTGGCTTTGAATGAAAATGGGTATGTATCTTCAGGAAGGCCTAGACATGAAGACATTGTCTTCTGTGAAGATTATTATGAAGTCTCTGTAATCTATTTTCCTAGATAGCTTTTTTTTTTTTTTTTGGCAGGTTGGTTGTTTTTACACAGGAGGACATGAATACTTCACGTGCAGTCACATGTTCCATTTAATCACCTGAATTACCTAATCTTTGATATCTATTGATACCTCCCCATCCCCAGGTGCAGGTTAAGGATTTTATATTAACCTATTCAGTGAAGACTCTTGCAGAAGAGCAGCACAGCAAATGATGGTGAACTCTGAGAAAGGTTTACTACACCTCACATCCATCTTGTTTATTGTACAACACTTCTCACTTCTGTTTCTGGCAGTGGTTCAGCTCCTGATGGAAGAGCAAAGCGTTATCACCGAAGTCCCAGCAGCCTTAAAGCGCCTGGCCAAATACATGGTGCGTGGCTTCTATGGAGTAGAGTACTCCTTGGCCCTTGATGTGCTGATCCGCTACCCCTGCGTGAAAGAGGATGACTTGTTAGAGCTGCTGAAGTACGAACGCAAACAGCTGCGTACTGTTCTCAACACGCTCAAGGCAGACAAGTTTGTGAAGCTGCGCATGCGAGTTGAGACTGGCCCTAATGGGAAGAGCACAAGGCACAACTACTATTACATCAATTACAAGGTGCTGGTGGATGTGATAAAATACAAACTGGACCACATCCGCCGGAAGATAGAAGCGGATGAGCGGGATTCGACTACCAGGTCCTCTTTTAAATGTCCGTCTTGCTCCAGCACCTACACGGACCTGGAAGTCAATCAGCTCTTTGATGTATTTACAGGTTGTTTGATTATATTGCTTATTTGTTCTTATCTTGAAGAATAACAGTGATAACATGAAATTGGCTCCTGTGGGAACTTTGCATTGAAAGTAGGTTTGTTAGGATATACTTTTTTTTGCTGGTGGGAGCAGCGCCTGGGACAGGAGAAGCTGGGAGGTGAGGGTAAGAGGAAAATCTCTCTTTGTAGAACAGGCCAAGCAAGAGGAAATAATCTTGAGTGTAAGAGGTGGGGCTGGGAATCTGATACAGGCCTCATCTTTTCTAGGAACAAGACATTTAACCTGGGTTAAAACTACTCATCCACCTTGTGAGTCCCCTTTCCTCAAATGGAAATGAAAACTGTACTCATCTTATTCTGTTCTGAGTTTGTTAGTTAATCTTTGTGTCTTCAGTCTTTCTGACGGAAGAGCTGGATAAAATGGCTAAAACAGTTTGCAGCCACCTACTGCAATAAACATAGTGCAGGTCAGCAGCAGAGGAGAGGTGTCCTATCACTGCTGTCTGTACTGGAAACAGAGAATTTCAGGCTCCTTGCAGGGCAAAATCAGGCATCCATAGAAGATAAGGCATCAGAGCTCAGGGGGTTCTCTTCTCTAAAATCAAAATAACTAGAGAGCTCTCTTTCAAAATTAGTTAAAATGGCATCATATTGCAATATATTACTCTACAGCTACAGTGCTAACATCTGGGTCACAGCATCTAGAAAGGAAGCCAGAGCCAGGGAAAATGAACAATACTTTATAATGACTAACTTGAAATTTCAAAGGTCAAGTTAGTATACAGTCAGTTAGCAAACCATTGCTTTGCTCTCAGTGCTGGGACTGTGACAAGCTACTGAAATGCAAACATTTCAGTGGTGATTATATTTTAATGGAATGCGTTACTTTAATTTTGAGACATAAATGTAGGTTTTAGCATATGTTTTGACCAAGTCTTTTTTGAACTTTAAACTTTGAACTAAAACCAACATAGGCTATTTATGCTTGCAAATGTCTTTTCCTACATTCATGCAAAAACATGAGATCAGAAAAGGAGGAAAAAAAAACTTACTGTCTATTGTTACTCCATATCTAGCCAACTTCATTTTTCCCCAATATAGCTATTTCTCTCTTGCATAGCAAGCATGTGAATAGCAGTCTTCAAAAACAAACAAAAACCTTGAACTTGAGTTCCTGTGGATGATATGAACAAATGCATAAAGTCTAGGAAGGTCAGAATATTTTGGAAACTGTCCAGGCTGTGGATTTAGCATGTTACTGCATCCTATGAATGTGATTTCCAATGTTGACAACATTGCAGAGACTTTCCGCTGCACTTACTGCAACACTGAAGTAGAGGAAGATGCTTCAGCGCTTCCTAAGAGAGATGCGCGGACCTTGCTAGCAAAATTCAATGAGCAGATTGAACCTATCTTTGCACTACTGCGTGAGACTGAAGATATTGTTCTGCCATATGACTTGCTGGAGCCTCAGCCAACAGAAATCCCAGAATTATCAGAAAGGTATAAACACAACTCTCTATCTCCTACTCAAAACAAAACCACGCAACAACTTTCCTGTTGTAAAATCTTTGAAATACCTAATCTGCAGGCTACTTTGACTTTGCTTTCTTCAGTAGCTACTGTACATGACTATAAACTGCTTGAATTATCTATGGCATTCTAAGTTATGCATTTATAGTCTTATTTTTGCTCCTTTTTTGTTTCAAGGAGTAATTTTCCAGACTTCTCCTTTGGTTAATATTGTTCATAGCCCTTCCTGTGCAGAAGTAATGCTACTCTAATAGTATGCTTCATCCAGAGATGCATTACTGAAGAAACTATACAAAAATCAATGGTTCAAAATCGCATGCCTCTGTTATGAGGCGATGGGGAATGAAAATTATTTTAAAGTAGAGTGAATTTAACGCTAGGCAGCTAACAAAACTTTTTTTTTTTTAACTGGGAATTGGGGGTCTTGCTTGTATATAATCTCTCCAAAATGGATAACACTTCGTTCAGCTTTGATCAGAAGGTATGTTCAAGTGTGCTGGAACCCTGTGGCAGACCTGAAAAATGGGCCACCAGAAGTTCCTCGTTTGGCAACATGTATACTCAAAACTTAGTTATTGATGTCCAAGATTCTGAGCCCAAGAAGAAAAAGAGAGAAAAAGCAACTAAAGAGCAACCTATCTGGATGTCACAGAGCACTGTGGAAGGAGCAACAACAGTCACCAACGATACTGCTGGTAAGCTTTGAGCATTGGCAAATAATTCAATTCAGCAGCTTTACTACAATTAAATATAGATTTCCTATAGGAAAATCTAATGAGCTTAGTTTAGAAATACAGAATAAGCCTTTAATTCTGGACCAGTGTCTATTAAAACCTAGTTTCTGAAAAATTATTCTTTAGGCTGGTTTAGATAGCGTTCCTAAAGCCACAAGTTAGCCACCCACTCTGAAATGTTCTGGCTCTAACCATGTGGTACCAGTGCTATTAACTTCTAAAGCAGAAATACCTGCACTTGAGAAAATTCTAAAGGAAGGGTTTAAAAAAAAAAGAGTAGAAAAAAATATATTTTCACAGGATGGCTGTGTGTAACTATAAAACTATTGATACCTCTAATGTATTATGTATTAGGAGTAAATGCTTCTGAAGAAACTGAAGAAAGTAATAAAGAAACTATCCCTGAGAATGAAATCATCAAGACTCTTCTGATCCATGAATCCAAGTCACTGTCTAGCACAGACTGTGCTCCTGTTGTCAAAAGCAAACCACCCGAATCAGGCAGTGACACTAGCGAGGCTGAAGATGTCAAGCACTCAAGAACAGCATTAACAGAAGTAGGAGGCAGCAACTTTGAACAAGAGGAGGAACAGGAAACTCTAAATCCTGTTTTAATGGTAGCTGGTCAGCCTTACTCGTACAGTGAAGTTAGTGAAAATCCAGAGCTTGTATCTCTCATGACAAATGAAGAGAGAGAAGCTTATATAAAGGTAGGACAAGAAATGTTCCAGTCTGTCTTTGAATAAATACTATTATACTGAATATGCAAATGCGTAGAGTAAGGAAAGATTTCTTTTTAATTAAGACAAAATTAGTTTAAGTTCTGGTCTTAAATTTACCATTAATGGGTTAAATTTTGTTTGAATTCCTTGCTGTTATGCAAGATAGCACAACTAAATGCTACCTGTAGTAGCCAACTACAGTTCAGAATACTAGCAGTCTTAATGCTTAGACTGTGTGAACGCTGTAATCAGGGGTTTTGGAGCATGAATCATTCCAGGATACAATGGAATACAATGATCTGATGAAAATAAAGTTTCAAAAGCAATGTCACAATCTCTTAAGAAATCAATTATTGCACCTTTCTCCTAAAAGTAGCAGATAGTTCTGTAGCAAATATGAAACAAATTCCACCGTGATTTGGTTTCGTTCTGTACCAGTGCATCCTATTGTTTTGTTGGGTCATTCACCATACAGATATACTGTTGTAACAAACGTTACACAGCAACTTTCCTCTAAGCAAAGAGTTGCTACTAAATTTTGTTGGCTATACAAGAGAACCAGCTCTGGTATATTAACTCTCATCTTAATTATCTGAATACTTTAGGAACAGTTCTGTGAAGCAGTAAGTACAAAGTGATGAAGAGTACAATGGAATTCAGAATCTTGAATAGTTTCAGGAAAAGGGCTGTTCCCATTTCACAGATGACTCTTTTTCTTTACTGAAGGCTGTAGAGCAGGTGTGACCTGCAAGACAGCCATTTAGTCAGTCACCCTAGCAGCTGCCTTCCCCATTTTTTTCAACATGCCTATATTGAGTGGTGTACTACATCATTAATTTTGGTCCAGCTTGATAAGCAAGCAGTTTATCAACCAGAAAGCTATGCTTAGAAGTCTTTCCATGTCTCATTCATATTCTGCCCTTATTTTAAGCAAGACCCTTTCTATGAACACTGAAAAAACATGTTCTACCAGGGAGATTTAGGTTGGAAATTGAGACATTTCTTCTCAGAAGGAGTAGTCAGGCATTGGAACGGGTTGCCCAGGGAGGTGGTGGAGTCACCGTCCCTGGGGGTGTTCAAGGAAAGGTTGGACGTGGTGCTTGGGGACATGGTTTAGTGGGTGACATTGGTGGTAGGGGCGTGGTTGGACCAGATGATCTTGGAGGTCTTTTCCAGCCTTAATGATTCTATGAACTGGACTATATAGGAGTAGAAGATGCACCTTAAATCCTTCGGTAAATCTACTCGTTTAGCAAGGAATAATGAAAACAGAATACAGGGCTACAAACTGAAGCACAATAGGTTCTGTCTGAACATCAGGAAATACTTCTTTACTATAAGGGTGACTGAGCACTGGAACAGGTGGCCCAAAAGTTGTAGAGTCTGCCAAATAGGAGATACTTGAAAGCTGTCTGGATGCGGTTCTGAGCAACTGGCTAGAGGTGGTCCTCCTTGAGCAAGGGGGTCAGACAATTTGGTCTCCAGCAGTACTTCTTAACCTCAGCCATTCCGGGATTCTGTAAAGAAATGGTGGAGAGAAATATGAACAAAAACGCTGAAAGTAAATAGATTAGCATAGAGAGAATTGACTTACACAGTGTCAGAGGCTAGGAGAATTGTGAGAGGCTTCCCTCTTCATGTGTCACTCTCATGACAGAGAAATACAACCACCATTGAAGTTTTTTCTATTAAAAACTTTGTATCTTTATCTCATTTGAAACTAGGTGATGTTGATTATCTTTCTCCTGTCTGGCATGACTCACTAAATGGGGGCTAGCTTGACATGCAGCCCAGCATCACATCACTTTGAGCAGTGAAACAAGTGCAAGAGCTATTTCAATTTTTGTTAGGCTGCTTAAAAAAAAAACAACACTCCACCACGACAGAAGACTTTACACCCTCCCCCCCAAGCTTACTAACAAAATCTAAGACAAAAATGCTGTTTCTGTAGAGAAATTTGATGTTATTTTGGAGTTGTAAAACAGTGTATTTTAGATGGACATTTTGTAACTAAGATTTCCTTAATCAATTACAGCTCACAGAACAGACACTATAATACAAGAGCCCTCTGCAATGTTATACACAAGTCGCATACATATGTAATCATTATACAATAAATATATGAACTTTTAAAGAATTTGTTACAAGTTGGCTTATTTCTTATGCTTGATTACTATTACCTCTTTCTTTCCTCAACACATCATCTTCCTGATTTCCATGGTTGTCACTGTGTTATGATGATCAGGGGGCTGCAGCACCTCTCCTGTGAAGACAGGCTGAGGGAGCTGAGGTTGTTCTACCTGGAGAAGAGAAAGCTCCAGGGAGACCTTACAGTGGCCTTCCACTGCCTAAGAGGGCCTACAGGAAAGCTTAGGAGGGACTCTGTCAGGGCATGTAGTGACAGGACAAGGAGTAATGATTTTAGACTAAGAGGGTAGATTTAGATTAGATGTAAGGAAGAAATTCATCACTGTGAGGGTGGTGAGGCACTGGCACAGGTTGCCCAGAGAAGGTGTGGATGTCCCATCCCTGGAGGTGCTCAAGGCCACCATGGATGGGGCTTTGGGCAACCTGATCTGGTGGGAGGTGTCCCTGCACATGGCAGGGGGTTGGAACTAGATGGTCTTTAAGGTCCCTTCCAACCCAAGCCCTTCTATGATTTTTAGGGTCTTTACTATTTTCAGCTTCTTCAACCACAAGGAGCATTCCTCAGTTCCATCCATGAAATTTGAAAACAGAGCATTTAATCCAGAAATTGCAACTGAAGACTTCACTTCTGTGTTATACCAAGCTTCTTTATTGTCCCTGAAGGTGCTAGAGCAAGATCCCCTGCAAAGAGCTGTCCTGAGTACAAAGACTTCTCTTTAAAAGAGTTGTTCCCTGCTACACCCACCACCTGCAGTGACATCATTTCTACTGGCATGACCACAGCTCAGTATTCAGTTCTCTAAGAGTATTGTGAGGTACAGTGCTGGTGTTGAATATATCTAGAATAAGCACTCCTTTTTCTACCTTGTCTCATTCAGAATTATATTTAATCAATACTTCAGTAAGTCTAGACTTCCTTCCTTAATTTTGACACACATTATAGTAGACAGCTGTTCCTTAAGCATAATTTTATGCTTCAACATTAACTACCGTAGCAATTTTAATCTAACACTGCCAACCACTGTCTCATTTCCAAAGTTACAATGGAGTTTAAGCATATTTCTTCAACTGTAATTTGACTCCTTGTCCAAGCAAACCCAGTTGCACACCTGCACTATCCCTCGGTCTCAGTAAGAGTTCATAATTTTTTATTTTATTTTATTTATTTATTTATTTATTTATTTTTACAGAATCCAAGCAAATACTACTGGATGACACATTTTGGTGAAAATTTCATCACCAGAGGTAGGCCAAATCCATTAAAAGGTATTATTCATACACAGCATTCTTGAATTCTTGCCCTGGAATGATTTGGGCTCATTCTGTTTCTTGAGTTTAAAGTTCGTCTAACACATTAACCAAACTTTCGTCTTAAATAGGGCACAAATCTTCTTGTTCTATCTATGTCCTCTTTCAAGTCTACTGATTCCTGTGTTAAGTTAGTGATTAAAAGCTTTCATTTTTGCTTCATTTTCATATTGTGACAACACAAACCTGTATTTCCCTTGTCCTCTGCATACAGTATCACCATGAGTTTGAAGCCTGCACAGTAAGTAGATGTTGCTGTTACAATCATACCTCTCTTCTCCAACCTGCCATTTCAAAATCCACTCTCAAAACCTGGGGAGACTCAAAACAAAAAATAACATTTAAACTATTCTATTCAAACTTCAGGCTATTTCAGGCGTATTTAGGATTATCACTAAAATGTCTCCTTTAGCATATAGCCGTATTATAGAACTAACCGAAACTGAATTTATGATTTTTTTTTTTTTTTTTTTAACTATTTTGAGAAAAGCTTTGCCCTAATTTAAGGTAAACAAGACCTCTACATTGGAACAGACACACTGAATAAGCTATATCATAAAACTAAGCTAGAAATAATGTTAGAAACTCTGATGCAAGCAGGAATATTAAAGAATAAAGTTTTTCTTCTGGTTTAGTTTTCTAATCTACTTTTCTACAATCTTAATTCTGCTTCTGCTACAAGACTTCATTAGTTGCTGACTTTACCTGTGCTTTTAACAGTAACTTCAATTGTAATTTCCTAAATTTCTTCCTTTCTACATGAAAAGCTTTCACAAGGTCAAATACTTTGGGAACAAATTCTAGAGATATTCAGCTGCAGCATTACATGCAAAAGGATACAAAAATTTTCAGCCAAGTTTATCCTCCTTCATGTTGAAAAGTGCGGAAGTGGAAATGTAGAAAAACAGATGGTTTCTACAGTTAAGTACAAAAACAGGGTATCTACTTCACCTCAGAGCACTGTGCTGAAGAAGATTAATTCCAAAGGACATGAACAGGAATATATATATATATATATATATATATATATATATATATATATATATACAATAATATATATAATATAATATAATATATAATATAATATATAAAATAATAATTTATATATAATATAATATATAACAATAATTTGTATATATTATATGTATATTATAATATATATGTTATATATGTGTGTGTATATATATATATATATATAAAATGCATACATTAAACATAAATATTTAACAGGCCAGCTATACTTAGGCTTTAAGGCGATGTAGAGATACATACTGTATCTACAAATCTTATTTGTAGATGGAGAAACTTTGTGGGATGAGGATTTCTAGTCCCAGGAACATTAGCAGTATTTCTCTGAACAGGAGTAGCAAAGTGCTACAAGCAGGCCTACACTTAAGTCAGTTATCTTCCAACAACAAACTCTGCATATCCTTTTATAAGTCAGAGGAAAATTTTTCAAAAGACAAATTTACAGACAAGTCCAAACTTTATTTAAAACTACAATTTTGAACAATTTTAAAATTACTAAACAAGTCACAATAAAAAATAAAAAAGATTAAGACAGAAAAAGAACAGTGCAGCAAAACTGAATAAAAGAGGATTCAGTTCCAGCTGTTCAAACTGCCACAGGCAGAAGTTAGCATACCTATCCCTAAAAGGCAGAGTGTCAAAAACTATTTTACATTTTTATACACTTTCAGAATTTGTTAAAGTAGTGATCTTCCATATGCATTTGTATACATGGAGTTTACATATGCAGGTATCTTCGGATCATTTTCACACACTTTGAGCTCCAAAAGTTTCTGTAAAATAAAAGCATACTCATTACTGCCTAGCAACTACTAGGCATTGAACACAGCTCTTGACCACACTTCATCTCCATCTAAGTATCCATTATTTATTATTATACCCTTGATGAAATATTTGATCCTCACTTCTCCTTCACAAGTACTTTGAGACACAGCCTACTTAAACAGCTACAGATATCCCACATACACAGACGAAGAATGTCTTAGTTGCTAGCTACCGATTTTCTGTGACGAGGCATTCTTATCCAGACCATTTCTGCACCATGCACCTGTATTCACCAGGCTGACATGACAGACTTCTGTTACCTTAGCTATGACAAACAAGAGTGATGATGGGCACTGCATGAAATGGAAGGGAAGATGTTTTTTCCACCACACTAATCTGGAAAATCTTATGCTGCCATTACAAATGCAGTAAAAAAAAAAAATGTTTTTGTCAGCTTAGAGTGTTTGAAGAACTGGGACTAGCTACACTAGCAGAAACCTCCTACCATAAGAATACTCAGTTCATGCATTTACACACGCTTTCCGTTAAAGAACTATGAGCCCAACAATGGAACAGAAGACTGATACCATAAATTGTCACAGCATCCGTATCACGTTACAAGAAAAACAATTTTGACATATATTGCCATGAAGTTTTTGGAGCTGCAGAAATAGTTTCATGAAAGCAACAATGGAAATCTTTATTACTGTCGCACACGCTAAAGAACTTTTTCTACCTCATGGCATGGTTTATATCAAAAACATTTTCTTTTCTCTTAAGAGATATTTTACTTTCCCAAAAAGTCTCTAGAGCTTCCCTATTACAAACACTGAGCAATCTGTCAGCAGATTTTATTAAGCATTCATATACTAGCAATTAAATCAGATAATAGCAATTAAAATTTAATATATTAAACTCAAGCTTATATAACAAAAAATAAAAATGCTTTTAATAAGTTTTAAAAACATGAAGTTACACTGTGCATTTTAAATGTTAATTTTTATGAGTTTTAGGCACAGAATCTAATGGAAATATACAGAAGGGACATGAAAGGCAAAACCCTTCATATCAATGCATTATTTGCCAATGCATGATAATATAAAAGGATATGCTTTCTGCACCACTGTGATTTCTTACTTCAGCCAATGATAACAAGATATGTAAATTCTAAGGCCATTTCAGAATGTTTTCCCAATATGTGGAGATGATTTAGAAAATAATCCTTACCTGGTTCTTTCAAAGTTTGAGCATCTCCTACTAATTCTTCATCTTGGGCTCTACCTCCATCCAGTAACTCGTCAGACAAACTGTTGGTTTGGGCCTCTGATGCTATTTTCTTCATTAAATCTGCCTTTGTAACGGATAAAGCAAAACTCAGAATTCTAGATAATTCTTACTGTTGTCTTGATGATAATCAAGACATTTAAAGCATGCACTTCTAAATAACAACAAAAACCAGCAAAGTACCTCTGAATAGACTGCAAGTTTAAGGGGCAAGTCTTCAACTTTCACAAAGTCATCCTCATCAGATTTTTGACTTATATTTCCAGAACCAGCTTCCTGTTAATAAAAATAGTGACATTTAGTGCCACTGTTTTATTTTCACTCCAAAACTAGAATTTTTAACATTTTAAGCAGTACATCAAAAAGAAATGCCCACATCAGATTTGCAGATGACAACTAAACGAGACTGGAAACAAGAAATAACACTGAAATAAATAAAAAAACCTAATTTTTCTTAGATGTATCCCAACTGAATTATACGTACATATTCATTCACTAATACAGGTGACTCTGTATCAGGACTGCCAGCCACGGAGCTTTCAGAACTTCCAGCAGATGACTTGTTTACTACACATGCTGTATCTAGCTTTTGAGTCTCATTTCCTGGTAACGATGAGCTTGTTTCTTCTGTTTTCACACTGGCTGTTATAAATGATTCTGGGGTGTTGACTGTTGAAGGTGGTGTGTTCTCCATGACATTGAGGTAATGAGGCAAAAGTGTAGCTGCATCTTGTTCACCTAAAACCATAAAACTTCATTTTAACTAGGTAGAAATGGTAAAAGATTGAGTGTATAAAAGACACAGATTATCTTTTTTTCCTTAAACAAATTAAGATTCAAAGCTACAAATAAGCAATGAAAGTGAATTAGTCCCTCAGACCCACACAACTTACTGAAATAAAACATGAGTTATTTGTTCTTAAAGAGTGCCATACACTACGGTATCAGCAATAATCATAGGACAGTATCTGATTTAAAAACTTCTGACTTGATAAAGCATTTTTTATTTTTTAAAACCAACTCCAGAACTGTAAGGCCTACTGTTAAATACACAATCTAGGTATAAGGAGATTCAGAACAATAAATCCCCTAACATTTTGACACATTCTTGTGTTGATGCTGAATCTATTCAAATTCTGCTTTTAGTCTAAGAAAAAAGACAAAACCCAAAACCAGTATTTGCAACAAAAGAACACAGGAAAAGCAGGAGATCACAGCTAGAAATAACATCCATACCAGTTGGCTGTGTTTTGACACAGAAAACAATTACTCAGTTCTTAATCAGTTACAACCCAGCATAAATCTTTAAAATATAAAATTATTTCGATTGCTAGTAAATGACAGTAGCAGGAAAAAAACACATACTAGACAAATCCAAACGTCAGAATCATGTAATAGACACACTATACAGCTACAATTGTCAGTGGCTGCAGCAATTACTTGAAATTCATTTAAATGTTAAACATGAAAAACTGTAACGCACCCACCTGTGTAAGATTATTTCAAGCTTCCTCTTTAAAAGATTTGCTGCATTTATATCAACACAGATGTATTAAGTCAAATGACATGGTATCATGAGAAAAAACAGCCCAATAAACTCTTGCAAGTTTGATCATCTTCCTCTTAATTACATATATCACAGACACTGCCCCAGATAATTCTCACAGTATGCAATTCATATAGAATTGTTAATCTCTCAATTCATACTGGTCTTACCTTTCACATTAGCAGATTCTTGTTTGGATGACATGGTATCGCTGCCTTTTGTTTTATTCAGTTCTTGGTTTGGAGTCTATTGGAGAAGGTAAAAATGAATTAGAACAAGTTCTACCAACCAGTTTTGTAGCTTATTGCATAATTCACTCTTCCTTGGTAATCAAAAACACATTGTACACTTGTTCAGTGTTTTTGTCTTACCTAGCATGAAATAAAAATATTAAGTTCTACTCTTGGAAATAGAATTCAATCAGTTGGTCAACCACACTTTAAGAAACTATTAATACTGATACATGTGTTTTATCTGAACTTTTTTTTTTTATTATTCTTTTGCTATAGTAGTTCCCGAATAAACCTTCTGATTCCACTGGAAAGACCTACTGTTTTAGCTTTTAAGGCACAAAATGCTCTATAAATTGCCTAAATGTTAATAGCTTTGAGTAAACCAGAGTTTCAAGAGACTCAAAACTCCATTTTGTTAATTCTTTGCATGTCAGTAAATAAGTCTCCAGAACCAGGTCACACACAACCAGGTGTTTTTAAGGAAGCTAACAATGAAATGGCAATAACAGCCAATAACATTTCACCATTGTTCTGGAAAAAATACTACATACCTTGTAAAAAGGAAAGACAAATCAAAGACATGTTAAAATACAAATGTCAATGTCTTCTGCAAATGAATGCCCAATAATTATCTTGATGTCAGCAAGCACAGAAGAAGAAGTTAACAATGTAAAACTTTTTTTTTTGATAGTTTACCTTTCCTATTGCTTACATTTTCTCTCTCCAACAGCAGACTTAAACACGTGTGTGTGTGTGTCCATCCATTCTGGGATCAACTATTCCAGTAATAAATTTAGGCAGACAATGAGTAGTAAGCTTTTTTTTTTTTTATGTAGGTTTCATTGGTTTCATTTCATCTCTTGCATTGTTTCTCTACCTTTGTCAGTATGAAGTGTGCTACAATATATTTTTCTGAAAAGTTACGCACTGACTTAGCTTTCTTGTGTTGTGTTTACAGCTTAGGTGATACCTGTTCATTTTCAGTTGCTGTTTCACTGCTCGCTTGTAGTGATGTCTGCACATCAACAGGTCCTTCCTCAAATTCTATTTCTTCATCTTCATTCTCATCTTCTCCACTGCCATAATTAGTCAGAGCTTGGGTTTCTGCTTTTGATAAGCCTAAACGTAAATCAACATAAAACCGCCTTCATATTGGATTTACATATTAATATAGCTTGCTGTATTTTCTCAGTAAGAACTCTTACTGATGCATCTGAAAGAGTAAGATGGCTGCAAAATCCAAATCCCTTGAGGGGATTTACCGCAGTCATCACTTACAACTCTAAGGTCAAAACATTCCTTTAAATTACAATCCAGTGATGACATACTTTCCAATATTCGTATGCTCCACATGAGCCATATTATCAAAAAATACTACTGTGTTAGTGTGAAATATTTCACTTATTAAACAAATTGGTGTTCAGAATGTAAGTAGGGGAAACCAAGACATGAGTTGTTGGTGTTTGACGAACAGGACAGAAATGATTAAAAAATATGCAAGATTATTAAAAATATGAAAAATAAGCATATTCAAAAATCATCATTTAACTGAAAAGTTGCATAGAATTTTAGCAGCTTTCACATTATTCAGCTCAAAGCTTGAGAAACTTCAAGTTTGAAGCAGGATAGGCAACTTAGCAAGCTATGAATATGATTCCAACATGTGCTTCTACAAGATGCAGTAATTACAAAAAGCAAAAGCTCCTCTTATTGGATTGTTTAACCCTTGACAAGGTATTAGTAAATACCGTACTGGAAAACTTTCACTGGGAAAGACCTGACTAGAAAACCTTTGAAGGAAGGTGTTACAAAGCAGCACTTCATGAAATTTCTGTTGTAAAATTAGCTAGTCAAGACCACGGTGAAAGCACTGACTAACGAGCTATAAAAAGCACTTACTTATAGCCACTGGGGCACTTTCACTTTCTTCATCTTCCTCTTGGTCAGAAGCATCAGACTTCATGCTTTCAGGAACTTCATTACCATCATACATTTCTGAGCCCTGTGCTTGTTTCACTGTTTCAGTCTCATCCTTGTCCTAGGAAAACAAAGAATATTGTGTGATTTCATGTTTGTTTATCTACAGATTAAGTTCTGGTTCCTGCAAAGAATCACCTTTTCCCCCCACCTCAAAATCAAACACCTGCAGGCTAAAAGCTAATTTTTAAGTAGGACATAAGGTTTGAAATGAATTCTGCAAAGGTATTTCAGAAACAGAGCATCAGAACCTACTAAGATAGGTCATACACCATTCAGACATAGCCATAAAGGACACCATAACTGATTATTTCATTATCTGAAAAGGTGACTTTCTAGCTTTAAGCATTTTTCCTTCAGTCAGGTACTTCGTTAACATGAGGAGGTGAGAAACACTTGCATTGTTACTGTCTAGTGGTTTCTTTTCACTCCTAAATGACTTCTAGTAGATATTAGGAATATTCCCTAATGCTTCTTTTAATTTCTTTGACAAGAGCTACTCAACAGTTCCTCTGCTAAATGATTTGCTAAATACCTTCAGTGAGAAGTTTCTGCTCAGTCTATATGAACTCAAGATAAAGCCCTGAGTTTGACTCCAAATCTAATCTTGCAGGACTCTCCTACATGAAAGCAATCGAAACAAGCAATATATAGATTCCCACTTTTACTTCCTAAGCAGTATGACAGAAGCTCTAAACCCTATAAGAAAGCACTGACTCTAGGCCTATACATATGCATATGACATCTAGGAAAGCATTCAACACTATTTTAGTGCGTCACATATATCTTATTCTTGGTTGGAAAAACCCAAACATTCCAACAAAAACCCAAAATTTTAAAAACTCCTCCTCTACCCTAGCACAATGATTTTTAGTGGTTTTCCAAACAAACTTAAAGGAAAAAAAAAGGAAGATGATTTAGCTCCTAACGTTTAGTAACTCAGAGAGCACACAAAGCAACTCCAAAGATCTGAACTATGTGCCCCAATGCAGAACATCTGTCTTCTCTTTAGGATGAAAAATAATTAATTGAATAACAAAAAAGAAAATGCCCATTACTAAAAATAGCTGAGCACCATCTCTATTTACTGCCCTCGTTACTTCATTTTTCAAGGAATGACTGCATTCTCAGTGCTTTGAGCCCCAGATCAAATCTGGTAATAAGATAACTTTGGATTTTTTTTTTTTTCCTCAAACATAGAAAACGAATATTAAAATGAAAAGAAAGTTCCTACCCTAAAGCAAATAAAGCACCACAAACTACTCCATTTCAGTCATGTAACAGTAAACATGAACTTGGTTCTTTTTAGACTCTACATAAAAGTTCACCAGTAAATAAAAATAGTATCTTTAATGCTGTCTTTGTTGATCTGACCGCACTTGTTGAAAGATAACAAGATACTGTTTTGTAAGAAATGCAGTGTTTACACTGACAATGGCTTTGCAGTAGTAAATGGAATAAAAACTAGAACGACTAAGGAACCAATATCCAAGTTATGTTACCGAAGGCATATGATAACAGAGACTTACTGATGAAGACATTTTTTTTGTACTTATTTTCCAGACTGGCAACTCAAATTATAAAAGGGAAGTTATAATTTACTTTGATAAAGTAAATCACTGGAAATAACATAGGAAAAAAAAAGCAAGATGTTTAATAAATTTATAAACACTAAGAAATGGGCAGCTTACAGCTACTGGATTTATATGATAGCAAACAGTAAGCCTAAGTCATCTGTGAAATTATCTGATGAATAAAGACAGTTCAGAAGCATAAACATACTTTGTCCTCATCGATATCTTCAGCAGATGAACAAACATCCACCTGGAGACCTTTTTTTTGCCTAGAAGAAACACAAACTGTCTTCAATTCTACACTGAAATAACTTTGAAATACTGAACCAATCTAAGGCTTCAGGGAAGGCTGCCTGAAATGCAGTCTTCCCAAGAACTGCTATCTGGCTAACTGGGGTAAGCCATGGGGAATTCTATACTTTGAGATGCTTGCACAGATGTCTTCACAATTTTAGAGTTGCAAAATATTGCGAGAAGTATGCTAGACCTTTTTCTTTTAAAAAGCATGTGTACACAAGCTATTTCTCTAGACTGTTGTTGAATCTTACTTAACCTATAGAATTAGGTATGCCACCTCTAATCAAGAAAAAGAGCTGTGTTTTTCAGCACGGAATCTAAAACCGGTTAGTTTACTTGACTCAAGACAGTCACAAAATAGAGTAAAATCAGTTGTGCCTGTATCAGGATCCTGGATCTGAAAGCTGTGAGAAGACTATATAGAGATATTTGTGTGATCTGTACAAAATATCCAGGACCTACCAGTTCTGGCTCACCTCAGGCCCCACTGAATCTGAACTTATGTCTCAGCAACAATGCAGACACTGACTTTAACCCAAATTCACTGACTTCCAGGAGATGAGAAGAAATGACAGATCTAAGTTGGCTCCATGCATTCTTATGGCATGGTATAAACCAATCCTTTACGTAAGAGGATCCAAGGACCCACTTCAGATAACACAGGAAATCTCTCTCAATTCAGATCATCTCTTAAACTGTGGAGCCGCTTATAAAGAAGCCAATTTCACACTAGCTATCGTACTGACACATCTAAGTTGAGCTTTACTGAAATTAAGTTGATGCTATGGCTAAAACCAGGAGTTCATAGTTGAGGACAGATTCACAGTATCTTCTGTTGTCATTTTAAAGTATGA
This sequence comes from Cygnus olor, assembly GCF_009769625.2. Classification (NCBI taxonomy): domain Eukaryota; kingdom Metazoa; phylum Chordata; class Aves; order Anseriformes; family Anatidae; genus Cygnus; species Cygnus olor. Next base: position 18,435,593 of record NC_049172.1, on the reverse strand, counting down.
ATGACCTCATGGATTATTTTTTTTTTTTGGTGTTTATTTCTAAAAGAAAGCTGAAAGGACTACACAAGAAGAAACACTGAGGTAGATACACAATTAAGTTAAGAGTTATATGAACAAGACCTGTTTTAGCGTTTCTTTTGTAACCAGCTTGCATAACTAAAAAAGTTATGTTTGTAAAAACTGCAGGACTGCAATAGGAAAAAGTCACAAGACATCTTTAATACTGTAAAGGGTGACAAAAGCAACTAAAAACTGCGTTGTTAGAGCAGAATATGTAGTACATTCTCACATATTTCCAAAGATATATATACATATATATATATATATATTTTTTTTTTTTTACCCTAATTCCAGGAAGCCATACATGGTACATATGCCAACTAGCCAACTGTTTGATGAATACCTAGCTCTAATAGTGTTATAAAAAGATGGTGCCTGACTAAGCTACTGCAAGGAAAGCTGTAGGAATAGCTGAAGACATGATGAACCAGGACACCTGTATGTCAAAATACTTAATTTGACTACTTGATGGCTCCAGATATAAATACTATTTCATCACTCAACTATTCTGCCTGACGTACTCATATAGCCATTAAAATACATTTCCCATTTATAAAGTCTACACAACTAGACATCTGTAGCAGAGAATCAATAAATTATGACCACACAGAAAAACCACACCACAACCACCACCCATATATACAACATATGAAACTCAGTTAATCTAACAAGTTTAGGAAATACAGACATCTATGAAACTTAGAAAAGCTAAATTAAAAAAAATAAATAAAACTAACCTCTTTAGCATAAGACTGTATCTCTTCAGTTGTTTCTATTTTTCTTTTACACCTCTGCTTTACAGAAATACTGTTGCTGTCCAAGTCTTGCATGAGTTTAAAGAAGGCTAATTCATTAAATAACACCTCAGAAATCTCCACGAGAAGATCTTCCCCACAATCTTTTAGTTTTCTACCAGCAAATTTTGCCAGTGAATCCTACGAAGAGAAATAATACTTAAGTTTTTGAAACAAACTTTCAAACTTCAAAGACTAAGTACCTGCCATATTCTTAACTCTAAAAATTAGTTAAGTATTAAAAATAAAATTACAAACTCTTATAAACAGGTTTAGTGTTTTAAACACTTTTATGTAGAATCTCTAGTACCATAAAACAGAACTTATCAAATTACTGATTCAATCTTCATGCTTGTAGAAAAAAAAAACAAACAGTAATTACTGATTTTCAGAAAATCACAAGGGCTATCACCAGAGTTGTAAAATACTGCTTTAGGGAATCTGGTTTTAACTGTTGCTGATTATCCAAATTGCAATATAGTATTGCAAAACAATATTGAAAAGCTACTAACCTGAAGTATACTACCAAGTTGCTTATGAAAGAACTTCACGAATTCTTTACTTTCATCATTCTGTTGTGTAAGAGTCAAGACCATACGTCTTACTGATGTCAGCAATTGAGAAGAGCATACTTCATCCATGTGTTCCTAAATATGACAGGATAAGCTTAGTTACCACTAAAAAAAGTCAGCCCTCACCTCAAATATTGAAATTAATTTATTAAAAAAAATGCACTCGAGGAATCGTACTGCAGGAATAGATTGCTTAGGTTCTAGCTCCCCTCACAAACCAAACGAACACAATTATAGCAGCTACCATACTTCATTAATGACTGATCCACCATGACACACAAACTATCTCACTTATACGTCCAATACATACTAATGTACTGGATGTATGTGTCATCTTTTAACATTTGTACAATTGTATTAGTTACTGTGTTACATGTGTATGAAAGTGTACGCTAAGATACCTACTGCTGTAAGCTTCTTTAAAATTGCAAACAAAACAGAAGCCCTCATGCACTGAGGTGGTGGCATGTCAATCATACAGAGTTTTTAAAATTGCAACTAATATCAACTAAGCACCTTATTACACAAACCTAAGCTTACATACCAGACATATTATAAAAGGGAAGTTGAACTCAACGGAGATGACTTATGCATCTTACAACGTAACATTCTCTGCTCCTTAACCTTGCAAAGAATGAACTGTAATTATTTTTCCTTCTTTAAAGAATTACATTTCTCTTCTGTATAGATAGAAGTTCACAAGTTCTCAAGAACTTTAAAGATAGTTGTAAGCATGAAGAATTAATGTTAATCAACAACAGCTATTTTTCAAAAAATATCTCAAGTTACATCGTATGTAGCAGTTTGGTTAGAATTTTCAGTTTTTCTGAGCAAATACTTCAGAAATACATTTCCAAACATTTCTATATGACTGAGTCAGCTCCAAACAAAGAAATCCCTGTTCTTGAAACCAAAGTCCACCAACCTTATGCAATCTAGAAACTTTACCGTTTCTTTTTCCCATTAAAAGCTCCACAGAATCTTTCAGCGGAGCATTTAATCCTTACTTCATTCTCAGCAATATCTGCAACTTAGTACATATTGTCAGCTGTTGCTAAGATGTGAGTTACCCATTTTAAATAAAGTGGAAATTTGAAAGATATCTGATGGTAAACATATCTTAATAACAACTTAAAGTTATTTACAAACTCGTTACAAACTAAATCCATTATTTTGGATCTACTCTTCAAGTACTGAAACACATTCACACATGTTCAACAAAGTGCAAGCAAAGTAGTTTGCTTTAGAATGGTAAAAAAAGTATTACATTTGAAATCTACTTTTATTATCTTAAACACAGAAAGGCTATCACTTTTTCTATTAATTCAATATAAACAATATTCTTCTATGCAAGTGTAGAGCTTGTCATCTTATTCTCCTAATTCTTCAGATGTTTCTGAAAAGAATTCTTACCTTCAGAAAAGGAATGACCTCTTTCATAATGGCTTTAATCTGCCGGTCAAGCTGCTGAGTATCTATGCGAGGACATGGCACAGCAGAAGCTTCACTTGACTGCGGTGCAGAAAGACACTCACTGGTGCTTGGACCTTGTTAAAATAGAGTGCACGTCTAAGTCATTCAATATTACTATTTGAGAAATATCATTTTCAAAGATATACATTTTCTTCTTTTAAAGTAAATCAAGAATTTGCTTAAGTACATTAAGATTCTATGAAGCTTTGCTAAGTTTTCAATATAAACGAAGAGGAAAGCAAGTCAGCCAATTAAATTATTCTTGATATTTAGAATAATTATTTTCTAAAACTAAGCAAAATATGTACATATGTGCATACCTTCTAATTTAGCAGCAGTAGCACCCTGAAAATTACTAGAGCAGCCCTCAGAGTCAAGGGTACTTTCAGCTTCAATTTTCATACGCTCATATTCCCTCATCCTAGCCAAAGCTTGATCTAAGTGAATCACTGTGTTGCCTATATTTAGAATAAAAACACCTTTTAATCTAAATAAAGTTTTCAATGGATAGACAAGTAAACAGATATAAATTAGTTCAAAGCCATAGGTTTTAAAGTTTACACATAATTGCAGTTGTTATAATGTTTTTTTTTTACATACACTTTGATCAACTCAAAGTGTTTCAGAAGTGGCTAATTGCTCAAAGTTTTGTAATAAAAAACATGTAGTTACACACTATATCAAAAAGAAGTGCACTACATAAGAGTGCACGATTGCACGCATTTTTGGAGAGCACATGAAGGAATAATATTTGCGATGTTGTAAATCACATCATTCTTACCCAAGTCATCAGTGGCAAAGGGTTCAAAATGAGAAGATGTAGACATAGTACTCCCATTGTCTGCATCATTTGGTTCACAGTCTTGGCATGCTTCTGTAGGGAAGTTCTTGTCAAAAGTTTCCTAAAAAACATCGATCAGCTGAATACAGAGCAGAACTGCACCATACTCGCACAGACGTGAGAAGGAGTGAGCAAATATTTTCAGCCACATGCTGTGGTATTAAGGATTGTCACCAGGTTGCGTAACTGGTTTATATCCTGAAAGCAAGATTTTTGCCCCAGTCAGGTAATTCTAGCATTTTTTCTTCTTCTCCAAATAGTTAACTATAAACACATAAGAAGCTAAGCAGAGGCATCAGTAGTTTCTTAAATACAAAAATCCAAAAATTGCTTGAGAACCTTGTGATCAGTACTCACCTGACCTTATTCACAGGAGGGTGGGTATTATCTATTTTTGAGCATCAGTATCACATTTATTCCCTTCATATCCCCTTTATGTTCTTTCCTCCCTATCGTATCACTAACTTCCAGTGTAAAGAATCCTTCCATGTTTAATCACTTCTGCATGAAGCTTCTCTTGCATACCTTCATTCAGAATTTTAGAATGTTTATTAATTTTTGACAAATTCAGCCACTACTGTGATTATTTCAGTACCCAATATGCATGTAAATTGAAAATACAGGAAAAGCTGACAGTAAACTAGCTTCCAAACTTGAAGTTAAAACTTACATCATCTGTAGAAGCAAGGCTTTCACTGGGAGTGAGTTCAGAGTTAGATGCTATCCATGTTGCAGAATTCAGCGATTTTGTACATTTGTCTTTCTCATTGTTCTCAGATAAATGTCTGGTCACTATATCCTGGAAAAAGATAACTCTATACTGTATAAAAAAAGTATTTAGATTTGTTCAATTCATACATAAGATCCAAAATTTTGTGCATACCTGTAAAGCGTATAGAGCTCTTTGCCTTAGGTAATCTGTGTTTAACAGTTGTAGCTCATGGAAAAGTTCAATTAGAAAGTGGGGACGAGACTCATTTTGAGAAATAAGAGTTGCGACTTCAGAATAAATTGTGTCCCGCAAAGCTTCAAACATAGAAAGATCACTACCAGTTTCTGTAGGAGAAAAAAAAACAACTCACTAAGTACTTGACATGCATCCAATTGAAAGAAAACTGCTTGTTACATAAGCAAGTTAGACCTCAATCACTGTAGATTCCACTATATAACTGCTTTCTTAAAGCTTATTCATCTCCTGAAGGCAACAAAGATTTGAACATGCTGAAATAATTATTTACTCGATCCTTTAGGTACGAAATATAAAACATTCACATGGATCAGGTTTTGTCCTTACTATCGAATATTTTTAGAAAGAATTCCTTATTAAACACAATATTACACACAACACAACGTTGCTTTCAGAACAGGTATTCAACACTGAAAATCAACTTTTAACACATACAAAACAAGACAACCGAAAGTCCCAGGCATATATAAATATTCCCCATTTTTGCAAGAAATAATCAAGAACCTGAAGGAAACTCTAGACTGAATTCAGCCACCCCTCCCCACACAAGCATAAATCCTACATTCCCATACATTACCGAGGCTTACATAAAACCTCCTACCCTTAAGCCCAATTACATATACACAAGAAGACAATGTGATTCCTAGTAGGACTCCTAACCCTTTGAAAATTAAAGGGATTATCCTTATATTGCAACTTCTAAATTATTACACACACATTTGGACAAGTGTTGAATGGGAAAAAAAAGTATTTTGAAAAAACTCAGCTGAGTTTAACAGATGCATATTTGTTAGTATTCAAGTTAATGAAGTTATCAGTTATACAGCTATTGTTACTGCAAATAGTTTACCAGAATTTTTAAGCATAGAGGCAAGCTTTTTCAACCTGCAATAAACCTTCAGAAATTGCTTCCTTTCATCATAACTAAAATATAATAGCAGCTTTTACATATACCAAAAATGCCCACTGAAACTAGTTTTTGTTGTAGAGTCTACCTGCATATTTTCCACTCATAATTATGACTGACCAAGAACATGATCAACATTATCCACAACCACAATTTAAAGTAGTGCATGTTGTTACATATCATGCAAACTCCAAGTTCTCTTGCCTCGTTTATAAAGAAGGTGCTGCAACACACCTAGTTTTGAACATCTGCTAAACAGTCTGAGCTGTAGGATCAAAGCTAAGAGGAGGAAAAAAAAGTAAGAGGACATTGTTGAAGCTAAGCAGTGAATGCATTACCTGGCACTTCAATGCATGCATTTCTGTTAGACTGCTGCAGAATTCTCCTAGCATGTGCTGTAGGAAAGTGGGGATAGACAGTGATAAACACAAAAATGCGCACCAGAAATAAAGACAGGGTCTATACAAAACAGCAGGAGGAAAACTGCTTAGTCATCCAAATCACGTCAAAGCTGCTTATTGTGAAAACTTAACTGGTAAGAGTTTATTATATATACACACTAATAAACAGCTCTCAGTGTGGACACAGCTACATTGACAAAGCTGCACATCGTGCTACAATGACTAAAGTATCTGCATCTTTCAAACAAAACAAGGTATTGGCAGAACCTAAAAAGACACAAAAGAGAATATTTTTATGATATAGACACAAGAAAAGCAGTGCAGATGGCAAAAATGTAAGGGATTATGCGATGTTATAAGATTTAATTTGAATGATATTTGATAGAGCATGAAAGAAAACATGCATGCAGTACAGGATGTAATTAAAATGCTAAACAAAGTTGCATCTGTTGTGCAATTATCACTTTCCATAGAAATACCAGGAAATTAGTGATGTTTTTGGTTGACTAGGTTTTTGTTTTACATTAAAATAAATTAGAAACAAGCTGTAATCAAGTACCTAATCTACAGAGAACACCCAACAGTAGTCAATACCCATCTGTTAAATGCTTTTGTTTACAGAATCTTTAGAAATTAAAAAGCAAAATCCACACGCTAAAGTATATTATTGTCTTGTCATAATACTTTTAAATAATACACTAGCAACTAAGGAGACCCTTTACACAAAGTTTACATGACCATAATTATTGAAATTCAGAAAACAATACCTGAAGACATTTCTGTAGATCTACTGTATTTAATTATTTTTTCTAATTGTTCCCGATTCCTTTTGCTGAACACCTTTGCATGAACAACCTCTTCAGAGTGTTTGTTTTTATTGCTTTTGCAGGGTTCACACACACTAGAAGCGCTTGCACTTTCATAACCTTGTGGGAGGGAATGGAAAGGGAATTTAAGAAAAGCTTAGTGTTTTATCACTGTTGTAAATAGGTTCAAGGACTATCTCAAAGATGCAAAACACCAATGTTGTTTCAGGTTTTCTTCTGTTCACTGAAGTGATACAGCAGCACTAAATCCTCGATGACTGCAGCAGTACTATGCATGATAGTACTGTCCCTCTCAATCACTACATTCAACTAATTCTGCATTTCACTGAAGTACCTCTTTCATCAAGTCATTCAATTTGAACGTGAAGACCTAATGAAGAGGAAGATTCTCCAGGCCACTTATTCCATATCTTCATATATCTGTATCCACTATGCATTCAAATCATGGTTCCCAATAATTTATGCTTTTTATTTACCGAAATACTCAGAAAGCCTCGTGTAGTTATGTAAAATAAATTCTTATTTCAGTAAGATTTATTTCAAGAACTTATTACAGAAACCATTTATGGAGAGTCAATTCTCTGCAATGTTTATGTACACCATGGCAAACACAACATGGATCAAGATTACTTTACAACCTACCAGTATTTTTAATTCTGCCTTTCAGCTGAGAACTCTTCCTCTTATTCTTCGATTTGGGTGTTTTATCTTTTGATGCCAAGCTTGCTTGCGCTGATGCTTTTCTGGATTTAAATGTCTTTGTCACAGTAGTTGGGTCTACTGGATCAGGCATGCTACTAAAACTTTCCAAAGACTCTTCCTCAAAGTCTCTTCTCCTGCTCATATCAGACTGATTTTTATGACCAGAAGCAACGTTTTGTACTGAAACTGGAAAACCTGCTTTCAGGTGAGATTGATCATCTTTTTTCATTTCCTGGCTATCATTAAGCCAAGTCGATCTTTTTTCCATTTCCTCTTCGGGTTGTCTATGACTCCTTCCATCAAGAAGAAGGAAACAGCACAACATATTACAACAATCTCTCAGACATTCTCAGCATGTATTACCAAGCAAATACATAACTTGCATTATGGAGGAAACTATCTGCCCTAGCTACTTAGTCATCAATTGAACGCTATTTAAAAAAAAAGTAGCAAGAACCCTTCCAAACTAAAAACCAACATCTGAAGAAATTCACATTTCTCACTGATTTCAACCTGAATATAGTTAATGCACTTTATGTTGTATTCAAGTAGTATTATAGGACAAAACAGTCTTAAAACAACATTCACTACTATAGCATAAAAACAAAATCACTGAATTTACTCATTTCCCCTTGTTATTTCAACTGCTCATGTTCAAGACAGAGAAGTCTTCCTCCTCTTATAAAATGCATCCAAAAGCTATTCCAATGCTAAAGTCAAGCTTAAAATATTCATGAAGTGATACATTAACTAATATACAGGAAAAAAAACCAATGCAACTGAAAAAAAATGCACATAAAAACCTTGAAACTGCAAAATTAAAGCTCATCGTGTAAATCACTTGTTTTCATTAAATGTAAGTTCCCTGAAAGAATGATGAATTTCCTCAAGTCCTGTGAGGCTGGGATGGGGAGTGATGAGACCACTTAAAGGAAAGTTGCACCATTGCAATCAATACCTTTGTTTTTCTGCTCCATTAGAGGGACTACTTTCAAAAGGTTTGGGGAACGCCATATACTCAGTTTTCCCAGAAGCATTATGATCTACAGGACGTTGCTGCTGCTCACTGCTGTGTGGGGAACCATTGTGTGCACAATCTCCAAATCCAGATGGAAACACTGGACTGTAGTTAATACCTACAAAGTAAACAAGAATGTTAGAAGGTACTACATCATTTGTCTGTGCAAATCTGGGACATTTTGCAGCACCATCAAATTTTGGAACAACAAAAAAAAAAAATCGGGTAGTGAGCACTGGCACAATTTGCCCAGAGAAGCTGTGGATGTCCCATCCCTGGAGGTGCTCAAGGCCACCATGGATGGGGCCCTGCGCAACCTGGTCTGGTGGGAGGTGTCCCTGCCCATGGCAGGGGGGTGGGACTGGGTGGGCTTTAAGGTCCCTTCCTACCCAAACCATTCTATGAAAAATGTGGTGGAAAAGCAAAAAATTCTCTCACCCTGAAAATGTTGTAATAATGAGGCTTTATCTTAAGTGCAGGTTCCAAATGTCACTAGATACTACACATCCCACTACAATCCCATCAATGTACAGATAAAGGTATTTTAAGAATACTCACACCTACAAGCGAAGGTAAAAATTACAAGTTCCAAAAAACAACCCACACCAGAGTTCTGAGAATGAAGACTATCAGTTCTTCAATGACCAAACTGACATGAAAATTCCAACAGTAGAAGTATTCACAGGGTCAAAGACGACATAATACTTATTTCAACTTTAGAATCTTCAAAGCAGTAGCAAATTGAACATAACTACTCTTCTGTAGAAACTTTGTATTATTTAAAATATTCTAAAACGGAAAATAGACCTGAGACTCTGGAAGCTACCAACTATATTTATGCTCATTTTCTGAAAAAGCTAAAATGCATTATTGTTTAAGACAACTTAGGATTTGCTTTTTAAAAAGAACAGTAAAATACCTATTTTCCAATTTCAAATTCAGTGGTAAAAGATTTGGTGACGAGATTAGGAACACTGTATCCAAGTCAACACTATACATCTGATGCAAACAACAGTGAGTAACATGTTGTTATTTATAGGTATTTCAAACCATAACAAGTACTGAAATGCCAAAAAGTGAGAAACTTCTGCTCATTCAAGTACCGTTTAAGAACTTAAAGCCACAGAGTTCCAGCAAGTTCACATTAAGGTTTCAATTAAATGAGGGAACAGAAATTTTTAAAATTCACTTTTTCACACTTGCAGTAATACTCACCTGGAGCAAAGGAAGAAAAATTGGTAAATCCTGGTATATTAAACAGGTTCACAGGCTGTGGAGGAAAGCTGAACGGACAGAAAACAGGAGATGGAGGTGGTGGTGCACTACTGCCTCTCTCCTTTCTTGAAGGCTTCTCTTGACACTGTTGTTGTTCTTGCTGGCGCATAAGATCATTTAACATTTGTTTCAACCTTGAAAACAAGAAAAAATAGGCACTTGGGGAAAAAAATCTCAAAGCTTAAACAGCACAAGAAAATAATTTGATAGAAATAAATCAGTAGGATACTTGTATTATGGAATGATGACACCATACTAAAAACGCAACCTTGCTTACACAGCTCAACTATAATAATATGAAGAGCTCTTGAACTGAAATTCCTTGACCCAACAGTAACTCTAGCATTAGACAAAAGAACCACTAAGAATGGCTTTGACGGTCAGTCTAAAAGAAAATTCAATTATACTGAGTAATCTCAGAGTCTTATTATTTCACCTGCCCCATATAACCATCACTAGTTAAGATGCGTAAACTACGTTTCCAGTATGTATGTGAAGTGCTTCTCCATTTGGCTAGTCAAAAAATAACTTACTTAATCCTGAGTGACAGGCACAACTTAAAATCAACCGCTCTGTACTAGTGGTCAAGTCCACAGAAGTTAAACATCCTTGCAAGAATGACAAGAAATTCACTCAACAAAAAATAAGTAGGAAAATTAAATAGAAACAACGGAAGATGCAAAAATACTTGAAGCAACTGTCATTAAAATATTACACAAACGAAACAGTAAATACATGTCACTAATCAAATACAAAGCAAGGATAAAGATCTTGATGTTTTCTGCCATGAAGTGACATAACTATCATTTTTAAAAACATGATCATTTTTCAAAAGGTAAAAGTAGCATGTCCAAGTCAAGTGTAAGTTCGTATAAATTCTGACTGACAACCCCAAGGAAAGACAAAGTTTTCCCACCATCTTTCTATAGCCATTAAAATCCCTAATCCTGCTGGGTAGTCTAGCAAAAACTGAAGCCATAAAAGCAACATTCAAGGAAGCAATTTTATATCAAAAAGCCCGATAAAGCTATCGCAACAGGTTTTTGGTAAAGATGCCAATATTTGCATATCTTCACTGAAGATTATACAAAAAAAAAACATCTCAAAGCTGATTAGAACACTTGAAAAAAAAAGTATATAATTTCAATAGGTTGCATTGATTCAGATGCTCAATAGTCTCTTATTTAACCATTATCTCTAATCTATTATTCATGTATCTATATTCTCTGTTACTGAAGTATTTCAAATTACACAGTCAAATACTAATACAGACAAACCTCTGAACATTATTCTGCTGCCAAGTCAGCTGAGTATAAAACTGGTTTAACTGATGCATGATAAGATGTACTTGTGAAGATGTAGTATTATTGGGCATCATACTGTAAGGGCCTGTAATCAAAGTCTGTAGAAGACAGGAGAGCGCCTGTGGAAATAAAATACACGACAGGGACAGAGTTACCAAAACCAGAAGTTATTGCTGGAAAGAATTCATAAAAAAATAGAGTAAGAACAGTGAATTAACTCTTCATGCCTACCTGCTGGTCCTGCATCAAGGTCTGACAAATGCTGACACTAAATTCAAGTTGTTTCTTCAACTGATTGATCTGTTCTTGCCATCGTTCTTTTTCTTCCACATAGGAAATTTCAGACATCCACCGAAGGTTCTCCTGACGTCGCATACTGACGTTTTGCTGCTGCCTGGTTTTAGACAATGGACGGTAATTCCCATCTGCTGAAAGAGGACGGACATTCTTCCACCTATGGGAGGGATGGGGCAGAAAGGAAGAATGAGTACAGAAGCTGACATTTCAGATCTTTCCCTTTAATGACACTTGAGTTATTTGAATTATGTTGCAGTTGTATGTCAACAGCTCACTTGGCACAGGCCGTTTCAGTGTGCCAGCTAACCTTCCACGTGATTTTGTCAACCTAACACTATCCTAAAAAACAAACGAACAAACAAAAAGTAACAGCCACCACTGTCAAAAAAAAAGAACTGATAAGGATGTTTCTAGATCTTGTTTTTAGTGTTGTCCAGTATTGATTTACCATAGCTTCTCAGATGAAGATAGAATCTGTGTCTCTGGCATCTTACTGTATTATGTTGATTGCTTCTAAACAGAAGGCCTTATACATTAGTATTCATTAAAATTATTTTGTTATCAAAAAGAGGAAACCAATTGAAAGTAAATGTTACTTTTAATGTGGCATTTTCATTACAGCTCACACAGATTATTAATGAAATCAATCAGGTAAGCAAGAGTTAAAAACATTCATGTTAATTAAAAAAATAGCTAAGAAATAGTTTTCAGTGCCGCAAATGCCAAAAAATGAAAGCAAAAGTTTAAGCACTGTTTTTTAATTCTCTGAATATTTTATTTTGAAAAGACTGAACGATATCACAGCAAAAATTTTGATACAGATTATCTTCCACGATGGTGCTTAGAACAACATGGCAATGTAAGGAACTCCAATGCAACACAACCAGAGAACTGAATGGCAGACAACACTTTATATGGGTGAAAACAGAAGACAATCTAGGTTAGTCGTGCACATTGCAACTACAGAGGCTAAGACGAAAGTGCCACTGCAAACAACTCACCAGCAAGTAGAAGGAAATTCCACTTTGTTGCACTAGGGTGCTTTGCATTTAATGCAATGCTTCTTCCACCCCTCCCAAATACACCCAGACAAGCATCAGACCAACAAGTAATGCCACTCACCTATCCTTGTTTTCTTTAAGAAAATACACATTTTCTGTTATGTGGTTATTGGGATAAACAGAGAAACTATCATTCGAACTTGATGCATCTTCTTCCTCTTCCTCTGCCTGATCAAGTCCATCAGAGAGATAACCATCTTCATCTCCATCCTCTTCATCTAGTGCACACTGGGTAGAGCCTCCCCAGGTAGCCATTGTCCTACTAAATATTGGGAAAAAGAGGGCTGTTTGTGAAACCGGAGTATTTTCTCAATTTATGAAAAAAATATTAAATTAATCTCTTGCCAATTGCAAGTCTATCAATTAATCAAACTTGAAAAAAAATCATTTAAACATTATCTCACTAGCACAAATGAAGCCGGTATTCTTCCAATATTGTTGAGTAAAATAACTGGAAAATTACTACCACTACAAGTGGTGTAAAGATGAGGAAACACTGAGCATTTGGCATTTTCCACACATTCCTCTCTCCTCTCTTCTGGTGAGCAAGGGAGACTGAATATGCTGGGAAAACCCACAAGCCTGGCAAGCTGCCAACTAACAGTCACTTTAGAAATCAAGAAAATAATTTACTGCTCTATTATATCATGCTCTGACAATGCTCAGACAAAAATCAGAAATGCCTCAAGACCGAAACCTCGCTAAACAGAAGCACCTACTGACTGTTGCAAAGAGTGATTCATGTTCTTACTTTTCTGTCCTGCTTTGCTGTGGAGTATGGTGAGCTTCTGATCCCTCACTTTTAACAGAGGCAGCAACAGTAGATATTGTTTCTGCCAGCTCTCTCTTCCTCTGATGTTCAGCCATTAAAGCTTCAAGTTGCTTTCTTCTCCGTCGCAACTCCTCTCTCAGAATCTCATGTCTTCTCATCTCAGACCATAACTGTTTCCAATAAAAAGGAAGGCATTCAAGTGTAAACAAAACAAAAGAATTCGGACCTTTTTTTTTTTTTTTTTTTAACCAACATGAGACAAGTTATTCTATAATGCTCATCTGGAAGACAAGTTCTGAAATCCTCTTGAGGAATCAAAGTGCAGCTTTTTAATGACAACAGAACAGGCATTTCCCGTTCAGCCTCATCTAAGCTGTTAAAGTGGAATTTATAAGGAATGCTGATGATGTCAGAGAATGTCTCTTAAAAGAAAAAAAAGGTATTTTTCAGATAATTGTTTCTGATGTGTAGTCCCACTGGAAACAATATTCTTCACATCTTCCTCCACATCTACAAGTACTACCATAATTTTCAGATCGAAAGACAAAATAATACCCAGATCAGTAATTAAGATGAATTTTGGGGGAAGAGAGGAAAAAGTATGCAAAACATACACTAAATTTCAAATACAGCTATCATTTTCTTCACAGATGACTTGCCTGTCATATGCCCTATCAAATGCTCAAAGTATAAATTTAATATTCATTGAACTTCCCCATTAACATTCAACAACTGCTATCTTTGGGCAAAGATCTTTTGCTAGTTCAGGTCATTATTTACTTCTTTCCACACTTTATTAAACTAGCTACTACTCTACTCTCCAAACAAAGTACTCGAAAATGGGTCCGAGCTACCTAGAACTTTTTTCCTTTTTAAGCATCCCCTCTTTCTTAAGTCTAAAAATATCAAGTATGAAATACCTCATTGCCAACTGGTACAGATTCATCGAAGTCAAGTAAAGACTTGCCAGCCATGTTATACTCATTCATGGCTGGAGTTGAGGCTGCTGGTGAAGTTTGCCTATTTGCTGGGCAGTTACCCGGGCCAGCTGACAACTGAAAGAGAAAGCAAGACTAACTTTCTAAAAACTTATCCACTGTTAACACCCAAAACACTTCAGGCTTCTTGAAATAGCAGAATTAGTATTCAGTGAGAACCTTGATTTGAAAGCCCCTTAAATACTTATTTAAGGGAAAGCAACAAAAATTCTTTTTATGTAATATAGTATTACATAATGCTGTAGATGCACAGTATTGACCATTTACTGCTCACTTCATAGAAAATTATCTTTAAAGAATATGACAAACAGTACAGCACTGTGCAATTCAGTTGAATACAACTGCAACTACAAGATTTTGATCATGTTTATGAGACATAAAATTGTTTCACAATACCAGAACCTGCAAATGATTAATGACAGGATTGAAAATGCAGTGACTAGCTAGGTACAGCAGATAGACAAATTTCAGCCTAAAATAACATAGAAGGTTCTTCACTTTTGAAGACCTGAAATTAAGGCTGTGCAACTTTTGAGGACCAACAACAGCAAAACAAGAGCTTGATACAGCAATCACTGAGCAAGAGCCTGCAAAGGAACTAGATAACCAGAGCTCTTTTTTAGTTTTAGAAATCCAACTTCTTATAATATGTAATACGACTGGTACCAACTGTAAGTTTTTTAATCCAATTATTATATTAATCCAATTATTATACTTGGAAAAAAGACAGTTTGAGAAGCACGTTTCACTGCTCAACAGCTTAAGGAAGCAAAGAAATTCTACCTACTTGAAGGTCAGGACAAGCTTTCTGCAACACTTGAATTTTTTCTTGAATTTCTATCAGCTTTCTTCTTTCTTCTTGTAACTGCTTAAGTTCCTGTTGCTGCTGCTGAAGTTTAGCTTCATAGAACTTCTCCCTGTGTAATTAAGTTACACGCACTTTACTTGACAAGACATCACTTAAAGCATGATTCTACTGTCATCAGACAAAGACATACCTTGCTTTTTCATTCAGTCCTACATCCTTTTGCATCTTATTGGTACTAGCTCGGACATTATTTGGTTGTTGCTTTGTCTCTTCCATCTCACCCAAAAACAAGTCACCCATATTAGATGCATTTGCAGCTGGTGCTTGAGGTTCTGGACCGTCATCCTGAAAGGGTGTTAGAAAGGTAGTCAGACTATTTTCAAATTGATACACAAAATATAACAAGTTCAGTTTGTCAAACTAAATTATTTTATTCCAAACTGAATAGCCTATACAGTTTTAACCTCTCTGTTTATCATTTGAACTGAAGGTATCATCTTCATGTCATCCTGACTTAAAGATAACTTAAATCATCTGGTTGAGATAATTTAAATGGTAAATTATCTGGTTAAAGATAATTAAAAGTTATAAAGCTCAAACTGTTGAAACCTCCAATATAAATGCAAAATAACTTGTCTCATTCTGGGAGTCTGAGTCACTTGAATTGTATTTATGCCCATGACTGAGTGGACAGAAACACACGAGCATGTCAAGAAACAAAGTGGAAGGAAAAAAGAGGAACAGAAGAAGACTGAACAAGATGAATTAATTACTGTAGCGTTGATATAACATATTATTAACAGCTTCAAATAAAAACAAACCTACTCTCAAAAAAATCAAATATTTTGTATTTTAGAAGCAGCCTTCTGCATGGCTCTCTATTCCACTTTTTTTTTTTTGGCTAGTTTTTGCATTCTGTGCTCTCAAGTGAATCTGAAAATATAGAGCTATAACCACTGCTTCTTTTTCTTTTCCAGCATGCCACAGCCATACAAACCTACAATACTATTACTGATTGCAAAGATGGGAACTTCATAAACATCAAGGAAAGACTGAATACTTGCCATTATTTTTTTTAAACGTTGCCGTATTATCTCTAATTCTGATTTATACCACTATGCAGCTAACATCTTTGTAGGGATCATAAAGAACAAGCCTAATCCAGATGCTGAGAATCTTCTGACAGCAGTATAATCTTGAAATAGCTATATACTATCTACACTGTTGCTATTATACGACATTCTAACTCAGATCAATTTTTAGAGTTCTCACATAAAACTTTCCCCATCTCTCATACAAATCTATGCAGACATTAAATTAGATGGTGCTTAAATGTAAAGTTTCCATAGAGACATTAGATTCAAGAAAAGCTCTTTTTAATATAAATCATGAAAATTAGTGAGACATTTAAATTAAAAGTCAATTCACAGCTGGCCCTTGAGACTCTTAAAAAAATCCCCCCAATCCCACTCAAACATGCTGCAACACTTCAAATAGATCTGAAGATTTTAATCAAAAAGATTCATTTTTCCCCAAATGAAACACAACATTGCAAAACCTAGGATTCCAGAACTAAAATTGATGAATATTCATTAGAAGCTTAAAAACGTAGATCAATACTCTTTATATATATATATATATATTTATATTTATATTTATATATATATATATACACGCACACACACACACACAAGATGTTGTGGTTTATATTTTTATAATCCAGAGCTAAAGTTAACTATTAAGGCCATTCTTGCCTTAGTTTAGGGTCCCTCAGGGAAATTACAGATTTGAAATTCAGAAGCATCAACCTCAGACAAATCAGTGTCTCCTTTCCCCAGTCTAATAACGCACATTATAAATAGTAAACTAAGCAAGAGTTTCTCTCCTATTGAAACTCATATTACGTGAAATAATGAATAAAAGTTATATTTTCGTGCATGGATTTATATTCAAAAAAAATACCTGCACCATAGCAGCAAGGTTTTGTAACTGCCTGAGTTTCTGCTTTGCAGCTATGAGCCTATTAATCTTCTGCTCAAACTCAGCATCTGCAGCATCACCCAGGCTGCTTCTGTGACTAGGTATGGAATCTTCACTAGCTCTATCTTCTTCCACTTCATCATCTTCACCTTGTGGTAGGTCAGTCTCTTTGTCATCCTCCCTATTATGGCAGTCTGGAGGTGTGGAGAGGGGAGGAAACAAAACAGTACTAATGACATATTACTGAACTGCTAACTTTTTTTTAAACTACTGGACTTCAGAAAAATACCAGCCTACTGTGTGGACTCTAGAACATTTTGTTCAAACACGGTTCTCTCACAAAATGTCACGTGGATATCAAAACTAAACTGAAATTATTAAAAAATAGAACATACCTAGAGTAGAAGACATTTTTAGAGTCCTTATATTAGCAGCAGATCGGTTATTTATTTCACAGTCTGTATTAAGATGTCTTCCATCTCTGTTATTAGTTCCACACTGTACATTTGAGTTGCTATTTATTTCACTCCAGCTACTGATTCCTTGAGGGTTTCTAGGATAAAATGCATTACTTATGTTAGCTTTTTAAGAACTGGTGTTGATGGAATTTTACTTCAGCCATTTTATTAACCCGCTTTTATAAAAATGTGCCTATTTTCACGATCCTTTGTAATAAAAAAAGAAAGTCAACCCCTCCTAAAATTCCCTTCTAAAATTAGTCCTGATGTTCAGAATTTCTCCAACAGATTGTTTTTAACACAATCAGAAGCAGCTACAAATCATCTCCCTACTGCATTTACAACATCAGCTTACAAGAGGATTTCAAGGTGTACATCTTTACCAAAAGCTTTACATGATTCATAGCCAAATTAGTATTTATTTCTGCACAGTGAAGATCCTCAGTGCACACTCAAATGCATCTATACCCTGAAGGCTGTTTCTATTTTTCTAGATCCAGGCCTGTTGATCTTCTAATGGAATTTCATACACATTTGAGCACTTAAATCTAGAGTGATTACAGATTTTTTAATTCCTTATAATGATTTTCTAAATGTGCAAATTAACCTACATTTGCTGTAGTACAAGATTAGTAATAATCTGTATAAGAAAGCTACTTCAAATTAAAATTTTGGAAAAGTTAATGTAAATATTAATGTAAATAAGTTAATGTAACCACAGAATTAATTGCTTCTGGTTGATTAAAATCTTGTATTGCTTCAGGATAACTGTAACAAGTTACCTACAATGGTTTAGAACAACAAAAATTATGATAACCTAATATTTGTAACAGGCTGTGGATCCCCATGTTCAGAATCACTTTCTGACTCTTCTGTTTCCTCTTCTTCCTTAGTGTTTTCATTCACAGCATCTGTCATCATATCAGATGTTTGTTCATAGTAGTGAACTAACTCACGCAATTCATTCAGCCTCTTACGAACCTCATTTAGCTTCCTGAGGAGAAGAAAAAATGTTGTTTTGTTATATTAACTAAACCAATGAAAAATACAGACATATTTATAGTTTTTAAAATTTACTGTCATCTTCCTAGCTGTAAGCAATTTCTGCTTAAAGCTGAGCACTCATTTGCTGTCCATGACCATCTAAGTGGTCCATGATATTAAATTAGGTACATTAAAATATGAAATTTTCTTAACACAGAACTTACTATAAACAACCTAGAACTTAACACCCAAAAATCACTGAAGCAGATTATGGAAAAAATATTAAAGAACTTTTACTGAAGCTTTTCTGTTGGATTTAAATTGTCGTCCTCTTCACTCTCATTCTGAGAAGCCAGGGAATCAGGAGGATAGGGAGCAGATGGCAGACTATTTGGTTCACCATTGACAACAGTTACCACTCCTACAGGAGCAGAAGCAGCTGAGGTTGTACTTCTTTGGTCAATACTCCTCTGAGGAGACCCTGAAGCAGGAAAAACTACAGAAAAGACATATGTATCGTAAGAACAATCTGCAAAATGGCACCCACCTACCTGAATTACTTTAAAATGTAACTACAAAAAAATATTATCAACATACAAAGCGACAATTAATACCTCTCTTAAAAGAGCAAGATCTTGTGTCTTAAGTTTCATGAAAGGCAATGCCATCAGACAGTAACAGGCAGCTTCTGTAAACAAGACTTAAGCCAGCTCTCTTTAGCTATATCAAACTTCAAAGCAGAAGCTTTCATGCTGTCAGTCTGCCCTAAGACTACTTCTAATGGCTAATTTGGGGATTAATTGCTTTTGTTGAAATTTAATATTTCAGCTAGAATTTTTCTTTTTATCGTGTTTTTTTTTTTTTTTTTACTCTGTTAAACTCTTGTATCCATATGCTTTAGAACATGGCCTTGAGATCTGATGTTTGCTTTGTCCAGCTACTTTAAATGAATGTATTTGGATATGATTTTAACACATGTAGGAAGAAAGGGTTACAGCAATGTAACCATCAAACCCATCTGCCCTTCTATAGGAGCATGCTTCAAGTACTTCATTTCTTAATGTTCATCTGACTACACAATAATCATCCCTCAGCCATTTCCCGCTATGGAACAAAGCTTCACCAGGGTAAATGTGAAGGTAGAAGTAGAAAGTTGTAACAGGTACTAGGCCCACATTAAGGCTTTAAAGATAGGAAAGTCATCTACGAAACAAAACAGAAAAGTCTAGTCCATTCAGACAGCTGAGCTTCTCTGGTATGACCTGTAATCCAAGTCCCTATTGATAAGTGGATCAGAAGTTCCTTTAACAGCGGAAAAAAAATCAAACCTGATCTTGCCATAGAGCTCTTAACATCAGAAGTACAGAGTACGTAAATTCTGTACTGTGATACAGTACAGAAAGTTCAAGTTCATGTGGTATGCTCCAGGAGTCAGAAGTATCACTGACAAGCCTTGAAGAAGAAAAATCCAGTCATCACAACCTCACTAGTCAACTGTAATAATGCTACAATAAGTGCTACTAGCAAAAACACTCATTTGTGCTTGTCAGGCTCTCTCTCCATCAAGCCTGAAACTTCTACTGCATTAAAAACCAGTTTCATAACATTGCTCCATCACAGCTTGATCACCTACTATACTGACAATTCATTATCCAGTCACAAATTGAAAGACCACCTTATAAACGTATTTAATAAACTGCATTTTTGAGAAGATATAATTCTGCTTATGTTTACTTACAAGAGGAGTTATTTAGATGTTGGTCACGAAGCGTGTGAAGTTCTCCTAACAGTTTATCCATTTTTTGCTTTTTACCCTGCAACATCCGCATCTTGTTAAAAAGCTGTGCCTTCTCGTCTGACAGGTGTTCTGACACCGAAGAGTTTCGGCTTTGTGAAATCTCTCTGGTAAGTGAAAGACTTTCTGCTTGCCTTCTATTGTCTGGCACAGACTGTGTCTAAAAAGAGTAACTTCGTTTTATTCAAAGTACCATGCAAAAAAAGCCAAATAAGTTGTTAGAAACAAAAAGCCCTCTTATAGGCTTGCTAGGCTCAACAGCAGAACAAAGAACATTATAATAAAGTGAAAATGATACTGAAAACAGTCTCACGATATCCCAATTATGTATTAAATTTATATATCATTATACAGCAATATTGAAATTATTTCTTTGGACTTCCATGGAGAACTGAGAGACAGAAAGGACAGATCAGTCTTAGATAACCCTTAGGAACACAACGATGCTGAGTTTTCAGATTTGGAAGAACCCTAATTACTCCACCAGTAGATGAATACAAATACATAAGACAAGCATTTAAATTAACGTTCAAAATAATAAGAAAAACAGAAAACGGTAGAACTTAAAGCACAATGCAAGGACTGACCTGAGAATCATGCAGCTGGTTATGAAAGCGTTGAATTAAGTCATTTAATTCTTCATTCAGTTCTGATGTGAGACTTACTCCTGAAACACTACCTGTAGTCTCTGTTACAACTGGGCATGAACATAAAGGAGGAAAAATGTTAGTGCTTGTTTACAGCAAAGAAATAAAGGCCATTTGATGAAAATGCTTGGTTTAACAAGCATTACAATATTGTACCTTTTAAAACAGCATCAATTACTTTTAATGCTGTGGCCTTCCCACCAACTGTAACTTTGAAAGATTATTCCCCTTACAAGTCAACTTACAGCTCCTTCATGAAAAGGATATACAAAAAAAGACTATAAATTTGATCTCTGTTTTGCAAAAAAAGGTCAGCAAAGTGAATATAACCAAATTGCTTAGGGTTGATGGAAACATTGTTTGTAAAAAACAATTACTAATATTAAATTAATTCTCTTACCCAGTAGAGCTAAATTAAGAATATTGCATTTAATTTACTTCCTTAAAATATTAAACAGCACACCAAGTCTTCATCTTGATTTAAATTGCAACTTTTACAGTTGCAAACAGTTTCAAGGTTTCATCCTTGAAAAACCTTTACAGAAGAAAAAACAAATGTTTTCCTCCTTGAAAGCTCAGACACGAACAGTACTAAGATATGGAACTGACAGTTCAGAGGCTCAAACAACTCCTGCTTTCTCTCCAAATATAAATCAATATTTCATAAGAAAATCAAGCATAAATATTTATTTTTCCCCATAGATCATGACTTTATTATCTGCTCTGGTCACAATGAAGTTCCACTATTCTCAAATATAAAAACATTTAGCAAGTTATTTTGCCCTACACTGAATTTGAATCTTTCTATTTTCTGCCCTGGAATTCTGGTATATTTTACAACTTTAAGTCAACACAAATAGCAGTAAGAAACTTATTAAGAGTGACATCACTGGAAATACTACACAAATAAAAACAACACCAGAAAATAAAAAAGAATGAAGACCTAATTTATCGTAAGCAATCCTATTTTCTACCCACTTTGTGAGTAGAGCTTTGTGTATTTTGAGGAAAGTGGAGAGAGAAGATTCCACCACAGATCTACTGCAGTACAGCACATAAGAGAAAAATAGTTACTGGGAGCCATTTTAGAAAGAAGCAAGAAAATCCCTTTAAAGTGGCTTGCTACTTCTGCTCCTGTGGTAGCTTTCTGCAAGCTCTCTACCAGCTTCTCTGCTTCTCTTCCTACACTAAAATCTAATTTTCTTAGCTAGTTCTACACCTTCTTTCCCATAGCGTATCTAATCAAGGACAGGAAAAGAGAACAGAAAGAGGAGCTCATCAGAACACGGAAACTTGGACTTTTCATAAAATACAGATATCAATGCTTTTATTTCCTACAAATTAAGCTATATTGAATACAAAAACCAACTGTAATAAGAACTGCTATTCCACGTAGCCCTCTAATGAAGCCTAATGACAGCTTTTATGGGGAAGAGGCACAGAACAGTAACGCGGTCTGAACATGAAGTTACTCAGTGGAAAAACATCATTCCCTAGGATTCCACACAACTCTGATCTACCTCATTTCCAAGGAAAACTGAACAGGATTTGTGGAGAGGTAGAGGAAGGGTGACATATGCAAAAAAAGAAAAATCTTCATACTATAAGCTAAAAGGACTAACCTGCAACAAAGAACAACATAAGATAACTCACATGTCAATGGCGCTTACACCAAATATGACCTTTTAGAATTGAACATTTGAGAAAACAAACAACATTTCTGGCAACCTTTAAGTACGTAACAGAGAAGTCTCTGTCCTAAAGACAGCTTTTAAAAACCTGGGAGTGCATGAAGGCTGACTAGAAGAATGCTTTTCAGCTGAAGGTTGATAACATAATGGTGGTACGCTATTATGAGAGCCACCTCAAAATACACAGGGCAATGAATTTTAGAGTTCTAGTTCCGTATTTGCTTATGTACTCCTTTAGCAACTTCCTCCTTTTATTGAATAAACCCTTTGTCTATCAATGGCTATTAAACTGTCAAGCAACTACCCATTAAAAAAAAAGCAAAACAAAAACAGAAACAATAAAATAAAATAAAAACCTCAGACTGCAAACTGCCTATGGCCAAGATGCAGCAAGGGAGAACAACCTCTACATGCCCTGCTCCAATTTTCCTCAAATGCCTGGTATATTGAGTGATACAAGAGGCAGACTCCTAATCTGACCTGGTAGTCCAATTCTTAGGGAAAAACAACACGCATTTAGAATTTTACAAGTAAACCACCAAAATCAACTGCATGGTTTTTAATTGACACATCATTTTACAATATTAGTCATTTTTTTCATAAATAGAAGCCTTGCAGTAAGATTTTAAAGATTATAAAAAATGTATTCCACAATTCCAGCTTTAATGATTTCATCTGCAAGCTAACATAGCTATGACAGATACTGTCATTCCGCATACCAGAATCATCCATGACAGCAATCGCTTGCTCCGCTTTATGCTGCAAAGCAAGAAGAGCTGCCTGTCTTCCTTGAAGAGCCTTCAATTGTTCCTGCTGTTGTAGCATCCTTTTTAATAAATCATGCTGCTTCTTCAAGTTTTCCAGCTCCTCCTTAGCTTCCTGTTGAGGATCTCTGGCCTGAAAGATACAGAAGAGCACTGCCATAACGACAATGATTTATTTGGAAAGTAGCACTGCTTTCAAAAGCAGGACTTAAATAGAATCAAACAGCCTGGTGTGAATGAAATGGGCTACCTGAAAGATGAAACCTTTTCAGTCTAGGAATTTTTAACATAACAGGAAGAAAACTGTACCACCAAGATATGCCTACCACTCCTGGGGTAAAGTTTTCTTTAGAAATCCAGTCAGCCACCTAGCACATCCCAGAGACTAACCCAAGCATCCCTCCATCCTTTGGATCATAAAATTCACAGCAGAGTACGTACATTTATAAGATTACTAAAGCTAAGCAACATAAGGTATTATATGTAACTCCATGATACTATGCAAGATCTAGATTGATTTACTAACCTAAAATCCCCACATTTTCACCAGAAAATTTTGTGTATTTATTCTTCTCTAACCTATTTCCCCGCCTATGGCAGGGGGGTTGGAGTTAGATAACCTTTAAGGTCCCTTCCAACCCAAGCCAATCTGTGATTCTATTGCACACTACATTTTTGCAACAGATACTAAACCACCCCAGACTTTGGCAAACCAATTTCAAGACAAGACATGCACAAATCCCTCTCTATTTTCAGCCATATAGAAATAAACTGAAGGAATGAAAGCATGTTGTACAGTTAAAATACATTAGGAAAAAAGTTACTTTCCTCTTACTATCCTAATTAATAACTGGAAATTTGCCTCTTTTTTTTCAGGAATTATCAGCAAATTAAGTATTTCAGGAAGACATCCCACAGGTAAAGACCCTGCTCCTGTTTAAGTTTGATTATCACACTATGCAGATAAAAACATGGAAAATTTTGCCTCTTTTTTCTTAGTAATATTCTCTTCAAATATTTATGAATTCCTGTCTTAAAAGCATCATCATCTCTCCACATAGTGCTGAGTTCCTGAAATACAAAATTCTCTAAATGCTAAACAAACTCTCAGTGCTGAAAGTCAGAATAGGTATTTCATTAACAGGTTCTGGCTACCACGGAACACAACTTCCCAGCAGGTAAGGGAGAATACATCTCGAATTCTCAGCTTCTCAGAGAAGCATCACTAAAACATGCGCTGCAACCGGCACTAAACTTTCCTGCTAAGTTTTTATCTTGAGCGTACAAAGCAGAGTAGAGGCACAATGAAATCAACATGGAAAGGAATGGAGGGAAGAAAGGAAAAAACTCTGGGTCTCTTGAGTCTCACACACCTAATTAATAACCTAAGCTTTGATCTATGAAGTACCAGATTTGCCTGTGTTCATTAAAAAACAAACTTTTCAAGTTTAGGTCTACGATTAAAATGATAAGCTTGACAAAACATTTGAATGTTTGATTTATGAAAAATGCCTATTTTATTCTTTTAATCAGAAGAAAAGACAAAGCTGTAGAAAAGCTAGAAATATATCAAATTCTAGACTCCAAGACATTCTGGCCTTCAACTTCCAACCAGAGATTTTTATAAAAAGTTGTTACAAAACACATGGAACAACTGACATCTAACCGCCCAATTCATTTTTTCCCCCAAATTCCTAAAATTACTTTAACAAGTGTCTGGAAGTCCAATTTACAATATGCTTTCCTTGAAAGAGAACAGAACATTTGGAAGGGTCATCTATCACTCCGTCAGAACACCTTTTGTACAGCTGATGTAGTTAGTTAGATGTTACAGGTATTATTTTCTCTACCAGTATGGACACTTGAGAAGAGAATGCTGTCAAACATCAAAGAAAACAACTCTAAGTAAAGAAAATGAATTCAGTGAAAAGACAGCTAGATACAGATAAGCTGGGCAAATGGAAACATTCAACAATAAGTAACAAATACATTTGAAGCAGGTTAACAGGGACAAAAATAAAATCAGCATGTATAAATCATATTTCTGAGGCTAAAATAATATTTTGAGGTGTACCTTAGAAGACAATCCATGTTTTTGCCTATTAATTCTACGAGGCCAGATCTCCCTGTCATTCAGAGCAGCTCTGTCACTTTTCTCTTTAGGGCTTGCTCTAACATCAGTGTCTGTAACCTGTTCTTGTAAAGCTGAATTCCCCAGTTTGTCCTCAATGCAGGGCCAAAAGCTCAAACTAAAAGATACCTCCTTTATTAAATAATTAGTATGTTAGATTTTGTACTCCGGCTTAGCATACATTTTTAAGCTGCAAACCAACCCGCTTGTATCTTGTCATATACTGAAAACTACTACCAAATAAAATCTACTAAAGAGCAAAGATATTTTTAGTCATTCTTACAACGTGTAACAATGAAACTCCACATAGCAATCAACTTCACAAGAGCAGAAGCATTCATTCTGCATATATTTAAACTGCATATAAAGAGAAATCAGCTGCAAAATGAAGCCAAATGGAAAACTAGAACTCCTTTTGCAAAGATGAAGAAAAATGCACGTTTATATTAATACCTCTTGAAATCCGTTTTTTTTCCACTTTTTTTTTAAATTAAATTTTATAAAGTTAAAAATACTTATTCCGTGTCTGTAGTTGTACTTCTTTACGGCAACAAAAATTATTTCAGAACATAATTACAAAGATCCCTTAAGATCTTAACTGTTGTTTTACGTCTAAGCACTTCAGTTCTTACCATTTGTAGAGCACTGAGTACTAACTGGGTACAAGAGCACCAGCTATTATTTTTCCTCAGTGCATTGGAAGACATAGAACATAGGACAGCACTTTCACTTGTCTACTACAAGAACTGCTTGTGATATAGAGGTTTTATAGATAGGAAAGATGGTGGTCTGTGCATTTCAGGATTAATTCAGAAAACATTTTCTAACAGGTGCCCATCTCTCTTAAAAAAAAAAAAAAGAGAAACTTCTGTGTTTGGCCAGTATTTCTACCATGTGACTAGGAAATTGTTTGACCAATGGCCCACTCATCACTCATTTATAACCCTCTCATCCCTACCCAACACCAGTAAGTTTTCCCACCAACAGAAAAACTTAGAGGTGAAAAGTCACACAGAAAACTATTCCTTCGTACATCAGTTCCGTGCATACCTCTACCGAAATACACATTTAACCCTTCAATCTCCTTTGAACAAAGATTAAAGAAAAATTATCAAGAGATATTGTTGTGACAGAAGTGTTATTTTTTAAATTCATATTGAAGAAAGTCCCACGTGCACGTATACCTCCTGAACAGAAGGTTAGGGGATTTAATATTTTTGAATTGAACTGCAAATCATATCACTGTCACAACAATTAGGAGGAAAAAAAAAAACAAAACCCACATGAGCCTTCACTTCTAGCACTTTAATTACTAAATTACTAAAAAGCAGCTTACCATGGTATCTGAAGCCTCAGACTGCACATCAGTGTTTAGCGATGTGCTCTCACCTACAGAACCAGATCTCACAGCTGAATCTATAGTCCGAACATCCTCCTCCTCATTTTCTCTAGCCAGAAATATTTCAGTGGCATAAATCAAGAGCTATACAAATGGGGTGGTAAAAATGAATTATGGAAGGTACTACATCTCAAAAACCAACACCCCCAGTAGCACCATCAAAACAGCAACAGTCAACTCCTTATAAAAATCAAGTCTTACAGTGCAGAAACAAATATATTATGTTCTCAAACTTACAAGCATCTTTTGCAAAAATTTCAGATAGGATTTCTCCTGCTCTTTAAGGTGATCTATAAGGTGTGATAAACGCTCAACATTGGCCGATCTTTCATTTTTCTCTACAAGATCATCCCGCATGGAGCTGGCCTTAGCAATATAGTCGCGAATTTGAACTAGTCTGCTCACAATCTGTAAAGACACTGAAATTACTGAATGCATTCAGCTACAGCTGTAAGGTCTGTAATGCACAAAACATGGTGACAGCAACAGTAAAGTAGCAGCAATAGAGGGACATACTGTACTTTCAATCATTTAACCACTTACATAAATGTGCTTATAAGTCAAAAGCCTTTATAACGAGAATATATGCATGCATGAAGTGCTGAAGCACAGGGCTTCTTGTCGACATAGCCTTAACAGAATTGAGCTGATACTACTAACATATGAAAATACTGAACTACGAGACTATCTCCTGGAACTGTATAACAGAGAACCAACTTCTATGATGAAAATTAATTAATTTTTTTTAAAACTGTAATAAATGTACGGTAAGTTCTAATGGACAATACATTAAACTTGGTTTCATCTTTTCCTCAGGTTGCCTTGTAGAACAGTATTTAATAATAAGTACATCCAATAAAAGTTTAACTACAACAGTTATACTGGAAATTTAGAAAGATGCACTGAAAAGTAATAGGGTCATTAAAACCTTTTGAAGAACGCTTATTCTGTAGACCCTACAGGCTAAGCAGTACCTGGCTGCTATCCATAGCTGGTTCTCCTCTTCCATCTTCTTGAACAGAGAGTTGACAATTCTGCAAGAAATCCTTGCTTAGAGCAGCTTCAAACAACTCTTTACATTGCAACGGTATCCCGCTTTCCTTTTTTTGGGAATCTGAGGCAGGACCTTTGCTTTTGTTAGTGTTTATCTGCAGTGACAAGAAGTTGAATGGTTTTTTGTTTTCATTAAGTTGACGTTTGTTGTTAGCAGCCGTTGCCCTGCCTTGAGAATCACTTCCAATGCTTCTCTATAAACAAACAAAACAAAGAACAATTGCTTTATTTTTTCTCCAATATATTCTCAGCTCTGATTAGTTTCACTAATCAAGAGAGTGCCAGTGGTCTCTGTCATAGTTTTCAGAAAGCATCCCACCCTCCCAGAACAGCTGAGAAGCAGAAGGGCTCTGCAGTCCCACACAGAGCTTAGCTCCTCAACCTTGCTGTGGCCTCCACCTTTGCTATAGTGAATGGCATCCTACTTCTCCAGGTATTTGAGAGAATAATAAAAACAAACAAGAATAGCATAAGCTTGCAGAATATGATCTCATATTTCAGCTTTTCTTCAAAAACTTCTGAACACCAACTTGTTCCAATAACATACATTTCTGGAAGCAGCTCTGCCGGTTTTTATAGTCTAAGTCAAAACAATGAATCACATTTGAAAGATAATTTTCACAACCCAAACAAGTTAACAGCAAGCTTTAGCAACGATTAACAAGCCTCTATTCTGAAACTGTTAGCACAAATTTATCACTTCGTTGCCAGTGAGATAATCCCTCACTTCCCATTGAGTTGGGCAAGGGAAGGCTGAATATGCCAATATTCCCAAAGAAGCAGTTATGGCTCAAGAATTCACGATGCACCTTTCGCTGTACCACAGAGCAGCAGTTCTTAATGCTGCTCTTCTGCTTAATCCACAAGGATAGCAGTGGTCAGAATCACAAACTATGCCACTTGAAGAACATACTTTCAAATAATATAACAGACATTTTCAAGTGGCAGACAAGTATGATGAGTAATAAATACTGATTTAAGGACACAGGCATTTGTTAATAATTGAGACAAAGTAAAGACTGTTGGCATACCCTCAGGCATAGAAAAGCCATGGTCCTCAACTTCCCAGCTTCCTCAAGTTCAGAACTGGAACTGTGATTTGGCTCCCACAGAACATGAGATTTTTTTTTTTTAATCTAAGTTGCTTATGAGAGCTTTCTTAAGTCATTTGTTGAATTATCAAGAGATAGCTGAACAAATTTTGTAGTCACATTTACAGTGGAAGCTGGTATTCACACAAACCTGATCCAGATCACTGAAGTTTATTCTTTGTTTAAGTCTTTCTAGTTCAGCCTGCTCTGGAACAGACATCTGGGTCATGTATCGTGCATGAGGAAAACTATGAGGAGTCCTGGTCTTCCGTCGTCCCATTCCAGGTGAAGATTCTGGAGATATATCATTAGTAAGCCTCGTTTCAGTATCCCCACCAAGCTTCTTCTTGTTTTTTTCTGATGATCTGTTTGCTTTTTTCTGTTGACTTCCCCAGTCCTTAAAGCAAAGGAAATGAAAGGAAGTAGTAGTCATATTTACTTTCTGTCTGTGTGGATAGCAAATGTTTAATGCAGTGAAAGGGATTTTACTTCTCTTTTAAAAGTAAAAACAAGAGCGATACCAAAACATGCACTGCTACTAAGATTCCTAGAGCAAATGTCACATTACAAAATATCATTTTCTCCATTGCTTAAATTCAGAATAGCTTGTCTGGAAATTTTAAACTTTTATCATCTCGCTATGCATTTAATTAGCTTACAATAAAGCTAAAAATGTCTCTCTTCTTTGGCAAAGACTCTTAAGCAGTTTAGAACTTTTGAAATTGAGAAGTTTTCACTTCTAATGATAGCTAACATGCTTTTCTGCCTAGCTATTTTGTTTTACACAAAATGCTTCCCATAAACACATCTACATTTTTCACAACCTCTGAATTATACACATTGCTCACTCCTGTCTACCATACTTACTTAGATTTCACAGTTTTGTAGATACTTACCTGAAAAGCTGTACTGAAAAAACTTAGGTTTTTCCATTGTTGCCTGCGTAACAGAATCTACTTATTAATTTTAACATACAGCATAAAACGACAACCGAGAGCTAAGGTGAAGTATACCGTGTTGTTCAGCCGGTCATCAAGGCTCTCATTGCTCCAGCTGGGCAAGTCCTGATCATTCATGCCTTCTTCAAATGGACCGCCTCCTGTTGCCATGATAAGCACCCACTAAAAAGAACCTAAAAGAAATAGTTGAGAGGAACAGGCTACATTAAAATCCGTTCATATAGAATATTTTACATTGAGATCTCTAATCTGAGGTGACAACTACATATCTGTAATAAAATGAAAACACTAAGTTGTTTTAGGAAACTAAAACCCCTATAACTAAAAATGTAACAGTGAGAAGAACACAGATACTGGCATTAAAAATTAATCAAGAAGCTGTGCGAGGGGAGTGTTGGTTTTATGTGCTTGCATACATTTTGCTCAGCTTTATATTATTTTACACCCCTTTTGCTTTTCCTTTTAAATCACTGCTCTTAGGAAGTAAACAATGTTTGAGGATCTTAATATTCCTCACTTTAAAAGTACACTGCAGAGAGCTTGCAAAGACCACTCTGGGATTCATCTAGCCTGCACTTTCAGGTCCACAGTGGTGTCTATTCGATACTCGACCTCCAAAGTCACCTCCTGTATGTCGAAGTTCTCCATTTGTTTCAACATTAAGAAGCTGACAGAGCACCGAAGGCAATACATGTCGATACAATACACAGAAAATGGACATCAACAGGAAGTCTGTTATGTTCTTTACTACAGGTTAAGTTACTTAAGCTAGTAGTGCCATGCCACTGACATAATAGCGTCTAGTTAAAGAAATGGTTCTCGTAGAGCTTTGCTGTTCTCATTAAGTCTCATTCCGTACAGCATAAGCAACCTATACCTTAGGAATTCTCACATTCACTACTAATTTTGACACAAATAGTAATTTTAAAAATTGTTAAAGCTGAAAGGTCAGAAACAAAGTATTCCTTTGTAGCACAAAAATTAGATTACCCTGCTCAACAGGAGGCAGAATACATAGCTGTATGTACCATCAGGCTGCAACAAGAGCTGTGTATCCTAACTGCTGCTCACACAGGTCCACTGCTCACAGCTACAAACTTGCTCCTCATAACAGCTTTATAACACAAAGTTCTTTACAGAGGTAGAAGAGAAACCATCTTGTAAATACTTTCTCCAGGAGGGTTTAACTACAATATTAGCCCATGATCGTTGTTTTATCTTTAACTGAAAAATGCAGAAAATTGACTGTTCATTTCTAAGCATTTTTCTACATCCTATCTAGTAGGAATTTTCACACCGAGACTTCACAGCATGCAGCTGAAGAAATCACCTAAAACTCAAAATTTTAAGAAGTATCTAAGAAACATCTTTATAATCAGTTCCAGGATGGGGGGGGGAGTGGGAAGCTGACATTTAAAAGGCTGTACTAGTACACCTATGTCATTTACATATATAGTATTTCACCAAAATCACAGCGTACAGCAAACGACAGTAGGTGGAATTGCACGAAGCAGTATTTGTATGCAAACACACCTTATTACTGCTACACCATTTAGAAAACGGGATCTACAAGGTACGCTCATTCCACCACAACCACCTCTCTACTTAGCAGTGGATCAACCTCAGTCATGCTAACACACTTCAGGACTAATTCAGCTTCTGCACCCACAATCAGAATCACAATACCCATATAATTACCGCCTGCTACTTTGGAAAGTGGCAATCTGAGCCCCACTGTGCTTGCACACCCATTCATATCCCTTCTTTGTCCCAAGGCAAGCGTTCACAAGTCCAAGCAACCAGAGGGCACCACCTACAAACTAGTCCAGCCAACAAACAAACCAAACAAGCAAAAACCCCGGATGAACATTTAAGTGGATCAGTTCCCCAGTCTGGCTAGTCATATGGCTCTATAAGCTCTAGCTGTAGGCTCTGGGAAAGCAAATAAAAACCATGCCATCAGTAAGAGCAAAACCGAGACAGATCTATACAAACACACCTTCTGTGCCACTTTCATCCAGGGGAACTGTCAGATTAATTTAGAAAATAAAAACACGATGCCCTTCCACAGTGTGTTTGTTTACACACGGAAGTGCAACTATCCTACAAAAAGTTCACAGAGAAACTCCTCCACCAACTCAAGGTAAATTTGACAAGCACTCAAAGCAAAAACATAGTTATCAATTTAGCTTATTTTAGCAACAGCTGTTTTATAAAAACTTTCTCCAGTTACAAAGGCCTGTTCAGCTGTGCAGATGTGCAAGACCCGACATTTCCACTGGCACTCCAACCTGACCTACACCGCTAAGCATAACAAGTTCATCTTGACAAGCTCAGAGACCATCTGGGTTTACAGTCAAATTCAGTAAACCGTTTCCTCATAATACTCTTATATAATTCTACTGAAACTGTAGCAAAGGCGATTTTTCCTACCTTCCATGCAAAAACAAGACGTGGCAATATTTATCTACACATAATACAAATAAACGTTCACGTTTATGTCATTTAAAATTTCCACAAAAGCTATTTTCACCTACCCTTATTCTAAGAATTTCTAATCAATTGTGAAGTAAATTCACTACCACAGATGCAATATTCTGAACAGTCTTCTCAAATAAGAACCCCGGGCATATGCCAACGTATTCTACTAAATACGGCTCAAAAATAACAGTAACCCGATTACTTTCAGCAAGTGAATTTTAAGAAAAATATATTAACAGAACCGTGTCCTTCTCAGACGGCAAGTCTCTAAGCATTCATATTATTGTTCTTCAAGTTTCCAAATAAGTTATATTCGAATGGGCTTACGATCACTGAGCTACACTATTTTCTCTCTTCACCTCAGTTATAATAACATGGAAGCTCAGCCAGCGTTCTTCTTGGAAATGAAACTCGCATAAGCAGCTGTGCTTTTTATCCCTCACACTTCACTGATTTGTGGTTTGCCTTACTTTACATTTCACCAGCCAGACGAAATCCTCTTATAAAAGCTCTGGTGCCCTCCCATCATTCTATTTCTGCATCCAGCAACCCATTCGCAGTCTTAGCTCCTTGCACATTAGGGAATCTGTACAAAAGCTGCGCTTGAGCATGTGCATGCTGCTTTACAGTAATTATCAGGAACTTGAAAAAAAAAACACCTCTCAAGTACATTTACTACAGTAATAATAAGGTAACATGGAAGACCACGGTCAAAACTTTTACCTGTCAGAGCATTTACACGATTAGGATCACACACATTTTGTGCATGCTACAGCAATATAAAAATTGCTCAGAAGTATCACAAGAGATACTAATATAGTAAAGATACAAATTTAGAATTTTTATTTTTTTTTCAGTATTTTTATCTATAACAGATCTGCTGGCACGTTCTCCCAACAGCACTCATCCCAACTGCAATACCCCCGAAAAGCCCTTCATTTGGAACTTTGGAAAGAGAAAGGTTAACAGCAAAACCCAACAGTTATAAAAATCCCTCACAGGGCCACACAGACCGAAGCCGGCCGCACACCCGGCTTTAAATTTAGCTCCTCGGCGAGCCTGAGCTCACCAAACGCCCGCACAGCCCTCCAAGCTCACGGCACGGCCAAGCGGCAGCAGCCGAGGGAGAAGCCCCCCGAGCCCTCACCCGGCCCTCACCCAGCCCCGGAGCAGCGCAGCCTGCGGCAGCCCGGGGCCCGCCCCGCGGCCTCCTCCCGCCGCCGGGCAGCGCGGAGCGGGCGGCCCCCGCCTGGCCCCGCAGCCTCACCCCGCGGCGGAGGGGTAGCGGCCCGGGCCCGGTCGCTCCTCCAGCCCCGGCCGCGGGTGTCGCCTTCCAGCAGCGGGGAGGAGCGGCGGGCTCCGGAGCGCGGCGCTGCCCGCGGGCCTCACAACCCGGCCCCAACCGCCGCCGCCGCCGCCATCTTGGAGGCGCCGCCACGGTGCGGGAGGCGGGCACGGCGGATGGATATGCACCGTTGCTGTAGTAACGCGGTTGGCAGGTGCCCTTCCGCGCTGCGGGTGCACCGCCCGGGCCTGGCTACGTGACGTCAGGGCGCGGAGGACGGAGTTTCCCGCGCTTCTGCGCGCCTCTGGGAGGAGAGTCCTGCGCAGCGCGGTGGAAGGGCGGGAGGGCTGAAACTCCAAGTCCCAGCGTGCACCGCGCGAGGAGAGCGCGCCCACGCCGGGCTATCTGGCCGCAACGCCTCCTGGGAGATGTAGTTTTCCAGTCAGGACGGCACTAAGCGCGGTGGCGGGGTTAGCGGGAGCGGGCTTGGGGCTGCCTGTGAAGCGTCGGGCTCGTTTTGGTTCTAAAATAAAACATGAAAACAGTGATGAAGTCTGTAAATGATTTTTCCTAACCGGAGGAAGACTAGTAAAATCACGACGTCAAAACCATGAGCCACGGATGAGGTCCAGAGGCTTTATTTAAGGCAGTACCGACTCACACAGCGTTGTGTTCGTTTGATCTCTAGGAATTCCCAGCTAAAAATAGAGCAGGGAAAGCAGGGGAAGGTGGAGGTCATTTTAGTCTGTTTGATGTCGTTTTCTACTTTTTCTGCATTGCAACTGTACACGCTTAGCGACTTGCTTTAGGGCTTGGAGTTTACAGGTCTGGGTTCTTAGAACTTTGCTGAGGAAAAAAAAATAGGAAAAAAAAACCAGGATTTTTTACAATGGCTTTTTTTTTTTTTTTTTTGGTAGTATTCATGCCGTCATTTACTGTTACCATCTGATCACCCAGATGGCCAATAAATCTGTAGCTTCAAGTTCTCATTATCAGTCCTCCAGTGCCTGGACTTGCATAATGCAGTCCGGATTTTCCATTTCTTTTTCTGAGAAGCTGATATGATTTGTATTTCAGTCATCGTGGGCGGGAGTGTGTGTCCAATTGTCAGAACAGGAAAAATAAGCTACCATTTTCAGGATATACACTATGCTGAGCTCCAAAACAGAAACATTAAGTATCTGAGTAAAGCTCCAGGTTCATGGTGGGCTAGAGGCATTCTGCTGATACCACCTGGAAGTAGAGTTAAATTCCCAGTCATTAATACTTGTGCCGATGTTTTTTGCTCCAGCAAAAATATAGATGGCACATTAATCTCTCTCTAATTCAGAAAGGGAACGAAATCACTGGAAAAATCTGTGAAACAAAAATACTTCAATAAAAATATTTTTGTTTTCTCCAGCAAATGCCCTGGCATCAAAGAAATAGCTCTGACAGCACCAAATGTGTGTGGAAGGTGAGCATAAGCCCATCAGTCATCACAGCATTATGCTCACATTTCTACAATTGCGGCATGACTATATCCAGAAGTGAAATCACTTTAATGAGATTCTGCAACAACTTTCTGGACACTCTACATGTAAGGAATAGATATTATTCATCTGCATTGCAGCTCTGCCGCTTATTTATCAGCTTTTTGAAGTTATAATTGCAACTTATTAGTTATAATGTTAGAGTATTATAAACGTTATATATAGTATATATAATATAGTGTATATAGTATTATAAAAGTTATAACATCCTTTTATCCTGGCCTCAGGTACCATGTCTGGATATTCAGCACAGTATTGGCAATCCTGTTGGCAGGATGCTATTGTCACAGTGGCATACCTCTCACTGCCCAGCAGGTGGAAGCAGAATTTAAGAGGAAAAAAAATGCCTTAATACAATGACTACAATTGTTTTTGTCACTGTGGTTTATCCTTAAAATACAGCTCCTTCTTTGTTTCTTGAATAAAAAAAAAAAAAAAAAGTCTTACATAAAAATATAATATGCTGTTAAGGAAAACCAATAAATTAAATAGATATTAGAATGTTTTAGTAACAATGTCTTTACTGTAGTCTTCTATGTATCATAACTGTGTATTTTCTCATCCTTAATATAGGATGTCATATATTGGTAGTATGTCTCTTCTAGGAGCTTAAATTATCATCACTCTGATTCCCACTTGACATTTGGAGAATGATTTTTTTTCTTCTTTTTATTTTGCTGTCCCTCTTCTGGAATATGCTGCAAATTTGTTACTATATAAAAAATAGAAATAAAAAAATAATTAAAAAGGTGCTTCAAATAAATAAAACAGTACCAGCTCCTCAATACCATTTTTTATTGTGTGTGGTAGACTAAAAAAGGGTGCAATAAGGAACCTTAGATCTGCAAGAGGCATTATTGTAGATGGTTTTCTACTACTGTTATAAAATAACATCTCAGGATTTGGGAAAAACTGTGAGCCAAAACAATATGGCTTAAAGAATGTCATGTTAATTAAAAAATAAACATACCTTTTGGGGGAAGTCCCATGTCAACACTAATGAGCTTCTAGACTGACAGTAACCAATTCCTCCTACAAAGATCTCTGCTGTAAGTGCTGCCATCAGCAGACATACTAATGAATGCACCCTCACAGAAACTGAACGGATTATCTTTTGAGATAGTTCAATTTAATTAGTATTGAAAGCTATGTCAGAGACATGATGATTTTTCCTTGTGCATCTGCTGGCCTTATCTTGTTAATTTTACTTTATTATTCCGGGCTGAAGGAAAAGAAAGTCAAAAAAAACAATAATAATAACAATAAACACAGGCATATGAAGACTAGAGACAAAAAGAAGTGAAGGTTTAAAGTTTAACTGAGACTGCAGAGATGTGAGAAGCTGGGGAGAAAGATTTTTAAAGGCACTGAAACAAAAGCAGTAATTAACACAGCATTTGAGTAATAGTAGTAATTGTTAGCTTCTTTGCTGATTTGTCGCAAAGATGCTTTTGCTGCAAAAATGTAACTGACCAAAAATGTTTAGACTACCATAATATGGCTAAAGAGCATCTATCAGGCCACCAAACTAAAGTTTTTTGTTTGATTTGTTTTGTTTTTTGTTTTTGCATAACATTACATTGGAAAGATGTTTTCCTCTTAAGGCAATAGCAAAGAGTTTTGAGTTGGTTTATACAGGAAGATAAAGTGTCTGTTTATCCCTATGGGACCTGATAATATATTAAGCAGGCATAAGGCAGAGGCATTGGCATTTAAAATCCCAAACCAAGCATTAGGCTAGCCAAGGATTAGACAATTCGTTACTGGTGAAGAAGAAAGCAGTTTTGGTGATCCACATAATAACCATCAGAAGCAATAAAGGAAAAAGTAACTGGCAGTTACAAAACTAGCTAAAATAGCTAACCTGGTTGGACCTTGGAAAAACACACGCATGTTGGCTGAAGAATTGACAGGATCCCCATTGTAAACCTTCACCAAATCTGTAAGGATGGAGAAGGTAATCCACTTGATACGGCTGTTATCTCAGCACTCTGCAATATTTGCTGTTCTGCACATTCCAAGTGTTCTAGCAAAATGCTAGTGACTGAGATCATGCTTAGGTGCAAAAAGTGACAGGTGGAGGCACAAGGCATAACCGGTTTGGTTTTATTAAACATGCTCATTTCACAACAACCAAAACACATCAGGAGAACCACTGTTTCTCTGTAGCTCTAGGACCATAAGTATTTTCATTGTCCACTTTGAAGAGCCCATTTTGAAGACATTTTAGAGGAGGTCTCTATAACACAGAAGATAGCAAGGTCATAAATTATATTCCACTCCTAATTTCAGATCCAGTTTCACAAACAGCCTACAGATCCACTGTTTAATCTGAATTTCCCTTTTTGTTTGTTGTTTAGTTTAATATTGCATTTGATACACTGCACTCTTAGTTATATAGTCTAATCTTTTTTTTTTTCTTTTTTCTTTTTTTTTCTGTTTCCAGTTCAGTAGCACCATCTTCGTTTATTCCTTGGCTGACAAAAGCAGTCCAAAAAGAAACAAAAAATACTTCAGTTATTCTGAAATGGCAGATTTGGGTTAAACAGGCATATCTGCAGATTCCTCAGAAAAGTGAGTAGCAACAACTTGTAATTCATAATATATGGGATGGTCATTGTATATTATCACATTGTCTAGGCACTTCCACATTATTTAAATTTCTGGAATCACGATCCAGATGCATGCTTGACTGAAAGAAACAAACAACAAACAACAACAACAACACAACAAAAACATAATCAGGAAAGATTGCATGATTACATAGGTTGGAAATACCTCATAAATTTCTCCCTCTGAGCTGAATCAAAGGACAAGAATATGAAAGAAGTAAGGAACCCCTTCATATATTATAAAGAAAAGTCCAGAATCAAAAGTTCTCCTGCCTCCCTGCCCAGCCCCAGATTTTTTTTTTCCATTTTGCGATTAAATCCATCATTGTTAGCTTTTTATTTTCCTTGGTTCTGAGTGTAGAGAATGAAAGATACTGTACAACCATTTGAGAGTTCATTCTAAGAGGAGGGGTTGTAGATGCTTTCTTCCATTTTTTTTTTCTGTAGAAGTAGTTGAGTGAAATATGATGACCCAGCACATCCAATGACAATGCAAGGTTTGAAAATGGAATAACTTTGAAGTGTTTTAAATAACTTTGTAATCTAAATCATTTTTCCAATAAATTTGCTCTTGTCGTTCCTTTTTTTTTTTTTTTTTTTGGCTGATAAAGGAGTAGAGATTTGGTGCTATGTGATATAATCTGTACTACTGCTTAGAGATGGTACTAATGGAAAACAAGACTGAGTTGACATATACTGCAGAGAAATTAGTTGGTTCACTTTTCTACAGAGATGATATGATTTGCAAGGTAGATATAGGTGAAAGGCGTCTTTGGAGAGAACAAAAGAAAAATTGAGGTCAACAGGAAGCCTCCTAGGGAAAGGAGACAGTTAGGAGAAGGCAAGGTATCTAAGCTGTTCTTGTAAATAAGGTAGAAGATTACAGACTGTTCTCTCTTCCTGGCTCTTGCACTGAGATCTTGAGCAAGTCCTTTATCTATATATACTCTTCCACACAGCAGAACTTAATTCAACTGAAAGGAGACTGTTACATGTTTTCTGTTTCATCCTTAGCATTACACAAAATAAAACAATGCAGAGAAGAGCATAAACAAATTAATTTGTAACAGATGGAATGAAAGAACATTTTGGCAAGCACTGAGTTACCGTGTCATGGCTGTACAATCTTTGACCCTCCCACATTTCTACATGATGTTTGAAGGTGATCTAAAACTTTCCTGGATAAAATCATACACATGAGAAAAAAAATAATCTTTACCTTTTCTAAATAGCATTTAACCACCTGCATTAGAGCTTATCATGGAAAGATGTTCAGTATACTATTAAAGTTTTTTGTGTGCTTGCAATTTCCTTTGAGAAAAGGATGATATTATGAACACATTATCTTGTGTTTACTGATTTTATAAGCTGTTTAACTTCTGTCAGATAAAATACCTCAGGAAGTACTCAGCCGAGAGTTGGAATATAATGGGAACAAAGACCACAGCTTTCTTTTGTTAGCTATTTTTTTAAAACATCCACAAAAGAGCAAAGATTCAATACAACTGTTTTTGCTGTACTTATGGGAGGTAGTAAACATATTGAGTTAGTGTAAAAGTGAGGAACAGCATTTTATTTTTTAAATACTTACAAAAAAAATGATAGAAAAGTAATTAACAATCCTTGCTATATTTTGTTTTACTTCTGTGCAAACTCTCCCAAGAATTGCAAATCTGAATAAGTTTTCTTTGAACAGCCAGGTCATTACTGGCCATGTTGAGGTTTATGACATTTGCCAGTTTTCAGTATTTGTTATATCTGATAGGTCAGAGAAAGACTCCAAGACCTTTCTCTTTTCCTTTTGTGCTTATATGACTTCCATTTGTACAATCTTTAAGAGTCTTCTATTTAATAGTCTATTCTTGCAAAATCGTTCCAATGATGTGCAGCCTATAGGCCTCTTGAATACAGATCTGACTCGCTGCCATATTAATTTCTTGTTCTGAGTTCAGTTATGTTTAACTGAAAAACAGCCAGAGATTTTAGCCATCTCGTCTTTGTTTGAAGACTTGAAGTGATGGAGTATCTACTTGTAGCCCTCAATAAATTGTTTGAATGCTCAGAGTTTAAAGTTTTTCAGTCAGAGTTTAACATACCATGACTTTTTCCACTTTCTCAGTCCAGAGCCCACCCAGTGAGTCACACTATACTTTCCTGAACTAAGTCAGGAGTCCCACTATCGACAGGTATCTCCCTCCTACCAAAGTCATTAACCATAGTAAGATTCCCAGTAAAAATGAATTGTTGCATACTTCTTTTGAATTTATTATAATTTTATCTTATTTATTATAATTTATTCCAATTATTAAATACTTGAAATTCAGAATTTGAAGTTAGGATGTAATGTAATGAGTAAAGAGAAATACTGCCAGGTAAAGAGATTCCAAATATGACACCAAAAATTATTTAAAGGAAGTGTTCCACAAGTATTAGTTTTCAAAAGTAAGTTGACAGTTTGAGTATTTATAGTTGTGGAACGTAAAACTCCTTTTATTGCTTTTGTTCACTATTTCCTTAAGAGTTCTCTTCATCCAGAAGCATTCTGATAAGAGTTCTCATTTGTTGAACTGTTTGGAAAGAGCCAGCATAACAGAAGGAAGGCAAACATGCAAACAAATAACATCTTAAAAAATATATTGTTGTATTCATCTGGCTCTAACAAGCTTACGTAGAAAGTGATATGTCAAACCAAGTCACTGAGACTGTGTTTTTGGGTGCCTTCCAATTGAGATAAAAATACCTACATCAAACAGCATTCTTTTTCCTTTTTTCCTGTTCCCTTTGGCTTTGTCTGTATTATGTTTCCTCGTTTGTTTGTTTTAAGCAGATTTCTTTATATTTTGTCAGCTCTAAACTGTAACCTATAGTCTGAGAGTGTTTTCCTTCTAGATCAGTCAGGTCAGATAAGCTCCCTATAGCTCTGAAGCCGAAGAGATTTAGGTTCTGGTTCAGGAAAGCTGAATGTCATGCTGAGACCAATTTCCTGGATCACAGCAATGAAAGAAAGTGGATGATTCTTTGTTC
The DNA here is from genome assembly GCF_009769625.2 of Cygnus olor. Classification (NCBI taxonomy): domain Eukaryota; kingdom Metazoa; phylum Chordata; class Aves; order Anseriformes; family Anatidae; genus Cygnus; species Cygnus olor. The sequence continues at coordinate 18,394,630 of NC_049172.1, read as the reverse complement.
TTTTTGGTCTATTTTTATTTCAGAAGTGCTGTGTTAGGCACAAAATTACCATCTTCTCCTTCTTATGTTGCAATTCAGAGTTGATAGCTGCAACTCCTCAGTAACATTCCTGCTCACTGACTCATAGCAGATGTAAGCCGCAGCACTACAAAATTTAATAGCAAAAACAATCGCAGTCTGGGAAGGGCTCTGGAATTCCTTGCATCAGCTTAAGAAGATTTAACAACTTTGAGTTCTGTCCAGAGAGGAAAGGTAAACGTTTTAGGTACCTGTGAGGGAAAAGAAAGAATTTGAGGTAATTTCTATACTTCTGGATTAAAAGTAGTTTTTGAAGGTCGTATAACTGGTGCAATGTTGCTAATGATGTAGGAATGTTGCTTCGGTAGGATCTAGCTATTTTGCTATGATATATACTTAGTTTGACAATAAACCTCCTATTCAAATCTGTACTTTCTAAGTGTCTAATAATGTATGGCTGGATGAATAGGGCTGCTTTTGAGGCCTAGAATTGGATCAGATCATGAATGACAGTCCATTTTTCAGATGAGGAAATTGGCTCAATTTTTATAGCACTACCTAATTAAAACAAAGCAAAGTTTGTTCATGAGTTTAATCACTAAAACAGGTTTGGCTTCCAAGTCATTAGCTGTCCTTTTGGCAGACAGATTCTCATTTATTATTATTGTGTTTTTTAACATGGCAGTTCTTACTGGCACTGTGCAAACAGAAATTGGCATCTGAATTTTATAGCTTGCTGTCTCCAGAATTCAAGAACAAGGAAATAGGCTGAGAGTTCAGTACTTTCACAGCACAAGAGTTTTGCTCGTATCATCAAGTCTAGTCAGTAACTTGTTACTGAAAGACAGAAAAATCAAATTTGGTGGAAATTTGACCATAGGATTTACTGTCTGAGTAGCCTGCAAAGAAATCCCAAGTACAGAAATGCAAAAATATTCAGAGGTATTTTCCTTTAATTTTAATTGTGTAGCTCTAGGAGAAATCTTTCCATACAGTCATGCAAATGCACATTCCAGGTGTGATCTTTGACTGGGATCTTAGTAATCTCATAGGGATAAAATTTCAAAGTTTTGCAAGATTTGCACTTAAACCTCAGTTTTGCTAAAATAGAAAGCAGCTAATTATTAAAGGCTTGTGCTTTCAACTCGAAAATGTTACAGTGAGGTTTTCTCAGTCTGTCTTAATGTATAATCAATCTGCATGTCTACTGTCCGAGATGAAAGCTTTCCTGGGAAGGGGTCTCCCCTGCACAAGGGGACAACTTTTGTTGTTTGTTTGCTTTTAAATGGGAAAACTGTGTTATAAAAGCTTTGGAAGTCTCTCAGTACATATTGTCTCTTTGGACTCACTAGCATCAGCAATACAAAATAGTTATGCAATTGTCTTCATCTGTGACACAGATTAAGGCTTGGATGGTTTTGTTTTTGTTTTGTTGTGAGGTTTTTTCCCAGTATTTGCTATGTTTTTTTTACTGCATTATGTGTGAAAGTTGTATTCTCTCCCTACATTTTTAATTATTTTACCTTCCAGGCATATTTCTGGATAAGGCATTTTAAATAGCTGTGTAACAACCAGGCTAAATATTTCAGTGGGTGGAGAAATTAGTTTGAGAAATTGACTTTCAAGCTGTCTTCCAGAGCAGGATTTTAAGTTTCCCTTAAACACAGCTTTAGCTTTATATATCACCAGAAGATAAATGTACAGTTTCGGAAAACTGTCACTGAACCCAACCTATTTTGAAACTTTGTGTGGAAAATAAACTAACTAATCAGGTAACAACATTAATTCCCAGACTGAAGCTGTTTATTCAGTCTGTGTGCAAAAACACTTTGAACGTGTATGAGGTCTGATCCTATTGTATGATATTTTACTGCTTTTCTAACCACTTTTCTGACCGCTCAGTGAATCAATCTCCTGTCGTTGCAACTGTGGAATCAGATAACTACATGAATTTATATCCACTGACAAACTGTCTCAAATATTTCTACTTCCAGAAACAGCTCTGCTCACTCTCCTCTGCCCGTTCTGGTCTCCCTGCTGGGCAGTTACAGAAGCAGAGGAACAACATTAGGTAAACCATTTACTTTCAGACCTTGTCTCCCCTAGGCTTCTTGACCTCTCTCCCTCCCCCCCCCCCTCTCTCTCTCTGTTTTTTTCTTTTTTTTTTTTTTTTTTCCTGATGACAGCAGCAGAAAGATGTTGCTTTACTCAACCCTTGTTCCTACTTCAGGCCTACCTCACTTTTTTTTTCTTTTTTTTTCTTTTTTCTTCTGTATCTTCTCTTTTTCAGTGTATTTCCTGTACTGGATGACAGGTCTGCCAAATGGAGATCTCAGTTGTTTCCTTTCTATATGCCCCTTAATTCTCTTATGATCACAGTGAACTCAAATTATCTTGACTGACCACATGATTAATAATGCACCAGAATGCACCTGGCTTTACTGACTAACTCCCTTTCTTAAAAATTAAACTCCAGGATAAGGATATCTGAGCAATATATTTAAAACATCACTTTATATTTTATTTATGAGAGTGCTGAAAGCGATACTGACAACATTGTCTTCCAAGTGCGGCCCTCATGAAGTTTTCCACGACAGGAACTACTTTAGAAAGAGGTACACTTTAAATAGAAAAGCGACTTCATCACCTGAGGTGACAAACCAAACCAACTGCACAAACTCTTCAGCTCTTCGTCCTTTGTGCAGCACGCTTGCAGTAGCTCACATATACTGTAAGAGAAATGGTCTGCCTTGATTGTGACTAGTGGTCTGTTTTTTGCTAACATAAATTGTTCCAAACAGTATGTAAGATATACTTGATAATGTGATTATTATTTTAATTAGAATATTGTATTTATAAGATGTGCAATCCTTTTAAAACCAATGCAGCTTTCACATTAAGTGAAATCATGATATAACAGCGTGAATATAAAGATTAATTGGAGGAAGAACAGTGTGCTTTTATAATGAAAATAGCAGAATTAAGCAGAACAGTTAAAGAATCCCCCACTGAAAAAATATAGACCCTTCTCTCCTAGAAAACATTTTCAAGATGTGCATGGAGTAGGACTGAAATTATCTAAGATAGGTCATTTGCAGCTTGCCCAGACAGCTAATGTGTTTTTTGGTCACTTCTCTCCCACAACAGCCAATGTCATGCAATAGATGGCAAGAGCTGCAACAGCCAAAACTACTATTCTAGGTGAAAATGCATGTTTTATCATGGCAAAAACCTCTGAAATCCAAATTAATACAAAACTCAATGCCAGACAATTCTTGCAGCATGCCCCCCCCCCCCCCCCCCCCCCCCCCCCCCCCCCCCCCCCCCCCCCCCCCCCCCCCCCCTTTTAAGCTTTAAATTCATAGGACTCACCACTTTAAACAATAGCAGAACTTGTTGTACTGAATTTTAGTAAGTTTCTAATTGAAATAATATAACATTTATTTGGTTAACATGAGGAAAAACTTACAAGTTAAAATTCAGAAATTGTATGACATAATAACAGATTTCAGGTCACGCCTTCTATTCATTAAACATTTTATAAATAATTTACAAGGAACCCCTTTGGAATCCTTAGAGATAGACATCAGTTTAGTATAGTGCTTTGCAGCTGAACAGTAGATTTTGCTTATGTATTTCCAAAATTCTTTTAAAAAATCTTTCTGAGCTAGTTGTAACATGGGGCACTGGGCAACCCTCAACACCTTGCATCTTCATCCAGTCTAGTGCAAGAAGCTGTGTAACTAGACTCATGCAGAAACATGAACTCTGCAACAAGTTTGATGCTTTCAAACCAGCAAAACTCAGAAATAAAACTAAAAATAAATTGCTTTCTTAAATAAAATAATATAATGTCCTTAGTATTTTATAGGTGATTAAAGCCTACAATTCGACAGCACTGTAATTTGTACTCTTGCATGAAGCTTTTGGAGATTGGTGAAAATGAAATTGAATTTGTCAGATTTTATAAAAACTTAAAAAACATACTTCACATAAGCACCTTGGTTTTCTTTGTGCAGTAAAAAGCACAGTCTGCCAAAGTTCCACTGGTATTTCATCTTAATTCCTGTAGAAATATGAGTGGAAATTTCCATAAAGTTGATTCAATAAGCACATGTTGAAATTGAATCATTAATCTATTATGTGTCTTATGCTTTATCTAACCACAAATGTTTTAACATGTATTTAACTGACTTAGTTTAATAACTAGAAAAAGCAGAGTGGACACATATTTTGGTTTAAATGGAATTAGCATATCTTAAATGAAAATATTGTAAATTTGAAAAAAAAAAAAAAAAACCACAAAAAAAACCCTCAGTTGACCATCGCAGCAGTTTAATTTAAAATTTAAAATTGATTTATGTATAATCTATGTAAATATTTTAGTGATTATAGAAGTTGGTTTCTCATCTGTGAACTGAAAAACATACATCTACATCCTGGAAAATGTTGAAGTTATATTAGCTAACGTTTGCAAGGCAGTCAGATACAATGGTGATTTTTTGGCATATTCAATAATTTTCCTATGAAGTAATGGGATTTAAAATGCTATGGGCCATACAGTACAAAATATACATAGCTATCAGTTGACAGATGTCATCCTTGTCACCACTAGAATAAAAGCTGATAACTGTTACACATTTTTTCCAAAATTACTCTGTGACAGAAAAGTTATTACCTCCATCCTTTCCTGGTACAAAGGACTTGCACAAGACATTTTCTTTACTTCAAGGACAGCTAACCAAATACAGATTTTAGTTAACTTGAATGTAACGGAGTCCTTTCTCCCAACTTTCAGAGACCAAGGAATATTCTTCTATTTTCTCAACATTTTAAAGGGCTATTTTGCTTTTCTCTTATTCCACAGTAAGTCATGTCATTTTGTAACCTTGATTAATTCTTCTAAAATGTTTGGAGACCTCTGATCCTTAGTGGCCTAAAAGGATAGGATTGTTTTTACTGGTTTTTGAAGGTGTATTTTATCAGACTATTTATACATTGTAATGAAGCCTAAATATATGTTGTATTTGTGAATTATAGAGAAATAATTATAGGTTAATTTGATTATTCGCAATAACATTTAAAGATGTCAGGTGTAAATATTTAGCTTTAATGTTTAAGTTAACTACTATTTCATTTGTCCCTCTACTTCACAGCTTCCAGAGAATGAAGATTTTTATAGTGATTGATTTTGTCCTTGCAGCTAGCCTGACGGATACTATTGCGAGCTCTGTAAGTTCTACTCCTTAAGTTTATGTTTAGAGTTTCTTCTAAATAAAGAAGAACCTCTGTAGTCCTTACAGTGTATCTCAGCTAGATCTGATGGCAAAAGCTTCGACAGAAAAGATTAGAATACAAAACAAATGCAAAAGACTGGGGAAATAGCCTCCAACAGTGTTCAGTGGAGACAAGTTTCTGAAAAGGAACGACAAAACAGGTGCATAAATACACAATGACTGAGCAATAGCACTGGAGAAAGGAATCCAGTCCATTTGTGACTGGATCCACCATGGAGAAGGAGGCAATAGAATACCTTTACTAAAAAGTTATCACATGATGCATTACCACGGACATTGTAGAAAAGGCACTTTTTGCTTCCATTCAGTGGTAATGCTAACTCATAATAACAGCTTCAGTTTTGAGTAACGTACCTACAGAAAGGCAAAACACAGCTCGTGTCTCAGGAGCTTGCTGGCTGCAGCAGTACTATGCTGATACAAAGAATGTTTCTATCCTTTTCTACCTGGTCCCCTGGCCTTAGGACTTCCTCTCAAACAAGATCCACAGCTTCACTTTCTTACTTGTTGCAATGTTACTATGTTGTAGCTCACATTGAGAAACAATGAACACAGCTCCTTTGATTCTGGCTTCCCAGGCTTTCCACTACTTATTTTGTGTCTCCAACAGAAACACGCAAACACATTTATGCCACACTTAAAGTAGTCGTAACCTTACCAGTCCTGTACTGTCTGTCTTGGCTGTCCTTTCTAGTTTACTATTCAGGTCCTAATTGGCAGGGACCTGGGAGACTGAATTGTTGATTCATAATTGCCTCTGTGGAAGTGGCTGTCAAATTTACAACTAGGTAAGCATAACTGTTTGTGCCTATCTTAGGAAAGCCTTTTGTTTAGAAAAGTAGCTCTACAGGGACAAAATAGGTAGGATGTACCTGCCTCTGTAATCACCTTTGCTTACTGGAGAAAAAAAAAACATATATAATATTGATTTTTATAGAAACCTACTGAGAAAAAGGCAATACAATGAAATACATTTGATTTATTTTGATTTTTTCTCTTTTAGTTGCAATATTATGGGCTGTGGCTGACTCTGTGACTGAGAACTGGAAACATTCTGAAGTTCATCTCTAAGTTTTCATATTTAATCTCTTTAAAATACTGATCTCATTTGAGGCATTTTTAAGCTCATTTAAATTCTAAAAATACAGGAAAAAAAAACACCTCAAGTAAAGAGTTTGTATTTTTATAGTTTTCATAAATTATTCTAAATTAATTTGTAGCATCAGTTTTAATGAAAGGACACTGGCTGCTAAATAGCTCACACAATAATGAAATAAAATAAAGAATGTGAATACATACTAATTGCAGCAGCTGCTTAAATATGGAACCATGTGTCCAAGAGCAGAGCTGTCAGCAACAGTTAGATAATTGCTTCTCAGTGTGTAGTACAAACAGTTGCTTCACTGAAACAGAGAGAACAGGTTGTGTTCAGTCTGGTTTCAGTGGGCACTACTGTCCACTGGAGAAAGTCATGATCAAATTCACATTTTTTAGAGTATTTCACTATTATAACTGTTCTTCTTTGATCCATATCTAACAAAAGGAATAGCAGTAAGTTATAGCTGCTAACTCTTACACTGTAACCCTAGGGTACCTTTTGCTTCTGTATTACTCTAGCTGTGCACTGGTTTAACCTCAATGATTTTAAAAGATTTATCCTGTGACAAAGTGGAGTAGTACATGCAAAGAGCAATCTTGTGACACGCAAATCTAAAAGTCACATCGATCCACCTTGAAAGTTACACAGCTAACTTGGGATTGTCCCATGGGGAAAATATGTCCGGGATTCCAAATACGAGAATTGCAGCGTTGCTGTTCAGCAGCAAAGCATAACAGAAACTGGGGTTCAGCAGGAGATAGCAATGAGAAGACCTGGCTCAGGGAGAGAAAGCAAAATATCAGATCCAAGTACTGTTCAAGGTTACTTTCAAGACTAATTCTGTTAGATCATTTGTTTCTTATGGTGCACTTATTCAGTACTGTTCATGGTTTCTTTATTGTCACCTAGTATTTAGTCACCTAGTCAGCGTCATGAGTTTAAATCTTTTGCAACAGGAAATTGTGATGTATAATGCAAATATATTATTTCTTACCCTAACAAGTGTGCAGTCTGTAAAGAGGATGAGAATCAGTTCGATGTTACTTTTCCATTTTCATGACATAATTCACAATTTTTAACTAAGGAAAATGAAAAGGTAACTTTAAAATACAAAGTTAAGAATAATATTTAGAGATACAGCCTATTTCAGACTGGTTGGTTTAAAATTGATTAAAAGGAACAGACCTTTTATGTCAGTATATAAATTAGCATCACACTGAAGGTAGATGCCAAGGTTTTCTAAGGTACAACAAGACTTTTTGGAGAATTTCTGTGCTTTTGCTATATAATTTAATCACAGTAGGAGAATGGCTGTCGGCAGTAGGCAAGTAGGCAAGTCGGCAGTAGACAAGTAGGCAGAATGATAATGCATTTTCACTAGACCTGAAGAAAAATGCACTTAGCTGCCTGTAGCTCCCCCTCCTCAAATGCACAGACTCTTACTTTAACCAGAAGTGAAAATAGCTCTTCATAGCTCAGACCCTGCCACGTGGGAAAAACCCTACCTATCTGAAGTCTTACTTATGACATTGCAGGGGCCTGGTTGCAGGGGCCAGCATTTCCAGGATAACTGAAGTCTTTCCTGTTTTTTATTACCATGTTCTCCAAAGTTGTGTGTACTGAGGTAAGACCGACAAAGGCCAACCTCCTCAGTAAACAAAAGCATGGGAGCTCCTTTATAACTCTTAACTTACTATGATTAAGATTAATATTTCATCTGAGAACTTTTTTTTTTTAACTCACTCTTTCTTAACCCACTATATATCTCTCCAGTTCTCATTCATTTTCTGTGTGCACTCAGGAGCAGGCTGAGAATTTGCAGAGAACTTTCTTTTCTGAATGGCTCAGAAGGGCTCTACTCGTTTTTTTTTGTGAAGGATTTATATGAAGCTGCAGGTACAAGTTAAAATAATCATCCTGGAAAGACTTTCTTTGTAATATGCAGCATGTAGCACAGTAGTCATTACTTATGGTCAAATAGCCTATAAGCCTCTGTAGAAAGTGTGTACATGCATGTATTTATTTATTTTTCCTAAGTTCCCCGCTAGAAAAAAAAAAAAGAAAAAAAAGAGGCCATGTTAGGGATCTTGTATAGCTATCAACAAATAAAACAGATTTTCAAGGGAGTACTCTTAAATAACATAGGACTTTAGGGATATTAGGTCACTGGCTGCTTTTGTTTTAGTTCCTTTCCAAAATTTTAGTGTTTGGTAAATTGTGCCTCTCACTTACAGCTCCTCCTTGTGGTCAAGCACCTTCAAGGCTTCTCAGGACCTAGTAGCAAGCAGACAGTTGGAGCCTGCAGACAAACCTGCTGACACAGCTGGCTGACATGGGCAGCCCAGCCCCACAGAGGCAGCCAAACCTTTTCCTCTGACAGGTCACTGACAAACTGCCTAGTCCTGCCGCATGTATATTCCCCATTCTTTATTCCACTGTATATGTTAGATTGCACTTAAAGAGCCATCTGATACACTGCAATACTCGGAGCAGAGGCCTCTAACCAGAATAGTTTGCAAAGACAGCAAGCGTGATCAACACGTTTTTCAATAGGACTGAATATTACAGTCAAATGGGACATGATGGCTAGGAACCATTTTAATGAGCTCATGGACATACAGTATTCTCTTGAAACTTGTCGAGTTCATTTGTCTATGTTGAAAGAGAATTCTATTCTCTGTGTTCAAAAAGCACAGGGGCTTGGACATTAGCAACACATTTCTATCAGAAACACACACCATAGTCATGACACGGGATGGATGACACAGGATATGGGTGTTTCTCAACAGTAGCAGAAGCTCTGTTTTTAACTAGTAACAGAAATTACTTATGAAAAAAGTCCATATGTGTTAATCATAAAATGCAGTTTCTTATTTCTGTTAATTTGAGTTTATTCTTAGAGTTGTGGTGAGGTACTAATGGTACTGCAAGGAAGTCAGTCCAACCAGAGCCATGCCTGTGCTGCATAGAAATGTACAGAATGGTACCAGCTTTTCACACAGAAGAAAAAAAAGAACATCACTGCAGCAAGAAAGTGACAAGAAACATATTGATGGTAGTATTCATGGAAAATACATGAGGCCTGAGCCTGGTACAAAAGTATGCTGATGCCAGTGGAGCTTCACATCAGTATGCTGCTTCAGATCTCTCTATACCTCATTCAGCGTGATAGGGCAATGTTCTAAGATATCAGCTCTTCCATATGGATGGCAAGTGTTACAGGTCTACATTCAAATAATGTCGCCCTATGAATAAGGTTGTACCAATTTAGAACTGCTGTATATTTGATCTTGCCTATCAGATTTCCAAAAGGTTGCCCTCTGATTTTACTTTTGCAGTGCTGGTTGTGCTCTCATGCAAACACCGTAGCTACTAAACTATTTGCTCATATAAAATTGCAGACACAATGTTACTGATACAAAACCTCATGTCACGTTTGTAAAATGTATCATAAAATCCCAGAGGCTTTCCCCTCCCTTTCGAAATCAAATTTGTTTATTATGTATTTGAAACTGTACAAGCTGTTGTAATTTATTCTCCCTAGCTCAGGCCATAGCCTTACCAGAGCCATTAGTCTAAAAAAAATAAAAATAAAAAATTATTGCTCTGTGTACATTGAGCATGTCAGAATTTGGAACAGTTATTCCAGCTCTCCTGTGTCATATATCAGTATGTGCAGTGAGTGGAAGGTATCACTGTATTACAATCACCACATCTCCCTTACTCTGCACGGTAAGCTAGGAGTATAAGTCATAGCACAATACCAACTTACAGTTTTAAACTCTTATTTTTCATGCATATTTGTAGTTTCTTAGGGGCTATTTAATTTAGTGTGCCAAAAAGAGCTTGAAACTTTACAATATTTATGTTGGCAATGTTAAGATTCTTATCGTAAGAAGTGTGTAATCAAAAAGCACTTGGAAATAAACAATGAAATTGAAAAAGTATCAGCATGGACTGTATTTCCTTAAAACTCTGGAAATTTTGGAACTTGCACCATGTTGGTAGGAGGCCTCACTGGGAAGTAAATCTCTGTGCATGATGAGGTGATAGAGAATAAACAATCTGTATGATAGTGTTTTTACGGTGTCTCCTCTGTGTGTTTCCAGTGAGAGCTGGTAGCTTAGCCAATAAAGAGAGGGTCTCTTTGCAAAGCCGGTGTGGTTGGATACTCTATAGCATACTAAATCAGTTAAAGTAGAGGTAACAACTAAGGTGGAAGTCAAAATAGTGTCTGTAGGGAATTGAGACAAAAATGTTTTATTCGGGTTTTTTTTTTTCTTTACATGTTAAACTTGACAAAAAATATTGATTTTACAATAGGATGCATTTTCCTTTTTAGGATCTACAGGACTGTTTTCGAGAGCAGATACGACTTCAGGCCCAGGTGAGACTTCTGGAACATCGTGTGAAACAGCAGCAGTTAAAAATTATACAGCTCTTAGAGAAGAAAGAGATACAGTACAGTGACAGAGGAGATGAAAACAGTGCCATTGACTTGGGAGGAAAAAGACAGTATTCAGGTTAGAAATGAAGCTATTCTTTTCATTTCCGTTCATTGTAGTGATACCCAGAAGCTTTAGCACAATTAAGCCCATTGACATATTGTTTTGTAGCTCACAGAAAATTGTTTGTTTAAAGCACAGTATTCAGCTGTTACCTAGGCCTGTGTTCATCTCACATAGTATAAATCAAATCTGGATTGAAGAGGTTTATTTATTTATTAATAGCACGTAATTGAAAAGCAATCAGTGAACAATACATTTAGAATCAGTATCAGCAATGCAACTGATAATAGTTTGGTGATATTCTGGCTGTTTTTTTGATCTGGTTGGTGATCATCTTCAGTAAATTTCATTACTGATAATTCACTGTTTAACATTATCATTTTAGAGGCAACTATCATCTCAGAAAAGATAGTTTCAGATATTGTACTCACACACAGAGTTTGTATACTCACATTCCTATAAAGTCAGTGGTTATCTTGGTCATGTTACCACCAGGGGGTTGTACAGACACCCTGACACCTATGATAACTCAGAAGAAAGCCATGCTTGCTACAAAGAGCTATACCTTTCAAGTGGTCGGGAGTAGAATGTGGTAAAATGGTTTGCTTTTACTTTTTGTTTATTTTAAGTGAGATATCATGATGGAAATATTACACAGGAGCTGTATGATCTACTTTGTCTGTTGGTTTCTTAATAGATTTTAAGATGGCATTTTTGACATACAAAGCCCAAAAGGATTTTAGGGGCTTAGCTATCAAAAACAGTCTTTTCTTTCTCAGCTGCAAACAGTAGTAAGGTTCCAACTGACGTTTCTCTCAGTATAGAAGAGAACTGTTTAAAGGAATACTATAAAAAAAGCAATACCTAACCGTAAGATGCTAGTATAGTTAACAATACCAAATAATAATAATAATAATAATAGTAATAATAATTGCAATAGATAATTCTAGTGGTCTGTTCCACATAAGATGAAACCATTTCCAGACTATGCTGGTTATGGGGAAAATATGGCTTTTGTGGTTTTGCACGTTGAAAAGAACTGGTTTCTGTTACAAAAAGGCAAATCATGCTAAAGAATTGCAAGTACAGCACCTCTGCAATCCTGAAGCTTCTGAGCATTCCCATCTAAGAAATTCCTAATGAATTCTTAATTATCTACTAAATGTGGTAAAACTCTTGTTGTGCTGTAGAACATACTTGTCCTAATAACTCTTAGAGTTACATCCCGAATGATTTAGCTTAATACAGCTAAGGCAGATGAACAAAATGACCAGGAAGGCCTCAGAGGACGGAGAGATTACTAAATGCAACTACCTAAAATCTACAGTGTTCTTCTAACAGAACATTTTGAAAACTGACATGTAGAAGTAGAAGCTGTTCAGTACACAATTACTAATTTCCCATTTCAAGATGCTTAACTGCCAAAAATTGGCAGCATATTACGGTCTTAGGTCGAATTGCTAACAGTCCAAGGAATATTAAAATGTCTTTGGTGTTCTGTGTTATCACCAGTAAAGACGTTCTCCATCACAATAGTACTTTTATTCCTTTAATATTGGGGTATATTGTTTTATAATTGCTAACCCAAAATTAATGTTTGAATCTAGCTTGAAAGCTGAGAGCTTGATTCCACTTGCAGAATAGCTTAAAGAAGGAGTTTTAGAAATTATTTGAAAGGCAATGGGATTAAAGAAGTAATATGTTAGAGACTTTTGTAGTACAAAAGACAGCAATATCCCAACATATATTAAGTTCTCCATACTCTGCTAATTAAGTAACTCATTCGAAAATAGGATGTCTCTGCAAAATAGGAAAAATCATGAAACGGATGGACACATGGCTAGCAATTTAATGACCTTACTTAACTGGAAGTTAAGATGCTCAACATCCAAGTCCAAACCCCAAACTGATAAAGACACTCAAAACAAAACACCTGCCATGCACAGTCCTCTTGTTTAATACAATAGCTGTGCAAGTTCCGATCTGTAAAGTCCCTGAAGCATCCATGTTTACACAAATAAGCCTGCAATTGTGATATCTGGATCTCTTCTATTCTTTGTGTTGCAAAACTGTGACTGAGTTAGGTTCAGCTCCAGACTTCACGGTTTCTAAAATACTGGTTTTAAGTTGGTTTTATTCTGGTGGTGATCTAGTCTCTCTGCAGTGGAAGAAGGCAGTGTGTTAACCTGTCATTGCTGGAGTGAGGTCCAAACTCATCTCAAATAATAAAAAAATCCCAAACAATAGTTGGATTGAAAATACAATTTGGGGGTCTGATTCTTGGATGGCGTTGCTTTCTAGTTGTCCAGCACTAGAGAGTCTTAACTTCTATAATTTTTAATAGCCTTGCTTGAATATACTTGTAGTATTTATGCTTCTGGAGGAAATCACAACATAAACCAAGGCATCACATATAATAAAACACCACTAAAATAAAATTGAAAGCAGTTATAAGTTTGACTTTAAATTATTTATATTATTTATTTACATATTCAGCATCCTAGAAGACCTTTTTATTATGGTTGACTTATTTTTTACTGGAAAGAAATTGTTAAAACCACATTCAGATGAAAAGTCTTTGTCCTTTCTTAGTGTATGTCTCAGTTTATTTTCTTAAAATCTGATTCTGGATAACAAATCTATGTTCTTGTTTTCAGTTTCTGCTGATTCCTTCTCCTCCCCTCCCCCCCCCCTTTTTTTTTTTTTTTACTTTCCTTATAGCTTGGTAAATGTTTTTCCCCGTTGACATTGCATTATTTCATTCAAGCTGCTGTAGCATTTTAATGTCAACAGAGCTGGATAATTTGGAGTTAGACAGTGAGGAAGGAATTCCATAGTATATACCTGTTTAAGATCAAAATGCACTTAGGTATTTTGCTAACCTACTAAGAAAATAATGGACACGCACGAAAAAAAAAGTATTTCTGCAAGCCAGTCAAACATTCTCTGCAAAGACATCTTGGTTGTTATTTAAAGTTTTTTTTTCTGTTTTTTTTTTTTTTTTTCTTTTTCTTTTTTTTCCTCTTATAGTTTGTTCAAATCCTGGCATAGTTTGTTTTCATTATAAACCGTTTATTTTTTCTATGTCTAATCTTCACTGATGTTTTCACTAAGAAGAAATATAATAGTTCACAAAGTTCCAATATGGCCTGGAAGTTCAGCCAACACGTTCATAAAGGATTCAAGGAAAATCTTGCAGTTAATAAGCTCTACTTTTGCCAGGAAAAACAGAAATGTTGAAAATTATACATCTTTTCTGTATGACTGCTTGATGGTACATACCGATTACATATAAACAAAGAATTCCTTTCATTTCTTAACTCCTAGAGGAAAAAAGATTATGCAACTACATTGCTGTTACATTTTCATGAGCTCTGAATTCTGTCATTGCTCTCATTAAAACCAACCCAAACCAGACTTAAAAATTAGTATCAAGTCGAAGTGGTATGATTTTAGACGTACATTGCGCTTTTAGGGGGATCGTCTTCTGTATATTTGCACCTGTTTGGTACAAGGGACAACAGTATCACGTCCAGCAATTGTTTCCTCCTTCTAACACTGGTGATTCCATACTCTCCTGTTTGGCAGTTCTCCTGTGGGCTTTGACACAGAAGCACATCTTTGTTTTTGAAGATTACCAAGCGGTTTATACGTGGAGAAATTATATGATTGTAACAGGATTCTAATGTGGATTATACCATTGTAAATTGGAAGTGGCGCCACCTAAACCAGAGGAATTATTTTGCTAGTCAAGTGAAGACAAATAATAGTGTTTTATGGTGGAAAAAAAGATTCTTTCATAGAAATGTCAAAATAATTATAGCTCAATAAAGTTTTAAAGCAACATAAATACAAGAAAATGCCAAAAAGTCATAAAAAATGTATTTGCAGAGGTATTTGCTTTCTATTATCCAGGTTCATATGTGACTTTTACCTGACATGGCTTGATTTCTTTCATTGACTTGTTTTCTGGTTTTGCCAGTAAGTATAGGATTAAAAGAACTGTGTCCAATGGATGTTTTATGAACAGATTGTGCTGAAATCTACAACGATGGCCACAAGCAAAGTGGATTTTATAAGATGAAACCTATCCAGAGTCCTAATGAATTCCTGGCCTTCTGTGACATGTCTGAAGGGGGTGGTTGGACTGTTTTTCAGAGACGTTCTGATGGCAGCCAGAATTTGATAGGTAGGTACTAGACTTGGTCATTAAAACTGGAAACAAAGTGGAGAAACATAAAACCAGATGGAACTAAGTTAAACATTAACTTTAGAATTATATGAAGTTATTATGTCAGATAAAAAGTAGGAATAGTTATTCTGTGGGACAGCCTCCAGATGAGGTATCACTTCTGGCTCTGTCACAAACTCTCTGTATGATCCAAATCAACTCTCCTAGGTCAAGTTAACAAAGTATTTAAGTAAGATCTAATTTCATACTCTTCATACCATCCATCTTGTTGGACTTGGTGCAGCGTGCACAATGTTAGACAGAAAGACAAGTCAATACAATGTCCTTGAAATAGGAAGACATCTCTTCTAGTTTTTCTGACAAGTAGTGCATTTTACATAAGGACATTTCAGTGTCAAATGTATTAACTATTTTTGGAGCAAGGACTCTTAATGCCAAGCAAAGGACTACCTTGTGTTTTGCAAATAGTAAAATGTAAAAAGTATGCAAGCAATATACTGGAAATAAAATACTATTGGCACACAAGTATAAGAGAAACCCATCACAGAGTAATTTGTATTTCATAGTGAAATGCCTCCAGGGAAGATAAAATGTGTGAGCACTTGATATGTGGACACCTAAGCTCCTTACCTTTGCCAAGACTCAAGCGTTTAGAGGGAATGCCCAGAAGTGAAATTTTTGGTGAAATTTTTATATGTTATATATATATATGCAAATATTAGAAGCAACAAGAAGGTTTGTAGGACATCTGTTTTGTCCGATTTGCATTTCAGATATCTGCATCCTTCTGTGGATCTAAGGCTTGTTCAGCCTGGAGAAGAGAGGGATTCAGTAGGACCTAATAGCAACCTGTCAACCTACAAGGAGATCACTAAGAAAACTGAGCTGTTTGAGAAATCGTTGAGAAAATAGGCTCCTCACAATAGCGTCTCTTGGGCGTATGAGAGACAATGCATATACATTGAAAGAAAGCGTTCAGGCCAGATATAAGGAAAATCTTTTTCACTGTGGGAATGGTCAAGCAGGTTGCCCAAAGGGGATGTGAAGTCTCTTCAAGACCTGACGGGACAAAGCCCTGAGCTACCTGGTCTGATCTCATGGCTGACCCTGCCTTAAGCAGGATATTGGGCTAGATGACCTCCCGAGGTTTTCTTTCAGCTCGAAATATTCAGTGATCTATGATTGTATGATAAAATAAATATTCAAACATACTTCTTTGGTTACTCAAATAGTAATTTATGCTCCTTTTCAGAGGCTGGACTGACTATGAAGAAGGCTTTGGAAATTTTGTTTTGACAAATGGTGAATATTGGCTTGGAAATAAAAATCTTCATTACTTGACCAGTCAAGGTAAGATTTGTATTGTGACAATAATCTTCTATTGCTTCTGTTTCTTTGTTCTTTCCAGGCCATTTTTTGTTAGCACAAATCTTGAGTTGTGTTGTTTGTCTGCATGGACCTCTGCAAAGTTTCAGAACAAAATACATTTGAATATGTATTGAATATGTATATAAATCTGTATTGGAATAATTCTAAATTTTTCAAAGATGAAGCATGTGAATAAAGACAAACATAGCAAGATATGCTTTAATGAGCATAAAGAAATAAAATAAAATCAACGCAATATGCTGTGATGATACAGATAAGATTCGTGAAAAAACATCATGAGTATTTTAATATTCTACTATAATGCTCTGCTCTGAGAAGTAGTGAGATAGGCTAGTTTAACAAAAATAATTGCTATTGTCTTTTCTTTAGGGAACTATACTTTAAGAATTGATCTAACTGATTTTGAAGGAGAACGGCGTTTTGCACAATATACAAGATTTGGAGTTGCAGGTGAAGAGGTAATTAAATATTAAATAATGACGGGGAGGGTTAATGAAAATGTAGATTCTATAGACAGAGACAGTAAACATATATGTTCCTTTATTTTCATAAAGATTTACGTAAAACCTTATTAACTTGCATTCTTTCTTACAAATGCTTGAAATTTTCAAATATGTAATAATAGTCATTTATATGGATAACTGATTTGATTCTTTCCGTAAGTTGGATGAATTTTTTGTTCTAGAAGTCATGGATAAAAGCAGTTTTTCCATTTTCATTTATATTTCTAACAATAACTGTACACAATGTTCTGATTTGTTAATATGTACTGAAGACTAACTCTAATGTTTTTATGTCACTTATGCACAAATTTATTGACAAATTTTACCCCTGGTAAGCATCTGTACAGTCCCACATTAGCTAGTATGCAGTGCTTAAGTGCCATGACAATTCTGGGCATATCAATAGTAGCGAATGGAACAATGGAACAGGTTAGTTTCTTCTGTGTGGTTTCACTCTTTGATATGCTAAAAGCTAAAAGACATATTGGATTACTTTTTTTTTTTTCTTTCACGTTTTTCATTAGGATTCTTACGAGATGAGCTGTGGTGAATATTCTGGCACAGCTGGTGATTCCCTGACAGGGGGGTTTCATCCTGAAGTAAAATGGTGGGCTGATCATCGAGGAATGAAATTCAGTACTCGAGACAGGGACAATGACAACTATGAAGGCAACTGTGCTGAAGAGGAAAAGGCTGGTTGGTGGTTTAACAGGTATTTTAATTTCATACCTGTATTATCAACTATTCTACTACGTATGTATTCATACAATAATAACACAGTCAAAGATAGGATATGCATTGTTTATTGTAAATGCAGTCCGTCCTTGACCCCTACCAGAGATCTCAGTGCTGATAATACCAAGACCCACCTTAGAAGTGCCAATACATACTGAACAGCTCAAGGTGTCTGTGAAATTTGCCATTTCGTTTGCATTTCATTGCCTATTTGCCATGGGCTTTGGCCATCTTTGTTATCAGACAGTAAGGAGGAGACAATTTTGTCCCTTTAAGGTAACGTGTTTACACAAGTAGGTCATGTAAAGTTTGCAGATGTATCCCTGCTGTACTTCATTCCTGCATTTCTCCTTTGTTTCACTAGACCAGATGCAGCAGTACTGACGAATGTCTGATGAGTTAAGCTAGTGCTGGGTAAGAAACCATAGTTTTTTCACCTCAGTTCACAGCATTTCATTCTTGTTATTCTTTCTATATCAGATGGGAATGTGTCCACTCAGTTTCTCTCAGTGCACATGACTGGACTAAGAGGAAAAAAATAAATAAATAGGGTTCAGTAAAAGAATTTTAAGACAATCCCTAAATACAAAATAGCAATTCAAAAGAAAGGATAAACCTTAGCACCGTCTGTATAGGCAGCTATGTTGTTTCGCATAATTAATTAGATAAATATAGCCATAAAGAGAAACAATGTAATATATCTGTGTAATAGATAGCTTTAAAATACAGCTCAGGGAAGCATACTACTCTCTCACTGTGATCTCAGTTCACTTGGCAAGAACTGTCAGGCTGGATCAACTCCATTGTTTCTCTCTGTTGTGTCATCCTTTGTTTCTGTTTTTTAACTCCTCATTTTCCAACTTCTGTTTCAATAAGTAGTCTTAAGCTGTGAACAGCTTAGCTGATAATGAGGTAGCTATTAGCTCAGTGTTTCACGATTAATTAATTATTTAAATATATTTCAGGGATGGTAGGTTGGTAGATTGTTTGAGAAATATAGAAAAAAAAACGTAGACAATTTTTTTGCAGTTTTCATAAAAGATAAGACATAAAAGAGAAAAGCAATCATGCTGGAGATACTTTTCCAATGAAATCAGAACTTTTGTGGATTTAGAGGAATGTCTAGACTTCAAATAGCACAAAACTGCGATACCATGACATGGAGCTTATTAACAGTGAATCATCAATCACTTATAGTCAACTACATAAATTTTTTTGTCTTTTAAAAACTTTTTTTTTCTTTCCTTTTTAATTTAATTTAATTCATTTTTTTTTAATATCAGATTGGTCCGGACAGAAAAGTGATCCCTTTGCAATAGTAACTGTAAGGCATAACTTGACAGATGAATACCTTGTAGTTGGTGCTACATAACTACTAAAGATAGCTGACTCCTACCAGGCTAGTTCCTATTATGGCTGTGTGTCTGACACTGTTAAAGGGACAGTCTGTCTGGATAACGAAAGTGAGTGACTAGTAGTGTTATTCCACTGTCTTGCTACTGGCTTTTTAATGTTAAGCTTAATAGAAAACTGAATCCTGCAAAATACTAGAGATTTTTGCTATTCTGAAATCCTACCCAAAAGAACAGCACTGGCTGGCCCAGAGAAAGTAAAGCACCCAGAACACAAATATGTCACGCACAGATTAGCAAACATAGAAGGAATTAGTGTTCTTGGCTGGTTTGTATAGGAGCTCCCAGCTATGCAGGAATTTTCTGTAGCCAGCTCTATGCTATCTGGACTAATGAAATATAGAAATGCCCAGATAATATGAATACCAAGGGACGTGATACAAGTGAGGCACAGGAAATAGCTCAGATCTCATTTAAACCCTCTGGTCTTGCTCCAGCTCTGCACTTGTTTACTTGGACTTCTGCAGAAGAACGGTTTCTCTGCATGACTTTGTAAGCAGAGATTTGCAGCCTGGATGCAAGTCCACAGTACCACCTTCTCACTGGTACTACACCCAGTTCATAGGGCTTCCTTCATCCAAGATGCTGCACAGATCAGTAGGTTCAAAATGGTAAAATAAGAGCTAACGAGTCTGTTTGGCCATGAGCATGTTGTCTCCCCCAGCACTCCCAGTTCTCCCAGAGAAGCAACTCCATCCCTCTGCATCTGTCATACAGTTAGTATATAACTCAGATAAAATGTCCGTGGATAATTGAGAGTTGGCTGTGCTTCTGAAACTATTGCTGTGCAGTTTTTTGCTTTAAAAAATAGCCTACCAGAAAGAAGAGAGGAACATAGGCTAATTCAAGGTGATTATTGACTTGTGAGTAATGAATGTTGCTTCATATCATATCGCATGTCCGATTATTTCTTTAGTATGTCCAGTTACCCTCAGCCTGTATCGAGTCTGTTACAGAATACTGTATATTCTTGGTCTTAATGCCTCCCAGCACTAATTACGAGTGAGTACTGGCTCATATTACTGGTGATAAAATCAAACTTTTGACTGTTTCCAATAAAGAAGTAGAAGAAAGGATTCAGTTGATCTAAATACCTCTTACCAATTATGATTCTTCTAACAAAATCTGTTTTGATTCAAAGTAAACAAAGTGCCTGCTCAGTGCAGGATTTGTATGGCTAGAAAGGCTGTGTCAGCTCTAATACAAGTTTGTCCTTATCAAAAACAAAGTCACTTTTGATATCTTCAGTTTATTCTCAACCAGCTTATTACCAAAATCCAGGTTAAAACTTAAAAGCAGTAATAAGCATATATGTAAGAGAATTTTCCTATGAGACTTTTATCACTGTTTCTATTTCAGTTCTCAAAACCTGTTGTTAATAAAGTGTAAGCAAAGCCAAAGGGGCTAGAATTTGCCAGTAATAATATCCATAAGGTTCATTTGGACTGTTTTCTGTTTTAATATTTTCTGAAGTCTGCTTTTGAAATCCGTTGTGGGGGGACAGTTAGACATTAACAACACTAATAACAAAATACTGAATTGGCAGATAAGCAAAGCAGATTTATTAAAGTGTGCTGCAGAAGAAACAACCATTTTGCTCTCCATATAGACACACAAGGATCTATATTTCCTCCTTCTCATAGAAATGCTAAATGAGTATCAAGTTTATGGTGGTCGAGCCTTTTGGATTTTGATAGCTTTTAGCAGCATGTTTAACAACTGTAACAACATTTCTATTTCAGTGTGTTTACCAGCCAAAAGAATGTAGTTTGTACAGTCAATAAAATGCCAGCTCTGATGATCCAGTAAAGTGGTACATATATGTTTAATTAGCTTTAGTAATATTATTGTTATTAATTATTAACAATAAAAGCATCACTGTATTTCTTTCCTAGAGTTTTGCTTGTTGTATGCTTTGCTGCTACACATGACCTGAAGGACTCTGAAATCACTCTCCACTGAAACAGATTAGCAGGCAAAACTCAGAGACCTACTGATGTCAGAAAACTTGTAGAAAGCATAGAAATAACTTTTGTTTCAAAGATGCTATAAGCACTTGCAATTGTCCCCTAATTAAACTGTTCATGTTTAGAGGGAACTTGAAGTCCACAAATGTAAATTTTTGCAGCTGTCAGACTGGGCTGTTAACAACATAGTGACTTTTTTGATTTGCAGAGAAATTACAGATGCTCTCCACTTTTGGACAAGAGGACTTATTTATGTTTTTCTTTACTTTTCCACCAGGTGTCACTCAGCCAACCTGAATGGTTTGTACTATAAGGCCCCTATACTGCAAAGACGGACAATGGAATTGTTTTGGTACACTTGGCATGGGTGGTGGTATTCTCTGAAATCTGTTGTAATGAAGGTCAGACCAGCAGACTTTGAACCTAATATTGTTTAAGTATTTTATTAGGACGATTTGTCCAGTTAATCTTTTAGCAAATCAATCCAAACTAAAATGGATGGGCAGATTTTTGCTTCTCATATATGCTTATATAAATCTGGAATAATTCCTCTGCAACCAAAAGTTTTATGAGACATAAATCAGAAGAGAATCTGGCCTATGAATTCATAGATACAAACACTACTGCTAATATGTCTACGGGTTTGTTTGTTTTAAAAAAAAAGGCAGAGTTTGCCTAGGAATAAGGACAGCTTCATAAACATGGAGCATTTTGTCTTGGAACAAGTTGCACAGAGAGGTTGTGGATGCTCCATCCCTGGAGGTGTTCAAGGCCAGGCTGGATGGGGCTTTGGGGAACCGGATCTAGTGGGTGGTACCCCTGCCCATGGCAGGGGGTTGGAGTTTAGATGATCTTTAGATCCTCTCCAACCCAAGCCATTCTGTGATTCTATGATTTTATGAAAAGTACCTACAAATCCTTACACTTTTTAATAGAAAATATATTGTCGCTGTCATGTCTCAAAAATTAAAATGAATTGTATGTATTGCACACAAAAATATCTAAATAGAACCTTAAGGCTGGTTTACTCAGTGGATGTACTTTCTCTAGAATGAACCAAGGCTTTAGAAGAAATTTGTTGTCTGTAAATTCCTCTGATTTATTTGTTGCATGTGTTGTGTACAGAACATATATAAAAAGCATAAAGATGATTCAGGAAACTGGAGGAAGAGAAGGGATGCTACAAGGCAAGAATCAAATGAATTTCTAGAGATTTCATTTCAATTAAAGATTTTCAGACAGTCAGTAATTATGCCTTTCTTCTTTTTGGTAACCAGATAGATATCCTGGACTTTAATACATTGACATTTTGGAGCTTACCAAAAGGTTTAATAACAAAAGCTGCAACCAATTTTAATGTGAGTTTTGCTTTGAACATAATGCATATGTAGAGGGAATTATATTTCACATGCAGTCTGGAATCTGGCATTTAGCAGTTCTTAGAGCTTGACTCCATAAATCCTTACTATCTTTAGGTATCTGTTAACTTCCACAACTCTCACAGTTTGAATGCCCTGTTTAGTCAGTTCTAAGTGGTTCTGCTTCCAAGCCTCTATCTTCTCCTTTTCTTCTGTCTTTCTCTGGGCTCTCTGGGCTTTTCCCCTTCTCAAGCTACAGATCCACATTTTTCTTGTACAAGAAAAATCATAAGAGAAACTCTGCCTAGCCATAGCTTTTGTGCCTAGCACCACAGTAGACTGTAATAGCCAGTAATAACAAAAATTACTTGTTGATGCATTCTGCCATGGAGAAGGATAAGTACACATCGCTAGAAAGTTACCTGATGAAATGTAATCCATTTCAGCTGAGCAGATACAAATGATGATTTTATAAAACCTGTGGATCTGAGACAAATTTAGACACTTTTCTTTTCCTGCTTTCACAAAATAGATGCTACTTTTTTATGGTTGGACTATAAATCTCTCTCCTCCTGTCCAAATACAGTATTTGAACCTCAAGACCATTTTCAGTCAAGATTAACATAACTTTTGACAATCTACCAGCCAACTCACATCTATATCTATATGAATACAAGTCAGCTGAATGAGAACTCTCTGCATGGCCGTTGTTCCTTCCATTTCCATGCTCTAAAAACAGAAGTTGGGTGAGAAGCCTTGAAATAAGTGCTTGGAATAAGGGATGCAGGATCTGTAGAACACTGGGAAAAAAAGAGAGGTTCATATAAAACAGTACCTCACTCACTAAAGTAAATTACATCTAACCAAAAAATGGAAGTAAAGAAAAAATGGGGTTGAGGCAGCTAAAAAGAATATTGTCATGTAAAAATAACATTGATAAAGATTTGGAATACAGAGATTTTTCGGTCTGAGCTTTTTGTGATAATAGGAGGTTTTCTAGATCATACAGCCTTTTTCTTAATGTATCAAGAGATACTCTGCTAGAGATTTCCAGTCTTTAGCACATTCCTGTATCCCTGCACGAGTGGACCAATGGATAGCTCTACAACTGCTTATCTGAAGCCTTAGTTAATCAGTTAAACCAAGTTAAATTCTCTATCTGACAAGAAGACACCCTGGCCTATGTATGTATGGGTGTATATACGTATATATGGATATGTATATATTCAGCATTCAATGTCTGATATGTATCCAATCTGATTAGAGAATTTAAAATGTGTTCCTGCATAACTCTATGAGCAAGTCTATAGGTTTGGGTCATTAAAAATACAATGTAAGTTTTGGAGTGGTTTAAAAACATATAAGTACAGTATTTTGTATCATGACTTTCAAATTCTTTTGCTACTCTAGGAGAAATATTTAATTCCTTGCAAAAACACGGATAACATTATGTTGAAATTGTAAAAACACCCTTAATTTTTCACAGGAAAATGGAAAGATTAGCTCATATATTTGGAGAGTATTAAGACAGATCACATAACACTTAATTTAAATGAAAGACATAGAAGATTTAAGGACAAGAAAGTTGGATGTCTAGCATGGACTTTTGCTAATTTGTACAAATTGTTCTCATAAAATCTGCAGTATTTTTGTTGTTGTTTGTGGCAACATAAATCCATCCTCTTTGTTCATGAGAATGTTAATGACATCTTCCAGCTGAGTGAGGGGTGGAATATAATTCTTATATTCTGATGTAAAATTTGACCCCCTTTTCTCTATTGGAAATCATAAAATGGAGGAACAAATCTTTCTTTGTACATCTCAAAATGCATTTATACGTTTATTTGGACTGAATGCTCTTCAGAATAATGTCTTTGGCATCCTAGCTGTCTGAAAAGCACCTAGCATATTGCTAGCAATACACAAATACAGTTTTTAATTCCTACCACCTCTCTATGGTCTTTTGTTGCGCCATGGCTTTTCGGCTCTATGGCTTTTTCTTTGTTGATCTTTTTGGCTACATAAAAAACATGTGAAAGAGGTGTTGTAATTCAAAATGGTCATATAATTGTTCTCAGATAAACAACCTCTTTATTTTCAAAGAGCAAATTTAAATACCTTCTGGAAAAGAGATTGCAGCATAGAAGAGAAACCACGAGTATTCTTTTATTTGCCTGGCATGTCCTGTTGGTAATTATTTATTTCCTTAACAAGTATGAACATGTTGTAGGGGAATCTTTATTCTTACAAGATAGAAGAACAAAGGCCAGTTGTTTTTTTTTGTTGTTGTTGTTCAGGCATTAGAACAACATAATAACTCCCAAATAGCTGAAGATGAATACATATCTCTTGATATAAATCATATAACCCAAAAGAAGAGGAAGAAGAATCAAGGAAATAACAAGGAAACTGTTTTGTCAGTGATTATTTCATAAAGAACATAATCATAGCTACAAGCAACATGCAATCAGAAGTGCCTCTTCTTGTAATACTTGTTCAAGGGATACATCTTTATATTTCAATTGTCTAGTTCCGTTTTCTTCCATTTGCTAAACATTTTGGATATTAAAACAATGGAAACCATAAGCCCAGGTGAATTAAATGGATGGTAAAAGAGCCTTATGTGCTACAACACTTGTTTTTGCTACAACATTTAGTACACGCTGACAATGAGCTGAGGCCTACTTCTGACCTACTTCTTTCCAGTGGAGACTTGTCTCTTCAGATCTACTGTCTGTGTCTCCCCAGCATACCCCAAACTGCTATTTCTAACACCAGCTCTTGAACCTCTTCTTTAAGTATAACACTCTGTTCTGTCAAAGCTACTTCTTGCTGTTAGCAAAGTGGTATATATATCCAGAAAAACAAATTGAACCACAGTTTGAACATTCCTATCATGTTTCTTTAATTTACTCCTCATTAGCTCAAGAATGAAAATGCAACTTTTTATACTTTTTTTTTCACTTTTTTTTCCTAGCTTCAGTAGTAGGTGCTCTTTGGCAGTTGTGAAAGAGGTAGAAAGAGCAGAAAAAATACCCAGGAAAGTATTCCTATCTAGATTCCTGTATCAAGATTTTCAAACGTTTCTACTTATTTCTGTCTTGTTTTCTTGTTTGCTTTTTGTTTGTTTCTTTCTTTCTTTGTTTTAATTGATTATTAAAGGTTAAAGTAGAAAGCAAAAAAAACAGAGCTATTCAACACCAGGAGGTACTTTGAAATAAACATGACTGTGTGCTTGCTGATTCCTCAGAGTATATCTGAGAGCCGGAAAATCAGCAAGGTTTCAAGCATTCAGCCAAACTCCATATGCAACAGATGTTTAGAGAGAGAGAATTTATCATTTTCTGTTAGTTACAATGGTTGTTCACCTTCTATATAAGAAGAGAATATGAAACTTTACAGTGACAGTGGCTCTTCAGTGCTCTATTACCTTTGCTGAAAACATAGCATTCATGAAAAGTCATCTTTTGAATACTCTGGGGCCCTTTTCAACCTTTGTTTAGTGCAGAATGCAATCCAGCTTGTCATCACTACATCTTCAGTTAACCAAGACAGTTCCTCTTAATCCTACCCTAATGCTAAATAGATTGCATCAAAAAGAGTGTTGATATTCAAATATTGATTAATCAACCCTGGGGCCGATATCATGTATTTATTTGCTTCCAAAAGAATCAAAATATGGCCTTTGCAAAAACAAAACAAACAAACAAACAAAAAAACAACAGGAAAAACAAACAAGCAAACAAAAAAACCTGTAGCTCACTTTTCTCTGCAGTTCCTCAGCAATTAACAGTAAGTCTTTTTCCTGTCTCCTACAGAATCTCAGCTTCCTTCATTTCTTCATTTCTTAATGACAATCAGATCTTTAATCTCACCCGTTAGTCATGATTTGCATACACAACCGCTGAATGCTCAGCTAAAGGAACCTGGCTAGCTGAGGCTCTGCGGAAGCTGAGCAAAGGCTTTGAGGAGCTAAATGGTGCACTCAAGTCACTTAAAATGGCAGTTAGATCTCTAAATCTGGTGAGAGAATTAATGTCCAACGTGGTTTATAGCTAGATTGGACTGTGTTATTGTAATGAGTGTATCACCCAGCACTCTGGGCAGGAAGATAAACAACTTCCTCTTACAAGTACACATTTCTCACAAATGATTACCTGAATTTCTGTGCTTCCAGCTGTGATGTCCTGAGCTGAAGGTCCCAAGTAAATATATACTGCCACAGGAGCCACTGGGCTGGCTCTTTCTACAACATGAGAAATGTTCAAATTAAATTAGATAAACACAGTCAAGTGACATACGAGCAGAAAGACTTTTATGTTAGGGATATCCTGCACTAGATGGTGCTCTGTACTTGTTGTATTTTCTCAGGCAATATCGCATTTGTAAACTAGTGCAAACATTTCCCCTTGTTAAGTTATGTAAATAATTAAGTCGCAGAAAACAAGCACAAAATGTTGAAATGAACATAGTCTTTAAATCACTTTTAAATCATACATGAGTTCCTAAGGTTACCAAAACCATATGGAAATTCACAGAATCTAGTTATCTGTAAGTATGTCACTTTCAGGCAGCTAAATTGTGGTCTCTGTAATTTAGAAAGACTCCTATTACAAAGTGGTTAACATCTTCTGCTGATTAGCAAGCAGAAAAAACCTGCAAGTTCCAAACAGTGCCTGAATGAATGTATCTGCACTACTGTATTCCTCCTATGACTCCCCTTCTGCTCTTCCCTGATAGGATCTCTTTCTATTTTTCACATCTCAACTACCCCAAAGTTCAAAGGTACTATACTGGAGTGAATCCCATATTTCTATCATAACACAAATGGTGCATTTGAGTGTTCCGCATGAGCAGAAAACTGAGATCTTGTGAACATTTGTGGCATCAGCAGGATAAAGTGAAAGTGCCCGTGCCACAGCGGATTCACTATGGGGAGAGCAACAAGTCCACCTCCTACCGAAATGCCATACACCCGTCTGGTAAAAGCACCCTCCCTGAAATGATTGATGTGGTACATCAGTGTACAGCATATGTAAAGTTCCTGCTGCATGTAATTTCTAGAAAGTCTTGCAAGTCTTGCCCAATACGCTAGTATTTAAGTTTGAATTATTAACACTTGCAAGATGTACAAACATTCTATCTTGTGATAAAGGGGATTTTATGCATTTCCTTTTCTTTTACTAATAATTTTAAATGACTCATTTTAAATATCACATGTAATTTTTTGAAATAACTCTCATTCAAATTGTTCCAGTCCTCTGTCACTGAGTCCTCTTTACATCTGCTATGCAGCATGATTAATTAAAGATCTCAGCACAGTTCTCATCTATTCCTCTTACTGCCTCTTCCTAATAAGAGACTTAACAGCTTCTGAGGTGGTTTCACTGCCTCTCTGACTCAGGACAGAAAAAGAGAAAAAAAGAAAAATCAAACCCATCTGGAAGAACACAAGTCACTCGTAACTTAAAATGTCCAAGCAAAAAGTTCTAGAGTAGTGAAGGAAGGGAAGGGCTTCCTTTTAATGTTTATACAATGTGGGGAAAAAATTAATTAATATTTGCAGTTCACGACAATAACTTTAAATTCTACTTTATTTTTCTCTAACTCCCCAATGGTAAATGAAAGCACTTGAGCCTCTAAATCTGGCATAAAAGTTTCATATTTAAGATACTAACGAGAAAATACACATTAAAACATTACATACTGGACACATTCCCAGTTACATAATCCTCAACTTTATTTTTTTTTTACAAAGGAATGAACAGAACTAATCCCATGCAAATCAACTGAGTCCAGTGAAGTTACACTAGGGATGAATTAGCCCTGTCATCTGCTCCTCCAGCAGATCATTTACATTGTATCCCAAAGAAAACACAGCTTTAACAACAAACCCTTTCTAGTATTCTACATTCTCATTACAGAATTGTAAGACATATTCATTATATATCATTCTATAGGGAATGTAGCCCTGTAAGTTTGTACGTGCTCTGCAATTCATAATATACTAATGATCAACAACCTTCTCCCGTGTTACCAGACAAAAGATGTTCACTTATGTCCAGCTAGAGCTGGAAAGTGCTAAAAAGAAAGGAACATAACATCTCTGACTTACTTGTTGGTGTATATAAGGCTATAACAGGCTATATGTTCTCTACGTACATCGCACAAGGTCTCTGTCATTTGTACCTTTGCAAACAAAATTCAAGAGGAATTTCAATCTCCAGCTTTTCAAAGAATGCCATCACTAAAGGCCAATGAATGAGCATCAGGTTGTCCAACATCCTGACAGAATAAGTGTTACCAAATTTACTCGTGAGGTCTTTTTACATCACAAAGTGGTTTTAGGGAAAATATGGACTTCCTTAGGGAACAGCACTACCACAAAGATTTCAGCAGGTGAAATATAATTTATATGGATGTTTGCCATTATTTCTTACTCAATAGTAATCCCCCTCACCTAAGTCAGCTTAAAGAAAAACAAAAAAACAAACAAACAAAAAAACTGAACTCTGTTTCATTGACTTTGCTTATGAAAAGCTCTTATTAGTGAACACAAAAGACTACCTGTTTCACAAGGAAACGTGCTGCATTATGATTCTTTATACTATCACTGAGAATACTGATATTTTTGAAGAACTTGGTGGAAGCTGATGTCTGGCAGCTGCCTTGTCTCTGTTATTCACCTCCTTTATTTTACCTACAGTATCTCCTTTCAGCTGAATAGTGTTGGAACCAAAAATGTAAAATGAGACTCGAGAGAAGTCAGCTGCTAATAAAAGGTTCCACTGTCCTGTCTTGCTGACCCACTAATTTAAATGCAAGCAACTCCGATGTGATACGAGAGAAAGCCTTCATTGGGCTGTATTTATGCTTAATCACTAAAAACAAGTTTCAGCAGGCTGCCTCTTGGAAATGTTGTGACATAAATCTTCAGTGAGAAATGTGTTTCTTAGATTATTTGACAAAAATAAGTGTTTTAAGCACTTTAACGCTGTATTACTGTCTGAAAGAAAAAAATACTGCAGTACTGTTTATTTCACTGTGTGGTTTACCATCGAGGAGCCCAACCAAAGTGGGAGGAGAACATCTTACCAAAATTAAAACCCCTTCTCTGGGACGTACACATTTTGGAAGGCAGAGGAAAAAAATGGAACCATTCTGATCCATTGATGTCATTTTCTTACTATGAAGAAGAATAAAAAACTAAATGCATGAAATGAAGAAATGAAACCTAAAATTCAAAATGCAGCTATAAGAGTGAGAATGAATGTTTGTCCCCGCCATCTCTGATTTTTGTTGTACCACATAGCAAGTCACTGAGCCCTTTGATAATCTCTCCTCATATAGGAGAAAAATACAGTTTGGCTGTTTTACAGAGCACCTTGAAACCTCCTGAAGAAAGATGTAATTCAAGGACTAAGTTTAATCCTGTTACGAGGTTAGGCTACTGGTTATGTCTGATCCTTGTGATGATCAGGAATCCTCAGGTTTTTCACTTGAATAAAACCTTGCTAGCAGCATTTCCTTGATGATATACAATACAGATTGTTAAGGGTTTTGTGCACAGCCTGCATTCTGGTTTAAGGCAGCAGAATGCCTCAGTTTGGGAAGCTCTTTGTGGAAAGAAGAATTCAGTCTCTGGGAAAAGGTGCAGTGTGCAAGTATTTCAGGGTATATTTAAAACGCCCAGAGTTCTCGCTGAAAATTACCACTGATAGCTTACATCCAAACCGTGTATTTAAAGTAAAAAAGTGCTGACTATAGCAGAAGACTCCACTATACTTAGGCCTTATTGTCTTCAATTTCCAGACCAGTATGATTAATTAAGGAAGTCTGCAGCTTCAGCTTCCACGGAGACAGCAGAACTAGAGAGCAGGAAGTAATCAGCTGAAGCTGGCACCACCATCCATTATATCAATATTCACAGAGAGAGAGGATCAGTAACCCCTAATGTGAGCGGTGCCTGGTAGAGCCGTTTAAAGCACATTGCAAGCTGCTCACTGTAAATGGCAAATGAAATCCAGAAGTAGAAGTCGATGTGCACAGTATGGTATTTCAGAGTCAGTCTCCTATGATACACACAAAGTAGGAAAAAAAGTCATACATACAAGGATTCCTTAGAGAATTCTAGTAGTACATAGGGGCTTAGAAAATGCTGTTTGTTGCTCCGGAGTGCATTTCAGACTGTGGAAAAGTACAAAAACTGACAAATACCCACTAATAGGAGGCTGAGCAAGAGATTGTGGTTAAGGAGGGCGCCATGTGGGACAGCAGGGATGAATACTTCTCCACTGCACATTCCAGCTGTGACTCGGAAGCCCGTCACAATAGAAAACGTGCATGTTTTTGTAATCCCTTTTGCAAGTAAACTGACTTCTGCCTTCAGAAGATTCTGATATCTGGCATCCTGGTGGCTAACCTATATGCTAGCCTTAAGTTCAGCTAAGGGAAAACAAGTAGTTAGCCATGAATAAACTAACATTTCATTCCTACTACAACTTATTTTTTCCTCCTACTGTCCAGGACTACTGGGCTATCAGAAAAAGGAACTGAAGTGAAAACAAAGAAATAGACTGCCCAGACAATGTCAATGTTTTATAACTTCATGCTAGACTTTTCTTTTGTTACAGTTCATTATGCTTCCAATTAATCCCTGAATCAGCACAATAGCCAAAAATAACATATGCCTAAAATATTACTTCAAAATTTATCTAGCTTATTTAAAACTTCATTTATTTGCACTGTCTTTATGGTATGAAATACCAATACCACAATTTCATAAAGAAATCCTACTGTATCTCAGGTGAAGAGTGCTGTATAAACATAATACATGCAATACCTTTCTCATTCACCTGCAAATTTCCAACAAGATAATATTCTTTTTTATTTCAGATGCACCTGATTCAACAGTAAGCCTTGCCCATTTTGGAAAGTCAAGTGGCTTGAAGGGAAATCCTAGACAGGACTAAATTTTTTTAATGTGAGGCCTGTCCAGCCATTAAAACCGCACCAAGAGCAACAGTCTTCCAGGCTGTTGCAATTAAGGTGGCTTTTTGTTTGTTTGGTTGGTAGGCTTTGTTTTTTTCCCTAGCAATGTTTCTTTGGTTAATTAGAACAAGTATTGAAATGTGGAGCAAAAATAATACTTCATCAAACCTGTTCTAAGGAAACTAGGGATTGGTTCAGACATGAATTCATGTAAGACCTCTAAGTGATCCATGCTGCAAGGAAAACATGGACTAAAACACAATAAGTACAAATAAAAAAAAAAAAAAGTATTTTTTTCTCCCATTGGACTATTTTCACTCTAGATTCCATCCATATGTGTTTTCTCATTTTCTTCTTTTGGCTTGTCTTACTACCCAGGAAAGAAAAAATCTTAAAATTACATTTATTTTCTTGCTCCCATTGGATGCATACCATTTCTTTAAAATGACATCCACAAAAGGCTTATTTTGTGTTTTCTTTGCTCATTTTCCCCCAATCTTTTATTGTATATACAGCAACCTTTCATACGTCCAGAACAGCATTCAGTTTCCCTCGCAAAATCAAAAGCACATGCTGTCCCTTCATTAACACTGGAATTCATCCGTCCATGTTAGAGAGGATGGGGAAAGAGAAGAGGAAAGGTTTTCATTCTCCAATTGTCTGGCTTTTCACCTTTAACAGCTCCCTTTTGAGCAAGCAGTGCTGAATCCTGTCAAAGGCTGCTGCAGTGCAGCTTCCTCGCAGAGTTATTCCGTTGCCTCCTCTCTCATTCAGGCTCAGATGGGGATATCTTGTTGCCACATAGAACTGGTTTCAAGCTTTTGCTCTCTATTTTGTTGGGGCAAGTCTCTGTTTGTAATTAACAACTTTTATGACAGTTACTCCCATTACTCTGTTGTTTCTGTCCTGTTACATACGGTGTAAATAATTCTAAATAGGACTATTCCTGCTACTATGAATCTTGGCATAACTGGCAATATCAAGGAGTTGTGTGTCTAATGCAACACATATTTGCATACATAGAGATCTGAAACCCACAGAAGACAAAAGACAAGAAAAAAAGACAAGAAAAATCCCATTACTGATAGAGCATGGCCTAAGCAAAGAGAGGTGTGTGTGTGCGGCACACTAAACTGTCTTGTGAGCTCGGAAGTACCATCAAGTTAGTGCATATTAACAGCTTATGCATCAGCTGACCTGCAGAAATTGTCAGCATGTATTACTTTGGTTTTGCTATAGGCAAAATGGGCAAGTTAGCTTAGCCTTCCCTCCTGTCAGAACAAGTCACGTCACCATGTCTTTGCTGCTGGCTAAGAGCCTGTTCATCCCCATGTCCACAGTTGCCACAGTGCAAATGATACTTGCTAAACCCTGCTAACCTAAATCTCACTTCCAAGCCTCACATCAGGGAGATGCTGCAATAGCAATATTTGTTTCTTAATCATAGGAAAGTCACCAAAGCAAGTAATTTTCAGCACCATTTAAACAGCTGACTCGCTGTGGGTAAGAATGGAATCGTTTCTTCAAAACGTTAAATCCATACTGAGCTAGTGATCAAACAACTGAAAAGTAGGAAAAGAAGCAGGTTGTGTATTCTTTGTAATAGCTTTTCTTAAAAAAGTCTTGGCACAAATAATTCTTCTGCAGCTCCCTGTTAACCACTGTTCATACAGCTGAAGGCAAGTATATCTGAGAACTGGTGCAGAGGCATAGCCCTCAGAGGCTCAGAACACCTGCTCCTGGCAAGAAACAGTTTCAGGTAGGTCTGTGCAACCGTATTCTTGGAATTTTATCTTCACCTTGGTTTCTACTTCATTTGCTTTCCCACTGATAGGTTCCTTGAACAGAAAGATCTTAAGGAGGACTTCTGGAAGAAAAGGCGTTTTCTTTAAATGGAAAAACAAACAAACAAACAAACAATAACAGAAACACAAAGGAATGATCAATGACAGAAAAAAAGTAACAATATGTGGTGCTGGCTGCTTGTCATTCTGCACTCCAAACTAACGTCTCTGCTCCTTGTTTACTGTTTCTAATAGTTAGATCATCTCCCACTCCTTCTCTTATTTCTCAGATGCCTCCACCAGCAACTGGTTAGGAGAGTTCCTCCATTTCTCCTCTAACTTGCAATGGCTCCCACAGGAATTCGTTGTCAGCCATCTTATCTTTGTCACTGCAAACAGTCCCACCTGCAAAGAGATCCAACTACCATCTCTGGGCACTTTTTTCACACATCTCTACTCTGACCGAGTCATTTCATCAAGGTAGTGCCCTCGTGGTAACTTAACCATCAACTCCAGTTCAACATGGCTGAAAACCAGGATTCTTAATTTCCTTTCTGTTCAATCATTTCTTGACATCTACAAAGATCACTGGTCTCTTAGGAACTGGGCAAGTATGACTGGAAATCTTCACATTCTGGCAGTATATGAATCTCGCAAACATCTTCTGCATATACTCCATGATTTAACCTTTCCTAGCAGCCACCCTTCCACCCAGCACACTTTTGCAAAGTTTAGCCGTCCCCATTTTTGTAATAACCCTTCCTGTTGCCTTAATTGCACTCATATGCATTGAAAATACTGCTACGAGGATCACTTTGCTGGGCTCTCCAGTTCACTATATAATCTTTTTTTTTTTTCCAAGCAGAATAGAGAAATAGCCATATCTGGTATTTTTGCATAAATTTGCTTATGTAAAAGTTGGCTTAGAAATAGAATACCTGGAAAATATCAAGGGGTAACAACGGCAGGTACAAAGCAGTACATCACTCTGCATGAGGCTATACAAGCTCACGATTATGACACCAAAGAAGCAAGGGAGAAAAATAGTCATTTGTTTCTAACTAGAAAAAAATAGTAGAAAAGTAATTAAAATAGTCTATAAGAATAATATACAAAATCAATCATTAGTATCAGGAAGAAGAAAACAACTCCCATCTAGAATTCTCAACATACTAATAGGAATAAAGTAGTTAAACTGTTATCTTAACTCCACAGAAGATAAAATTTACCCGTTTCCTTATTAATTTATTTGCCCTGAGACAACATTTCCAAAAATTACTGATCAGAGTTGTGCTTCAGAATTGTGCTAGAAACCATGAGCCAATTCTTTAATGTGCATTTGGAAATAATGGAAGGAATAAATTATTAATAACACATACAATGCAGGGGGTTGTCTAACTGATAATGGCCTAGGAAAGGAAGAGTTTTATTACGTTTGGGAATCAAGTGAACTACAATTAGTTTAATGTTTAAAGCTTTAACAACATTTTCTAGTTCTCCACCAAAGCTGCTTGTAAGTATAACTCTGTTTTGGTGAAACCATATGAAGAAAAATTTTACTTAAGGGATTAATTTAGTACAGAGATCTGTGATCTGTTCACCAGTACTTTTTGTGGGTGTGCCTACAGTCTGACTATTTTCTGAAGCATGGATGAGAAATACCCAAGATTCTTACAGAGAATGATTTTACTTGTAGCCATTACAGGTAAAATCACAGCTAAAATTACAAGATCGAGCCCAAATTACCATCCAACAACATTTTCAACATTTTCAGGAGGGCTACTCCTAATGATTTTCTTTTAATGAACATCATTAGTATGTTGCCAAAGCAGGAAGTACACAATTTTATTCAAATAGGCCTTGGGTGGAAAAGAAGTCATATGAATGTGAAGTGTGTGGTAACAAAAATTAAAGAATGCTCATTAGTAATTGAGCCTCAGGAGATAATGAAGACTTTCAACTGTGGTGCTATACTTTTCTTCAACCAAAATTGGCACTGGCCTCCAGAAAGGTTTGCTTCGTATTAGGCAGTACTTTAAATGTAGTCTGCATAAGCAAACAAAGGGGAACAGTACTTACCACTTGCCAAAGAAACTAAATGCAGTTATCGACGTTCATTACATGTCTCCACTGGCCCTCTCCCCACCTCAAAATAAATAAATAAATAAATAAAATCAGAACAGAGGACATTGACCTCCCGCCTGCTGGAATCTTATCTGACAGAAGTCAGCCTCGCGATGCCACGAATTACCAGTGAGCACACCACTGAAGATGAACAAACCCACAGCACAATGCTCTCCCAAACACAGCTAAGATAAGACTTATCACAGACTACATGTACAACAGGACTCGCTGTTGCAGCGTTAGGAGAACAGTTAGGAACCCCATGTTCTGGCACCGGTTTCCTAGCC
Organism: Cygnus olor; assembly: GCF_009769625.2. Classification (NCBI taxonomy): domain Eukaryota; kingdom Metazoa; phylum Chordata; class Aves; order Anseriformes; family Anatidae; genus Cygnus; species Cygnus olor. The sequence continues at coordinate 18,358,966 of NC_049172.1, read as the reverse complement.
CACAGCTCTGAGCCAGGTGCCCCCACATCCTACCATCACACCAGAAGCGCCCGTACCTTGGACCAGAATCTTTAGCAGAGAGTGTGAGAAGCACCTGAGTTGCCAGCCCCTGATGCTGCAACTACAGCCTTCCTGGCATGTAACGCAATCAATTCTTGAGTTATGCTGGAGCAGGGTCTGCCCTTAGACTTTGGTGTCTTTCAAAAGCATGCTAGCAGGAAGGAGAGGGACTCTCTTAGCAGCTCAGCAGGTGGAGCTTAGAAACATGGAGAGTCCTGAGGATGACATTGAGTCCCTATCTCTCACTTCCCAGGGAATTCCCTTTGTCACCAGGCCAGAGGCTAGGTGGGAGGAATGCCTTTCATTGTGCCGGCTGAAAAGCTGTTATTCTGAGACAAACTAATCCACATTCATTGGACCAGGGAAGCAAAGCATCATTTTGCAATGCAGCGATTAAGGTACACGGCTGGGAGCAGAGAAATTTGAATTTCAATCCCTGTTACAAGACGGCTTTTATAGCCGATTACCATATAGTATTAAAGCACACAGCAATCAACCATTAAGAGCCAGGAGCAGAAACCAAGTGAGCTCCCTAATAACATAGCCCAAACCATCCATTACCCTGGATACCAACAGGACACAGACTTAGCCATCCTGTGCTGCTGCATTTTTACTGCTATTGATACTCAAGTTACCTGGTACCATTTCAAAGTATTTACACCTGCTGCAATCATATCTATTATTAAAGAGAGTCATGCACCCATGTCAGCATAGTTTTTCTTCCCAGTCCTTTCAGAGGCACTCGTGGAGCCTAATCTTGACTAACTCCTTTTGACAAGAGTATGCAAAACTGTCTGTTACTCCATTTCTGCCCTTTCCCATCTATTGTGATACACAGCCTATGCCCTTCTTCACACCTTCCTCTGGTATCTCTAATTCTTTCCCGTGCTTTATTCCTCTTTGTAGCGTTGGGTGCCTTCCCCCCTATCATCTGTGCTCCATTTCTCTTCCTTTTTAAAGTTCTTTGGCCTTTCTTACCTCTTCTTTCTTTTCTTTCCCTCCTTTTTCAACATTAAGAAACATAATACTTCATTCTTCCTCATACATTTATAAAAAAAAAAAATGGACCAGAAGAACTGAGGAGGAAAAATAAAAAAGAGAGGCAAAAGTCATTTCATGGCTACTTAACAACAGAAGGGCTGTCATAAGGTTTTGATCAGAACAACTGTTTTCTGACAGTTTTTGATGAGAATCCCAGGAAAGAGACCTTCAAGAGCAAATGATGCAAAAAATGTATATTATACAGACCTCAGTGGCCTTGCTGGTTTCTTCTTCTTCCTTGCATTGAGAATCCTTGGCCATTTCTTTGAAATCTTCCTTGATTGGATCTGACAAACTTTTCCTCTGTGTATTGATTTCTACTATCATCATCTACCTGAATTCCAGCCAAGTTGAAGGTGGGAAGATTTTAAAGGAATGCCAGTACAACTGTTCCCAAATTCCCTCATTATTATCTCAGTTTAAAACAATCCAAGCCTCATATTTGTTTTTTAATACATTTTTTCCTTGATTACTATCATATGAAAGGCCTAGACAAACAGCAAAAACAGGAAAAAATGAAAGAGCCATCAGGGTGGAACAGTTGCATGGTACACTGAGTGCACTGTGATCTTTGGTGGGATAAAGATCGACATGACAAGCTTTCAGCTGTAGCAATCAGTCGATACTTTCCAGACCATCCGTGCAGTGACAAAGACAGAGGCATTTTCAAGTTGTAATTGAGATTAGCCTCGATACATACAGTTGGAGCCATGCCGGTGAACTTTGCTAAAAGGCTGACTATGTAAACTATCCATCACTCAATTTCACATGAGCAGTAATCTAATGACACCACAAAAATCTCACAATGTTCCTTGCTCCACACGTCCAGCCACAGCAACAGCCTCCTGACAGAGTGCTTCAGCTGCAATACCAGAGGGTTTGCCTTCTAAGACTTGAAGACATTGCACGGACCCCACTTAAAGATAGGCATTATTCCCTCTCAGGGTGTCAAAGTCTTGTACAATGCTCAGCCCTGTAGTCTGGCAGCACTCTTGCTCTGATCCAGCTCTCTAGATCTGCAGTCACATGCTAATTCCAAGCCCATGCATACTGCTACTGACTCCAGCACACTTTGGATGAAGCCCATAAAGATGGGCAAGATTGCTTCTCATGGATAGGAATAAAATATTTTGTTTGTTACTACTAAGCTAACCACAACAAAAATAAATAGTTCTCTTTCATGTGGTGATGGAACAAAGCAATCATGCTATATCCCTTTTTTTAATTATTAGGTTGAAAGATTCAGTGTCTTTCTGGCATGTGTAATTCTGAATCATATTCATCATATATAAATAGCCAGCAACTGTATATAGTAGCGGAGGGTGGAGAGGAAGGTCAGGGAATTAGTGTGACATCAAGAAAGCATTTCCTATGGAGTCACCAGATCTGTACTGTACACAGACTCCCATGTGGGCACATAATGAGCCCCAGGGCTGCTATGACACTGTGCACCAGACATGTTGCGTAAGCATCTCCAACCTTACTGGCAGTAGAAAGCTTCTCAATCCTGGACGTTACATAGCAGAACTTATCTTTTGGGGCTTTGTAAAGATGAGTAAAAGATTTTCCCTCTGTTCCTCCAGTTATGGGCAGAACCAGTTGCAGATGCCACTTTTGTGCCGAATCCCAAGAAGCAGCTCCATGGGGTCAGGGCTGTGTTGCCCTCATTGAAACCTGCAGGGCACAAGCAAAACAGGTGGTGTTATTAATCCTGGGAGAAGGATTTGTTTATCCAGTCAACGTCCTTCACAGCAACAGTATCATTTCTGATAAAAGAGCAACTTTTTACTCAGGGTGGCGTTTAGACACAACACTCCTTCCCCGGGTCTCCGTCAGCTGCTCTGTCAGACATGGCCTCTCTCTCCTTCCCTCTTCCGCTGGGTTTTTCAGGCCCAGGACATCGCAGCAGTTATTTTGACTGATGCAGTCCCAGGAGGACACAGGCTGGAAGGATGCAGAGGCTCTGGCTACCACTTGGATCCGGGAGGTTAAGCGCGAAGAAGTGTCAGCAAGTAATACCAAGGACGAGGTGTGAAAAGGCAGAGTTAAAGTCATAGCACTTATTGAGCCCATAGGCTTTTTGTAACCTACTCTGCAAGAACCCCTATTTGAGGGAGGGCAGGCACCGATCTCTCCTCTCTGGTGACCAGCGATAGACCCGAGGGAATGGTGTCATGCTGTGACAGGGGAGGTCCAGGCTGAATATCAGCAAAAGGTTGTTCACCAAGGAGGTTGTTGCACACTGGAACAGGCTCCTCAGGGACGTAGTCACAGCACCAAGCCTGTTGGAGTTTAAGAAGCGTTTGGATTGTGCTCTCAGTCTTATGGTCTGAATTTCTGGGTAGACCTGTGTGGAGCCAGGTGTTGGACTCGATGATCCTTGCGTGTCCCTTCCAGCTCGGGATATTCCGATTCTACGAACCCAGAGCAGCGCAGGTCCGGCACCACACAACTTCCACCGCCAAGAAAATGAAGGCAGCCCCTGCTGGGCTTTTGGGCACGGCTGAACAACGTGATGGTGCCCTCAGGCCCTCAGCTGATCTTGCAGGACAACCTGCGCTTTCCACGTTTGGGACCGGGAGCATGGGGCACGACAGGGCCTGGCAGGAGGAATGCCTGGGCGTGAGGGAACACGGCCAGGCCAAGCCAGGCCAAGCCAGGCGAGGCGAGGCAGGGGCCCTGCGAGGGGAAGACGGCCTGGCCCGGCCGGGCCCGCCGCTCCCCGGGGATAACCATTTACTCCGGGCCAGGCGGCGGCGGCGGCGGCCCTGCGGGGCAGCCACTCGCGGTCTCCCGCCTCCCGCGGTTTTAAGGACCAAAAAACCACAAACACGAGGAGGTTTTGGAGTCATCGCCCGTCATTTTAATCTAGGGCTCCTCAGCCGGCAGGGGTAAGGTCACAGCTCCTCCCGCCGCCGCCGCCTGAGGGGAAGGTGCCCGCAACGCCCCCGCCGCCGAGCCCCAGGAGGGGACCCAGAACCGGGCCAGACGGCGGCGGCCCGGCCACCTGCGCCTCAAGCCAGCCCCTGCGCGGCCGGGTCCCCCCCGTCCCGTTCCCCTCAGCCCCGCCGCCCGTAGCACCGCCCAGGGGCGGCCCGGCCCCGCGGCCCGGCGCCAGGTGAGGGCAGCGGAGCGCGGGGGGCCCTCCGCGGGGCTGCGGCCGGGCAGGTGCGGTTGGGTGCGGGGCTCCGAGGGGACGGGACGGGACGGGACGAGACGGGACGGGGCGCCGAGCCGAACCGAGCCGAGCCCGGGCTTCCGCGCAAGGGGGCCGGCGGCAAGTGCGGCCGCAGCGTGGCACAGCTCGGGTCGGGCTTCTCCCGAGGGCGCAACCGAGCTGAGAGCGGGCGGGGGGTGGCGGCTGAGCGCCGGCGTAAGTACCCGTTCTGTGCTATTTTATTCAAGTTTGCGTTTTTATTTATTTTTTTTTTCCGGGTAACGGGGAGCGGCTGAAGCCCGGTGCCGTTTGTTTGCAGCTCACGGTGAAAGCAGGGCACGGAGCCGAGCTGCAGGCACGGGGCGAGGGGCCGTAATTTGGGCGAGGGTCCGTGCTTTGGGCGAGGGTCCGTGCCCGGGTGTTTGCAGTGCCTGCGGTGGGGTGGGAGCACAGCCGGGCTGGACCTCAGGTGTCAGGGCTGTGTGGAGACAAGCTCAGCTTTTGCTTAGGTAAAGGAAGTTACCAGTTCCTACGCTGCGAGGTTGGTGACAGTCTGAAGCTGCCTATAACATAAAATGCTGCCTGTGCTCTACCTAGTGTAAGAAACCCAGCGCTACGCAGACACTAGGTATTCGTGGTTAATCGCTTTATCTCCTGTCCTGGTTGTGAGGAGAGGTAGGCTTTTCACAGGATGAAACTCAGTTCAGTGGGAGCAGGAAGGCTTTGAGCTGCTCGGTTTGCATCGCTGAGGTTTTCGGAGGGGGTGATGATGAGCCGCAGTATGGATGCGGTTCGCAGTCGGGACTGCTAACCAAGATGGGCTTTAAAAATAGTTTGTGCCCTGTGCGATGCGCCGTGGCAGCACAGTGAGGCATTGTAGTGGCAGCCGCACGTGACCCCATAGCAGCCCCTGGGACCGGCCTTGTCCTCGGCGCTAATTATTGTGGGTGAGCAGCAGTTTGTCCTTAAGCTCTGCTTTCACAGAGGTTAGTTGCGTGTGCGGTGACAAGGCTGCGTTTAAAACTCATGCAGTCCCTTTTTAAAAATACCGGGGAATTCTCATTCCTTGCCTACGTCAGACTGCCTCGGAGCTGTGGCTGAAGTGGTAACAATAATCAGGTAACTCTGATGCTGAAACTTTGTTTAGAGTCGTTTTCCACCCAGTATAAACATCGCTGTGCGTTTTGAAAAGATTGGACCAAATGTTAAACCTTTAAAGGATGTCGCCTTAAGGCTGGTTTCATGGTATCGTTCTGGGCAATTGAGATTAAGGCTTGCTATTTGTTTAATATTGGATGCATAACTTGGTTCCCCATTCTTTTGTGTTTTGCTTAGTCACTTCTGAGGTATTGATTTCAGCTGTAAGACTAAGTCTGTGATAATGTGATGTAAAGGCCTTGACAAAGTCAGAAATTGACAAAGTAATGATGCTTTAAATGTGTTTTGGCTCTTATTTCTAACTCTTGCATTTTGTGGTTTCTGCAAACTTTTGTCTGCAATCACACATGAAGGAAGTGGGCTTTTTTTTTTTTCTTAGGAGGAGCAAAGATTCTTTCATGGAGCTGGATTATTATGGAAAATGTCAAATATTATTTTTTGTAAATTGCAGGGCTTAGCATTGATCTTAGCTATGTGTCAAGCAGCTAACAATCTCAGCAGTCCAGAGAAATAGTTACCATGATTTGTAACAGAAACTGTAGAATGCACTTAAGCTGTCTGACGGCAAGGGATTGATTTATGGGATTTTATAAAACGTAATATGTTATAGTCATATAAGATGTTAAAGTGTGCCACCGTTCTATTATGATTGGGCACGTTTTGTAGCTGGATGCTGAGGTACCCTCTGAGCCTAAGTGCCACGTGGGATATTGATCAAGCAGAAATTGCTGAAACGATTGCCTACCCAGCAGTCCCCATTTCTCTTTAGGTCATTTTGTTCTCTTAATTCCCTATCACAACGTATCCTGACTGCTGCTAAATCAGGAAAATCGAGCGCTTTTCAAGCTGACTGTATCCTGTGAATTCGGGGGATTACCTGGCAAGCTTCAGGGACGCCCAGGCGGTGCGGTAGTGGAGCTGAAGCTGGATGAGGTTAATGTTCTTTAGCTGGCTTTACTGGGTATCTTTTCAAAAGAGAAACAAGACTCGGTGCTTCTTCAGTGTTTACAAAGTGTATCAGGCTGTTGTACACTTTCTCTTAAACATTCCCGCTTTTATGAGAACAGTCTAGTTCTTTTTCAAGGGAATACTTGCACTGTGGAGTTTTGTCCTTTTCCTACCTCGTGTATGAAGATGTTTTCAGACTCAGCAGTTGTTCTGATAGAGGCGTGGAAAAAGTTAAGCTGTTGACTGCCTTTGTATTTTCTGTTGTTACTGAGATAACTATGCATAGGCAGGGTATTTTGCAGAATGATATTTATTACTCAAAAAAAAAAGTGCTAGTTGATATTTTTTTGTCCTGCAAGTGACAAAACAGTACCAATAATGATTTTTCATTGATTCTCTACATTGGTACTGAAAAATATAAAAATTGCTAAAATGTTACTTTGGGACGTAACTTTCTGCTGAACAGTACAGTTTTGCTTTTTATCCCATTGCTAGCACCTGTATCAACTCCAGTTCTATTTCATTGACTTTTCCTTCACTGGGATGAATGTCTTTAATCCTTAATTATTCTGGCACTTCTCCACTTAAGTTACTTACCTCAAACTGCTTCAGTGAGTATCCAGTTTAGTTGTTGCATCAGGAAGAGCTCAAGCTGCTGTTAGGGTATGGCTGTGCTGTGGTCTGCGACCACCCTCTCGTAGTAGCTCTCCAGTCTCCGTTTTCATTCCTCTTTAGTTTGGTTCCCCTGGCTCTGCTGTTCTGTTTGACTTTATTCTTATTTTTTTAAATCATAAATTTCATATTAGCTCTTCCAGGTTACTGAAGTCTAAATACCAAGTTGCCAATGTGCTTTCAGCAGTCTTCAAATACTCAGAGGTTTTGTGATTTTTTTTTTTTAATGTTTGTAAATACTGTATTAAAAATGAGCATTAACATATTTTTGCACATAATGTAGATGCGGATGCACATTACCGTGCATGTACAAGAGAGAGCACGTATCCAGGAGAGAGCACGTGGGAATTTCACAGGGAAATGAAGCTGGTGCACGTAGAGCACTGGCAGGCAAGATGTCATGACCCGCGGTGGGTTTGGTGAACTGGCTCCTGCTGCAGGTTCTGCTGAACGTGCACTCGGCTCTTGTCCTTCTGCCTGGACCAACAGCGGCCATAAGCTGCACAGGGTCAGGAAGAACAACCTGTGTGTGTTACTTTGTTAACTGAGTTCCCTGATGTTAAAATAGCTGGATTTAGTTTCAGGTTTTGGTACAACTGCGTTCTTTCAGATGCTGCACATGGAGAGCTTCAAGGAAATTGGCCTAAAGCACGGCATTGGTGCCCCTTGGCTCTAAAATTAAACTGGTCTGAGAAGTCATCCTGTCACTGTGCACTTCAGGAGAAGAGGAAAATGGGTGCTTGTCATTGTCTGCTCCTGACCACCTTGTCGGATAGCAGTCATTCAGCTCTTGTGTGGCTGTTGTTCTTAGAGCAGTCATCTAGTATGATGTGTGTGCCTCGTTATTTCTGACTCACAGCTGAAGCTCTCGAGTCCTGTGAGTTCTTCATTAACTCTGACAGTCCAAGCATGGGAAGAGTTTCCCACTGATGCTATATCCACCGCATCTATCTCAGCTGTGTTGCATGACAGCAAGAACCTCCCCTTTGACACTGCTGGCGTACAGGTATTTGATGCAGCCACCTCTGGACGCGCTGGCTTAGTGGCTCCTGGCGCTGTAAGCAGGCTCGATCTGTTGCAGCACTCCCATCTGGTTTGTGCACCACGTGTTGCTTTCCTCTCATCGGTAGTCTAGGATCCTAAAACCATTACTCTTTGCCTAGCTCGTAGCTGATCTAGGAAACCTGTTGATTGTAATGCTCTGCTGTTGCAATGCTACCTAATCGCATGGCTTGTCTGCTGGTTTTGCTTCTGCGAGGCATCTTCGGCCAGCCTTAATGCTGACTGTATAGGTTTATTGCACTGGAGGTATGCAGGAGACTTCTGTAGAAGCTTGATGTTTCTTGATGCTGTCACCTAGTACTCTCTGGACAACTCGCTGCTTCAGGTATGCTCTCTGCCAGATGTTTGTACCTGGGCAGCCTGTGTGGTGCACGTATCAGCTCAGTTGTACTTTGGATGTGTGTAAGTTTGTGGGAGCTAATAACGCCTACTGCAGTTTCCCACTAAGGAGGGTACTGTTTGGTATGTTTGATTTATTCCTCACTTAGTGATGCAGGCCAGACTATGACAGTTTATTCTTCCATCTTTCAAGCAGCGTGGACCACGAACCTTTTTTATTGTTTGTAAAATCTCATGTTTTTCACACCTCTGCTAGATTATCCAGCAGCTGCAATCAACAGCTGATATGATTTATAGTTCACAGAGCAGCCTGTCTTATCACATAACGTGTAGCTCAACTTCATGAGTTTGTTGCCAGCAGTGTCTTTTTGAGCAGCTTTCTGCCCTCACATACCAGAAGACTCACCGTGCACTTGTTTGGATGCAGTGAGTGTCTTTTTATTTGAGGCTTACTTGCAGATGATCATTTTTTTTGTCAAGGTTTGTATCTACGGGTGGATAGCTGGAATCCTTCCTTCGCAAGCTTTCTCTAAATTAAAGGAATTTATTTCAGATATTTTGGTCTAGTTGAGTTCTTACCCTTCTTCATTCTCAGTACAGAAGCGTCCCAAAGCTACAGACCTCCCCTGCAGTGCATCCGTTTCCTGTGCCTTGTTTTGTGCTCCTAAACAGATCCTAGGACCTGTTCAGGAATCGGTACAGCTGACTCTTATGAAACTGAACTGTCTGGGTGTTGTCTCTTGCTAAAATATTATAATCGACCAGAGCCTTGATGCCAGGAGATAATAATGGCTGGTTCTGCAAACCACATGGGTTGGTGGCCTTAGGCAGCCGGGTGCCTTTAAGCAACTGCACTGTCAGTATCTGCCTAGAAGGATGGCAGAGGCTTGCCAAGCAGTTAGGGAGCTTGCTTATTGCAGGGTGCTTGAACCTGGAGCTGTAGAATAAATGTTCCTGCTGTGCACAAACTCTTCTAGTGAATAGCTTCTTTTAATACTCATCTGGGGTTGTGTGGAGCACGAGGTTTCTTCGCCCCTTGTAGCTCCCTGATATTGAGGATACAACGAGGTTTGTACAGGTGGTATAAACCTCATGAGCTTGGCAGTTTTCTCAGCAGATTATAAAGGCTGCTGGTCACACACTTCATAATGCATATTGCATGTGGTGAAAGCTGTCTTCTAACTTATTAGATAAACAGACAAATCGAGACACCCGAGCTGCTCCTGTATTTGGTTAGGACTCATCATTACCTGCCTTTCCTTGCCCTGAACTTGGGTTTGTGTGTCGTGGATTTGGTGCAATACCAGCAAGTATAACTGGTATTGCAGTAAGTGGGCTCCAAAGTCAAATGCTCTAAAGCAAGCCCTTCATGTCACAAGTTTCTCATAGGTTTCATAATGGTTGTATTGGGCATAACCAGTATTTGTTCAGGCTTCTCTGCTCTACATAGCTCTGCATCTCAACGTTGAGGAGGTTAGTAAATCTGGTTCCAAATATCAGCTGGCTTCAAATGGTGGTTCATTTAACAGCTTAATTGCAAGGTGATGGCTGAATAGCAGCTATCTTCAGTTTCCTAGATGAGAGTGCTGCATCATTAGCCCTTCTGAAGTCTTGCGAAAAGCTGCCTCTACTGAAGGGGGTATTGAAGCTTTAGCCATTACTTTGGTATTGCGTATGCTTGGTTTTTAATTCTTTGTGTTGGAATAGTGGCTGGCTGCTTCCAGTACTAGGCAGTGATGCCTGCCATCTTAGTTAGGGTCCCCGTGTGGCTTTTTCTGCCTGTCCTGGCCTCGTGACAGTCAGTATTTTCCTTCTCTCCCTCTGTGCCCCATTGCCGATAGAGCAGTGTCCCCTCTCACCTGAAGTGCCACGTCCCACAGGTCACTGTGCTGTCCTGTATGCCAACGTGTAGCCACAAGCACACACGTGTGAAAAAGACACTTTTTACATAAGAAAAACGCTGTGGAGCCTTGCGAGGTATAATCATAACATACCCCAGAACGGTTTGAGAGGAGTGCAGGCAATGAACGGCAGCAGCGAGAGCAGCCCCTCTGGCAGGACGCTTGGCATTTCAGCTGCGTGCCTTGGCACGTGGGCATGGCTCCAGCGTTTATTCTTATGTGGGGTACGCTCTAGGTAAGCGGTCTTCTAAATACAGTAAGCCTGGGGTGGTTTTTTGTTTCCTTTTGTTCCCCCCCCCCCCCCCAATGGGTTATTTTCAGTGCCAAGTAAGTGGGAAGCCTTTGTTTTCCAGTGTCGCAGCCCTTCACGTATTCCCAGTCGTTCAGCTGTCTTACTCAAGACAATGTGGAAGCTGTGGTGGGCTCTGGGATCGCTCTTCTTGTCCTCTAATCTATAATGGGATGCGTATCATTGATAAAAGAAGGCTGGTGCTGTAGAGGTCGTTCCATAGTACCCACAGAAGTTATATTTAGAGCTTGTTTATATCGCATTTATGTCAGAGTGAAGCTACTATTAGGAACCGCCTGCTTATTTATAAACAGCACGGCGAACGCCAGCTTCCTGCAGAGGGGCAGCCTACAACTTGGGTCCTGTGAAAAAAATTGCAGGGAATAAGGTTTCTAAGAAAAAATATGTATATAAGTTGCAATATGCTCTTGATAGCTGTTTCATTTTGCCAGCCAGTAGCTTTGTGTAAAACTAGTTTTATGCTTCTCAAATGTAAGACACCGTAGAACAGCAGGTTTCTCTCTCCAGGACTAATGGTCTCCAGACCATGGTCTCCAGATAGCAGAAGGGGGTTTGCAAAGCACTTCCAAAAGAAGCCTGCTGGCTTCTTCCCTGCTTGTCTTTTGCTGATCTTTCCACCTAACCCTAAAAAAAAAAATCATTTAAAGAAAAGCAATATTTGTATTTATCCCAATTCTTATCTAGCTGTGCATTTCAGAGAAATTTTAAAGGTCAAAACCTTTTTTTTTTTTTTTTTGCTTCAGAATAACACTGAATAACTGGGTAATCATACAACTTATTACAGAGGGTGAATAGCAACACTGTCCTTGTTCAGGTGTTAGCTGTTTGGTAGTTGTTTCTTAAACTTAGATATGAGTTCAGTGTTGTGGTGGGTTGTCTTGCATTTTTTTCTTTTGCTTTTATTATTTTATTTTATCTTATTTTTGGAAGGGGGCGTTTGAGTCCTTGCACTCTTTTATTTTTTTCATTATGGGGAGATTTAAAATATCTGCCTTGTTTGACATCTAGCCGTGCAGAGTGCTGGTTACTTCTGTCTGCTATCTGGTGTTTGGTGTAGGATAAGCAAAAGAAAAGATGCCTGTGGAATTCTTCAAAACTTCTCGACTTTCCTAATGCCAAACAGTAGGTTTTTTAAATGCAGGAGATTAACATAGAGAGCCAGAGGGGAAAATGTCACATAATGTGTATCTACACTTCAAAGGAAAAGAAGTCTGAAGTCTGTCAGTGAAGCTGTTACGAACACTCCAATAACTTTTCCATACTCTTCAGCTCTTCCAGAAATCATTTTCAGAGGGTGGCAAAATGGCCTTTGCACTCGGGATGCTGGCTGGAGAATGAATTTAATCTCTCTGGAATAATGGCTGCCTGTTTTTTAAACAAACTAGTAACTGTGAGGTTAATGTTTAAATATTTAAACGGATTTGGCATGTTGCCATTTAAGTAGAACAGCATGTGCTTAACCCCGAGACTCAAACCGTTCCCAGCGTGGCCAAAAAAAATATGAATTGCTCAGTAGTGCAGTGATCTGGTAACTTCAAAGACTATAATTTAAGGCTAATCCTGGACAAGGGTGTCCTAAAAGGGGACAATTGACTCGATTTTTCCTATTTAGTTGAGGGGAAGGGAATTTTTGCAGATGGTATCGGAACTTTTTACTGAACTCTTTAGGTTAAATAAAAGGAATGGACCGTAAATCTAAATCCAGGATAAATAAGCTAGTGTGGACTCTAGCAAGAATAATCCTGAAAGATACCAATCTGTATGTAGCAATGTAAAACTCTTTGAAAACTGGGTAATGCGTTAAAGAGAACGAAATATAAAATTACCTTGTTTGGACTGGAATGCCAGGGCGAAGCAAGGGTTTGATAAGCGTAGAGCTCAAACTTAATTTGGGAATCTCGGTACTTAAGGCTTGAAATGGAAAAAGTTGAAGGGCCAAGCCGAAAGAAGTTGCACTGAAGTTCTTCACGTTTCTAATGCTCTTTACCTTAGCCCAGAGGACTGCGTTGCCTATCCCTGGAAGAGAAGCGGGGGCTTTGACCCCGGGACTGCGTCTCTAATCTGCTTTGATTCTGACCTCACGTTTACTGAGAACTCTGCTAAAAGCATCCCCCTCCCAGGAGCTTTTCCTGGCTGTTGTGCCAGATGATGCAAACCCCAGTTTTCTGCCAAGCATCCCGAGTATTTTCTATTAGCGGCCTGGTCGCAGCCACGCTGTGTTGGTGACGGGATGCTCTCTGTACTTGAGGGAATGATGCAGCGTACAAGGCATGCTGAGATAAGGCTGGCTGGGCAGAGACAGCTCCCTGTCTTCATCTTGCTTTGCTTTACAGTTCTCATCTGCAGGTTAAACAAGTACATGAATTTTTCAACATGCAGAGATGTGAAACCCGACACTTTAAGAATTCCAAAATCATCATAAATCCCTTATCTTCAAGCCTATAAAACAAATATGTGAGGTTCCTAGACAGCTAGTATTTTGTTCTACCCTGATTAAGTTGTGGGGTATTTGTGTTTCGAGTACAGAAATGAAGTGCTCTGAGCCACCATTACAGGTAAGTGCTTGACCTCATGTTTGCGTATCCTAAAGAAAAGAAAAGTACTGCAAATGGCGAGCACAGAAGTAACACATCATGTTATTATATTGTGACTTCTGTGGCCTAAAGAGGTGGTGTCTAGGTAAGTGGATGTGAAATATGCACAATGCCAAAAAGCGTCCTCATGTGAGCAACATTAAGACATGAACTCTAAAACTAGTGTAAAGTACCTTTTTGGGGGGTCCATGTCAATAGTTAGAGGCAATTTTATGATGACTGAATGTATTTGAGAATTTCATTATAAATGAAATAAAAATCTACTTAAATAGCTGTTTCACTTGCTATTCCATGAGGGGAAGACAGATGTGCTTCTGATTGACCAGCTTCTTCCTTCACATCATTTGCTGGTGGTTCAGAGGAGAAGGCCCAATCAGGCTAGAGAAAGAAGTCAGAGTTTACTTTGGAGTGCTTTACAAGTACATAATAAAGTGATAATCCGTGTTTTGGCCAAGAAATAAGATACTGAATACCTCAGCTAGAAAACTTGAGGGAACATGGTGGTCAGTGACGACTCTTCTGCCTGAAAGTGTTTGAACTATAGCTAAGTAGAGTGAAAGCGCGCTAATCCTCATGAGGGACGTTCTTGTTAGTGAAGGGAGGCTGATAAAGGAGAAACATCTGCACACAGCTCAAGGCTAAGAGGGTACATACCTCAAAGAGCAGCTCCATCTGAATGCCCTGTCTTTTCAAGGAGACCCTTAGTGTCATGACCAAGTGGTAATGACATCTTTGAGCAGTGACCCAGGAGGGTAAGGTAATGGTGAGGGGATGGCCAGCTCACTACAGTGAGGGAGGAATGGCCTGGACATGCAAGCGTCAACTGGCTATTTTGGGGTTGGTGGTAGCACATGGTTGTTGCAGGGTTACGCTTATCCTAGTATCCTGCTCTATCATCTGTGCCAGCTGAGCAACTGCAGGATTTACCACCCTGGAAAACTGGATGGAGAGTGCCTGTGGTGTTCATGGGGTCTTTTTCCAACTGGATATCCTACTCAGTGGTTTATTGCTCTACTTCATTCTGATTTCTGTGTTGTTTTCTTGGCTTTGCCAGTATTCTTTTCTTCCACCAGTAACGTAGTGGAGCTGCTGTGTGCTCTGTCAGATGGAGTCTGAAGCACGTTGCTGTCCAGGTAACTTTTGCAGGGTTCTTCCAAAAACAGAAAAAGGCTTGGATTCGCCAAATCTGTTTGACACCTGGAAGCACTTTAATGCTACAGAGCTCATTGGTAGAGATTATGTCATCAAAGAGCATGGGTTAGCTTAAAGACTGGTTGTTTGCTGCTCTGAGAGCAGGCATTTTATTCAGTCAGCACCTGCTAAACTCTTCAGTGATAGTATAAGAATCTTCATGTATCTTTCTGTAGGGGAAAGAGTTAAATGATGTTCTTTTAAGGATGGTCCACTGTGGATGCCCCATCCCTGGCAGTTCTCAAGGCCAAGCTGGATGGGGCTTTGGGCAACCTGGTCTGGTGGGAGGTGTCCCTGCCCATGGCAGGGGGTTGGAACTGGGTGGGCTTTAAGGTTCTTTCCAACCCAAACCATTCTGTGATGATTGCATCACTTATTGTAATACTTATATATCAGCAAGAGTACACACATTACGTTTTGTATCTCTTAGGTTCCTTTCTTTGTATTTCAGGAAGTTACTTGTAACAATTCCTGTTTGTGTCATCTCAGTCACATATGTAAGTTCAGTTCTTATCAAACCCAACTTCCATCTAGATCTGGATGCAGTATCGACTTCTGAATGGAATTGGGGTTGAATTTAGGAAATTGAGCTTTAAAAGCAAAAAGAAAAAAAAATCATATTGAAATTGTTAGTTTATCCAGCATATTTATTATCTTGTTTGTGTATGAGCTGTTAACTTATTACTATTATTCTAGTTAAATGAGTAGATTCATGCCACTGAAAATTTCAGAAGTATTAGAGGCTGTTTTTTTGTTTTCTTTAATTTTGTGACCTCGTATGAGACTTCAGATAGTTTTCATTTCCTATGCCTTGAAAACCTAGTCACGGAATTGAATGATTTAAATATACATGGAGAAAACCCTGCTTCTTGTTCACAAAGAGAAATTCTTCTGAAATGCTTAACTCGTCAACTATGTATGCCCAAAGCCAGTGGCTTGTCTGTTTAAGACGTTGGCAGCACGTGCTACTTGGATGCCTTAATTTGAATGATGAATATGTTACAGTAGAGGCTTTTTTAATACAGCTGTCATAATTTCAAATTTAAATTGACTTTGGTAAACTCTATTTGTTTGCTTATTGCAATTCTTTTATACCCTGAGGAGAGAAATATTTCAGAGGCTGAAAATAACGTATTTTACATAAAAACCCAACATTTTACATAGCTAGTGTACTTAGCTTTTTTCTTCTTTTCCTGTAATGCTGAATTAACTGGAAAAGCTACCGTAAGTAGGTGTAACAGCAAATTATGGACTTCTAGGGTAAAGGTATGATGTGGTTAAATGGATTGGAGGGAAGTCTTCAGCTTGGTTTTTTGGAAGTATCGTCTGCTTCTTTCAGTGCCTGTAGCAGACAAAAAGAGACTGCAGTTTGTGTCACTTGAAACAGGTGAGGGAGAGCTGTTATTTCTCTAGGGGAAAAATGAGTAATTGCTTGACATGTTGTGACATGGCTTTTCCAAATGACTGTTCTTTCCTTGGGCTATCTTCAAGTAGGCTAAAACTACTTTTGTCCAAGCTGCTCTGCAGGCTATTTAATGTAAAATTGTCTCCTAGGGTAGGTGTTTGCTGTGACTCGTGGTGCATGGTGAAAGGACAATGTGGGGAAACACCTGCGTGCCTTTCTCCTGGAGACTTGGAGCACAAGGGCAGTGTTTCCTCACCCTGGTGCTAGTTTAAACTACTTTTGAATTAAACTATTTAAAATTGAAATAACACGATGTTAAAATCATACAGGTAGGTTTTTCGACCTTCAGGTTTCTCGGGTTTAAAGCTGTTCTTGCCCCTCCAGCCACCCGTGGCAGGGTTTCCTGGTGCAGTGGCTGCCCAGGCTCTCCAAAAGTCACCAAGTAACAGGAAGGGAAGTTTGGCAAGGCCGGCTTCCTTTTGCTCCAGGCATGGCCAGGCAAACTGACTGCTTACTTTGCTGGACAGAGCTCTCATCCCTAGCCGTAAATACGATCTGAACCATTACAGAGAATACGTCTTTGCAAGTGCCACCTGTGAAACCTGTGAAGTCCTCATCAGATCTACTCATACGACGAATTGCTAGCACATGGCGAGCTTTGATGCACTGCTGGCAGAGTCCAAGGGAAATTCTGTAGCTGGAGCCTATTATTGCTGCATGGCTGAATTGAGCTTTGAAAGCTGACATCTCGAGAGAGCTCTGTATAGTCCAGCTTCTGTGTTTCGTTATGTTTGATTTTAATTTTTTCCCCCCTTGGTCTTGCTGTTTACTTGTCTTCTGGTGTATGGCACTGAGGAGAGCTTGTGATGACTAATCTCGGCCTCAACTCATCTTTTTTTAAAATGTTTGGGCCTTGACTTTGGTAAGAAGTTTGTGCTGATTCTTTCCTACCCCCGTGCCTTTGTATGAGATGCTGCTGTATTCTCAGTAACTTCCCAAGTTTATTTGGGTTGCTTCTAAGAAGTTGCTTATTTGTTAAATGCAGAAGCATACACTTGTATGTGGCTCTTACTCTTTATTGTTTACTACACAGTGGATAATAAGATTACTTGTAACTAAAATGTTTACTCTGGACTAAATTTAGGCATACAGCTTCAGAAAGTACAAGAATTATTTAGGAGCTGATAATCCTTGTGAGGGAGGTTTGGTAAGTTACATCAAATGATAACCACATACTGTCATTGATTTTAATGTACCCCTGGTGTTTTAAATTTAAGAGCTAAAACAGAAGTATTAGTGGCTTCCACAATTAATGCTAAAAACATGCCAGGCTAAGAGAAATGCCAAAAAAAACCCTGCAAGTAGTTTCCATATGTTGCTGACACATTATTTCCTGGAAGGCTGGCTGATGTGTTGGCAAAACTAGTAAAATGTGCCATTTTCTGTAGAAGTTTGGGAAGAACAATCAAGTTGCAGTTCATAAAATGGAGAGCCTGAGATAATAGGGCTCCACTTAGTGACTTTTTTTTTTGCATTCTCAATATCTGTGGTGATCTGTGATCTTTGTCACGTTAAAGCATTTTTTTCCCCCGTCTGTTGCTATCTTTAGCTAAATTAAGATCCTGAAGTAGGAGCTATCAGTGTTTTGATTTATAAATAGAAGGAAAGATCAATCAAACCTTTGAAAGGTGGTAAAGGAAATCTAGTCAGCTTCTCTGTAGGAGGGGGGACCTATGCCTAGAATGGGGGAAGAATAGGAAATGAAGTATTCCAAAAGGTATTTAAATATTCAGCTAACAAAGTTATTGATTTGAATGTATTATCAAACTGTAATAAATGCTGTTTTAATAGAGTTGGACTCTAGGTATGACTAACTAACCTCCAAACAAGTACCCAGCACGTGAGAACAGAACCAGTATCAGGCACAGGCAAGCTGTGGACTGCTTAAAAAGCCTCAATTCGGGTGCCAGTGGGCTGCCTCGGTCTTGGTACCGTTCTCCCCTCGTGATTCAGGTGATTTGGGTCAAATGAACAGATAGCCACGGCTTTGCCTGTACTTTTAGCTCTGCTGTGTTGTGCATGTTTTGTTGTTGTTGTTTGTTTTAGTTTAGTTTCATTTTTTTTAACCTTTCTTCCTGAAACAGATATGCAGGTAGAAGGACTGGATGTGGGAGTCAGGTCTGGATATAGGTCTCTGTTCACAGAAATTCCTTCTATTTTTATCTATTCTATTTCTATTCTAGGGGCAGCTTTTGCAGGGTTGTAGTGCAACAAATAATATTTTAAATTCACAATTTCTTGGGTTGTCTACTATTTTGTTTTTAAAATGTTATTTTCAGTGTCCACAATTTTAATTCTAAAATAATTCTAGAATTATTTCTAGTTTCATGCCTGTATTTCTGTCCCTCACATCTTTACCTGTGGCTTTCTGCTGGTGTAGAGTAGGACTAGTAACAATACTTTTCTTAGGCTTTTTGGTTACTATTTTTTTAAAATATATAAAATGTCTTCATCTTCTTTGCACTAAGAGATGAAAAGTGTGAGAATTAGTGTCTAAAACAATGGAAACTACGACCAGAGTCAGGTGTCTGGCAGCACCAGCAAGGGTTAAGTTGTAGCCCTGTGGGCTGACATCTCCAACCAGCAGGTCCGGAGGAGTGTAAGTTGAATCTGTTTAAACATTTAACCAAATGGAGACAGTGAAACTGCTGTGAACTCTGCTCTGCACCCCTCTGTGTTTGAGCACAGGCGTATTTTTTAAACTGAAAAGGAGAAACCATTATCATAGCTGACTAAGCCATTGTCACAGGTGACTAACGTGCTGCTTTCCATTAGTCTCCCAACTTGTCCTATCCTCAGCGAACGGAGGGAAGCAGTGCAGCAGCTTCATGGGGCAAGTGGGTGCTTAGGACTGCGAGTTCCCTTTCCCATATCATGGTCTAAATGAGCACGGAATCTGAAGCGATCACACAGTGCTGGCTGACGCCCAGCAATGGGCTTTGAGACGGGGAAAAAATGCAATTTCATGATCCTTGCATATCTTGTGCCTTTCCAAACCTCAGATCAAGCTGCGATCTTGCATCCAGGTGCTTGAAAAGCAAACGTGCCCTTCTCAGTTCTGCAGCCTGGGCTTCCTGACTTTCAGCTGTAAACTGGCTGTGTTTTGCCAGTGAGGTTTTAGCTGGTGAGAGCAGGTGATTTGTGTTTGCATCAGTACAGCTGCTGAGTTTTGTGCTGTGTAGGAAGTTGTTCCTGCCACTCAAAAGTATCTGGAAGTCTGCAAACACCTTCTGTCTGGAGAAGGAGCTAGAGGCTGGTATTTCTCTGTATATATTCTTTCTAAATAATCATGACAACGTTGACGTCTTGTTTCTTTCTGAATATGCTAGGTATTAAGCAGAGAGTGATCTTGTGACTCTCATGTACCTCTTATGCTTTTTTTTTTTTTTCCTCTAGATGGTATTTTAGAAGTCTTCCCTGCAGTTCTGCTTTAGATAAGAACTCTTATTCAAGTACCTTTTTCAGGAAGGATCTTAATTTTTCTTCCTGTGCTCACTAAAGCTTTGGTAAGACTTGAGCCAACTCCTAGGGCACAAGAAACTACTCAATGAACTAGTTTGTAGATGGCAGTGTATGTTTTCCACTGATGGTAGAATAAAATAGGACAGTATAAACTGGCAGGCTAGATTGGATAGGAACTGAAATCTGTAATCCCACCCCCCCCACACACAATTTCAGCCATCCGTAGCTTTCTAAGGCTGCGTGTGTGTGAACTTGTTGGGGTTTGTATGTGTTGTGGGGAGGGCTGGTGTGAAAGCCTGCAGTCAGGAGAGTCTGGGTTGGGGTCCTCCCCAACCTTTCTCCCCTTATGCTGCTGCTGATACAGTCCTTGTAGCTGTTACTGCTGCACCTGAGCGAGCAGCTTTTATTCCTGCAGCTGCATCTCTTCAGCGGTTCCAGGCTGCTGAGGTGGTTCCTCCTGTGCCTGCTGGCTATGCTGGCCCCCAGCTGGCTCTGTGCATCTTGGTAGAGAGGTGGGATGGCATGAGAGGGCTGTCACATCTTGTGGCTCGTGTAACGTGAGATGCGTGAAACTTGGCAGCCTCCCTTTGAGAGAGGTCTGGTGGCAAGACCCCGGGAACGTTCTCTAAGTTGGCATTTGGTTTCCTGCCTCATAGTGAATATTTTGAATGCATTGACCTTTTGGGGACAAGCAAGGTGAATCTCTCCAGGCTGTGGACTCCACAAATGTGGACTCTTGCACAGTGAGGTGTTGATGCTCGTGGTTGCTGATGCTCTAATTTTGGTTATCACAGTCTGACTTTGACTTTGTTATTGCATTGTTTGCTCAGGATAGAAGTTCTCCTGTAGTTGGTGTGGGATTTGAATTATTCACTGATCTAACTGTTGATTTGCATACATATTTTATATTGGATGCTTAACCCAACATATATATGCTTAGCACATATAGTTGGTGTTATTTAAAGAACTAGTATTTCATAATTCTATTACCAGAACTGGTATGTTCTCCTCGTAGAATATAAATGAGCTACCCTTTGTATCAAAGAATAAGACAGAGATAGGCATCTGATTCATCAAGTTATCCTAACAGTAAGCTCCAGTGTGTTACTGCACTAAAGCTGTGGCTGTGATTAGGCTTGTGATTGTTTTGTCAAACAGCTTTTAAAATACGTTTTTCTAGTGTGTGGTTTTATGAACAAACATGCAAGCACCTGACATATAAATAAACCTGAACACCGAGGTTTGTTCAGTTTTTCTTTTGCATGTGGAAACTGATGCTAAGCAGGCTTGTTTAAGTAAGCACAGTAGGCTAGTGCTGTACCTTGTGTTCAGTCCATTCTGTGCAAAATAACTGAATCATGCTTCACTGATAGGACAGATATCCAGAAGTTGTCTGTTAAGCTGGTGCACCAAGAGTAGAGTTGAACAGGAGAAGGCACTGATGACTGTAGCAGTTCCTATGTTAGCTAAGACTTTCTCCAGTTTAAATCAAAGCATACTTTCCAGCTTGTCTCTTTATTTTCAAGGTGCAAGCCTCTTCCAGTGGAGACTCAGGGAATCTCTCGTATGTTGAAGATAAAAAGCATTCCCAGCTAGTATCCTGAATGTTGCTTCTCCTATAGCATGTGCTTGGCTTGGGCTTCATTTGCGTTATTACCTAGTATATGAAACCGAAGTCTCCCTGTTGTGTATATGGAATTATTGTATTATTATTTGATACCTCAAATAATTTTTAGGAATGAGTGCAGATTGTTCATAGCACGTATATGGAGTTGCCAGCTTTTATTTGAATAACTGGGGGGAAGTGAACAAAAATCAAAACAAGACAACCCTCTCTTCACCCCCCCCTCCCCCCCCCCCCATCTTCTCAATCCTAATCTGCATGTAGACTTGGAATTCAGAGATACAATGGGGAGAAATACAGACCAGATGCTGAGCACCTACTCAGAGGTGGGAGATCAACAGGGAAGACTTACACCTACAATTCTGTGGTTCTGTGATTCTACACTTCAGAAACTGGGAGCTTAAGTCGGCAGTTGGCCTTGCTTCTGGTTTGGGTGAGGAGAAGAAGATTGTGTGAAACAGTTCAGGAGGTTTTAGTACAGTTTAATATTCTGAAAATGATTTTTTTTTTCCTGCTGCCTTTCTCATCTGCTATTCTCTGCATTACAGTGATTTGTGAAAAAAAAAAAAAAGTGATCAAGGGACTCAGCCTAACAATGTTTATTGATGTGGAAGACTTGTCTGACATGCTGACAACTTGATTTTTAGACCTATATGCATACCTCAGTAGAAGCTGTTTACCTGTCATGTGTTAGTTGTGAGTTTAGATTTCTCTGAAGTCTTGGATGTTGATTAACTTTCCAGAAAATTAATTGCCAGCATTCTACATTCCAGCCCCTTCTATCCCTGCTTCTTGTGAGGCGGCTTCCTCTGGAGAAAGCTCCTCACACAGCATTAATTGCTTGCAGTTGACATTTGTGAGGAGTATACAACCCAGGGATTTGTGCAAACACCTCTGGTATGTTTGACTTGGCCCACAGAAAACAGAAACCCGATGGTGCGTTTGAAGGAAAAAAAGTCAAGCTGGAAACTCTTCTGTTGTAGGACTGTCCCTCAAGACCTGGTGTAGGAGGAACAGAGAGCTCGAATAGTTTCTGAAATTAGAGAAATAAAAGTGGGAGCACCAGCAAATGGAAATCTTGTGTGAATGCTTCCTGTACGTTGTGTTCAGCTGAACCTTTTTTCACTCAGCATTCGGCAATTAGGCCGATGTGTTTTCCTACCAGGAGAAGCTTTGTAACTTCTTTATTTCTTTATTTTCTTGGATTACTCAGCACTGGGTGTGTGTCTGTAGGCTGGGGTTTTTCTATTTTTATTTTTCCCACCCTGTCTAGGCGACTCATCTCAATTTAGGATTACCCAGCATTTTGGGATTTCATTTACCAGAGTACTTCAAGAAGCTGAGCTGGACGTCAAATCCTTGTTTGTGTACTGTAAATTGGTGGATTTCTAGATGGAAATATAGAAATTGCAATGTTCTTAATGTGCTTTGAACTTGATGCCCACAGATCAAATAATTCTGTCCTACAAATTTAAACTTACTGTGATGATTTTGGGGAAAAAAAAGTTGGTCATGGTTCACAGGACAGTTCAGTTCACTTTTGTATCAGCACTGAAGCAATTTTGGTAGTTTGTTTTTCAGCAGTCTTCATTCCTCATTCCCACAGAAGCATGCTATGAAAGGTTTAAATATGAGAATTATTTTTCTTGTGTCTTTGAGCTGAAATGCAGGAAGCAGTTTCTCATCTACGTGCTGAAGTAAGATCAGTTGTATGAAGTTACTGTACTGCCTTTATTTGTGTTAGCCCCCTGTGGGAGTTCTCCACCTGCATTACAGAGTGGTGCAATGCTTGCTGTGTGAAATGCCGGTGTTTCTGACTTACTGCTGAGGTGAATGATAGTTTCATGGCTTTGTCCTGTCAAACGACTAGTTGACCCAGCAGCCGCCATTTTCTGCTGTTACTTTTCCTCATTTGACTTCCCAGAATTAAATAATGTAGGTCAGTGACCAACATAAATCCAGAAATAATGTTCTGTCTCTGTTGCCCTCTTAGCGATGGATGTCCTTGGAGGAGCAGCCTGGAAAGCACAGCTTTGGAGAAGTTTGCACCTAGTGAAGCTGTACATCCTGTACATGCTCTCTACAGTTTTGAGCAGGAGGAGATTTGAACTTTAAGAAAATAAAGCATTTAACTTGAACGTTTGTATTGCCTGACCTTAGGTAGAATCTGTAGAAATTGCAGTATTTTATTCCCACTACAATGGCTTCTTTTTTTTTCCCCCTCATGGTAGCAGTGGAAGACCCCTTTATCTGTGTGTTCTCCCAGTTATTTTCTACTGCAGATCTAACTGTCTAAAGTGTAGTTTAGTCTGAGAAATAGTATTTTATAGGTTCCTGCTACACAACTGTATGTCTGGTTGTAGAATGATCACTTAAAATGTACTGCGGCAGATCAGTGTCCTTAAATAATCACACTGCTATTACTGTTCATAAGTAATTCAGGTTTTCCTCTATCAGGCCTATAAAACTGGTGAAGTCAAAAACTAAAGGCTTAAATGTGAGGTGAGCTGTATTGCAGGCTGGGTAGTTCCTGCATGGCACCAAGTCCTAGAGGCTTCAGAGAGTCTATCCATGTGTGTGAGTGAATCATCTGATGGAGGATAGCATGTCTAATGTGTGTTCAATCCTTGCAAGAAAAAAAAAAAGTCTGTCAGTTATTGCAGAGTTGTGACCTAATTTTATAATAAAAGTAGGGTGCAGCTTTTTACCTCTGTAGCACAGCAGCAGTACTTTCCCGGCATGTGGAGCATCCTCTGCACCCCTCAGCTCAAGGGGCAGCTGTAGCAGGAGCTGAAGCTCACTTGAGAACAGCGGGTATGGATGTGGCACCAGGTGTGTAACGCTTCTGTCACTGTCCCTTGCATCGATTTTGGTCAGTCTTCAGATGAAATGAAAGCTAATATTCTGGGCCACGTAAAGCTTTATTTCCAGGGTGCTTGTAGAGATCTGGTTGTGTATTTACTCTTGTGGGATCTGGTTTTATCTTTGCTCTTGTGGGAAGCTGCCAAGTCAGCTAAGTAGACAAACAGGGAGAATTGTTTGTGAGGTTAGTATTTTGAAGTTGAAATAGTTTTTCAGCTATCTGAAAGCTCTGGTGTAGAGGTTTGGCTGTACTGTAGAACAAAATGTAAGCTATAAAAAGCATTTGGATTTGATCTTAACTTTAAGCAACCTGTTTCAAGGAGAAGTGTTAAAGTAATGGGTTTGCACCTCTTGCATTTTAACAAAGAAATTATGATTCATTGCTAGACTGCAGCATTCCTGAGCAGTCACTGAAGGACTGATGGGACACTTTCTAGGCTGTAGCATCGAGTCCCACTGTTGCCTAATGGATGCAGAACCCTCCAGAGAAGTGCTGCTGCTCTGTGCTCAAGTGGAGCCCATTCCCTGGAGCCGAGGGGGTCTGCAGAGAGCAGGGCGGCTGCACATTTGTATCCAGCCCAGATTATGCAGGTCAGGCAAATAACCCCATCCCGGCAGTCTTGCAAGCAATTTGTGCCCAGCTTCCCCTTCTCTCTGGTCCTGCTCCCGTGAAGGCCAAGTGGAACCTGAGCTCTCACAAGGCTGCAGGCAGCTGTGGTGAAGCTGCACGTGGGAGTTTGTGCTTTCCAGAGAGCACTGACTGTCATCCCCCCTGGCCTAAGAGTTGTGTAAATCAAGCTGTTTTCTCAAAGCAGCTCTACAGAACTGTCACGGCATCTTTGTTTTTGTAGCTTGTCTGCTACAGAGGTAGATGGCTATGTTTTTGCTCTGCAGGGCCAGTCCCTGTTGGATTCAGTGTTCTGAGACCAAAAATAAACAAAAAAAATGTAAAAAGGAATAAAATATAAAAACAAACTCAAGCAGCAGAACTGATCTCACTGTGGGAAACAGTTTCCTTTGTAAGGAACATAACATTTTTTTGAATATAAAAACAATATGATAGGGTTTTTTTCCTCCCTCGAGACTACAACAGTTAGAACAATGGTTGTGAGTTGCTCAGTTAGTCCAGATGCCAGTTATGCAACATTGCAGGTGAAATATCAGTGATGTTGTTAGGATTTATATGGTTTAAAAGAGTATTCAACAATACTTGCTGAAAGTCCTCAACAACTGCTGCACCTTTAGGACTTCCAGTCATTGGGTTGGAGCTGTTTCCTATTTGGCTACCAAAATATTATTTCTGTTAACCAGTTTGTTGAAGTGTTAGCAGATTTTGTTCCCGTATATGTAATCAGTAGCCTTGAATACGGAAAGTGCATAGGAACACCTGCTCTTTAATTGGCAAATAAAATCTTCAGAATTCAGTTCTGCTGTGACTCTGTTGCTGCGCAGTCCTAATTCAGTGATAGGATTTCTTATAAGGTAAGTGGAAACTCTTCTTGGCTGGCTGTGGCCGACTTTGACTGAACGATGACTTCTGCGTAGTAAGCAACTTTGAGTTTGCAAAAACTGTGAGCTGATTAAACTTCTGACCCGGTTAACTTGAGAAATCCTAAGCATCTTGACTAATAATCTGTACTGCAAAAGGATATCGTGACAAGGATGCTACTTTTTCGGTCATTAGAGGATGTGTTGACCTGCTTTTTTCAGGTACTTAATTGGGTTACAGATTTGTTGCACAGAATAATCCACTAGAGCTAAATAATGCTGCTGGACTTACTGTATCTTACTTCACTACAGATTATGTTGGAGGTATTCCAAATGCTCAGTAAACTAGTTCATATTGTATGTCGGTGTTAAATATAGCCGGTTGCTGAACTGTCTCTCAGTTTTAGGTGAAGATCTGAAAGGACACGTGTATGGGAGCAGCTGAGTCTCTCTGTGGCCTCAACTACCTTATTCTAAGGACACAATCTTTGTACTTGCCCCAATACCAATGATGTCCATTAAATGTTGTGTAGCACTCTCAGTAGGCCTGTGGGCACAGATGTTTCATAAAATAGTTCGGGAATATGAAAAATTTCAAGTCAGTATATAACCTGAAGTAGTTTCAGTGTATGCTGCCTGGCACATTGTGGTATATTTGTTTGGCATTACAACTTGATTGTGAAGGCAAATATCTAATGCGGGAGTTATTTCAGTGGTAATGGTTAAAGCCATCTCTGCTCTGACTTGCCACGCATGACTAAGTTGCGGCTCACTGTTAGGAAACAAGAACTGTTTTCTTTTCCCCAGAGTTATGACTGGCATTTTAGCCACCACCTTTGCAGTGTGGTGTTCTGGCTCTCGTAGAGTGCTTCTGCTATTTCTGTGTTTGCTGCTTTGTGAAGGCCTTGTATTCTTCAGTCAAGAGGAGACTAGCAGAAGACAAAAAGTCTTTGCTTAATCACAGTTTTGTAGACTTAATACTTGGAGGTGATTCTTTTGTTTAGGCCAACAGCAGCATCCTTCCTCCCTGC
Source organism: Cygnus olor (assembly GCF_009769625.2). Taxonomy (NCBI): domain Eukaryota; kingdom Metazoa; phylum Chordata; class Aves; order Anseriformes; family Anatidae; genus Cygnus; species Cygnus olor. The sequence continues at coordinate 18,332,601 of NC_049172.1, read as the reverse complement.
TCCCCGGGTTGTAGTGAGAATTCAAGGTGCAATAGCTATTCTGGTGCACTGCGTGCCTGCTTCTGGGTAAATGCACCTCTGCAATGGCAGCAATGGAGGAAAACTCAGTTTAGCTGAAATCCAGGCAACAGACAAGATGAGCAATATTTGTAACTACTATTCAGTCCAAGAACTCAAATGCTGGATTGGGGTTGGTGAACGTCAGGCTTGGCTCGTCCCAGTCCTGTTTGTGCTACCTGCTCAATCAGATCTCTCAAAAAGGAAGACTTGAACCTTGACCTTCCCAGGAAGCGTTGTAATAAACGTGCTATTGTCTTGTTTGAGTTTTAGCTCTCTGCTTTCATTTCAACCTGAAAGTCAATCCTTACTTGTACAGGAACTTAGGTTGCTGCTGGTAAAAATGCCAATTTTGATAAAACTGGAGGGGCTTGGAGGGGAAACACACTGAAAACCCAAAAATATCTTATTGAAAAGTTTGTGACTGTAATTTAACTGGGAAGTAATAACTTAATGTCATTTTTACAAGTTTCAAAAGTGACAGGCTGAATACTGATCTTGTGGAAAACCAGGCACAGTCCTTGTTTGTAGTAGCATTTGCTAAGCTAGTGATAGCTAAGTATATAATTGACCATGTATTGCAGTCGTACCACACCACAGTTTGAAATCCCTGTGCTGCTTGTAGCAATTAATACTATCTTAACGAAGCTAAGAATGAGTGCCTGGTTAAGTCCCAGCAATGGAAAGTGCCAGAATATCCAAGTGAGAGGCTTGCTGGGATTCTGACCTGCATGTTCAAATAGGTAGCTTTGGTTTTGTTTGATCATGTGCTTAATCTCAGATAATAAAATACATTTGCTTGCTTGTGCTGCTTTATAGCTAGGGTTTGTCACCAGCTTGTGTGCGCTTATCTCTTACTTCCGTGAGTTTCACCTGGCCTGGTGCTATAAAACAGTGGGGAAAGGCGTGAATTTGCAGAACTTCCTTGTCAGGCTGTTGTACCTCCAAATACCCCAATGCTAGATCCCAGTTTTAGACTTTTTTTTTTTCCAAATGTCTTTGGGTAACTGAGTAAGAGAAGCATTTATTTTACTTTTAAGAAAAGTCAGTGGGCCAGTCTTCCATTTCTGAATGCAGAGTTCTCCCAGAACATACTTTAATAATTCCCAACTTCTGATTTTTATTTTAAAGGATGCAAAATTCTGTTACCAAGACACTGTATAAATCCATTGGAATGGCTGATTCTTCTTGCTTACAAACAACAGCCTAAACTTGGAAATAGAGACAGCAGCCTAACAGAACTTGTGCATTATTTCTGCTTACCGTGGCAAGTGTCTCATATTGATTTTGATTTTTCAAATGACTTTGACTAAAGCATATAGAAGTTGCTTAGCTATAGTGCCAACACTGATGGTATTGTGTGTTCTTAGGCAAGTGGTGATATTACCAGATGAGCACTTCTTGTAATTCACTTCTAGGAGCATGTTGCACTTGTAATGTTATAAATGTTTGGGTAAAGTTGTTCCAGAAGCTTAACATCCTCTTTTCTCATAGCATGAATTAGCACGGACCCAGACTCATCAGGATGGGAAATAACTCAAGTTACACAGGAACACTTCTAGCCTGCCTTCCTGCTCGTAGGAGCGCACCCTTGACTTTCAGATCTTCCCACACCACCCACCGTGGTACCGAACGTGCCAACATAGCTGGTGGGTTGGATTGAGTGCTAGGACTACGTGGCTGAAAGCACCCAGTTCCAGATGGAGCACCAGGAAAAGCCTAATTGTTACTGCATGCCTTGTAAGAGTACTGCAAGCTGACTTGCATTCTTGTAGTAATTTGGAAACTTGCAGCTTGACTTATTTATACTAATTGCTATGGTTTTGGCTCTAATTTACCCAGCACTGAACCAGTCACACTCTGTCCCCTGGTACTTTTACAGTGCACATGCAAACGGCCCTAGCCTTGTAGATTAGTAGAAGCTGCAAAATCTTGCTCTGAACCCTGTTCTGCATGTTGTAGTGTATTTCTCCTGAATCTGGGGCCACTGGCAGCTCATCTCTTGTCTTTTTAGAATTTGCTTGCCAAGCTCCCTTCCCTTGTTTTCCAAAGCAGTGCTTCCATTCCCACAAGCTCTTACATGTATGGTGAGGAAGGGAAAAGACTAGAGGCCTGATAGATAAACTCAAAATGAGTTTAATAGTAGTATTTAGTTCAGAGAATTCCCTAAGTCCATTAGTTTGTCAGGAACAGTGTATTCTTGGGAAAGAATATTCTTGGGAAGGGCAAATATTTTGTCTGCGTATCTGCTACTGACCACTCATAGAGGAAGTAGTGGCTGTGGTAAACGTCATTTGACCTAGTGTAGCAGGTCATAAATGTAAAGAACTTCTTGCCACCAGGAAGCTTATAAGCCTGATGAATGTATGTTCTGAACATATGAACCCTGCCTGCAGAGTTACAGAATGTAAATTTTTGAGGACTAATGTTAATTTATGTTACAAATTGTTATATGCTATAGTTAAGCCTTAGAAATGTCTCACTTTGTGTGAAAGACACTTTTAGACTGTAAATGTGGGTACAAAGCAGTATTTGAAGCTGATCTAATGGATTACTGAAGTGAAAATCAGCTTTAAAATAGTAAAATCAGAAGTATATTTTTGCATATGTTCTAGTTAATGGTGGACTGAGCAAACAGAACTCTGTCCGTACATGTACACATATATATATGCAACTTAAACTCACTTATTGATTTTTCTATTTGGTCTCAAAGCTACTTTTATTTTTCTTGGAGCTTCTTAAGCATTGATTATATCAAGGTTTACTTAGCCGTTTCTCTTGTGTTTCAAATGTTGACGTATTAGCAATCCATACTGTAAGCTAAGATGTCATTCTTTAAATTCTTGAGACCTGAGTCTTGCTAGTTGGCATAGTGGAGTTCCCCACTTTCTGTAGTGCAAAGGCTTTTGAAAGAGGTAAGAATGCTTTTTGCACCTGAGCTAATGCTAAAGCAAAATGAAATCTCTTAACTTCTTGTTGCATGACTAGGTGAGCAAGCTGTATTGTGTGTTATGGGTTTGTCTTCAAACAAGTAGAAACTAGTTTGTGTGTGTCAAAACAACGGTGAAAGCAAAGCTTGCAAACGTTTTTCAGAAGTTGATTCTGTGATTGACATAAATCAATGGAAAAATATTCAGGAGAGGTTCTTGTCCTGCCTCCAGGGACGACTTTTGTGGATGAACTCTTGAACCTGTCTTCCATTTCATAATGGAGCATTAAAATAAGGGTGCTACAATTGTTCATGCGTCTGTGGGGACTGAATAATAGTGGGTGTGCAAAGGATCTAGACCAGCCATAAGGAACTGGGAGAGTTTAAGCAGGAGCTGTCTAGTCCAGCATTTCATCTTCAGTGCCTTTTGTTTTGGAAATGGTTGGAGAGAAGCAGAGAGAGGGCTACTGTCTTATTTTGGTGGCTTGTTTTCCCCATTCTGCAGTCTTTTAGCATCTGTCTCAGACTGAAGGTAAAAAGTTCCATGTAAAGAAAAGGTGGTGGGCTAAAAGCATCTCTGTGTTTGGTCTGTTGTGAGCATACAACCTCCTGCAGATCTAGAACAGTGCTGCATTTATACTCAAGACTTTGTGGACCCTACAAAATACACTCCAGATGTGTGGAGATGTTCAACACCTGTCTAATTTCCTTGTTCCTCAGCTGGGAAAAGCTGCCTTATGACCTTTGTCAGTGAATGAGTCTTCATCCTGGTTGCCTTATGGATCCAGCAAACTGTCCCTTATGGTTAGACACTGTTGCTCTGAGAGGGTCACTTCTTCCTGACAGATCTGATTTTCTGCTCTACATCTGCACTGTCTTGCCTAGCTTTCAGCTGTGCTCTGGTCTTATTTCTGGTACTAGGGACCTTTCATATGGACTCATGTTACAGAGCTCATTGGACTGCTTTGGGTGCTTTGTATTTCGTCTCTCAAATCTCTCTCCTTTCTTGACCTTGTGGTTTTGGTACCTGGGTGCAGTCTCAGTGCTTTCTAGGCACTTGTCCTTACAGGTGCAAGGGCTTTTCTTTAATCTTGTTTTCTTTTTGCCACATCAGCCTCCTCCCTGCTCTCCCCTGGAGAGCTCTTTCCCTTTCTGTAAGGTTTTAGGTGATGATATGCAGCTCTTCTCTACTGTAGAGGACCCATCATTGGGATTGTTCCTCCACTTTCCTAGTCTTGTGTCTTTATTGAAGATGGAGGCTGTTGCTACATAGGAAATTCCTTTCCTGTGACTCCGAAAGGGTTCTATGTGCATCTACCTGTTGGCTACTCCAGTGGTGCTGGGGTAGTATACTGGTGTAACCCTTAGAGCTAACTAGGAATCTCCTTGTCTTCTCTTCAGTTCAGCTCAGGTACCTTTGGAAAATTCCATAAAGACCTTGAGTTGCTTCTGCTGTGCATGCTTCCTCAAAATGCAGGCAGAAAGGCCTTCAACACAGTGGAAAAACACTGGGCTTGTTACTGCTCACTACCATCTCATCAAGGGATGAGAGGGATGAGCACTGAAGCTCTTTCTTCACTAGGATTCTTAGTGTTGCTGCTGTGTTGCTTCTCTCGCATCTGTTCTAAACATATGCTTACACAGCAGCGTTTTGTCATTATTACAGTTTAGATCCCTCTTAATTTTCTATCTTCATGCAAATTTGTATATAAGAACATATATACATGTGACCATACTTGGTCAGCCTGAAGATCTGCCAAACTCTGTCCTGCCCCCAGCAGTAACCAGTGCTAAATGCTGAAGAGTATAAAAACAGGCGAAGTACACAGCAATTCTTCCCTGGAGTTCTCCAAGCTGCTTGCAACTTGTGACAGAGAGGTTCTTCAGTCAGTCTGGTGCTCAGTTTGGACAGATTTTTCTTTCTAGAATCTTATTTTTGAGCCTATGTAAGCTTTTGGCTTCCAAACACTACATGCTTTATGAGGAATTGTGCCCTGTTGTTAAGCACTTGCTGTTGGAAGAAGGAAAAATGAGCAGGCATTTGAACATCTGGTGTCTCAGCAGGAAGATGATATCTGGACAACTAAACCTTTCTTGTTGTTCCTTTGCTTGTATGGAAGCTAAGAATCTAGGAATGCAGCCCTAAAATCACACTTGATTACAAAGGACCAAAGAGTTCAAAAGTTGCTTGGCACCCATGGGAGGAGAAATGGCTGGGGAAATTAAACTTTTATGGTTATCGTCATTGCAAAAGCCTAACTTCCTAAAGGAAGTTGGTCAAAATGGCTACACTTGAATCAAGTCACAACTAATAGCTTAAGAATGTATAATGTCGTAAAGTTCTGGTTTGTCTAATAGTTTTTTTATTTCTTTTTAATTCTAGAACTTTTGAATCCTCTTGGAAAGTATGAAAACAAGGAACTGCTTTTTAAATATCTTTTTGGATAGTTGACATGTTCCAGGGAAAAGCTTTTTTTTCTGCAATATTCAGTAGAGTCTGCATTCTCTGGGATTTTAAATAAGCATAAAATGAAAATAGTTTAAAATTTCTCTCTCAAAATGAATATTGAAAAGTCAGATGACAAAGCAAAGAATGGCTTGAAGTCTTCCTTACTTATAAGGGATGAAAATGGAAATAATTACGCATGTGACAAAGCTACACCTTCCTCAAACAATTGTGCCACCAAATTGCATGGTAATTCAACTGACCAAAATATAGTGAGTAAGCATGAAGATGATACTGTTCTTGAAGATAAGAGTGACTTTGGAAGTATTCTTTTAAAACAGCAGCATATTGACACACATCATCTACAGATGATGCCTGGTAAATATAACTGCTCAGGAGCTCTGTTGGGAGATACAGGTGCTGCATGCAAGTCTTCTGTGACCGGGCAGACCTGTGTGTATCCTTTGAACTGTGACTTGAAAGAAATGGCAAACTTCCTGAAAGATAATGTGGCTGTGGCAGAAATGCAAGATCAGAGTCTTGAACAATTGGTGCCTTACAGTCAGTCTGACTCAAACTGTGCATTACCTCTTCCTGCTTCAGAGCAGAACGTGCAGTCCACGATAAAAGACAGGGTACGCTGCCACCTGAGCACATTGGATGTTACTAGCGTTTTAGGTGGAACTGTGGAAATTGATCAAAATGATGATGTGCATCTGAGTGAACGCTCTTCTGATGACGTACGTATGAGAGAGAAACTTGGTGCAATCAGCTCAGAAAAAATCCCAAATTTCTCCTTTACGATAGTGGCTTCAGGAAGCCCAGATGCCTATTCTGAACTTGAAGGACGTTGTCCTGCCTCTGCAGGTGATGAACACTATATAGAAAACACTAACAACGTTGATAGAGCACCACAGGAAGCAGAAGCACCATCTGGAAAACTAGCTGCTGGATGTATAGATGCTTGTGCGCATGATCCATGCGCTAATACATATGAAGATCAGCAAGCAAAATCCTTGCAGAATACTGCTGGCCGTGATGAAACTGGGAATTCCACTGCTGAAACACGCAAGGATAGTCCCGTAAATAACGAGCACCTTTTACCAGTAGATAACGGTGATAGAGAACAAGTATCAAAGAAAAACAGTGAACCCTTAACCAAAGAACAAAGCATCTCTGGAAATGCTGCTTTTCAAGATATGCGCAACACCCCTTTTGTGTCTGAAACGACACCTTGCAGTGTACCAAAACTAAAGAAGGCTGTTATGCCTGAGCTGAAATGTGAAGCAACTTTTGTGGTCTTCAGTCCTTTGGCTGATGAAAGAGATTCTGCTCTATTTACTTCAACTCCTAAGGAGAGATCAAAAAATACAACTTTTTCTGTTCCAGCTGTGGCAGAACTTGGAGACAAGTCTACTAAACTGCGACCAAGTGAGGTGCTCATAGGAGAACAAAACAGAAGGCCTTTGCTTAAAGCTAATTCAGGTCAAATTACGGGAAAAACATTGGGCAGGTCTCCTGTTGTGTCAACAATAACCAAAGCGAGGAAATCTGAGATTGTTAGTTTTCCCAAACCTAATTTCAAGAATGTCAAGCCAAAGGTTATGTCTAGGCCTGTGCTGCAGCCAAGAGAGTGTGCGCACTTAAAACAGTCTCCCCAGTCCCCCCAGCTGTCAGCCGCCTCCTCATCCTCACTAGCTGCTTCCCCAAGGCAATTGTCCCCTTCTGTAAAAGTACTGAAAAAGAAAATAGATCTAGCTAAAGATACTAAAGTGGAATTGCCTGGGAATAAGCCCCATAAGCTACATCTTAACAAACACTTCTTCGCTAGCCAAGTCGTACATGCCGCAACACATCCCCGAAACGCTTCCCACAGGGCTTCAAAGACACCTGCGTTGAAGCAGAACCCGGAAGACATTGGCAAGGCAGGCACTACCGCTTCAGCATGCTCCTCGCTCTCTGCTGCGCTTCCAACATGCGTAGAGGACTCCAAGGAGATGCGGAGTGATAAAATGGAAAGTTCAAACTTGTTAATGCAGCCCTCTGCTGAAAACATCCACCCGACGGGAGGTGAAAAAGAGCAAAACAACAACATGGGAATTCTTCTGGAAGCACCGTTGTTAAAAGATGTGGCAAATGAAACGTTTGACCTATGTTCTGTTCCTGTGGTAAGCTTTTGAAATTCAATTATTTGATGATACGTTTTGTACATTTGAAAAAAAGGGGGTTCTGCATTGCACAGTGCTGAATGGGAACTGAGGGATGGGTTTTGTGTCTGCAACAGCAGTTGTAACATTGATTTCTGGGCTGAAATATCTTCCTGTTAAAAGGAGAGAAAAAATGCAAATTTTTACAAACTGGCTGAACTTCTATCTAAACAGTAAGCACTTGACCATTAAGTGGCTTACTTTTTTTACTTAACCGTTAAGTTGCTTACTTGAAGTGCTTTTTAGTGTCTTTAGCCTTCATCTTCTTCCATAGTATGAAAAGCTTTACATGAAGTCTCAGTAAGATTTCTAGTAAAAGCACGCATCTAAATTTCAGTCTAGCTAGTAAAGTCATGCAGTGTTACTTGTTAAGATTTCTACAAATATAACTTCTAATATGCACTTTTATCAAGATAATTCTAGTGGTACTGTAATTTTAGATAGATCTTAGAGATAAATTGCTGTTTTCAGTAATCTTTTTTTCTTTCAAAGCATAACTTAATTCTAAAACATACTTCTAAAATTTACATATAGAAATGTCTGCATATATTAACAATATCATGTAACACAAAACCCCAAGACCGACAATTTGGTGAAGCGTTTTTAACTTCTTAATTTCACGGTCTGCTTTGAATAATTTGGGAGTTCGTTTATTTGAGTAATGATGGGACTCATTAGAATAGTTAGAGTAGCCAGGATCCACTCTTTGTGCAGAAGGTGGATGCCTTTTTTTGGGCAGTCGGCCAACTGGAAGGTGCGAACTTCCTGGCCGGAAGGTATGTGTGCATGATGGGTTGGGAAACGTTTTCAGACAAGTCAGCTACCTGTCAGGAGCAATGTACTGCTTTTAAATACCTCGGAAAGAGGTTTCAAAGAAAAGGAATGGTAGGAAAGAAGGGAAGAGCTTTGGGGTTGGGTTGGCAAAAATCTCTTTACTCAATGTAACGTAGGCAGGGTATGGTACAAGTAATGATATATAAGAATTCTGTATAAGAGGTAGAGGTAGGAGAAAACAACCTATAAACCAGTTGTTTTAAACTTGTCCTGAATTGATAGTTTTTGGCACTTGAATGTGAAAGGGTTTACGTGTTCCTCTGTCCAGACCTAAGATCTAGGCCAGGAAACCTGTGACAGTGGCTGGGAAGTTTTGGGTTGTATATGACAACTAACATTTTAGTGCATTAACTTGTGTAGATGCTTGGTAAAGAATTCGTCTTGAGATTAGGTACAGTCATACAATCACATGGCTCAGTTAAAGCTTGGAGGGGCAAGGAAGGAAGAAAGTGACATTAAATGGCCTCTGTAACCTCTTTAACATGTTGGTCGTTATCAGTGACTATCTTCAAACTTCTAGTTTTGTGTCACTGGAAACCATTTAAGAGAGTCGTCGAAGTTCTGAAGCATAGGCGATGTTGCTGACTGCTTCTTTGGTTGGACCGTGTAACAGCAACCAGCTAAGCACGTCCCTTACCTGTGTGGTCAGTATTTCATTACAGATGCTAGAAAGGGAAACAGCTTCTCATAGTGGTCATGTTTTGTGTTTTTTTTTTGTTGTTGTTTGTTTTAAAACAGATGTCTTCTGTGAAAGGTGGGACAGCACAAGTGAAATATACACCAAAGAAAGTCCCAGTCACGCCACGAGCTGTATCAGCATCCAAGGTTAAAATGGTGCCATCTGTGTTTCCCTTGAAGAGAGGAAGTGAAAACAAAAATACCTGCGCAATTAAAGCACCTTCTCAGAAAGGAACTGTTCTATCATCAACCTCTGGTATGAGAATTTTTCACTGGAATGCTACCACTTAGTTTCTTAAAATTAAGGTATTGCTGTAATCTTTGCTTTTTTTGATGGAACAGAGCTGCCTTTTTGGTGTTAAATGTGATTCTATCTAAATCGCTACTCTGAGGCTTAAAAGAAAGGTAGGTTCTACCTAATCATCTTAAAATCCCATCTTTTAAGGAGTGTGTTTAGGGGTGTGTGGTTCTATTAGAAGAAACAGTATTTAAACATTATTTGTAGTTTGCTTATATAGCAAAACTTAGTGGAAGTACAACTGAAATTCCTCAAAAGTGAAAAGGAGAAAATATAGAGCTCAAGCACAAAGCTTTTACAATAAGCAACTGTATGCTATTCCAAGGGGAAGGAGACCTATTTCAGGATGTAACCTATATCAAAATTAGGTTGGACAAAATATCTTTACAGTTTCTAGGAAGGGTAGAACATGATTAGCAGCTCAAGCAGTAGTCTCCAATTAAGCTCAGACTGATTTATACTGAGGTGGGAAAAAGTCTCAAAATTAGTCTCTAGGCTGCTGTTCAGATCTGGTGCCTGCAAACTACATTCTGTAATTGTACTGTAGAGATTCAGAAATGCTCTTGTAAATTATGTGCTTTTTTTAAAAAACAAGTGTGGCAATATACCTAATTGCAAAGGTAGCCTGGCTATAAATGACTACACTACAAGACACTGTAATTTGAAAAGTGTGCACACCCAGCTATACCCAGCAAAACCTGTTTTTTACCCACCCAATCCAAGATTATACAAGAGTCCAAAATACTCCCCTTAATTGCATACAGGTGGTGAAATGTGATAAAATCTGTATCTATAGTACTTTATGGGATGAGTCTCTCAAAGAAAGTGGATTTAGTTCATTCTATGATTTAAGCCTTGCTGATGTGAAGGATTTGCTTAGTGATCTGGGTACCTGTAAATCACCGAGTTTTTGGAAGACTTGTGGCCACTCTTAGAATCTCAGTCTATAGTTCTTCTATCTGTAATCATAGTATTAGAAGAACTGAGATGGGTGTAGGTGTATTGTTGTCCCTTAGGTTATTAATCCAGAACAGCTTTATGACACTATTGCTGTACATGAAGAATGGCTGGTTATGACTTCTGCTTCTGAAAGTACACCTGTTTATTTTTTAATGAAGGGGGGACATTTGCTATTGGAAATAAAAACTTTTTCTCCCCAAGTTTCTTTAGCTAAAGAATGTCTCTCTATAGCTCGTTGTATCTTAGAATTGCAGTATTCAGTAGAGTACCTTCCAAGTTTTTCCTATTGGAAACCGTCTGCTTAAGATGAAAGCATGAAGCAGCACTACAATATTTCAGACTTGTGCATTATGATCAGAAAAGACTGGAACCTCAGTGTTGCTCATGAGCGTAATTTTTCTTTAATATCCTTTCCTATCCCCCTGCCAATGCCCATAGCTCATAGCACATATCACCCTTAATTTTTCTCATGTCATGTTTTGGTGCTGCAAAGTTGGATTTGATGCATTAAACTGTATCAGGTTAACTTGCCCTGTCCCTTGTCAAGGAAGTTCTTAAATGTTTCTCCTTGCTTTCTGGTAAACATAGTACTGATGGAAATCAGGTGAGGCAAGCAGTGGTGGGGGAAGTAGGATGAGGAGAGGAAGGAGTTGCTTGGTTTTGCTACCAAAGCCCTGCTGTGTTACCAGGCCATATCTTTCAGGTGAAACCCTGCCCACAGATGCTTACCTCCATTCATTTTTTAAGTTTTTTGAGGTAAAACTGTACATACATTTACTGTGGCCAAGAGGTAGCTTGTAAATGAAACAATTCCCTGTTAGTTTAGCTTGATGTAGGGAATAACAATTTATTCAAGTTCAAGCTATTTGAACACTTCAGTATTAAACTTGTACCTTGGTAATGTTCCAGCAGCATGGATAAATAACTTGTTCTGTAGCTGTGCAGTTGTTTGCTGTCAGGCTTTCTTCAGGCTGTAGCCAGGCTAGCTAAATCCAGGATGGAAAGGACTTCTGGAGGTCACCTAGCACAGCTCCCACTGCCTGTAACTGGATCGGCACTGAATTCAGACGAGGTTGTTCTGGAGTTTGGCAAGTTGAGTCTTAAATGCATGAATCCTAACAACTTGGTTCAGCTAATTCTTAACCAGTTGTTGGGCGTATTTGGATAACTGGGCAGGAAAATGTGCTCTGTAGTGAGTCCATGGAATGCTCTGAACAAGAGAAGTGACGGTGTAGCTCACGTGTATCTCACATGTCATCTGACATTTATGTTGGGGGAGAGTAGCAGTCCATCTGTCCAAAATGTATTTGTGTGTATTATTCTCAGAATAATAAACAGCTTGTGAGCAATAGATTGTATCGTTCACTGTCATTTTGACTGGGAAGCAGGAAACTCCCCTATGAACAAGAAATAAAAGAAAAAAATGCCACCTATAATATGCCAATTGTAAGATTCTCCTTACTTGGCAGGAGCTGACATTTTTGTATTTTTTTCCACTTGTGAATAAAATGAACCTTTTGGAGGTAGCACAGTAAATCAGTAGGAAACATGTTCTAGGGAAATTCCCTGATCCTTTCCCAGACAGGAGACAGTAGAGGGGATTTGCAGGAGGACAAGAAGAAAACTCATGTTCCAAGCATTATATATTTTTGGGGTTACTGGAAGAGCGCATTAAGCTAGAAATAATTGTAATTACTTTTTCCAAAATGGTTGATGACTACTGTTCACCCATATTAGTGCATCTTGGCTGGAATTTTGAATCTTTGCTGAATTAAAAATTGGTTCTTGTTTCTATTGGTAAAACCACATACAAAAATTTAAGACACAGAATGAAGTGTTTGAGTCCCTTGGCTCTTACTGGAGAGCGTGGGTAATTTTGGAGCCTTCATTTAGGACTTTGAATCAGCCAGAAATGAAAGCAACTATTGTTTTCATTCCCAGCAAAAGCACACAGCCTTCTAATTGGATATCCATAACCACAGTGGTAGAGTAATATCCCACTAATAGTTGAGGTAGTAGGGTTTGGGAAGAGTTAGGTCTGTCTTTGACTTGAAGAGAGGTCTGGGGGGACTGGAGAAGCCAAGGAGCTTTGGTGTCCCATGGAAGGTCGCTTCAAATTGTACTGCCAGCGGTATGAGCAAATGCACGTGAAGCACTGTGACAGTCTGAGTCACAGGAAGTTGTTTTGGTTTTGAGTAGTATAAAATAAGAATAGGAATGATTTATTTTAGACCTAAAACATAAATGTCTAGCACTGCTTTTTCTTCTCATAGTGCTGACTACATCGACCAGTAAGTTTGTAAAGGAATGGAGCTTTACCTCCACATATTCTGATTTTCTTCACCTGTATTTCTTCCTTAAAATTATAACATAGCTTTCAATTATTTCCCATTGTATGAAACTTTACATTGTTGATGATGTCTTAGCTATGAGAGCTTTGTCATGTCTTATGCATAATTGGAACTATTTGGGGATATCAGAAGTATTATTTTTCCATTTACTGTTAGACTTCCAGAAATGAATGAAAGACATGTAAATCATCCTTGTAACCACATTCTTTTGCCTACTTTTCTAAAGCGTAGGTCATGATCTGACATTTATTTCTGACACTTTAGGTACCGTTTTTTTCTCTGATTTTATGTCAGTACCATCTGATTAGCAGAACTATTGCCCTGTTGTTTAGTTATCTTTTGCATGGATTTAAGCCAGTGCTACTGCTTCTTCCTCTCTTGCTGCTTCTCTTCCTCCTCTTGCTTTTCATAGCTTTTAACTAGCATAATGAAAGCTTGGGTAAAGAGAAGCTCAACATTGTGAATTCTATTTTTCCTTGAAGATCTTGGACGAGTGAGTCCTTCCGAAAAGTTGGTCATCTTGAAAGATTTTCTGACATGCTGCAAGTAGAGAAAATAATTCCCCATATGCTATAGCAAAAGTACTTAAGTTGCATTAAACCACAGAAGGTTTTAGTGATACTTTGAAATACTGATTTGCTTGTTACTTTATAATTGCTAAATTCCTTCTATTGAATTTTTGGCTTGATCTTACACTTAGATGTGTAATTCAGAGAAGCTTCCAAGTTAAAACTAGAACAGGCTATAACACACTAAGACTGCTGCCATTTATTGCACAAAGAAGAGCTTTTCAGATAGAAAATTGAAACCAAATGGTTTCGGTGGGTTTTTATGCTGCTGGCAACATGTATATGAACTTGGTAATTCAGAACTTTGTGGTATAGCCTTTCACAATACTAGCGAAGCAAAACCAAAACAACTTAGTTTCAGAAAGCATTCCCGCAATCCCTGAATTTCTTTTCTGACGCTGAACCAGGAAATAAACCAAACATAGTTACTGCAAATTACTTTTCAGCTTTATCATTCCTGCTATCTACCATCTGACTTTAAGTTGTATTGACATGCTTCCAAGGGGAAAAAAATATTTTAAAAAGCAAACATAACTTCCAGGTTCTCTGCCCTGAAACCCTCAGGACTTTCTCAAAATGCTGGTACTGGGGAGTTAACCCGTAAAGGTATCCATATACTTTCCCATGAGCAAATCTGCAAATAGCATTTAAGATGTAGCTACAGCCACTCTTTCTATATGCTTCCCTCCATCCTCCCGCCTCCAAACAGTCAGCCTCTTTTTATGGATCTTAAAAACAGGTTCCCTGTACACTAACTTGGACAAGATCATCATTTGTCCAGTTTAATTGGTCCCTTCTTCTTTCTTTAATATGTGTGATGCTCCATTACAGTAATTAAAGTCTGTGTAAAATGAACTTAAAACTCCCATATCCTCCTTTGAAAGTGTGGGAAGGGATAAACTAATACATGGGTTTCTGTGGAGTATAAGATGTGTCTGTAGTATCACGTGAAGCTTGCCTCTGTCTGAGCTCAGTGTTATCCAGCCAGAACCTGCTAACAGAGGGGACCTTGGGGAATGTTTCCTGCTGGAAGGACAATGCTGTGACGTGTCCGTGGGGAGAAACTTGGTTTGTCTATAGTAGGCTTATAAATGACATGACCTGCCTTGTGGTTTTTCATCAATTGAGCAGGTGACTTCTCTGAGCCATTCTGCTTGTTCCTTTTCTTTGAGCTTACTCTTCTATAAGTGATGTGGGGAAGAAGGTATCTGGTTTGATAGAGAAATCTCGTCTATAATAATAGTCTTTGGTCATCTTTGCCCAGAGAGTCCTCCTACATGGTGACTGTCTCTCTCATAACCAGCTATCTTCGAATTTTCAGTATGAAGTGGCCGAAACCTTTAATGTACTTGAAAGGACTTTTTCCAGCTGATCAATGCATGAGAAGTCAGGAAGCAGCATTAGTTGTGAGGGCTTAGAAGGTAATATCTGCAAGACTCCTGCCTTTTGAAATCTCAGTGCTTGAGATGGGATTTTCTACTGTTTCCTTTCCACTTTGCCCTCCATTCCTGGCCATCCTCAACAGGAATGGCTTGCTGGAAGCTGCCTGGTGCAGTGTATATCCTCACACCAGTATTGATCTCTAAGCCTCTGCTGCACATGTTGGTCGTTCATGTACAGAATGGTTGGCTCACATTTTGAGGCCCGAAAGGAGCCATAAAATGATGTAATTTGAAGTACACACAATAATTTCCTTTAGTTTTGACTACGTACACTAGTGGAAAAACTTGCTATAATTTCTGTGCTTATTTTCTTTCCTTACATTTCATTAACAAGGTGCTCTCTTACCATGCAGTAGATGTTATTAATATTTTATAAGCCTTATATAGGGGTCAGCATAAAAACACCCATTTTGATCAAGTTATTTCCTAGTTTTAAGTCAAACGGTTTATGAGAAATGAGCAAAAGCAGAAGGTTTTTTGGCTTTGAAGTAACGTGGGACCTGTTACAACAAATAACTTGGAAACAAGTTGACTGATTTATTTCTGGTTTAGTAGTCTTAGAGATGGTGCTTTGAGGTTTGTTTGTTTGCTTTGGGGAGTGGGAGAAGAAGTGATGGCAAATTTTGAGGATAAACTTAAATGATCTGTATTCTGAAGACTGATATTTCCAGTATTCTGTTGAATGCATTATACATCTGTTAACTTCCAGCTTCCAAAAGGGAGCATTTCATCTTCTCAGCTTTGTTTCTGGTGCCACAGTGACCATACAAAAGGAGTTAAGTTTTCACATAAGTTCCCAGGCTTTTTACACATGACTTGTGACTAGCCACGTTGGGATTTTAATGAGTTATACCTGTAGCAAGAAACATGATCATACCTGCAGAGACTGATACTACCAGTCCACATGTGAAGGCTGTCAGAAATATATATGTATCTATAAGAATATTCTCCTTTAGGAGTAAGGTGTGCACCAGTTCCCTGCAGGGGAATTTCTAGGTACCTAGTCATTGACTTGCAAGGACATGCTGAGGTGTCTTCAAATAATTCTTCACCTTTACTGGTTAGTTCTGAATTCTCTTTGGGTGGGGTAAAGGAGGAGAGAAACAGAAATCCTTGTCATCCTGAAGAAAATTGTATTTACATTTTGCTGCAGTGAGGTTCCTTCTCATGCAAGGTATGTACTATATAATTCCTGTGATAGAAAACTTTAAATATTTATGAATAATGTAGATTTTTAAAAAAGTTGTAAACTACCAACAAATTTTTGGTGCATAACACCAAGGGGTGTATGATACAGACAGAAGGAAAATAATGAAAAGCATGATTGGTTGTGGTTGGTGGCGTTCTTTTGGCTCAGATTTCTTCGTATTATATTGCTTTGACTCTTCCCTATGCCCATTACTACTAAACAGATGAAAATTTCCAAAAACTGCTAGTTGTTTGTTTTTTGCTTAAATTGGGATGCAAACAACTTATGGCAGTCTCCTGGTACAGCTGAAATGGGCAAGTCTTGCCACCACTATACAGTTGCCTTTGGAAGCTGGCATAAAATGAACTGTTGTTTGGAGGCTGGTTTTGCCTGTGGTCATAAGAGATGACAGTGCAACTGCACGGATATGGTCTTTAGTGGGTCTTCTCTAGTTTAGTCTACAAAAGTAAAACCTAAAAAAAACTAAAATTGAGTGAGTATAGTAGGTAGCAAGACAGCAAACAATTCTGAAGTTGTGAAGTGGTTGAGAGTGTGAAAAGGATCAGTTTTATTATCAGTTAACAACAGCAAAATGCTTTACAGCACTGAGGATCGTTTTTCAGTTTCACTCTGAGATTATTGGGCTGCAAGGGGAGAAACATGTGAATACCCATGTGACTGCTGGCAGCCTAGTTTTGGTTTTGGCACAAACTTGTTTCTGGCTCGTTGGTATCTGTGCCAAAGAGGAGCACATTCTTGGCGATTAGAGATGGAGGGAACAACACTGTGAGAGTCTACATCAGATAGGGAAGTGGGTCTTGTCTTAATGTGTGAACTGTTCTCTGATCAGTTGTTATCCCCTAAACAAATAAATCTCTCTAATATAAATACTCGAAGACCCAGCACGAACATTCCCTATCTTCGTGTTTGCATTTAGCAGCTGCAGTATTACTAGCAATATAACACAGCTGTCTCCTACCTTCTCTTTGGTAATTTTGGTAGTAGCTTGACACTTTCAAAGGGGGAGAGAACTAAAAAGAGATTTCTACTAGTAGAAAATACACTACACTACTAAAGTACACTATAACCAGTTTTTATTCCTCAAAGGAACACTGATTTGTGTATAACAATATAACTAATATTGCTGAATGGCTGATGAATCTTGCAGCTGTTGCTGCTACTTTGTGGTGTTCAAAAAAACCACAAACACTCTTACATCTATCTAAAGATCAGTCTACTGCAATGGAAACAACAGCAAAGTCCAGTTTGTCTTCGCATGATTTACTTGTGCCTATCAATAGACACCCAAAAAATAGCGTTCTCTTGAAGATTTATTCCCCTTGCTTTGCAAAATACTTGTGCCATAGACTTAAACTGTTTTTTTTTTTTTTTTGTCATGCATAAAATAATTTTTAAAAGCTGAAATGTTTAGCACTTTTGAAGTGGGCCTCTCTGGATTTTTATACTTGTAGAAGAAAAGTCAGAAAAGCATAAGATAAAAGTCTAAAATTTAATGTATTTAGGTAAAATGGCAATGAAAACCCCGAACTAACTGATGTTATTAGCGTTAGCATTAAAAAACAAAAGCAAAAACAAAAACCCTCTGAAAACCTGTTGTGAACTAAGTCTGCCTTAAGTTTCTGTTTGGGAAAGGCTTCTGACCATTCATTTCCAAGTGTCACATAGCTCCCTGAATGCTATTTGCTATATGCTCAGTTACAGACCTGAGATGTGTCAGTACGGTTTCAAACAGTGAATACTGAATCTCAGAACTGATAAATACATATTTAGCTTTAAAATTTGCCTGTTGTGAGTGTTGTCCCAAGCTAGCCACTACAAGCATGTGTTCATTTTCTTGACTTGAATTTTTTAGGCTCCAGCACTATTTAAAGGAAGTCTTAATTTATTCCGAACAATAACCATCTATGTAGGATTCACATGAGAGCATCGCTATTTGAGTAAGGATGTGAAATCTGATTTCAGAGCTACTTGACAAATGGGCTATGTTCCTTGCTTATTTCCATTCCAGTACAAAAACACTTTAACATACTTGATATAACGTAGTTGTTGCGTAGAGATTTTTTTTCTAAAGAATTGCCAGTTTATTATTTCACTGTAGAGGAATGTGATATTTTTAGTGTTCTACTTCAATGACTAGATTAAATAACTGATGAAAGGCAGTTACTTTGGTATTGCTTGTTGCCTTTATCATAAGGGTTCACTAAATATCCTGCTTTTGTGCATGTTTCCAGTACTTCTGTTTATAAACCGTATCTTATTGTCTCCATCTTCAAAACCTTTTCATTTAATTCTGCGCTACTCCTTGCTTAGGGAATGGCACTTTTAAAGCTACTTTGTTAAAAACATTGTTATTGTTTGAAATAACACCTAGAGTAACTGCTTAATGATCTTGTGTCATGACTTAAAAGAAATTCTTCAAGGAGGGTTTTTGAAAAATGTATTTGTGTGCTTGAGTACTTATTTTAAGAGAACCCTTATAGGAAAGCAACAAGCAGCAAAACCAAGGAAAAAACAAAGGTCGTCTGTTTGACTTGCTTCTGAAGCTGGACATCGTAGAGCTGGCTGTGCTCACTTGAAGGCGTTTGAGTTCACAGCTGGTTTAGAGCACTGCCACATTCCAGCTTCAGCAAAGAAGCTGAGCTGGCTGGAAATCATTTTTTATATATGGAACATGCTGTACAGGAGGAGACTGAGCATTCTCACATGTTTGCCTTTATCCCTCTTGAGTGAAAATCACTGTACAGAAAACAGGATTTCTTTCCTGTGTCTTTTGAAGTAGATGAACTTAGAGCCTGTCACGGTAGCAATTGGGCATGCCACCCTCACCTTTAAACCATAAAATGCAGCTTAGCAGCAGCATTTGTTCCAAAAGGTACCTTTTGAAATGTAAACCTTTAACTTATGGAGTCAGACAAACCTAACCTGCAGTGTTTGTACAGCAGCTGTTTTGTTTTGTTTTGTTTTAGGGGTGGTGACAGTCAGGAGGGAT
The DNA here is from genome assembly GCF_009769625.2 of Cygnus olor. Taxonomy (NCBI): domain Eukaryota; kingdom Metazoa; phylum Chordata; class Aves; order Anseriformes; family Anatidae; genus Cygnus; species Cygnus olor. The sequence continues at coordinate 18,313,631 of NC_049172.1, read as the reverse complement.
TGGTTGTGTAGTTTAATTTTTACCTTGTTTCACTAAGAGGCTATTTAGAAAAGGAATTTTTGACTGGACTGGATTAGTTAGTTTTCTGGTATGTTGATCCATTAATGGATTAAGCTTCTGTTTCTGTGCAAAGTTTAGAAAGCTGTCAGACTTGTTCTGTGATGTAGTGAAATTGTTTATTTTTTAATTGTATGTTTACTTTATTTTTTCATCAAATAAATGATTTCAGAGTTGTTGCCTGGAGCGCTCTGTTTCAGAGGTGACTTCCGTAAGGGTGAGCTCGAGGTTCATGCTGTTCTCATAGCATCAAAAAGGGTTGGATGCTCTTTGGCAAATTGGATGCATCAAATGCCTATTGTAATGAATTACCCGGAATTCTAGAATATGGCTGATTAATTTTGTCTCGTATTTAATACCAGGCTACTATGGCTAAAGCCATATACCATGTCACAGTTCTGCATAGTAATGCCAAACAAGTAGTAGAAGCCCAGATCCTAAGGGAGGTCTGCTGTAAAGCATGTTTAATGACTCATTGATGCTTGTGCGTCCTTTTCAGTGACCAGTATCACATAAGATCTTAGTGTATCTTCAGCCTATATTGTAGATAGGGTTTCTCTCTTATTACTGGGTTGACTTGAACAGCAGGGGATAGCACGGATGCATCTTCCTTTACTAGTGCTGTTCAGACTTTTGTGTACTTGCAGAGGATGTTTCCAGGCGCTATCTAATCCTGTCACACCACCTACTGTTGAAATGCAGACATTGGGCATAAGTGCTTCTGTTGCCTAAATCTTCATGTAATCCCCTTCATGCCACGCTTTGTAGGTCTTGGTGCAAACTGATGGTTTCTTAAGCATTGGTGTTCAAGAGTGGAGTCTCTGTAGCAAAGCTGATGTTGAATAAAGTGGAATTACTAGCTATTTTTGTCATGTTTCAACTCTTTCTCGCATAGTTTAAACATAATTAAAATAGGGTTATAGTGGCAAGAATAAAGGAAAGAGTATTGTATTTAAAGAGAAGATGGAGTATTCAAAGTAAGATTTGAAATGCCGTAATAATCTCTTCTTGAGTAAGATGAGCTATGTCTGTCAAACTTGAAAATGGCAATAATGTCAGAAGTCAAGTTATTTTGTATATTAGATTTTTGTGTATGAATAATTCCTAAGTCTGTCTGTCTTGTCTCTGTTCTTGTTTCTGTACAAGAACTATGACTGCTTCTCCATGGTTATTTGGAGTACTATATAAAGACATTGGCATCTAAATTTTAAGTCAGAGCTGATATTAGTCAACTCAGTGCTTGCAAGACAAGCCTGTGTATACATAATTTCTTTTGGACCTTTGTAGTTTTAGTCTGGGTGTATGCTTTTCAGGAATAAATGAAGTGTAATAAACCAGCTACGCTTTCAGCAAGAAACTTTCAGTTCAGTTCGTAAGTAGTACAAAAGCCAGCTCCTGTCTGAAGATGGCACACTTCTCAACTTAAATAGGTTGATTAATTCAGCTATTGGGCATTTGTATTCAAGAGCTCAAATGAAAACAGCAATTAATGTGAAAATGTGTCTGCAGCAGTTGGCCATTGAGAACTTGGTTCCAGGCAGTGCTGTTTAACTAGTTTTGCAGAACTAGTCGGTTTTAAAGTATATTTATGTGCGTACAGCACAGTCTGATACTCTTGTAAAGCAAACTATCTTTTAGCACTCTGACAGTGCCCTGTCAGAGGGGAAAAATCATCTCTATGTTTGGGGGTGGAAAGAAACAAAAGAATCTTTCTTGGATTGTCTTTGAGCCAGAGATAATATTTTATGGGATTGCCAGTACAGCTAACCATAGTACACAGAGGTAGTAGAATGCAAGAAAAACTTTACGTGCATGCAAATGTTAGCCTTGAAGGCCAGTCTGTATAGGTTTTGATTTAGTCCTGAGTTGAACATGCAGGTAAAATTGAATTGCTTATGTCTTTAGAACTGTTTTGCTGATTAACAGCATTTTTTTCAAGGAAATAGGGTGACAGAGCACCGGGAGAGGTTGCCCAGGGAGGTTGTGGAGTCTCCGTCTCTGGAGATACTCAAAACCTGCCTGGATGCTATCCTGCACAACATGCTCTAGTTGACCCTGCTTGTAAGTGGGGTTGGATCAGATGATGTCCAGAGGTCTCTTCCAACCCCTACAGTTCTGTGATTCTGTGAAGGAGCTTAAAAAATAGAAGGCATTTCTTTTATTTACCATGTCAATATGAATTAATTATGTCTCTTTTGCATATTATTTTTAATATACGTAAATATTTCTTTTTGTAGGCATATATGTAGAAGAGGCAACTGCTTAAGCTTCTTTTCAGTTTTGTTTTTTGTGCTCACCTCTCCCCCCAACTCCTTCCCCCTGCCGTTTGACAGGTGTAGGATCTTCACCAAGAGAGAAGCATGTCTCCATGAAAAATTCTCCAGCCTCCTGGGCTAGCTCTAGTAAACCTCTATCCAAATCCAAAGTGCCTGTCAAAAGATCAGTGCTGGAGAGGACACCTAGCATCTCATCTCTCAGCAGCACTCAGAGTGAGAGAAGTCTTTTCAGCAGTAATTGTAAGTATCTGTCAGTGTTATGAGTTATAATTGTTACCCAGCAATAACTGTGTTGAAAAATCCCATTGAAAGGAATCCTGCATTAATTCTCATCTTCTATTTACTTCCATTTACTACTTCTTCCTTCTTATTGTTTTTACTTCTAGACCTTACTCTTTTTGCCCCTTAGCTTACAACTTTCCTTCTGCAGACATATCATCTGAAGGAACTTTGAGCCTTGGATTTTTATTTGTTGAACAGAGATATCGGTACAGCTCCTCTTCCGCCATGAAATGTCACAAAACTAGCAGGTGTTCCTGAGTAGAAGTTTCCTTGTATTTACATATAGTTTCATACTTGTCAGAATATTTGGAACAGCACATTACAGGTTTGTTTTGTACTAAACACTCTTGTTGGGCTAGATCATATCTGCTTCTAGAGTTCTAGGACAAAACCTGAAGGTGAGATCAAAAGCAGGTAAGTGAAATTGCTGTTAGAACGTATGACTTTCAATGGCATTTATCATTTTCATTGTAACTGTAAGCACTGCTGTATGACCTGAAGCAAATCTATCTTGATCAAAACTGGGGAGCAAAAAAAAACATAACTATCTTTAATTTGAAGCTCTACCTAGGGTCTGTAACAGCTGTGCAGGGGTAAAAATGTGAAGGAAATAACACACAATGAACTCTGTCAGACGTATCAGTATTCCCAGCTAGACATATTCAAATGAGCACGTTCAAATATTCTGTTACTATTGCATCATCTGTTTCATCTTGGAGACTGGGCAAAGGCATTTCCTTTGTGCCAGCTGTCTTTGAAATCTGTCTTCGATGGACTGGAAAAAAAAAAACTCGTGCTTTAACATACAGCTGCAGTTTATGTATGCGCATGCATGCATAGATATATAACAACTAAATTTTCTTGTGTTCTTTTTTTCCCTGAAGTGTCTTCGTTAAAAATGAAAAGCTAACTTATTCCTCAAAGGAACGAGTATCTGTAATAAAATATGCACTGCATGTTTTTCTGTCATCAGGCTGGTTCTGTTGCCCTGACAGCCATGTTGACTTTTGCTGCTGTTCAGTTGTAGAACTGTATCTGGAATTCCCAAGCAGCTTTGTCCTCTCTTCATTTTACTCTCTCATGTAACAAAGGAAAGGGTCATTGCTTCATAACAAAGAAATGTATGCAGACTAAGTATCCAAACTGATGGCTCCTTATTTAGCGTGATTTGCTAGCTGGTTTAATCTGTTTTGTCCACCGCCTCGAAGCTTACAATTTTTTCCACTCTGATTCACGAAGAGCAAGCAACAGCAATATGAGAGGTTGAACATGGCTGCAGTCTCCTTGGCTTCAAGCTTGCTTTGATTCTTTTTAAATGACTATACCAGGAGGACTTCGCAGTTGCACAGAAACTAATTTTTCTCCCAATATTTTCATCAATTCTACACTAACACCACCGACCGATTCAGGAAGCTACTATGATATTACCTTACTGACACTGCTGGTAGTGGGATCTTACAGCTTTTGTATTATTCCTTTGTTAGCCTCGTTTACTGGGAAGAGAAGTAGGTTGTGTTTCTTTTTATTTCTCTTTTAAAGCACGTAATCTGTTTTACGGATGTTGGTAGATGTATGAAATGTTTTAATTTGCTGATGTTTTTTCCCTGAGATGACTTTCTTTGGTTAAATTGCTGAAATTCATAAGAATGATTTAAGTCTGAAAGACAGTTTTTGTGAGTATAATGAATTTGGATTACATTAGATTCATATGCTAGCATAGAGAAGTTTATATGACTTTGAATCAAATTGTAGAGAGAGTAAGTTTACTTTTTACCCTAATGTTTTATGTACAGTGCTGTTCCTTTTTTTTCTAGTCTTTCATTTAGTCTACTATGCAATAATGTCAGAAAAAAGTCTGTGTTTGTAAAACTAAAGTGGTTTTATTAGATTGGCAGGAGACACAAAGATTGGGATGGAAGATTTATTCCGTGAATGTAATGAAATTTCTAAGAAACTGTTGTGGTCCTCATGACTACATTAAATTGACAAACTCCTTTTGCTTGTTTTGATTGAGGAGTTTGCCTCTTGTTAGCAGGAAGAAACTTAGAAAAGAGCATGTTCCTCCCGCTGTGTCAGCTTAGCCCTTTGTTATAGGATGTCCTTGGATTGGTTGTTTCCTGTGGCAGCATTTTGTCTAATGATCATTTGAGTTTTATGATTCTTTTCTCTAGAGAAACTCTTACTGTCTGAGAAATTTGGAAATAATGAAATTTGAAATGTTCTTGATATTAAAAGCATATTTTGCATACAAGCTGTCAGTTTGAACCTCAAAAATGCGAATTTTTAACAAACTTGGTTTTAGTCGTGAGCTGAAAATACTATGATTGAACATACTGAAATGTTTAAACTCTGATGTTGAGCAAGAATTCAAACTTGAATTGCATTAGAATAATTACATACAAAGGAAGTAGTGTTTCAGAAGTTAAAAAAGCTGATCCTAGCAATTGACCTTGAGCTTCATTTCCATATTGCCAATACTTCATTAAAATTCTTATAGTGCATGTTTAAACCCTTTAGCTCTTAACTTAACTCTTAAATGAGACTGTTTCAAGTCTGTCAGTATTTCATCAAGATTGCAATAACTACTGCTAATTCTATGAGAAACTGTCTTTGAGTCATAAAATAAATAAACTTTGCAAGTCTCCCTCTTTTTTCCTGCTCTTAGCTCTTTTTAGGTGACTCCAGAGCTTCTAATACAACAAGCAGTGCATAAGTGGTCCTGCACCAGGAGTGCTCTTACCCCCAAAGTGTTACTTCCATGGCATGCTTGTGATTTATTGGAAAATAGCACAGCGGTTTGTAGGCAGTATTTAATTGCTTGCAGTGAATTCTGAGCAAAAATCCTAGATTTTTAGAAACTCACAGGAAAAGTTGAGGACTGTTTCAGAGCTGATGCTTTCCTAGAACAAGTTAGTTTGAATCATCTGATGTAGGTCAGGGTCAGAGCTTACCGGAGGAACTGCAGCATTGATGTATTATGCAAATTGTTCCTCGTGTATAAATAGATTTCTTTTGCAAATGTTTAGCTTCTGTGCTTTCAGAGGGAGACCCTTTCTCAAAGGGGAAGAAAAAGCAGTTCTGTCCTTCCTTCTGATGTAGATGTACTGATTCCTGGCTAAGAAGCACTTTTCTGAAGCAGTTAATTATACCGTTTATGCTAGTGTATTTAAATTGACACTTAAATAATTTCAAGGCTTTGTGTTCCATCTTTTGATGAACACTATTAGATATGTAGTTCTCATTACCTTAAAATCAGCCTCATTAAAATATGAGGTAAAATGTGGTATTGTATGAACCCCTTTTTCAACACACACCCCTTCTGCTCCCAACTGACTTGTGAAAAAAGCAATGGTGTGACAAACTATTCCAACGTGAGTTAGTTTTTGCTTATCCTCTGGTAAATGTGATGTGAACTCCTTGCTTTTAATCTGTCAATATACCTATTTTTTGAGTAGCTGAACCAAAGTATACTCAATCAGTACTTCAGAAGTCTTTTCATATTTTTTGCTGCAATACTAAAAGAATGCATTGACTCTCCCCAAGTTTCAGTTTTATTTTTTCAACTAAGTTTTCATTGTGACGCTAAACCAAACCTCTCCCAAGTTCCTCTGAAATGGAACAAAATGTCTTGTGCAGCGTCCACCCTCTTAGTTGGAAACATGATTTTGACCTGAGTTACAAATTGGTTATTGTCCTATTTTTCCTATTTGGTTCTGCGTGCCCCTTTTTGTGGGGAGATTTTTTTTTCCGTATAACTTCAACTCTTCTTTGGAGAGAGGAGTACGTGTTGGGGGGGTCATCATCTGAGGCTTGCTGTCACTGAGGAGGTGACTCTTACAAATGCAGACTACAGGAACCTTTCTTAAAATTTGTTTGGCAGTTGCTGAATGGAGTTGGGCTCACCCATTTTTAGTTCCCCACAAGGAGGATGGCAGGAGTGCTTGCGGTGCATTCATGATATCGCTGAAACAGAGCTCTTTACACAAAGGAGAGAAAACAAGGAAAGATGTTGCTTGAGACAGTTGTCTGAGTTTTCAATCTGACTTTTTTTTTTTTTTAAACAATTGCTTCTGTGGCCAGAATGGCTTCACATACTGCTGATGTTCTTTCTTGGTTTACTCAAACTGAAATGTATTCTGCATTTGCTTTATACAGCATGCTTAGGCTTCTGTTTGTGTTTCTTGATCAATATTCTTTTGCATATGCCCACCTCTTTTGCAAAGTTCAAAGCAGTATGTCCTGTTCAAAGAAATGTTTGTAATATCTTGAGACTAATCTGATATCTTCTGTACAGACTGATCAACTGTAGCAGAAGTGTTTGTAATATTTTTATTCCAGTTTGTGTTTCTTGTAACTTTAGCCTCAAGTAAAACAGGCTTACTTTATGATTTAATTTTCCACAAGGTAGATACTGCCTAGTCAAATTGTCATTCTGTGTTGTAGCTACAAGTGCCACGATCATCATCAAGAATGGAGAATGGCCTTCAAAACCAGCCTGCCAGAATGGTGCTTCTGGATCTGTTTCTTTGAAAGCAGTACCAAGACCTAGATTACACTCATTGAAAACAACTCCAAAAGGTATCTGGATCTGTTTGTAACTAGAGTGAAACTGAAGTTACCACTGTTGTGGTACCTTACCTTTTGCACTTGGCTGCATACTGAAGCAATGCTTATTTTAATAAGCAGTGGTCTGGGCAGATGCTGTGAGGAAGTAAAATCACACCAGTGGGGCCTTATGTTTTGTAAGATCTCATAAGAAGGCTAAAATGTCCTTTGAACTGTAATTGATTGGGTATGTAAGGCAAAAGAGAAGGTCTGCACTGTGGTATGGACTTACACAGGAGCAATATGTCTATGTTTTGCATGGTACGGAGACTAAATGCACTTTATGTTGTACATGTCATCACTTGGGTTTTACATTGTTTTAGTGGCTTTCTTTTCTGTCACAAAGCTCAGGCACCGGCTCTGTAGCTGCTGCTGACCTGCAGGGTAGACATACTTTGAATTTATCTTCAACATATTGTTGTCCTTTTCGTCACGCAGACTTTAGATGATCTTTGCCCCTTTTGGAACAGAAAACAGATGGGGTTATCACTTTAAATGAGGTATTCCTGGGTAAAGTATCTTGCCTGGATGGCATTGTCACACTATTCGAAGGGAAGACTCACACAAGCAACTCATTTCTCTGTGATGCTTTTTCTTGATATTCTTCTGACTGACTGAGGGGAACTAGATGTTTGCTCTCTTTTGTGGTGGAGAAAAGGCAGTTGTGCTTCTTCATCTTATGCTAAAGGAAACTTAGTTTAAATGTGGCTGTTTGTTGGCTGATAGAGCAGCCCTGGCTCAGTGCTTTTCCAAATCAAGCCACAAACAGCAGTTGACAACTCAGTCTCTGACCAAAATTGAAGACATAAAGGGAGGAGATAGATAAGCTTGTGCGCTCTCTCTCTTAAATCCTAGTTATAATCAGCTTGCTTCTGACCATCTTTGTGGTGAACTGGTTATTGTAATTGGATAAACCTAATTAAATACTATGCTCCTGCTTTAGGCTTAAGTTTTAAGCCAGCCAAATGTCATGCTGTAATGACATGCTTTAAAATGGTAAACAATGAAAAGAAACAGACACTGCCAGAAACTGTATATCACTGAAACAAACAAGAATTATATGGCTGCCTGACAAGCTGATGTTTTTTTTGTCAGGCCCAGTATCTGCAATGCAATTATGCATTGTTCAACCTCTTCAGTGCTAGGTGCTAGAAGCATGCCTTCAGCACCTGCAGGAGCAGTATGGCCAGAAGAAGTTGGTGTTCTCCCTCAGCTTGGCACTGGTGAAGGCTCCACCTGGACTGCTCTGTGTTTTGGGGCTTCCCCATTTCATGAAGGCTATTTCGAAACAAGAGACTTGGGAAGATAGAGTCTCAGAGCACATGAGCAGTGAGGAGAGTTTGGAGGAGTTAGGCTTCTTCAGTCAGGCAAAAAGAAGAGTAGGGGGAGGTATTGTAACAGTCTTCAATTTCTTGAAAAGAACAGTTGCAAAGACGATGCCAAACTCTTCTCAGGAGTACCAGATGATGTAGCAATAAGAAATAATCATAAATTGTGGAATGGAAGACTCTCCCTTTGGGGAAGGAAATTATGAGGAGGACTGTATAGTACAAGAGCAGGTTGCCAGCAAGGCCGTAGAGCCTCCATTTCTGGAGGCTTTCAAGACTCAGCTGGCCATGGCCAGCTGATCTCGTCTTGGTGGTGACCCTGCTCTGAGTGGGAGGCTGGCTAGCTGGCCTCCAGAAGTCCCTTTCAGCCAACTTTTATGTACCTGAGTTGTATTCATTGCTGTTCTGAGACTTAGGTAATTTGATCTTACTGCTAAGTTGAAGTCTTCACTGACGTTTTCTTCTACTTACAAGCTTTATTGAAATTATCTTTTATTTCTTCCATGGTGAGTTCTGGTAAAAACAATTTTTAAATGTAACTAAATTTTCTAGATAACGTCTCTTTTTGTATTTGCGGTGCACAAGTGGACTTGTGCATCTGGTATTGAACTGTAAATATGTGATGGTAGGCATGTCTTTACTTACCGTCATAGCTGTACTTTTAAACCTGATCTAAGCCTCTACTTCTAGGAGCCAAGGCGAGGTCTGCTTCCTTGAACCAATGCATAACAAAATCACCTGGGCCATTGCACACAGCAAGGAAATTCAGCGAGGCTAGAGGCAATCAGCTGTTGGGTAAAGTAAATTTTTCATTTACATTCTTGAATCCCTCTGTCTTGAAAAAGAGCGGCTATGCTCTACAACTTTTTAGAATAATTAAGATAACCTGCTCTCCTCACCAGTAGCTCACAGTATTGGAGACTGGCTCTGCAAAGTGTTTCTTATATACTTGTTTATCCGTGGGTAAAAGTCAGGACACTTCATGTCTGCTTGAAACTTGCATCTTGTGAGGACTTGGTGCACTTGATAACATCAGTTAAATGCTTTTCCGAAACCTGCTTATAAGATTGTGTACTTGCAAGACGAATCTCAGACTAGCTTTCCCAAGCTTTTGTTTAAGCTTGCTTGTGAGAGCTTGCTGATCAGCTTTGGCTGTTTAGGGTAACGTACTTGACTTTCCATTTCTGTATCAGGTGTTTGCTTTATCTTCAATTTTTATTTGAAATTTGTAATTAACAACCAGAGTGAATCAAAAGAATAGATCTGATTTCTCTGAAAAGTTCCATAACGCAGAATTCTCAGTTTGAGAGCAAAGTTTGATTTGCGTGATTGAGGTGAAGGGAAACAATTACAATTGTGGTACAAAGCAGATCATTTCTTATTGATATACCTGCTCTGGTATCGCACGCTATTTCTGTAGCGTGAAGAAAGCTTAACCTGATAGGTGTTGTAAACAGACCTTCTATAAACTTCTGCTCATTACTTCTGCACTTATAACTAGCAAAAAGTGCTTTCATTTAATTCATATCATTCAAAATGATGAGGTTCTTAGATCAGCTTTCACATGACTCTAAAACAATACAGTAAGGGTAGATTAACCTTCTCAGTGTTTTCATTTATATCTGACTTGATTGGTACCACATTTAAGAGTGCTGTTACTTATAGTTGCTCTGTGCAAATAAAATAACTGAAGTGTATGGCTGTAAAAAAAAAATAAAATAAAATAACAATGATACTGGTATGGATAATATTTTTTTTCTTCTCTTACTTATTAATCACTCTACTATGCTATATGAATGAGTAAAATGAAACAGTGCTACCTGGCTTAAATGAAGTGTGATAATTGTAATGGAAAAGTTCGGCTTAATAGGAATTCATCATCCATTTTCCAGATAGATTAACCTTACAATGCCAAATTTTTCTGTCAAACATGCTATCAGCCATCACAAGGAAGTAACTGAAACTGCAGGAGGTTATGTGGAAAGAATCTCCAAAGAATTGCTCCCCTTCACTGGCTTGAAGTGTAATTCTGCTTTCTTTTCTGAACATCTTAGGTACTCCTGGAAGAAATGGACACCAAAGCCTGTCATCTTTTGGTTCTGGTGAGTATTCTGAAAGTACTTGTACATACTCTGTACTGGAACTTAAATTAGGTTTATATGTTAGATTACTGCATTGTTTCCTTTCTTGGAAGGACAGCTTTGCAACAGAAATTCTGTGAACTTTCCCCGATTCTGGTTTCGAGAAGTCTTGTTTTTTCTAGTTGCTGTCTTCAGGTTACCCAGCACTTAGAGTAGGTAGTCTGTTCTATCTGTTTTCCAGTGAAGCATAAGGATGTTTTAACAGTAACAAAAAGAAGTATGGCAATGAAACTTAGATGTAGTTTTTGCTGTTTAGCCATGCTGAGGTAAGTAATGATTAAAGCTCATGTGTTATGGCTTTAAAATAAATAAATAGAAGAGTCATGCAGAATAACAGGTTTTTCTGGAAGGTTTGTGGTAGCTACCCTTTCAGTGTCAGCTGTCTTTGTATTTCTGTCGCTGCAGACTACACTTGAAGATGAAATTATCCAAACTTGTTAGTTTGTGTGTCTGCATGTATGGCAAGGGAGGAATGGCAATGGATTGTGGCAGATGGTGTTCCAAAATCTGGCAGTGTTTTTAAGGACTTCATATTGGGTTTGTTTTCCTTGTTTATGCCAGTCAGGGCACCTGGTGCTAGTTTGTCTCTGCCAGGAGACAGAAGAGTCTTCAGATGAGGTTTCTATTCACAGGAATTTCCAGGTCGTTTTCAAGAGGGCTGGAAGTCTAATTTAGATTCCTAAGAATCAGTGCATACTTGCTGAATTAAAAACCGCTTTTAATTACTGAAAAGCCCTCTTTGAAAGATACTGAGGATCACTGGGAAGCCCTGTTTCCCCTGAGTGAATAGCAGATGTCTTTCTGAAAGAGGTGCTGTAGCCAACCAGATGTTATGAATTTGAGTCTGGAATTGCTGAGTAAAACAGTTCTGACCTGCCACTTGGGTACTGTGGCAGCATGTTTTTAATTTCCTGCACTCATAACGCGAGTCCAATGCTTTGCCTCCTGCTCTTTTGTGTGTCAAGTGTCTGCATATCAATCATGACTGAGTGCTTTGCTCAAGATTTGCTGTCGTAAATCAGGTCTTCACTTATACAAGTATAAGATGTAGCACAAAACACTTACTCTGTTTGTTGCTTTAATTTATATTTGCCTGAACTAATGTTAGTTTAGGTGTAACCTGACAGTATTGGATGAGCTTATATATGCAGTTCTTTTATATAAAATTGTAGAGCGATACTGCTAGGAACATAATGTCTTAATTAGATGGGTCAGGGAAATTTGTGATAAGCAATAAAGTAGAAACTAGAAATTTAAATGTATTTTTTTTTCCTCTAAATCTGGAATGGCACCCTCACTGTACTTTCCATGCATTAAAGTACTTAGTGCTTCCCCACCCTTTTTGCAAGTTTAACATATTTCTATCTTGTGATTCATCTTTTCCAAGATAATAAAGAATGTGGCTGTGTATCTTTGAAGTATTATATTTGCTGCCATAAAAATGTGGCTATAACTCCAAATTGGCCATAACACTTAGAGTGATTCTTTAACAAATTCTTTAGGATCTTATTTTTGCCAGTCAAATACCTGTATTTCAGTGTTTGTCTTAAGAAACCTGTTTCCTGTACTGAATCAGCTTTCAAAATTGGGTGGTATGTTAGACTTCTGAGTTAATAGCTTTTTAACTTATACAGAGCATTAGTATAATGTTCCATTTACGCATGCAAGCTTTCTGATAGAGTGATTCATTGTTTTAAGAAAGACTTCTTTTTTTTCATCTTCACATTTGCAGATAGTTTTTTAGCAATACAATAAAAATATTGTTTGGCTGTTCGGGTGTTCTCTGGTACGATGTCTTAAACTTGAAGAAAAGACAAATGATCTTTTTTTTTCTTTTTTTTGAAATGAACTGCAGTAATGCCAGCTGGTACCATGTAGAATGGGGCTCAGTATTTTCTTCTTCTCTTCATTGCCTTGATATTATAGTAGTGCTTTGTTCTAATGATTGTATCTAGTTAAAGCTTTCATTCTCTTATTTCATTGTTAACTAGTTAGTTAATTCTACAGTTTTAGGCTTGTTCAATGAGGCAGTTGTACCTCACTTCTATTTCTTGCACATATGTTCTGCCTGAAGTGTCAGAAATGTAACTTCTTGCAGTGGGACTTGGGGGGAGGGGGAGAGAATTACCTTATTAATGCATTAATTGTCTAGCTCAGTAGTTAATGTTGCTTCTAGCATCACTTCAGGAATGAAACAATAGCAGGCATTTCTATATGAATATGATATCTGTTCTCTGATTCTGCTCTAACCATTTTCCATTTACTTAAAGCAATGACTTAAAACCAGAATACACTTGACGAAGTGAGACAGAGTGTACTGTTAGTATGTCTGCAGAACTGGAGAGACTTACGTATTTGCAGCTGTTCATTACTTGTTTATGTTAAAACATTCATAAGGCTTCTTTTTCTGACCTCTGCATTTTTCATTGGTGATCTTCCAGTGGATCAAGGCATTTCTACAAGTTCTGTGGCTTACTGGTTACAACACTGTCTTTACTGCTAAGAAAAAACTAACTTACTGCACGAAATATGTTTTATTACTTCTTAACTTGCTAACTACATGTCAGAATGTACTTGTATCCTTCCTGCAATGTCTTAATGTAATTATGAGAAAACCAGTTATCTTTCATGAGGTGTAATTTTGAACTAGATGAGGAACTTCCTCTAAAATGCTTTTGGTTAATGCTCTTTCCTTTATTTCTCTTTGGCCTCCCCATAGAAAGTGACCCACCTCTAACACCTGTGCACTATGTTACAGTGCAGTGTATATACACAGTGAATATTTAAATCTCTAGTCCCCCTTCTTGACTGAAGGTTAAAGATAAGGTACAGTACAGTGATCCTTTTTTACGAAACAAATACCTGTTTTGGCAGTTCCAAAGGTAAAGCTATTACTTTAGGTACAAAGCATGCAAATTCTCATTGGGGACCTTTATCCTGGTGTTCAGTGACTCTGAAAGGGACATATGGTGTAGTACGGATAGCAGGAGACACTTACGCTTGTGGCGCAGCAATGTTGTCAGGAAAGCTGGGGCAGTTTTTGGATATACCATAACATATTATCAGGTAAGAATAGTATGATTTAGGTCATATCTTTCTAGTATGCATTACAACCAGTTGTTAAAAGAAGGCTAGAGAAGCCATGAAAACCAAAGAAGCTTCATCCAAAAACCGTACATGCTCTATCAGGAAATACAGTGTTCTGTTTTCTTACTCTCTTAAGAGGTTAAAAGGTTGCTTGTTTTAGTTTAATAATCTGTGAGAAATGTAACAAAGAGGGGAAATGACTTCAGTTAGATGACTTATTGCAAAAGTAATAGTGCTGGTATGGTTGTAACAGCTCACAATACTGTCTCTTGAAACAGGCTGTTAAAAGGTGCCTGCTGGCTTCTCACTGAAATTTTTACAGTGGGATAGGATGTTTTTACTAAAAAAATGCTCTAGTTCAAACAAAAGTTTATAGAGGGATACTTTTGGGGGTTTATTTAACACCTCTTTCTTTCATGTCCTGTTGAAACCCAGAGGAAACAGAAGGTAAACATCTGTTCCTTCTCATCCTGTATATTCCTTGGTAGAATCAGTTAGCTTCAAAATGCTTGAGCTTTCAGTGTCTGGAAAACAAGGGATTAATCTAGGTCACACTGTACCTGTGCTTTTATAACAACAGCAGCAACAACAAAAAACAACCCCACAAGCAAAACAAAAGCTTGAAGATCTTAAAATGTGTTGTAATACTGTATGAAAATGTGTAAATTTTCTTTAAAAATTTGGAGGATTACACCTGAGAGCTGATGAATATTGTTATGAATGTCACATACTTAGGTCTTCAGTGACTGTTTTCATCTAGTTTGCTATTGGTAGCCTTCAGTGTGGTAATGGCATGTTACACAGTGATGAGACACTACTGTCTTGTCAAACAGCTCATTAGACCTTTCTCCTTCGTTTCTTCTCTGATCAGAAGGGCTTTCTTGTTGTGGTGTGTTTTTGTCTTTGTTTTTTCTTTGTTTGAAGAAAAGCTTTTGCAGTTTGTAGAAAAAACTGTGCAAAGAGTTGCATGGAAACTCAAAAAGACCTTGATGCATTTGTGAACACAACTGCTCATGTGGTTGGTCATAGAGCACCATAGAGTAAGATTGGGGAACTTGTCTGAGTTAAAAATAAGTCAGGAAGAATAGTGCTGTTGGTGGCAGTTGTAGCATAGGTCACAAAGTGTTGAGCAAAACATGCAAAATACAGAGCAAACCACTTGTCTCAACACTTTGAGCAGCCATCTTTGGCTTTACCTTAGTGTTTGTTTTCAATGCAATTTTCCATCTGTATAACATTAGAAACAATGCTGATAACAATGCTTGAAAATATAGATTGATTTTTTTTTTGTTGCTGTTGTTGAGTACCTAACTTTGCAGGTACAAGGTTATTAAAAGTGAAATTGATCTCCAGTGCAGAAGAATGTCTATATATATATATATATATATATATATATATATATATATAAAATAATCCAAAGGTCTTAACTTGCTTTAAAAGACAAAAAATAAAAAATTTGAAAAAATCTGAGAATGTTGTACAGCTCTATATGAGAGTTTATAACAAACTCAACTTTATTGCAGTGCTGCCAGCAATTAAGTTTCATGTATCCATTTTAAAAAATACATGATTCTGTGGTCGTCTGGAATTTTTGTATGAAGTAAAACTTGTGTTGTTGAATCAATTCAGCTTTCTTTCAGTGTCTCCTAATTCTGTTCTCTGGGCATGGGAAGTAAATCACGTTAAAAATAATTCAGGAAGCACTTTGATATGTAAGTATCTTAAACATTGGGAAGTTTTTTCCTCTTCTGCACGTGGATAAACTAGGTACCTTCTGCAGTGAGGCTAAAACCAGGAGGAAGATTATTTCTTAACTGGTAGACTGTCTAATACTTAAAGCACTCTGGGTACGGAAAAACAGTGTTTAAGTGCCTGTTAACACTGGGCAGAGCAGGGAGGGTATTGCTCAAGGTCTTCTACATTGCAGAACTAACATCTCTGACTAGTTCCAACCAGGTATTTCAGTACAGATAAGTTGAAACTGAAATTTCAGTCTCTTGTGTTAAAAGCTTCAGCTTTTGTAAGTAAGTTGGGTTTGTCTATTTTTGTTGTCATCCCTCTCTACAACAGAACATCCTGGAAGTTTTGCAGAAAACCTTGAACAGTTTTGTAAACTCTATGGAATAAAGCAGTAGCAACAACTTTAGATTTAGTATTTGTTTAATAATCATAGATAATATCTTACAGATTTGAAGTTCTAGGATTTGAATAATATAAATTGGTCTTTCACCTTTATCTCTTGACAAGGAACAAGAAGATCAAGCTTAAATTCTTTTGTAGATATTAGTACTGTGCATTGGACTACTTGTTGCCTTTCTAGCTGCAATAAAGAGCCTGCTGTAGTCTTTTTTTAGATGTTTTCCATCCATGTGAACAATGAGGACTATCTGAATGACTCAATTGTCTCGTGATCTAGCCCTAGAATACTTGCAAGCTAATAAAGAATGTTCTTGTAAACAGACAGCAAAACTGCTCAAGTGGCGTAGCTATTACATGTGAACCACCTATAAAGTTTTGTTACCTCTATATAAATAAGTTTAGAATTAATCTAAACCTATGTGAATTCTTTCATTAAAGGCCTTCTGTGGCGTAGACCAAATGGCTTCCATGCTATGAGATCTGTTTCATCTGTTAGCACTTCTAAGCAAGGACCATTTTTCTAAATTGTAAGTTAGATATGTTTGTTTAATTCCAAAACTTCTGTGAGAAAATTGCTCTCTAGCTTAAGGCAGCCATATTCCAAACTCTTGATGACACAAAGTGAGCAGACTTTCTGATGAGGGAATGTTTGTAGTTCACTTCTGTGGTGTTTGTTCTGATGTTGGGAGGAATGTCTGTAGTTCTCCTCCACGGTATTTATTTTGATGTTTCACAGTAATAATCCATACAACAGAAGAGCACAGAGCTGCAGTTTTCTCACAGTTGTTTAAATATTGAATAGGTCAGCCTCTGTGTGAATAGAGGGGGCAGCTGAAACGGACATCCGCAGATTGCATCAGCTGAGTCCAAGTCAGTGCTTAAAGAAATTTCCCAGTGTTGGGAGATGGAGTTCAAGTATTTTCTACCATGCAAGTCTGTCATAATGGCTGTAAATTATACACAACAGCATTAGGATTGCCCAGAGCTGATGGCTTTTATTTCTATTGTCTGAACTAGCTTTAAAATATTGAAATTCTCACTGTTTTTTTCAGTAATTAAGAGGACAATAAGTTTTTATTTTGTGAAGAGACTGGAGAGATTTGACTGCCCATCAGGGTCAGTGGCAAACTGGTTTTGTTTTGTTATTCCCAGCTCTGAATAGCTATCTGCTATGCTAAACTGTACCACCTTCTTGGAAATGCCACCCTAAAACTTAGCTCTTTTGGTAGTATCTTTGTGTCCTTCCCTCTCCGGTTAAAAATAGGTATGGATCTCTCTTGGATTATCTCAGTAGTTTTTTTCTTCTTTGACTTTCTGGAGGTCCTTAGATTATAGACATTGTTTTATGTGTTTGCAGTGGACAGTGCCACTAACCAGGCGTCATTGCACTGGAGTTCTTTATAGGAGTCTTAATTTTGATGTATCTGATGTAGCCCAAAGCTGACTCTTTTTGTCCTCTTCCTCTTTTTTTTTGTTATTATTTTTGAAGTCCTCTGAGGCACTGTGGTGTTAGTTCTAGCTTTCTTTAAGTCTTTTCTTTCCCCAAATTCTTTAAGATATTTTTTCAGCAGATAAAGTAGCTGCCAATGTTGCAGTCATTGACTCTTATTAAGGAAATAAGTTGACATAACATTGGAAGACCATGGAACTGTCCCAGAGATGTGAAACTTCTGGATTTTGTATCAAAGATGGCTAGACAGCTTGTAAACTCTGACCTTTATTTGCACACCTGGGGTTACAAAGAATGTGTGAAGCCCACATAAGAGAAGTGCAACGCCTGTGATGAGCTGACTTGCATTTGCTCAGTGAACTTGCGCATTGATAAATCAGTAGTATATCTTAGAAGGTGTATTCATCTAAATTATCTGTATTTGCGGTGTTGCTTTTCAACAGAAGTTGGCTGGGTACTGGTTACTGTTGTCGTGAGGCCATAGGTGAAGAGCAATTGCACAGTGTGAATCAACCAGTATGGTGTGAATAAATCAATATTTGTAGATGTGTAAGCTGTTGTCCTAAGTAAAACCCTTGTTTTTAATCTGTTCTTTGGTGCTGCAGCTTACAAGGCTCATGTATGCACCTAGCCTGTTGCTGAACAGCCAAAGTCCCTAGCAGAGAGGCAATCGTTTGTGTTTTTTTTTCTGGTAAGTCTGCATAGGTCATTAAAGCTTCATATTTTAAGGCATGTTGTCCTAATATTAGTGACATTTTTCACTGTAGGCTAGAAGCAGTTTTGCTTTGAAGCACTGTAGGATTTTGTCTGAGGGTGTCTAACAAATGCTGTTTTGTAAGGGACATCTTACACATGGAAAATAATTTGCAGCTCCATTATGTCAGAAGTTAAAAATGAAATTATTCTTGTGATGTTTTGTTGCCATTCTCTACTCTGAAAGAGGGCTGACGATAAAAATGTCACCACTGTTGCATGAAAGAGGCGCAGATTAGCCTGATTTCGGTAGCTGTTTGCTTGGAAGTTCACTGCAGCATCACCTGCTGTTTGAAAAGCTGCTGAATTTATAATGGTTAAAAGCTTCTGTGCTCTAGAAGAAGCCTAAATTATTTAGGATTTTAGTTCCTGCTCTGAGGTGGGAAGAGAGTTGCTATTTCCTTCAGGTGAGGATTTGAGCTTAAAATGTCTCGGAGCTGCAAGCTGTGTGGAGCGTGGCAGTGTGTGTTGCTGCCTGCAGGAGGATCAGCTTTTCAGGCCGGGGCACTGCAGGAAGATCAGCTTTTCAGGCTGGAGCACTGGCTAGGACAAGGTGGTCACAGGAAGCTAGGGAGAGCGTGGTAACTTTCTGGAAGCAAAAACTCGGGCACAGATGACACTTTCTCTCAGAGGCCTCCTTCTCTCATGGCATAGACAATCGCCTCTCAGTTCTTGTTGAATTAAAGCATGCCAGTAAAAACCATCTGCTCAGCACTGCCCATGCTGTCTTATAACGTGGAGCCAGTTGTCTTCTGCCAGGGCATCTTGGGTCTAAAGGTCTAGCCTCTGATTTAGACTTGCCCTGCTCTGATGGCTTTCTTACTGGTTGTTGAATGTGGAAAGAGGAACAGAGGCAGCAGAAACACATCCAGATACCGGAGGCTTGGCCTCACAAGGCTGAATTAAAGAGCCTACAGATACTTGTGTCCTTTGCTCCTTTTTTGTCACATTGCTAGCTTCCCCAGGGAGTGGCAGATGTACTAAATCTGTCAGGATTAAAATAGGTCTAGCCCAACCATCAATCTGACCGTGTCATCAGGTATTAATGCCTTTAGCAATCCAGAGTGAATTATGTGATTGTAGTCGCACAGAGTCCTTTGTCTGTTTTGCCCAGGGAAGGAAGACAGCAGTGAAGTGCTAGTAAATAAAATGTCAGTCCTTTTCTCCTCTGTCTGTGCTGTGTATCACTTCCTATTTTATTCAGCTATTTTCCAGTGTTATTTTCCATCACCCTTATCTGATGTCAAGACAGAAAAAGACCTCTCCCCGTATTATGCACGAAATGCAGACAGTGTGTGTTCCTGGCGTGCTGTGCTGGATCCCATGAAGCACATTCCTGGCTCTGTACACTGCTGGCACCAAGCACGGGATGGTTGGAGGCGCACAGATACAGACTTGGACGTGCTGTTTCCTTGAGCTGAGGAAACGTTGACGGATGCACACTCACCTCTGTGCAGGTTTTGGTGGGATAACACAGAGCCCTGCAAATACTGCGTTGTAGGAACCTTTTTGAGTTTCAGCCTCTCCTAGGAGCTATTCACATAGGGATGGGCAGTCCTCTTGCCGCCTGTCAGAGCTCTCTGAAGGTTGGATGCTAGATGAGCCTGACGTGCTTCTGTTGCCCTTTATTAACGTTGTCAGGTCTTCCTACTGCATAAAGCAGGCTTGTTTTAGATTTGTGGGATTTAACAGGATTCCTGGAGCCTAAAAAAGTGTTTTCCTCAGCTAAGAAGGGTCTTTTAGTTTGTGTGTTGTTTTTTTTTTTTAATAAAACAAAAAAGCACTGATGTATCTTTCTTCATGGCCTGTTTCTACTCAAAGCTGGGGAAGAGGAGGCAGTGAAAGTATTATTTGTGTCTCTCTGTAGGAGGTGTTTTGGTCTCTGCTACAAGAGCTTTTATATCCATGTAGAGCTTTTATTTGCTCATATTTTGTCTTGTGATTCATTCCTTCCTCTGTCTTCGAACTGGTTCATTACATCATAGTTGCCCTCTAGAGGTCCTTTGTCTTAGCTCCTGTGCCTAGGAAGGAAGTTAGGGTCTCACTGGGGTACTTCGGCCTCTGTGGTTTTACAGGCCGAGGAGGAGTTCTTGGGCATGTTTTCCCAGGCGCAGTTACAAGGACTGGGAGAGGTGGGGTTTTGATTTTTTGATGGATTTTTTTTTTCTTTTTGAACCCGATTAGACTGTTTCTGTCTCTGTGAAGAAAGCGTTGAATCCAGATGGGGAGAGAATATTTGCTTCACGGAGCAGTCTCTCACCAGGGGAGCTGTGGTGGGTAGGAAGAGAGCAGAAGGGAGTTCCTCCAGGTGCCCTGGAAGAAGAGGAAAACCTGGTGGGGCCGGGTGTTGGCTGCTGGTGGAAGGCTGGCTGTAGGCCAAGCCAAAATCTCAAGATCCTTCAAGGGAGGATTTGGCAACAGAGATCTCATATTTGCAGAGGAGGGCTGATGAACTGTGGTGAATACACAAGGCGACTGTAATGTGTTGTAAGGAGCCTTCTGGCTCACTGCTGAGTGCCATTTCCAAACGTTGGAGCCGATAATCTTCCAGCATGGGAAGGATCATCAGCTCCTTTGGTGGTGCTGCTGGATTAGGAAAGAGTCTAGAATTTCTGGCCATGGCAAAGATAGATGAACACACGTTGTTAGTGCCAAAGCTCTTCAGACTCAAGGAATCCGTGAAGATTTTACAGCAGTAATGTCATGTGTGCCCTGCTGTTTGCAGAGGCTGCCCTGGGAACTGAACAAAAAAGCTAATTTACTGTCTTTGTACTTATTTTGAATGGTTCAGTGCAGACTGGAGATGTGTCATAGTACTTCAAAGCGGGTGGTGCATTACCATGCCTGGAAATAAATATTTTGGTACATGGTCATAAAACATTCAGCAGTATTCTCCTGCAGCGTGCTGTGGAGGTTGGTTTAACAGGTCTGACCGTCTTTGCAGGGCTGCAGCTCTTCTGGTGTGCTTACAGTGAGCTGCTCTACTGCCACTGCCCTGGCTTGGGCGATGTCAGAGATACCTGGAGACCAGAATAAAACAGCAAAATGCTATTTTTAGTTCTAGCTGGTGCGGTAAATAAACACTGGATAATTTAAAATGTTCTGCATCTTGAGCAAGTAAGACATGTTATTAAAATGTAATAGGGCTGTGTTAAGGAGAGGACAGGTAAGGTACCACTGGGACGAGACCTGTCAGCGTGATAATACTTGCTTTGGGTGATACGTGCTTCAGAACAAGTTGGTGTAATGGCTTCTGGAACTAGAAGAGCTATCGGAAGACTAGATGCTAGAGCACATTAGCTGTGGTTTTGTGAAAAGGTAGGAGTGGGGCATCAGTGAGAAAGTAGCTGATTTTGTTGTCTCTTAAAACAAACAAAGGAAAAAACACCTAAAACATATAAAGGCTGTGGAGGGCAGTTCTTCAGCAGAGCCTGCAAGGAACCTGAAAAGGAGGTATGAGCTGTTGCTGCCTTGTATCCTGGATTGGCTCAGGTGGTCCCTGCTCCCATGGCGTGCCAAGGCAGAAATGTTTCTCATCCTTACACACAGGAAAGTGGACAGTGCAAGTCTGTGGTGCCTTAGTAGCCTGTATGTATAGGTCATGGTCGCAGGTGAAAAACGTCATGTTTTCTAATCTGTGTAAAACAGGGATTCCTTTCCTCGATTTCTAGTTTTGCTTGTTTGTTGTTTTTTTTTGCTAGTGGGACCAAGCTGTATGCAAAACTTTGAGCTCAATAAATTGGGGGGGACGACGGACATTTTTTTGAGGGCTAGTTAAATATGGAGACAGCATTTATTTTTAAGGAATTCCTGTAATGCTGCTTGTTTGCTACAGTGTTTGGGTGCATTCAAACTCCAGCTGGCAGCAATCTGTTTTGATATGAAATTGATGCCTGCTTGCTTGCTCCTCTCCCGATAAATTGAAGCATCTGCAGTGCTGAGCTGCCAAGTTAAATAGTATTTTTATTAAGCAGATCTCAAATACGGGATTGTTCTCATAGAATGGATGTTTGTTGGTTTGTTAAGGCTTTAAATGTTGACATAATATTTAATGCCGAAAGAAACTCTGGTAGAAAGTGTTTGCTGATTAAAATCTGTTTTGATACATTCCTGTCAATTGCAAGAAACTGTCTGAAAAATGCAGCCTGAAGTGATCCTTGCTAAGGAGAAAAGAGCTGACAAATGCCTCCGGGAATATTCAAGTAATCTCCTTGCTAGTCTCTAAAGAACAATTACATGGTCTGTGACACTGGATGATATATTCAGCTGGGGAGACCACCCACTTCCTCCTCCTCCTCCTCTTTCTCCTCCTCCTCCTCCCTTTTCTCCTGCTGTAGCTCTCAGTCCCACAGAGTCCCATAGCAGATTAAGCGTGAACACTGTGATGTAATTCAGAGGCTGTGGGTTTTTCAAATCACTAAGTCGATTTTAGTCTGAGGACAAGCTTTGTTTCTACAACATCTGGCGGGGAGAAGCTGCCAGCAGCACTTACACTGTGGATATCTGCTTTTTCTGATTGTGCTCATCTGTGCATAAGGAATAAGGGCAAAGGAATGGAGATCTGATTATTTCTTCAAGGTTTGTTTCTTTAGCAAGAATCACTTGACTTCTGCCAGCGGTGATTTAAAAACATAGTATGTTACACTACATGGAGGCTGTTTCTTGCTTGCTTATCTTCTAATTGCACTGAAGACATGTTATGGTCCCCGAAATTTTCCTTATCCAACATGCGTGTACGACTGACAGCAAAGGGGTTGCTCCGAAACATTCGTCTACCTTCTGGCTATAAGAAAAGCACGGTTATATTTCATACAGGTTTGTATTTTTAACATGACAGAGCATGCATTGGGTGATATCTTGTTTACTTCAGCAGCACTTTATTTTTAGCAAATAAAAACAGTCCTGGGCATAGAAGTTTTAGAATTACATATAGAAGTCTGACTTACAAGCATAGTTTTATAGTCTATGTAACTGGAAAGCTTGAGCTTTCTGCGTGTCCGTGCATCTGTGCAGAGCTGTTTGTTGGTAAGATGGGTATTCTGTTTATGAAATGCAAATCGGAATTTTTTTCCTCCTACAGGTCCAAAAATAGAATCAGGAAGTCTGTGCCATTAAATATGTATCTAATCATTTTAATGATTATCTGCTGGGAGCTCTGTCTTTTCTATATCGTGAATGAGAGGTGTGGTGGGAGGTGGGAAATGAGTACAGGCTGTCACGATGTGGCTCTCTGTCTGTCTGTGAGAAATAGTTGAATACTTGAATGTAGAAATCTGTTGTCAGACTTCTCCCATTAAACATCTTATCTGCAAGTATGACAAGCAAACTTTCTTGCTCACTTGTGTTGATAGAAACCTAAAAAGTCTGAAGTTTTCTTTCAGGTGTTTTAGAGACATTCAAGAAAAGCGTGTGCATATTCAAAAAAAAAAAAACAAAAAACACCAAACACCTCAGCTCCATATGACCTAATTTTCGTTTTAAGTGACAGGTAAAGCAAATGCATGGATTGGGAACATAATTATGGATCCTGATCTTTGTTCCAGGGAATACATTCTGTTTTGATGGAGGGTGGTGATTTTTTCTTTTTTTTGCGAAGGTGGATGATATCGGGGAAAACAATGGCAGTCTGCATATTACACAAGTCTTTTCTCCACTGCACTGTTTGTCATTTTCTTGCATTTTTCTTAGGGAGGAGCAAGCAGCTACATAAACTAGTTTTGCACAAGCTCTTCTTCTCAGGCATTTCCTTCCTTTCTTGAACACCACCATTTCTGGCTAGTACTTCTTTGGAGTTCAATTCCAAGTGGAGTTTTGGAGTCACCTTCCCTTCCCGTCCTGGCATTTCACATAGCAACCTAAACCATTTGCCCTGTCATTACTTATCCCTGCTAAAGTAAATTCAGTTTCTGAGTTCCTCTTGGATGATAAATTCAATTATGAGCATAATACAGGTTGATTATCCAAATATAATATAGGCTTCTGTTTGCAGCTTGCTTGCGTGGCTTTTAAGCTGCAATTAGAATACCTTGATGCTAAAACTTCTTACATGAGGGAGTCTTTGTGCATACCTACATCACTGATGTTGCTAAGAATACGAAGTTTTTAGGCAGCACATATTCCAGGAATAGAAATACTAAAAGAGAAATGGGGAAATAATGTTCAATGTTCTGTACGTTCATTAACTACTACTGAAGTTTGGTATCATTCTAAAAAAAAAAAAAAAAGTATCGAGGCATGTATTAAGGTAATTTTATAGTGACAAGAATCCATTTGTTTTTTTCTTTCATTTGAGTGGATGTGAAAGTAAGAACTGCCTGCAGGATGCCTCTGTTAGATGCAGCATGCAAACTAGATTGATAGCTGTGTTCCAGTTAAGCAGCACTTTCTTAATTAAGAAGCGCTGAACAGACCTTCTGCTTGTTCTCTCTAGCTTTTGCATAATGCACACTAAAGGTATAGAACTGGAAGTTCAGAGAAATTTTCACCTGGTCTCCCCTTCTGCTTTACTGTCCTTGTATCTTGCAGAAAGCTGCCCAGCGGTTAGCTAGTGCTGAATATACTGAAAAAAGTAGGGCATCTGAAAACCAGGTCATATTCTGTAGTGGAAAATGCAAGTAGGTATAAATAAGCTGTGTTTTTAAAAACATTGAATGCGTTGAAGCTTGATTGTGATTATTTCTGGTTCATAAAACTCAACAACATAAGAGTTGATCAGGCAACGACAATGTATATCACGAGTCTGAAAGGCTGATGCCAGGAGGAGCCATGTTTGCTTTCTGCAACATAGGTTTGAGTATCTTTGCTTGTAGTGGTTTAATTGGATTAAAATGACATGTGGCTTCTTTCTAAGGTCACGTAAGTGATGAGAAATAGAATATATAGGGACTGTGTGAACAAATAAGGCAGAGTAATTGAAAAAAGGAATTTCAGGGTTCATGCATGAATGTGAATATGTATGGGAAAAGGTGTTATGTAAGCATCATTCAATTACAGTTTCGGTGTAGATTGCACTCTTAATGAGCATTATCATGGATTTAATCCACTGCTTCCTTTCATAGTAGCATAGACTGCCTTGTATGACTGTCTTGAGGTAGTTGTGACAATTGCTCAAATGTAGAGTTTTCAAGTGGTCTAGAGCATAGGTCAAGTTGGATTCTTCTGCTATATTCTGGCTGACTGTAGAGGAATAGCTTTGTGAATTTAGGATGTAAAACACTATTGAGAGGAAAAGGATGGATCTTGTGAGTTTCCATTCTGATTTGAAAATGTTTTGCAACAGCTTGCCACAGTTTCTTCGTGGTATGTGGTTATGGCTGGAAATACAGTTTACACTGGTGTTAAGTTAGTCTAAATTAGTCATTGCATGTATCGTGGAACAGATCCTTGCGATGAAGAATGTTTGCACTGCTTACATCTTGTCCATATGGAGTTGTCAGAGTGACTGGAGAAGTTCAAATATCTTCTAAGCATTGCAATCAAATAAAATCAGATTATTTTTTAGGAATGGAATAAATCTGGAGGAAATTTGCTGTAAAATTTGGTGTATATCAAGATTCTCTAGCTTGCTGCCTTATTGTATCTAACTTCCATCATTGTGTGCTCTACATTGCTTCAGGGTCTTTATATCCAGGGGTCTCTTCTCCCTTTAAATACAGGCAGACATCAAAAAGTGTCACTTCCTCAGCTACTGGAAGTATAGTATACCTGCATTGTTACCGATCTATAACAAACATCCTATTCAGGAAAACAAAAACATTGAAACACTTCAGAAAATACTTAATGTACTCATCCTGCTACTTTCTACAAGTAAGTTTTACAAGCAACTGCAACAAAAAATTCAACACAACTGCATAAATCCTTATTAAATCCTTAAGTTAAATATGATCTAATCTTTCAGTAATGAAATATAAAATTTGCTTCCTTTATTAAACCATCAAGGATTTTTTTTTTATCAAAGAGTGACTAAAGTGCTTTTTATGCTTTTCATGCATCAGTGGTGTGACAGAGTAAATCATCTCTGCATGATTCTGTAAAAACTGCCACAGAAAGACATTCCTATACGAATGATTCAAAATATTCATTCTGAGTTATGTACATTTCCTTTTGCATGAAGATAAAATTCTGCACAAGGAACCAGTTTTGCAAATGGAGATCAAAGCTCTCATGCCTTTTGTTCCCAGAGTTTTTCCATAGATTGTATAATGAGCTGTACTGTTGCTTTTGTGGTAAATTTTTGTCTCAATGTTTTCGCCAAGCCCTTGATGGTGCTAGATTTCTTCTTCCCTTAAGCAAGCTGTACTTAGTATTCTTATCCCTCTGGTGGCTTCCATTGCTTACTAAACCTTGTTACTCTCTTATTACCTTGGGAATAAGAAGCGTCTCTAAAGACACCTGATGTCATTACAGCAATGTCAGTTTACAAAATTTCCCCGTGCTTGCAACAAGCGTACATCACAGACCTATTTATTTGAGCAGATAACATCAATTTCCAATACAATTTCTTCCCTACATCCTGCTTCAGATAACGCTGACAACTGTATGAAATTGTGTGTTGCAAAGCAGTGCTCTTAAAGGAAACGAACAAAATCTTGATGATTTTGAAAGCCTCAGGTGTCATGAGTTGCTTAGCTGTTCATATACTATGGAGTTTTTTTCCTAAGCATAGCTAAAGGAATGATTATTGTCCAACGTCACAGATTCCTATGGAACTATAGGAGGACACCCAACACACTCAACCTTACTAAGTGTTTTAAATCTGAAAGTCTACTAGAGATATTTGATACAGGATGAGTAAGTTAAATGTTTGTGTTACCTACCAAGGAAAAATATAGTTCAGAAGTAAAAACAGCTTGTCTGTTCTGAGCAAAAGAAGTTGAATAGCTGGAAACCATTAATCATGGGGAGTTTAGATTTAATCATGTTCCTCTTGAAGTCTGTGAGACTCTTAGCTCCTGACTTCATCCTTTCAGGACTGGGTACAAAATGAGCTGCCTGGCGTGCTTGATTTCAATCTTAATAGGTCATGGCTTCAGTAAGTATGTAAATGATAGCTAAATGGAGGTTCTTTTTCAAGTAGTGGAGCTTTTTTGTTTGTTTGTAACATTTAGTCTACACAAGTTTCATCCATGTCCTATGTTTGTGACAGGTATAAAATGAAGATAACGCTAGTTCTCCAATGAACTCTGGATAGCAAAAAAAAAAAAAAAAAAAAAAAAAAAAAAAAAAAAGAAAAACTAACCACCCTACCAACAAAAAACAAACCAGAGTCAAAGCAGTAGTTTATATGTGATGACAACACTTAAACTGCGTATGTGTTTTAATTAAGCATGAAAGTGGATGCAAATGAGGAGCTATGCTCAGAAAAACTTGGGAGGAAGCAGAGTACTGTGAAAAGCAGATGCATGGCAGCTTTTGCATTCTGGCCCTACACTATAGTGAGTGATGTTGGGTTTTATTATTCCTTCACTTACACAGATTAATTACCTGTGAAGAATGCCTCATGTATTTGTCAACGTGAAATAAGTAGAGTTAATGCTTCAAGCTCAACTTCACAGAAGAACAGTTAATTGGAGAGTAAACACAAAAGACCTAGCAAATTATCCATGCTAATATTATTGCATATGCTAAATTTATTCCCACTTGATATGTCTAATAGGTGAAAGTGGTCTGGCTGTAACTTCTATTGTTGTGAAGTGGGTTGGGGTTTGGAAGTGACAGGCAGCTACAATTACACTGAAAAAAACAACCAGCACTTTAATAGCTTTTAAATTTCTTTGGGGGTTTTCAAGTGCAGTAAAACTAGACTTAACCTTTTAGATTCTGCCTCTACCAGTTTGTGCAGCTTATGCAAATGAATCTGTTACTATAGTGTAAATGGCTTATAGCATCGAGACAGCTAAAGCCTTTCTGCCTTAGTACAGCTCATTTAATTTGAGCAATGGCTTTTTGAGGAAAATGATACCATGAAGCTTCTGTGCTAGAATGCAGTGTTTTGAGTATTGTAACCAGTTGTTTCATTGTTTTTGCAGTACTCTTCTTCCTTTGTAGGCACAGAAAACTGATATAGAAAGGGATGGTGGAAGGAAAAAGGTTTCTTGCATCTTAAAATCACATTTGATCAATTGATGTTAAGTACTGTGGAGGCAGCACTGAATAAATTGAGACCACTCTCATTGTAATTCATGGCAAGAGTTGTTAATTTCTGTTTATAGATTGGTTGTTAGTTTAGTGTCACGTAATGAAATTTTTCTCCAAGGTTTTTATTGCTTTAAAAAATAAATCTCATCACTGAATGTCACTGTGCATAGGAAAGTACTAGGTCCATGGTTGTTAGATTTGATGCTGCTGAGGAAAGTGGTGGAGTTCGAACAACTCTTGATGGTTTCACTAACTATTGTACCCAAATTAACTTGTTTGGAAAGCCATTCTCAAGAAGACATTCTCTTGTGGCTTGCCTTCCCTCAGAACAAAATTTGGTGAAGGCTATATCAGTCGAGCTGGTTAACTTGCAGCTGAGTTCACCTGTACCTCTATTTGCTCACCTCTTGATATTTCTGCTGTTTGTAGTTCAATAGGGTTGTGTTGAAGTCAAAAAATTTGATTGAATTAAATCTTATTTTTAAGAGGAGGTTTGTTACAGCAATTGTTTTTATCATAATAACACAGTAAACCAGTGCTGTGGAATTCTTACTTGGTGATTTAGATTGTACTCAGCGGGGTCTCCAGGACCTTTCCAATGGTCTCCACAAATTGTGCTCTTCCCTGTTACTTTTTCCTTGGCATGGAAGTGTTATTTCTATTCTCTGTCTTGGAAAGAAACTAGTATTTGATCTTCTGAAAAACAACCGTGTCAGGAGTATAACTTATGGCTTTAAATACTCCTTAAAAAAATAAATCCTTTTTGATTTAACTGCCAACATACTCAAACATAGAAATAACCTACCTCAAATAACCTGGCTTGTATCTGGCTGAGATCGTTCTTCACAGCTGCTATTTATGAACCTTCCATTGGTGTTGTCTTAACTGATGTCTAGTAGTTGTGGCAAGGGAGCTAATAAACCTGTGTTTGGTTCTTGGTTAAAATTGCTTTTGCTACTTCTTCGCGTGGTTATATGCTACTTAGATTTATAGGAAGTAAAGTTTTTTTTCTCAAGATGCTTGTGTGAACATTTTGTATGTGATGTTATGGAAATACTTCTGCTTAGGCAGGAAATAGGACAGCTGGGGACATCTGTGGGGGAATTCTTTAATTGAAAGCTCATCATTTTCTTAAAGAGAGCTTGAAATCCTTCAGTAGGAAAGTCTGGAAAGTATTGCAAATAATATTTATTAATGAGTTGACTTCAGCTTTGCTTCTTTAGTACAGTTTTTTAGGCTGTCAGATATTTCAGTGGCCTTCATTTTTGTCTGCTTGTGAATGTTGCTAATATCAGAAACAAATTATTAAAAATGGAATGTTTATACTTATTGCAAAAATAGATTGTGCTATATTTTTTTCAAACATTAACTAGTAAAACAGGAATATAGGAAATGCTTCCAGCAGGAGAATAAGAGGACTGAACTTAAAATGCCAGTTTCAAATTGTTCTGCTCCAAATAAAACAGCAGGCTTGGAGACTTTGCTTTTTTTAGCTGTAAACACATGCTATTTGTGTAACCAGTATAAAATCAAGGCTTAATTCTTTATGCAAATAGTACTGCACAAAACACCTCCTGCTCTACCAACTTATCAAACTAAGAAGTTTTGCCACTTTTGGAGGGGAAAAAAAAAGTCCTGTGTCCTGGGAAGGACATCTTGGCTATGAGATAGGTCAAGGAAGTTGAGATGCGTATGGCAAGTGCAGTGAATGTTCTTCTTGCTGCATTTGTTAGTGGCATAAGTAGGGATGTTTGTAGTCAGGGATCTTAATTAACGGGTTAATCTTACGTAGGAGTTCTAGTCTTTGCAGTGTGTTGCAGATATTCCCTGGAGAACACCGTTATCGGCGGTATCGGCTTCTCAAGAAAGTTTCTGTTGTGTTTCCCCTGTCCCCACCCAGCTATGCAAAATGGAAGTCTGCTGCCTTTGTAGTGGTTTGTTAGCTCAAGGAGAAGAGACCTGGGGGAACATCAGTTGTGGAGAACGATGCATGACTATTTCCAACCTCCTCTACAGGAATTACTATATGGGCCCGCAGCAGGCAGGGCAAACACCTCGTGATGAGGGCACTGGTGCCTGCCAGGCAGCCTTTGCCACAGCGGTCTTCAGTTGTGCGGCCTGGTTAGGAGCCACTGGGACGAAAAGCCCCTTGACTTCCAGGCCTGTGCAGCCAGGAGTGAAAGGGCCGCGTGCCTCTGGAAGGGTGGGGAACGGATGTCTTGTGGCTAACAGAAGCTCTGGGTGCTGCCCTGTTCTGGTTTGTTTCCCCTTGGCAGGACTTTGCATGGGCTCCACCGGCTTGCCTTCAGGCCTGATTCAGCAGGCCAAGACAATGGTGTGCAATGTTCTAGGCATGTCCCCGGGGAGCAATGTTTGCTGCTTAATAACAGGAAAGCTGTTTATCATAACAGGAAATACAGAAATAGTTCCTTAACTGTGACATGGTGACTGCTTCTAACTGTATAAATGCATTTTTTGTGTATCTTTTGAGAAGAGGACTCTGAGCAGCATGTTAGAGCTGGGCTGTGGAACTTGGCATGCTGTATTGTGCCTTGTGCTTTCACTGAGGCACTGAAGACTGAATTCACGTAGATGATTTTATCTGGAGTGGTTCTTTTGAGATGCAGCTTTATTCTGTTGACCAGCAAATTGAGTTTTATCAGTAGGGTAGCTTTAAAGTACTTTTTCGAGGTTAATTTTAGCCGTGTTTAGCTATGCTGGTATTCATTAAGGCATGCTATGCTGCTGCCACCGCCTCTTAAAAGACAGTCTTCTAAAGTTGTGAGCTTATGTCTGATTTTGACGGCTGCTTAAATTTTCCTTCTTTCTGCAGAGCTGTCACTTCATGTTAATCATGTTGATAAGTGTAACAGTATAGATACCAAGTATAACATACCTTCCCTTACATGATCTTTTAGACTTACCAGGGCAGTCCTCTGTAATATGATAAATGTATGTCTCTATTCTGTTGTTAATCTGTACTATCATTTTCATCTACTTTTTGCCCAGTAACTACTCACGTGGGTTTTCTTGAGTTATGGGAAAACGCCTAATTTAGCACTGAACCTGAGCTCATCAAATGAAGTCAATGAAGCCGGGGAGGAGCAGTGTGCTGGGCTGCCGGTTCTGGACTGTGATTAAAACCAACCCAGATACTGCTTGAAACAAGGTCATTAGGTGATGCTGTAGAGAACAATGTTAAAAATGCTAGTGCAGCATTTTCTATCTGGCTCCTAAGAGCTCAAAGATTGATTCTTGAAGGGACTTGTGAAGTCAAACAGCTACTGTAAACTTTATTTTTCTCATTTCATTTTTAGCCTAGGAGCTTGATCGTGCTTATATCAGCACTGATTATTTTATTTTTTTTTTAATTTATGGGCAGAACTCATGTTCTAGCTTGATCTCTGAGTTGTTTTATACTCTGTTTTTATACTCAAACATTAGTGACTCCTCTAAAAGATGAATCCGCATATTCCAGAATGAGAATCTGGATGCTAGCTATTTATTTTACAATTTGAAGCTGTGAACTGTGGTCATCTATTTTATAAGAAAAATATTAAAATTGAACTCTCTGGTCATCTTTTGGTAGGTAAAATACGACTACAGACAGCGTAGCACTCATTGTAGTGCTTTCTGTATGGTCAGAACTGCTATCACTTAGCTTTTTAAAGAACAACATCAGTGAATTTGAGTGTTGTCTTGGATGTATTTGTCTTTAAATGAATGTAGAGTTTCACAAACACAGGAAGCTATTGCTGGATATGTTCAGAAGCAATCTTGGCACAAAGACAAGAATACAAAATATAACTAACACTCTGGGGGCTCTTTAGATTCCCATTGCCTGTCCTACTTTTTCTTCTATAATAACCTTTAGGTAGCATTTCAGTGCCATGCTCAAATCCAGTGACATTTGTTACAGTCATATAACATCAGTTCATGCTAGCGTGATTGAATAAATAGCTTCTGAGTTCAAACAACGACAAAAGTCCTCTCTCTCCATCCCAGATAACTACAGATACTGTACAAGAAATGATGTTGCATATTAATATGTCTGTCTTGTGGTGAAAATGTATTCTACAGGTCTCTTCTGTACAGTCCTTTTCAAGGAAAGATTCTTTCCCTGCAAGTTACTGAGCCTGATGGGGACTCTGAAAGACTTCAAGCAGTTCAGAAACACTAGGGAACTATCAAATTCTTGGATCAAACATTAAGATGAGCTGATAAATGTTCTGGTGGTTAAGTAATCATATGCTGGTGTGAAGGAAGAATTGCAACTTCAGTTGTGCTTGCCACTGATTCAAGTTTGGTGATTCATTTTAGGTTCCAAATTCATTGCAGGGTTTTTTGTTTTGTTTGCATTTATGGCAACAAAGTAGAGCTCTAGAGTATGTAAGCAGAAAGTGCCTTTCATACTTAAGGGCTTAATTTTAAAAGCCATGAGAACTGAGTTTGGGATTTCATTCAAGTTCTTCCTACAATTGGCTGAAATGACCCTAGGTTTTAAAAGCTAAGTTCGATGGATCTAGAGTAAATTTGATGTCAAAAATTGAGTCTGTTAGTTTCTCTTACTTGAATTTGTAAGTAATAGTGTCTCTCCCAGTTATTTCATGTGTTTATCCTGAGCATGCTTACAATGCTTGATAGCCCTTGGGGATGGAATCGTTTTAAAAATTATTTGAAAAAATAATTAAGCTGTCTACATGTCTGGCTTCTCAGCACATAGCAGACTACTGTACGTATGTGAGAACAGAAGAAAAAACTTCCCTGCTAGCCTGTTAGTGTCTGCATGAAAAAACGTGATGCGAAGGCAATTATAAGCAGGGATCTAATCTAGGTGAGGTCAGATCAGGTTTGAGCTGGAAGAGAAGGTACCATGAAAAGCATGCAGGGGACTGTGCTATGTTGAGACGTGAGACAGTCGAAGTCTGGCAAAGTGCTTTTTATGTCTTGGTAGCTATTACTTTGCTTCTGCAAGGAATGATGTAAATGGTTTCTGAAGTTTTTTTCCAGTCCTACATTTGCGATGCTGAGCATTGCAGTCAACAAAGGGCTGGACTAAAGCATTAGAGAAGGAATGAGTTCAGGCATTGAAACTCAGATAGCTCCTTCCTTTCTGGCTGTGTTTCAGCCCTTTCACTCCCTGGCGTGTGTGAGAACTTGGAGCCACAAAAAGGGTGGACTTGCCATTTTTCTCTGGTATTGTGTGAGGGTTTCATACACACATGTACTTGCGTGCACGTATGTATAGCAGGGCTTCTTTCCGTGACCCCACCCTCTGAAAGTCTTTTCCCAGATGTGAAGTTACCTTAATGTCTGCAAGCAGGCCAGTTGGCAGCCCTGAACGTATTCAGGAAGGATGCAGATTTGGGGAAAAGGGATTGGGATTTGTACTGGGGAGGCAATTAGTGGGGTCTGGGAAGGATTTGCAGATGGTGCAAACTAACCATGGCAGGATTCCTTGTTCCAGCTGACTCTGGGGCCTGACTTTGCAGACACAAACTGAAGCATGAAGGTCAAAAATACGTATCTAGGGCGAAACAGTAGAGGGCACCAGACAACAAGGACCAACGTCTTGTACAAGAAGTAGAATGGAGAGTGAAGGTGGTGAAGAGGAAACAGGAGAAGAGTGTGAAGAACGCCAGTCTTCCCTTTGCTTGGCTCTCTGGGCAGCTGTGCATTTCAAGGATGACAAAGCACAGCTGCAGCTATAGGAGGGTATGCAGAAAAAAGAGGACTCCTTCAAATGTCTTTTTGCCTACCTAGAGCAACACCTGAAAAAGAAACTTACTAAAATGTCAACTCCATACATAAACATAATTGTTAGCTCCTAAATGTAGTGCTTTCTTTGCTTCAAAACCTGCAGAATTCAGTGATTTAAGGTTGCCTGTGGGGGGTGTATGAAGAACTGGTTTTAGCAAAATACACATGCCTAAAACAAGGATAATTGAGAGAGATTTGACAAGCTTTAGCTTGGTCCTCATTGACCAAGGCTGCAGCACACAGTAACACATCTTCATGCAATTGCTTTCCATCATGTTGTCATCTTTGTGCTTAAAAATGGATGACTCCCTGCATTTTTAATGTGCATCAAGTCTTGATTTATCAGTGTACATACAGCCACTCTCTTTCAGGTCAGAATACATATGCTCTAGGCTTTAGGCATTGTTTTGATTTTTATTTCCCCCCCACCCCACCCACTATATGCTTAACTAGCGTGTGCTGGATTTTGTCCTAATTCAGAACAAGCTAAAATATCAAGCATCAATATCGCTCTCGGTTATTAAAAAAAAAAAAAAAAAAAAGCCTGATCTACTGATAGTCTAGCTGACGTGTGTTAGAGTTGTCTTCTATAAGTTGCATATCACTTCAAATTTATTTCATTTGCAGTCATCTCTGAATGTATGGTCAACTTACTGATATTTTTATTTTTGTATTTGATGTATAGTTTATATTCATGCTTGATACACACTAGCTAGATGAAAAACTTTCAATTCTAGGTGTTGCAGTTCCAGTAAGCTTGGTGCCTAAATGTATTACACATGCAATTTTAAGACACAATATAAAAAATGATTCTTTTCGAAAGTCAACTAATGCTTCTATAAGATGGATCTGTGCTCAATAATGTAAAAACTGTTAAAGGCACAACACTGGTATTTTTAGAGTATTTTTTTCTATTGTTTATTTCCTTCCATCTTCGCTGACTTTGTCAAAGCACCACTAGTAGGGCTGACAAAACGCATGGCCGTTTGACATCATCTCACCCAATACTGAATGTGTTGTCATGAAGACTGGAAAAGAAACAGCTACTGAGGAAGTTAAAGAAATGTAACACTAATACAACATAAGGCACAGTTCTAGAGAATCTTCATTGCTGGACTTCACTTCAAAGCTTGCTCTTTTAAAAAAAAAAAAAAAAGGCTTGTTGATCAAGAAGTTGCAGTAAGATAATAAGAGTAAGGTGGTAGTAAGATAAGTAAGATGATACTCTCCTTTGTGCTTTTATTTGGGAATCCACCAGCAATTTAGAAGATAATACATCTACTTAGTTTCAGTTTAGGTATCTTTACAACTGTCATAATCCAGTTTCTTGAAACATTTCAGTGTAAGATTAATATAGGTTTTAAAACACGAGTGCTAATCTTCAGAAATGTGAATAAAGCTAATGCAACATAAAGATTTTGTATGCCTAATCTGTATAGTTTAAAAAAAAAATCATACTAAATTACTGGCAAACTAAACTGTGTCATTAACATGCTTCTTCTAGGGGGAGAAATACTGTGTTGCAGGAAATCGTTAGTGCATTTGACAATGTCCTAAAACAGCTCAAGAGCCATATTCTGTAGGACTAGTGACACCTTAAGGAACAAAAGAGACATCAGTGTTAATCCCTTGGGTGAAGGAAGGCATGTTTTGCGCTTGGAAATACTGAGGCTTTGACAGGTGGTTAATATTAATGGGTGAGTGCATACAGGGACCCAGTTCAAAGGCAGTCATGGGTGAGAGTCTGCTTTATTGGGGGTAGGAACTGGAAAGATGATGTACTGAGGAGCTTTAGTGCAGTATTACACATCATTGGCATTTTGCTTGCTTTGGTTTCGTGGCTGCCTCCTCAATGCAGGGAGAATCATCTCTCCCTCACAAAAAGACAACAGGAGCATCCTCCTAGCCCAGCAGCAAAAAGTCCTACAGCATGGTGTAGGGCAGAGGGTTTGCTACACACTGGGTTATCACGTGGGAGCCTAAAAGAATGAAGTACGTTTTGGATTACCTAGCAAGGAGTAAGCTGACAGCTGCCTGCAAATGAACCTTTGCACAGGATTAGTTAAGGACTGCGTGGGGTTTCTAGGCCTTTGGTGGACCTCACGCAAATGCTTGGTCAGGAAAACTGTTTGCTCTCTTTTTCCTCTGTTGCACGTATTTGCAGGTTTCCTCTTTCACCCATGTTACTGTGTGAAGTGTGCTGTAATGAACTGGCGCCCTTGTTTCACGCTCGGTTTGTTGTGTCAACAACCTGGATGCTAACGAGCTGCCTGCTAGATATTCAAGTTTCCAGGTAACAGCTGTAGGCTGCGAGACTCCGGTGTGGTCTCTAAGAGACATTTGGTCTCTTACCTAAGAATCAGCGCTGTAGCGGACAGCGAAGTGTTTGACATGTTAATGGTTTGACATGCTAATGCTCTCCGCTTCAAAAGAGACCTGCGCTTTTCCAGCTGAGACCCCGGGTGGCCAGTGCTGCGAGACACGTGGGCTCAGCATGCAATTAAAACATCACATAGGCATAGAGCTCTTTGAAGTGCAGGAAGACAGCTGAGACTTCTTTCCTTTTCACTGCCGTGTGAATAAGGACATCCAACTACGTGCCGGGAAGGGAGGAGCAAAAAGGAATAAATTTAAAATGCTGTGTTGAGGCTAGAAGTTAATGCTATAACGCTATACATCAGCGGCTGAGTTGGCACGAAAGGACAGGTACAGACTTCGGAAACAGTGCTTCAGACTGAATGTCTGGAATAATACGTGGTAGTTCTGCACTTTCCCCCCAGTGCTGTACCAGCATTACATAGACATATATATCAATGCTGAAGAACCTTTGTACCTCTGCAAAGAAAGGCAGAGGCATTTCTGATGTGTAAGTTTGAATCCCGCTGCGTCTCATTAAGCAGCTATGTCAGGTTTTGCCTGCTTGCAGTTAAATTTTTTTCAGTTCAGCCTCTCAAACAGCCTCGTTGTTGGTGGTGGTAGTTTTGCTCAGAACTATTTGAAAAGGATTTGATGTCAGCTAACCTAAGCTGATGTTCCTTGGTGTAGGCTTGGGCCTGACCTCGAAGAGAAATTAGAGAGGTTGCAGTAAGAGCAAAGGAAAGGGAGCACTACAGTTCTGCTCTAGGAAGCATGCAGCTGTCTAAGGCTGCGGACAGAGCAAGTGAGGGCTGTCTGTGCTGGTTTTTATGTAGACAGGCCTGAGGCAGCGCTTAGAAGCAAAGTACTTCTTCAGCAGCCCGTATTTGTGCGCTCACTAGGCTGGAGGCGTGGAAAGCTTTCACCATTTGCCAAGCTGAATACAAGCAAAATTTTGGAGTTGACCAAGCTGTGGAGCTGCAAGGAGGGCTGGGAGACTTCCACTCAAGCCCAGCCTTTCAAGCCATCCACAGACACTGATTTAGTTACGTTCTTGGGGACCGTTTTCCCTGTATGTTTGGGTGAAACTGCTTTCTGGGTTCATAGCCTACAGCATGAGTTCTGAAAGAATTTAGGATTGCAACTTACAGCTAGCCAAATTTCCAGTTCCTCTCAAATACAATATACACACGGCTCCAGATTAAATCAAGTAGCTTCTCTATTTGTAGGGATGTTCTTAGGTATCCCTCTCTGAAATGCCATAGCTTGTCACTAGGCAAATGTGTTAAAATCAAAGTGGTGAAATCAATCAGTCTTTGTTCTATTGCTTACATAGCTTGTCTGCACTGTGGGAGGGGAGAATTACAGAGATTATTTTGAGGCTTCCGAGTTAGCTGCATGAAGACTAACAAACCAAGTGAAGTTATGTACTCACCTATGGGTGATTCAGATGCTAGACTGAGATTTGTTAACTCCCAAAGGAAAAATCCCAGAATTAGGCCCATGGATCATGCAGCACTGCATCTGATGGGACCAGCTCTGTTATGGGAGGGAAAGAGTAAGCATCTGGAGTAGAGATGCAGTGTACGTCTGGTTCTTAAGCCTCTGTTAAAAACAGGTAGACCTTCAAGTTTACTTCAGTGTTTTTTGGTATACTTGGAGAAATTTGATCCAGTTGCTGATTTTTCTTCAATTTCATTGTTATAGTACTTCTAAAAAAAAAAATAGCAAGTGTACAGTTAGCACTTACAATTAGGTGGAAAAGAGACCTTTTGGAAAAGTGAAAGTCTGGTATACCTTCTTCTCTCATGTTTGGGAAGCGAAAATATCCGATTGCTGTGTCAAGTCTGAGCCCAGTTGGGGCTGTACAGAGCATGCAGTCACCCTGAAGGTCAAAGTAGTTGAATTTTTTGTATGATTCCCAGTAAGCTTTGTGTAAAGGTTTTTGTTTAATGTTTCAAATATATTTTACAGTGTTAAGTAATACACCATAGTTCTTACTATGGTTTAGTGAGCTTGTTAACTTCAAAACTATGACTGGTGTCTTTTTTTCTGTTCATTTTCAACTTAAATCAGTGTCAGGTACAATTGATAAGATTAAACTTGCAATTTTCACGAATACCCTCCCTCTCACACAGTGCGACCCGTTCTCCACCTGTATCATCACTGAAGCAGTGGATATTAATGCAGCTGGATTCTCATTAGCTGCCAGTAAGCATCAGACAAGGTCTTTGCAAGTTCTTCACCTGTGTTATTGAGATTTTTTGGAAATGCTAAGGTCTGGTAAAGGCTGGAATAAAGTGTTATACTGCTGAGCTGAGTTACTGCAGGTATTGGTCTAGGGATGCAGAAGTACTGCCAAGTGCTTGTAACTGGCTCTTCTCACCTGCCTGATCCATTTTGTCAAGGATTTTGTTACCGGGATTCAAAGGTCAGGTTGTGCTTCTGCAGTCTATTCTGTGGTCCAGTCTGCAGTGAGGGCTGTGCGTGGTCAATAGCACCTGAGCCCTCAGGATAGCCATCCAGCTAGAAATGGAGCAGGGTGCTGAGAGGAGGAAGGCATTCCTGCAGCCTGTAGCTCTGCTGGGAAAGTCCCATTGCCTGAATATAGAAAACGTTCCAGAAGAGTGCACGTCTGGCCTTCTGGCAGGTGAGGCACTCAGAAAAAAGCTCTACCCCTGGTGTTGTGTCCACCAGGGGGCTGTGAGAGTGGGACAGTTGGGCAATATTTGCAGGCTGTGTGTGGAGGATGTCTCTCTGATCCCTTCCCATGAGTGTGCCTGAGCTGGTGTGGGAGGCTAACTGGAAAGCGAGGAGTAACCTTGCGGTGCAGGCAGGACTTGCTGGGTCGGTTCTTTGGCCCTGCTCAGCAGCACTGTGGTGAGGCAGAAATCTTGCAGCTGTGCACACACAAAAATCAGGGTTGTTTGTAATGCTTGCCATCCCCAAGCTGTGCTGATGGGATTATTGCAGTTTTCTGTGGATAGCGTAGATCTTCTGCTCTGGGATGTTCATGAGATCGTCACTTCAGAGAGAGTGTCCTGGAGGCATGACAGCACGAAGGTGTATGTAAAAGCCTTGACCTTTAGCCTGTGTGAGACCCGCTCTGAATGCTGGGCCTTACTCTGAACGTCAGGTCACCGGTCTGAGGGCAGACGCAGATGCTTCCTGTAGGGGAATATATATTGGGTTGGTCATTTTTTCAAACTGAATCCAATGACTGAGTAATTAAATCACTTTGTAACAAAACAACTTAACAACCTGGTATCATTAGTCTTCCTGTTTTTACACGGAGCCTAAAATTACGGTGAGTTCTGTGTTTAAAATTGAGAAGTGTTAGCTTTTAAAAAGAAAAAATAACACGCAGAGCTGGTACCTAAAAGACTGCCTCCTTAACCTGCCAGAAACATCTCATTAGTCAGTTTTCCCTTGTTGCTTTTGTAAGCGTTCGTTGTTTGTGAACTAGAGGATTTCCTCAGGATCTGGGTGCTTCCACAGATCGCTAAATGAGCATTCCTGGTAGTAATGAACTGTGCTAATGAGGGGGGGGTGTTCAGTGGGAGAGGAGCAATGGCCACGGCACTCACCAATTTATGCATCAAGTCTCGCTGCAGACATTAGCAGAAGGATGGGTACGCAACCACCTTGTTTGAATGTAGGATTGAAATACCTGAGTACTGTCAAACTGTTGCAATTCACATTCTTTTTGAGCCTTTGTTGAAAAGGTAGGGCTGCTGTGTTCTTGCACTGTTTGGCTGCGTTGCAACAAACCTGGTAACTGATGCCCAGGCATTTTCTATTGATGCGCAGATCAAATGACAGTGGGGAGTGGCTTTCTGGGTGACGTCCTGTGTACAGTGATGTCAGCCAAAGATTTTAAAAAATTCAGGTGTGGCATAATCTGCCAATTAAACCGATTAGTACTCAGGCTAACTCTTGAGAGGGAGCTCTGTCTCTACAGCTCTGCTTATTGAAGTATTTTATTTAGTCCCTTTGCCTTACCTAGTACTAGACTTCTACCTAGTACCTTCACTGAAGCAAACTGTAAGCTGACATAGGACCATGCTGAGGGCTATGTGCTAGCTCTCTGGCTGTCTGAGAAATCTGCTGCTGGCTCACAAGTGGTCCTGACTGCTTGGAAGCTGTGGCTCTGGAGAAGTTCTGCGACCCCCGTGGGATTGGGATGGAGTGCCTCGCGGCATTGCTGGCAGACGTTAGAGCTAGTCAGGAGGCGATGGAGGCTGGGCAGAAGGAGCTGAAGCGTGACATGGAAACATCTCAAAAGGAAATCAGAACAGTGTTAGCACTGCAAAGGAGTCAACAGCAGGTGAAAGAGGAGCTGAAAGCAGAGGTGAAGTCCAGTCACTTGGATATAAGAAATGTGCTCGAGGAAATCCAGCGAGTAAGGGAAGAAATGGAAGCTCGATTAAATACTCAGGCCGATCTGGTCTTACTGATCAAAGAAGTGAGCACCAACTTGACATGTGTAGACAAGGCTTTCCAGAAGATGGAAGAGAGGCAGAAAGTTCTTAGCAGCCTGCACCTTCCTACAAGAGAAGACATTGAGCATGGATTTTTCTTTGAGAAATGCTTACACAAGATGCATGTGAATTTTCAAAAGCCCGTGGAAGCTAACGGTTTGGATGAGGAACATGGAAACATGGTGCTTAGGGGTAAGACCATGGTGATCATAGCGTGGGGACTTGAGTTTGTCATGTGGTTTCTTTTGGCTATTTGGAATGCTTTTAAGAAATATAATTTTTTTTCTTAGAAATTGAACCTCTTGCACTTACGCAGGCTTTCCTCATACATGACAAGCAATGGAAGGCTTTGATTTGGCTCTGCCAACCAAAAAGTGGGTGCTGGATGTTTCAGCTGGTAATTTAGCAGCAGTGCACAAGATAGAGAGGCTCAGGAAACCAGCAGGACCTGGCAAGCCGCTCAAGTACTGTGCCAAGTACTGTGCAGTGCTGAAGCTCCTAAATGCAACTGTATGGTATGCACCCCAATGTATGAGTGGTTCTGTATTTCTTGCTTCTGATTACCTGCTAACTAGAGAAACTGTGTATGGGAAATGGTTCTCCTTATGGAAAAACTTGGGATGGGCCTAATAGTCTTCCCAAAGAAAAGTCTCTACAGCTGCTGTCCATGCAGTGACTTCAGAGGGAGTGGGAGGATTCGTGGACCTTTACCAAGGTCATAGGATATTCTTTTTTTTTTTGTGCCAGCAAGATACTGAATCTTCTGTGACTGATTCAGTGATCAGAAGGCTCAATCCTTACAAAACTGCTGCTGCTATTTTTATAGATTAAAAAAAAAGGATAAGACCCTACATGGTGATTGTGTAGGGTTGCTGTGCTGCATGTAGTACTTGAGAATCTGAGACTTACAATCTTCAGAAATTGAGCATTTTAAATAGATTGGGTACTGTGTTTTCTAGACTGCTGGAGAAGAGTCCACAAGCTAACTGAAGGGGAAAATTTGTTTTACTTTGCAAGTCTGACTTGCGTAAAGGTGGCAAGTAAAAATGGCGAAGTGAGGAGGACTTGGGCTGGTGACCGATACTGTCCTTAATTTAGAGTCCATCGTTGATGTGTTGTATCAGTAATTAGACTTGATGCCTTTGTTCTAATG
The DNA here is from genome assembly GCF_009769625.2 of Cygnus olor. Classification (NCBI taxonomy): domain Eukaryota; kingdom Metazoa; phylum Chordata; class Aves; order Anseriformes; family Anatidae; genus Cygnus; species Cygnus olor. The sequence goes on along the minus strand of NC_049172.1, from coordinate 18,271,627 downwards.
AAGTTATGGCTTTTGTTTTGACATCATAGTATGGCTTCTATACAAATCTGGAAACAATCTGTCATTGCCCAGGGGTACACAGGCCATAAATAAGCATTGGAGTGCTGCTGGCGTTAATCCGTAGAGGCAGTTCATGCTACGGAGGGTTGATGCTAGCAGATAAATGCTTTTCAACATCTAAAGTGGTTCTGCAGAGCACATGCCTGTGATAAAATTGTTAACAGGAATGTCACTGAATTTCTCTTGTGCACATTTTTTGTTCAGCTTTTTTTAGTTCAGTATCCAGGGTTGGCTTGGATGAATGTTTGAAGGAGCTTCTCCGAAGAGGCTTGGTGGTCTGGGCACCACAATAAAAGCAGTGGAGTGAAACTGGCAAACTGATAAAGGCTAGCTAGGCTGTGGAGACAGTGGATAGTTGGAGTCTATTGTCACTTGCGGTTAGCTGTTGTATCAGGGTACTTATTTAAACAAAATAACTTCAGTATGTAACAGTATCTGATGTATTTTTTTTCCCTGAATAAAAATTGCCTGCAACCCTTCGTACAGATGGGAAGCAGCTTTTCATGCTCTGTCGGGGTCCTAACAAATAATGTTAGTCACTTCATACAGTGAATTAAGTGTTGACATTAGTATCTTTATTAGTAAATTTATCCCGTACCCTTAAATCAGCAATAGTGTTCCAATTCTGTGTTTATTTTAAGGGAAGCTTTTAGGGAGGGAGATGGAATAAATGAGAGAGTAGGAGTACATGAGCCAGTTGGGCAGGGAAGGACTGAATGTACGCCTTTATTCTCTAGTCACTGCCCTGTTTCTCTTGCTTTCCTCCCCTTGATTATTGCCTCTTGTGATTTTTTTTATTTTATTTTTTTTTTAAAAACCTTCAGAAGGTGACCAGTGTTTGCTGCAAAAAGTATTTGCTGGAAGATTGCTGGGAATCTAGCAAGATAGCTCTCAGATTTGAACCCTCTTTCATTTGTAGAGGTGTAAATGAAACAACGTTATGTCTGCACTGTGAGAAAAGAACTGGCCCCATTAGGTAAAGTGGTGGTAAAAATATACCTGGAACTGGCAGCCAAGCTTGGTCTGTTTTCCCTACTGATTAGAATTTGGTTTTTGATTTGGGTTATGTTGATACCTTTAACAGCTCTACTATTAAACAGCAAGACAGTCTGTTTCTAATAGAAAATACACCCTCTAACAGTCAGCATCTCCTGAGCAGGAGTGCAGTGAAATCTCCAATAATGCAAGAGTGTCCAAACATTATAAAGCAATAATGCTGACATTTCTCTAACTAAGGGAGGACAGGAAATCTTGCCTAGAGAGGATTTATTTGGAAAATTCATGGTCTTAGGAGGCCCTTCACACACTGCTCAGCAAGAGGCACAGATGACATCAGTATTTTGAACAGAAAACTTTTTCAAATGTTTTGAAAACAGGCGAAGTCTATGCAAGACTGGTGTATTAATGCAACAGTTGATGTGTCAGACTAACATTAACTGAGAGTCAAAGGTTTATTGTTAATATTATCTTAAGTTATGTGATTGAGCCTTTCACTGCTGGCAATATGCAAGAGTCACTTGACAACCTTCATACCAGGTGTTTGGGCTTCAGAAGGGATTCATTAGCAGCTACTTCTAGTTCATTAATATGTCCCCTGTTTTTTCCACATGTTCTTGTTTTTCTTTTCTCCAAATCTCATCTCTCAGGTTTTATCACTTTATCTGGAAGAAATCTTGTTAAGTTGACACTGTACAAAGTAATCTGCTCCGATGTCTTCATTAAAATGCCAAGGGATATTTATGTATTGCGTCAGCCTTCTATTGCAAAAGTGTTTGCTTGTTCTGTGCGTGATCAAAAGACTGGCCCTATCTGCACTGCAGTACTGTACCTTTTTGGTCTGAAGGCAGCAGAGAAACCTGTAACCTCGGCGGTGTTTACGAATCAAGTGCTGGGTTATGTAATGTGGTTTCCTCTGGCACCACACGATTGTGTACTGTGAAGGGACTGAGGTTGCAACATAACTGAGAATATTAAGTGAGCTATGTAATTATTGGACCGTGAAGAGCAGCAGGGCAAACTTGAAACATGTTACATTTTAGAGCATTTTTAAGTATCATCTTTGTGACCTAAATTGCTGATGCTAGAAACTTGTTGGAAGACCTTTGGGTAATGGAGCTCAAACCTGAGCTGTAGAGTGGAGTTTTTGCAGTAAAATTTTTTTGGAAGGAAGGAAGGAAAAGATCAAGGGAATGTGGGGAAAATGGTTTTGTATTCAGTACTAGCTTAGAGTGTAGAAAATATGAAATATGTGTTGCAAATGGAAGTGGTTGACTCATCTTAAGGTAGAAACAAGTCAGTGGATGGGTAGGATTACAGAAATCTTGCATTTTATGTAAACATTTATTCAAATCACAGTATGTAGAATATGCTGAAAAGTAAGCCACAATACACAAAGGTAAGGACAAAGAGCAAAACATTGTATATGAGGTTATGGTTCTAGAACCCAGCCTGTCAGATGATGATGTCTGATCCACAGTGCTATGGAAACAACCCTTTCTCCTAGCTAGTGTTTCAGGAAGAGTTTAGATCTATTTTCTTTTGTACCTGCCTTTCAGTTTCCATTAGACATAAAGTACAGATTAACTAATTGTTGTTTTTGTTCCAGTTGACAAGGGCAAGCAACGGAGTCCGAAAAGCTCGTGCATACAGACACAAACCTCCACAGATGTGCATTCACCTGGCACAAAAACAGCTGAGTTGACACAGTACAAGACAAAATGTGAGAACCAAAGTGGAATCATTCTGCAGCTGAAGAAATTCCTGTCAAGCAGCAACCAGAAGTTTGAAGCATTGACAATTGTGATCCAGCACCTGCAGTCTGAGGTAAATAAAAAAAAAAAAAAAAAATAAAATAAAAAAAAAAAGTCTTGCAACTAATCCATTCTGACTTGAATGGATGTTGAACATGTTGAACTGTTCTCAACAATGGCTTCTGAATATATTATACACTGATACATAAGCTTTCAAATAATTGAGAATGAAGGATACTGACTATTGAATCCTGCATTATTGGTAGTATCTTTACAATTATCAACTTTCATTAAAAATAAAAAAATGCACCTGAAATTTAGTGAAGTTCATCTGACGTGTGTTAATGTTTGCTTGTCCTAGTCTGTTTGACATACAGAATGACTTCATAAGTTTGATAATGCACCAGAATGTTGGTCTGCTTTGAAAGATTTTGAGAGAAGAGAAATCTCAAGTTAGGGGATAACAGTTATGGATTTATGCTGCAACAGTTGATGCAGACTTTACTAGCACTTCATTTTGTATTTATAGCTAATGTTCCAAGATTGATACCAGTTGTATTTTAGCCGTTCCCATATGTAGTGATTTCATCCAATGTATAAAAATCACTGAGTTGTCTTAGTATGCTGCCAGAAACATTCTCTTCTGCTGGGATAATATCTGTTCACTCTCCTTTCAACTAAAAACACTGCATTATTGTTAAGTTCAAGTCTGGTTCAACTCAGAAAGAACAGTTGCTTTTACTGAGTTTTGTGAGGTTGGTTTGTTTTAGTTTTTTAAACTCTTGATTGGAACGTCTTTCTCTAATATAATCTAAGATCTTCAAAGCAATTTGGTACAAGCTTTTTGGGTGCCTGTCATCTAATACAAAATTGTGAAATTTGGACGGCTAAACTTCCATTCAATCTTCGTGATACTTTATAATAAGCACCTAGATTTCTGGTAACTTTTATAATTAAAAGTCTTGGCCCAGGTTCCTTCAGATATTTTGTATTGCAATTTTTATTTTATTTTTTTTTAAGGAATACTTAATCTGCGTATCTTTACCTGATATTTTAGTAAGAAGCCTGTCATATGTACTTCTTCCAGGCTGTTTTACAGTGTATTTACAGTCTAGGCATTATTTCCTCGAGAATAATGGGGATGGTTATTTAAAAAAAAAAATGTGTAAGATGGAGGGAAGAGAGAACTTCATGGGGGAGAATAATTTTGCTGCTTCTACCTTTTCATTTTTATTTTGCATGTGGAAAGAAAAAAAATCTGTCAATTATATAAATTAAAATCAATAAAATAAATTAAAATCATTAAAATTTAATAATATTAAAAATAAAATTTAATTATTAATTTAATTAAAATTAATAAAAGCATATCGATTATATAAAACAAGTAATCTAGGAGTGTTAAGTCTAAGCACTTGTAACTGGGCTAAAAATTGATGTGTTGATGTACCTGCAGTTGTTTCAGGTATTGATGTTTTCTTTCCCAGGATAAGACAAGTCCTAGGTGAAGAGGTAATGTCTTATTGTCCTTAGTGTAGGAGTGAAGAGGACCATTCTGCCATGGTTGGTGTAAGCAGTACTCAGAAATCTGATGAGTAGCTAGGGGAAACATCCTTCAAGATTTCTGTATTTTAGAGAAGACTGAAGAGTGGTCTTGTTTTGTTTGGTTGTTTTTTCCTTCCTTTCTGAAGTGTGCATTTTGGTCTAGCTAACTTAATCCCAACTGGCTGTGCATTTATTTTTTGGAAGTGTGTCTCAAGGATTGCTTCAATGTAGTTCTCAAATTTTGGGGGTAAATTCAGGGAGAAACTTAGAGGGTTTAACTCAAGCTGAAAACCACTGCCTTAACTACTGCAGAGCCAGCAGAAAGTGGCTTCAGCTTTTATGAAAGTAGTTTTCATTTTTTTTTTTTTTTTGGGGGGGGGAAATCAACTAAGCATAATCTTTTTTATTATTATGTGAACAACAAGGCTGTGCTTCCCATTCCTCCTACTTGAGCAAGTGTGAAGTAACACAGTACAGCTTGAGCTGATGAAACAGTATTCTGTCACCAGCAGAAGGTCCTGCTGTACGCTCCTCTGGTGCTGGTCTGTCCCTGATTCAGCTTTCAGCTGTCAGAAAGCTACTCCAGCCATAGAGAGAGCATTTCTTGTCCAAATTAGTGACATGGACCGTTCTTCTGGTCAGAACCAGTGCAAGGGGGAGGCAGCGTTGAGGACAGGCTGCCTGGTTAGACAGAGAAAAGAGCCAGGGTGAGCTGCTGCATCACTTCAAGGCTGTAAGTTGCAGCTAGAGCCTCTTGGCAAAACCTGCCCCAGTCTTTCCTGTATTCCCTGCGGGAGCAGGAACTGACAAAGCTGAAGTTACTGGGAGAGGTGAATCAGCTGCTGCTATTTTTTTTTTCTTCTCTTCGAGAGGTCCCACATGCATTTCTGCACCAAAATTTTAAATTGCTGCTTATGAGCTCATGTGAAATGGGATAGCTGCTGGCAAAATAAGAATGTGCTGGCAGTGACTTCTGTCAGAAATGCAGCCAGCCCTTCTGCAGTGAAGTTGTGAGGCTGCTGTCTAAGGGTTGAACAAAATTGTGTAAGGCTGCTGTGCTGTTTCCAGCTGAGCAGGAATCTCTCACAAAACTCTGTGTGAGCTCAAACTTGTTTGTTACAAGCATTATCATGGAGTTGTCAATATTAACAGCTGGCTCTGATAATACCTCTAACACTGGAGCTGTTAGGGTTTGTCCAGATGATTTCTGTGGTTAACTGCTTCTACCAAGACTGTTCTGAATTTAAGCCTCTTCAAGGTGGGCCAGTCCACCCTGATAAAACTGTAAAACCAGATTTCAACCGAGCAGAGCCTGTTGCAATGAATTAGCACTAGATTGAAACCCTGGTGGCAACCTGAGTGCTTGATGGCAAGGAACGTGTCCGATGAGAATGTCAAACTGTACCAAGATTTTTCTTTGTTAGGTAACTGTGTGTACGCTAACTAAGCGTTAAAAGTACGTGTCAAACTTCAATCTTATCAAAATAGCAAGCTAGTCCTCCTAGATGGCTGTTTTCCCTCTAGTCCCCTGGTAATTCCTATGGCTCCGTAACTCTTTTCCTGTTTTTTTTTTTTAAGTTCAGACAAGAATGGAAAAGTGACAGTACAGAGGAAACAGGCTTACCAAGTGCAAAGGAAAGCCGTCTTCCGTTAACCTTTAACTACGTAAGCTCTGAAATGTGCACTAGACTTGAGTGTTAATTTTGCATGTTTTGACTTTTTTCTTGTCCCTTTAGTAGCAGATGCGTTCAGAGAAACTCTAGAGATATGGTTTAAGACTTCTGGTGTAGGTGAGGCTGTGGCTGGCCGTGGTGGAGCCTGTCAGGCCTGCGGGCTTGCACTTGTGCCTGCACGGCCTGGTGCCCGCCAGGCCCTGGGGAGAGCCAGTTCAGGAACATCATCAGGAGGCCACAGAGAGGAACCACTCTGGTCTGCTTTCATAAGTCTATCCATACCTGAAGTTTTATGGGCTTGCTCTTGTGAAGTGGTTAACTCTGGGAAGGAGTGAGAGTGAAAAACCAGCAGCGCTGGTGTGAGGCAGGGATGTGTGCCTGAGAGGCCCTCAGCAGCGCGAGCTCCGGTTAATGCGCCGCAGCTTTGGGGTTGGGAGATGTTTGTTTTGTCTGCACGGTACTGGCTCGGTCTTATATTTGGTTTTGGTCACTTCTAAAGCTGTTCAAGGAAGATTTAGCTTTGAAGTGAAGAGGAAATGTATTGGTGTTGTGTGACTCAAACTGCTTTGTGAGTATCGAAAGTGTGAATTGACAGCTGCTGCCTTCATATTCTCGTATTTTAATGCATACATTTTAATTGCCACATTTGGAAGTACTCAAGTCATTAAAAAAAAGGCAGGAAAATGTTTTATTAATACCCAGTTCTGTTGGTTTTACTTTAAGAAATTAAATCAAATCAAGTCCTTCAAGAGCTTTTAAAAGACTCGGGAATAGAAGTGAGTTTCAAATTTTTGCCGGTGCCGCAAAGCTCCAGAGATGAACAGAAACAAAACTTTACTGCTGTTCTTCTCTTGGTGTACTTGAGAATACTGGAATTTACAATTCAAATTTTACTTTGGAATGACTGTGGTGACTTCTTCAAGAAGTCTCCTTCACAGAGGGAATGTGATTTGCAAGGCTACAGAGCCTTGGCAAAATAATATGGGGATACCATTAATTGTGGATGCCATACAGGAAGCGACATAAGTAATGAGCTAGAAATTGTGTGGCTGAGATGGACTTCGGTATTTCTAGGTGGAAATAAAAATCTACCATTAATACATGAGCTACTATAACTGGCATTTCCTGACATGCAGATGACTGCGACAGTCAAGGTACTAGTTTTCTTGGGAATTTCCTAGCACTTAGTTTTTTTCCATCTTGGAATATGCAGACATGTTGATCAGAATAATTTGCGGTGGCCTTCATGGAAGCTCAGCAGAAAATATTTATATTTATTATATGAGAAATGCATATCCAACTTAAGGAGCAGAAGTACATATTGCATCACTAAACCCCAAACCCTTAGTGGTAAAAGAAAGAGTTTTTGGAACAGTTGCATTTTTGGCATGTACATCCAAAATACATTGGCAAGGCCATTGTTAAGCACAGTTGTCTGAGTTTAAATTTATAGTTTTGACTTTCCAGAACCTAACATCAAACCTGTCTGGTTCTCATTAAGATTCTCATCCAAAACGCACTTCTGCTCATTAAATCTGGCTTCCCAGAGTATAGAAATCTCTTTTTACAAGAGACAGAGCGTAAGGATATAAGATCATTTTTGTTTCCTCAGATTTAAAAATAAATAAACCAGTAACCAAGTCACTTAGAACAGAAATAAAAAGATAATATCTTGGTTCTGAAGAATTCATATATGTTCTGTTCTGTAAAGGATAGCATTTGAGAGACAACACAGTAGGTTACCCTTTATAGCAAACCTAGGTTCTGGCAGCTTGTATCTTACAGGTAGCTGTTGTGGAAAGCAAGGAAGTTTCAAGTTATTCTCAAGTTCTTTGTAACATTTGACTGCTAATTGACAATAACATTTTTGGCAACATTGAAGTTTTGTGAGCTATTAACACCCAGAAAAGTAACTACTGTGAGACCAGGCTCTGGTGAAATAGCCATCCAGCTTCTTAGAAGACACTTGAGTTACCAAATTTATTGGGTACGGTTGGGTATTCAGAAGGGGTGATGGAGAGAACTGAAAGTTCAGCCCTGTAGCTAGTCCTAGCAAAAGGTGTGCTGAGAAAAATAAATCTTTGACTTTAAAAACAAGTTTCATGTTTCAGGTAGCCAGTATTGCCTTCCCTGACAAAGAAGCTAATTCCCATGGCTACCTTGTTGTTTCTCCTAATTTTTAAAGAAGATGCACAGTTGATGACAGTAGCAAGCTAGATGTAACTATTGCAGATTTGAAATAAAAGGGAGGGCCTCGTGGGAGAAAGAAAATAACATCTTTGCTTCTTGTTTCCCTCTTTTTGTACTGCATTTTCAGAAGAAATTCTAAACAGCCTTAAAACCAGAAGGGCTTAGAACAAATACTGTAATGTTTTGCTCAAGCATCATAGGATCTCTTATCCTAACCTTTAAAAATTTTGATAAAGGTAATTATAATTCTATAGATGTGAGAACTCAAGTTATGGCATTGCAATTTGTCAAGCTGTATCATATCTGTTCAAGACTTTGACTTTGTCACATGCTCAGATGAGATGAATTGAGGCAAATTTGGGAAAATACTGAAAAATTAAACAATTGCTCAAGTAGGGTGAACTTGCTTATGAGATGAGAATTTTCACAGGGAAGAAGAGTCATTCTGTGTGACATAAAGTTAATATTACAGTTCAGAAATCTTATAGAGTAGAAAATGGGCTGTAAGGTTAAATAGCCCATCTTACTACTACGTCTGGACCTAGCTTTGTAAAGCTATTGCATACAGGTGGCCATTTTTCAAAATGGGAAGAGAGAGCTCTCATATGAGCATAAGATCCTGTCTAATGATTGTACAAGTGTAGAGCCCACAAGTTCAAGATCCATATTAAATATTAAGTGACTCACAGGAATCCTGTTTGGCTGGTTTTCTGCTTTAGTGTTTCACATACTAAACATTGGGGAACAAACATTTGATGCTTCATAAATGAGAGAAGTCAAATATTGGAAGTTACAGGGAGTCTCTCTCAGCTAATCGCAGAAGAGTTGTAGTCTGAGACTTAACTGGGTTCTGTTTGAAGTAATAAGTCAAGGGCGGGTGAAAATTGATTGCTTATTTTGTCTGATAAGAAGGCAGCACGCGAACAATGTCAAGAGTAATGTGGAAATAATCATTTCACTGTAGGTTGGTTGATTTGAGATTATTAATTGCATTTTCACTTTACTGCAGTAATAGTCTGGTCCTCCATTCAAAAATATACCTGGAGAAGGGGGTTAAAGGCTGTGTGTTGTGATACCTGGCTAACTTTAGCTTGCTTTTGCCTCTGAGTACTGTGAAAGAGATGATATTTCAATGTTTAAGTGGGTTGAGGATGGGTGAGTTTAAAAAAAAAAAAAAAAAAAAGACAATTTCTAAAATTGCTGACTTCTAATTAGAAGACTTGCTTAAAGGACAAAGAAGGAACAGGAACTGGTAGAGGTAGTCCGACATAAGGACCAAAGTAATCAATGCAAATGTAATATTGCGGAACGGATATGAATGGCCCTTTTGTTACCCCTGCGTAACTACCTCCGAGCTATAGCTGATGCCACGTGGGTGACTGGAGTTTATACAAAGACATGACTCAGCTTCTACGTTAAGGCCAGTGATCATACTCATCTTTTCACTCATGTTGTAGAATTGCTTACAAATAACCTTTGGGTATCTTAAAATAAATAATATTTCTCTCTGAATTTGGTATAGGAGCAAGTGCTTATGGTTTGACACTAAACAGCTTTCAAAATCAGGCTTTCTTTTCCCAGAATAAAATCAATTTGACCCTATATATGACAGTGAAACACAGTTAAGTGCTTCCTTTCTTTGCTGCACTAATGAATTTCTGTCTTACAGACTCTGGACAAATTTTATTTAGTCTGTTCTAATAAATGTGTTTCAAAAACTAATGTTTTTATATATGGAACTTTGTCCTCCTCTCACGTGTGTTGACTCCTGAAATGACTTGTTTAAGAAGTGTATCAGTGATAAAGCTAGAAGGCTGATCCGCAGCCTTGCCGATCAGAGCTCTTTCCACCTTGCGGTTCTGCCTGTAACAGGCATAACTGCTGCTGACTCAAAGCCTCCTGCGCTTTTGCTGCCATGGGTGCTTTGTAATGGCATCGTCTGAGCCTTTCTCCCCCTTCTGTTGGCAGGGACCACTCCGTATCTCCTCCTTAAGAGGACAACACCCCAGTATAGGCAGGATATGTTTGTGTCACAGAAAAAGTCCCACAACACGACCTGATTTCCTGAAATATTTCAGGACCTAGAAGTCACTTGTGACTGTTCCATGGGAAATGTGTGGTACTTCACAGAGTTCAGTTGGAGCTATGTGCAATACTTGTTCCAAACCTGATAGAAAATATGTGGGAATTTGCAGTACAAGGCTTCTCATGAGAACAATTTTGAAGAAGATTTGGAAACAGTAACCCGGGAATGAAAAAATGAGTAGTGGGGTTTTGTACATGGCAGTTTCTTGAAATTTGCTGAGAAGTTGGGAATGCTGCAGAAATCCTGGAGGAGGAGATATGTTGCATGGGGTAGACCAGGCAAATGGAGGTTTATTGTACGGATGTTGGTCCCACATAGCTGCTTGACTTCTAAACAAAACAAAAAAGCATTTTGGTACATAAATGTAAACTTTTCAGTAGTGGCTCTTGTGAATTTTTCTTTCTTTAGTACAACTCCATAAGAGCATGCATTTTGTTTTCAAAAGGGAGTGTGGTTGAAGATGTAAACTGCGATGTTTAATTTAGTGATTAGTTACTGCTGGATGGGTGGCATTAACTTATCGGGCAAGCGTACCCAAAACCTGTTTTCTGCCGTAGTTTGCTGTTTTGTGCTGGATGGCTGTTGATTGAGGGCTTTTGTGTTCTTAATGTGGCGGGGGCCCTTGCAAAAGGAAAATAGGGCTCTTCAGCTGGGCATGGCCAACCTGTGGCTCTCGAAGCCTTGACTGGCAAGCAGAGGGCAGAGCTCCACGCCGGGGCCATGTCAGCTGGGCAGCCACAGGGGTGGGCTGAGAAACCTAAAACCAGGGGTCTGGCTACTCGCTCCTCCTCGCTAGGAAACACAGCAGCAGCAGGAGTTGACAGTTTGCCTGCTCCCAGATTTGGGGTCCGCAAAAGGAGCCATGCGGCGTCTTTGGGGAACACCGGCCGCTTGGGAAATGCTTGTAGCTCAGCTCTTGGGGATACCTTGTGGCTCTCGCAGCTGAATATTCGGCTTAGGTACATGGCCAGGAAGGTTGGCTGCTGGAATGCTCGGTGTTAAAATACCTTTTGTGTTCATTGTGGAATGTGGACGTTTGTGGAGCTTCCTGCTTTTAAGGCAGAGGGATGGCAACTCTTGAGCCATTTATGCGTCCTCACTGTCGTCCTTCTCCTAAGATGACACCAGGCTGGTCTGTTCACCGGGCTGGTCTGTTGGAATTTAGAGCTGCAGCAAAACCAGCTGGTTGCCAGGAAAAAGCACTCTTGAGCCGGTAACTGCACTGTGTAACTGCCAGTAACAAAAGCATGAATAAGACATCTCGTAATTTATTCCATTCCTGACTTGTCATTTTTGTCATTTTGAAACTGTCACGGTCTCCAACCCCCCTACCTCGTACCTTTTTTTCCCTGCTATTATGTTTCTCTCCAGATGTAGCAGAGCATACCTCGCCTTCCCAGGTGTCCTTGCTATTGGGCACACATCCCCCTGGAGTTTCTTGACAAATCCTCAAAAACTGTGAAGGATTTTTTTTAACTGTTTAATCTCTCACGTTACAGGAAATGTCCAGGTCTCCTGCTTTATGCTGAACATTGTTTTGCAGCATCTTACAGGAGAGGTGCACTCGAATGGTACCGCCTGTGGCAAAGCTTTTGTCCCCAAGCTCTGTTCTCATGTCTTCCTGCTGCTTCCACGTTTGTGGTAGCATAAATGCTTTTGCTAAAGCCAGCCTGGCTTTCTTGCGCAGCTGTAACAGATTCTTTTGAAATAAGAGAAACAGGTACCCAGCCATCCTCCATCATCTTGCCATAAGCTCATAAATTTTGCCAGAAACAGCTTTAAATTGTTATAAAGACCCTCCTTGAGTCTGTGACAGCTAACCAAGGATTGTGCTGCTGGATAAATCTGGCAATAATAAAATTATCTGGAGAAATGAGCAAGGCCAAAACTGCTTGATCCTGCCTCGTGGAGCTGTTCTTTCAATTTCTGGTATCGATTTTCACCTAGAATCCTGTGAAGTATGAGCTAGAAGGTAGCTTGATGCTGACAAAAGTACCTGCATAACTGCCTTTCAATGAAATACTGAAGATGGCCCTTCCTGGATTATATGAGTTGTCTTTGGTATTTTACCAGATGGCTGGCGGTCCTGATGGGAAGCCTTTCCTGAATGTTTTCTTTCATGGGGGTCATGATTCACATCTGCGTGGATTTCTTGCTTTGGGAAACCACGAGTGGGTGCGTTGAAGGCTGAGGGCCTATGGATCAACAGCACCAGTAAAAAGCAAAATGGTGTGAGAGCAGCGGGAAGCAAGAAGCTCCCAAATAAAAAGTCAGGAGAGCAGTGTCTCCTATTTTACTTTGAGGTTTTGGCTTCTGGTTGGTCAGTCAGTTAATTTGATGTGGAAAGGACACAGAGATCAGAATAGTTTTAATTAAAACCAGACACAAGCCGTTCTGCGGGCCATGAGGCAGGCCTTTGGGAAGCACCAGCCAGAACGGCGGCCTTTCCGAGGGGCCTGCCCTGCCATGCAGCCACCAGCCCGAGGGGGAGGCAGGTCGTGATATTTCACTGCCCCAAGCGGGCTGTGGGAGATCAGGTCAGGGATGATTTTTTGGGTGAGAATTAGAATCAGGGATGAGTATGTGACCCAAGAAGTGGGGAGAGGAACCCCCTCAGTGGCTCCCTGTGGCGTGCGCCCTCCTGGAAGCCCACAGAGGCAGGTGGAGCGGGGCTTGGGATGGCCGGGCTTTCTGTGCAGGGGGGGTGGCTTTGGCCCCCGGGGCTTTCTGTGTGGGGTGGCTTTGGCCCCCGGGGCTTTCTGTGTGGTGTGGCTTTGGCCCCCGGGGCTTTCTGTGTGGGGTGACTTTGGCCCCCAGGCTTTTCGTGCGGGGTGGCAGGGCTCTGCCCGGGTTTTCACCCCGCGGAGGCAGCCACCCGGCTGCAGCACGGTGGTGACAGCGCCAGCTCCGTCTCAGAGCCACGGCGGTGGCACTCGTGCGGCTGCGAGGGGCGCTGCCGCCTCGGGGCGCCCGTGCCCCTGCCTGCCCGAGCCCCGGCGGCTCGGGGCCGGGGCGGGTTTATTTTCTTCTTCTTTCCTTTTTTTTTTTTTTTTTTTCCTCCCGGTGTTCCCTAGCGGAAGCACAAAGCCAGCGGCCCCGGGCCTCCCGCTCCTCTCCTCCGCGCTTTAAAGCCCGAAAAGCGGCGGCGCCCGGCTCCGCCACCCCCCGGACCTCTCCCCCCCCCCCTCCCGCGGGCGGGCACCGATCGCAGCCCGGGGCTCGGGGGGAGCCGGTGCCGGCAGCGGGAGGCAGGCGCTGCCCGAGGGATGGGCTGCTCCGGCAGCAGGCTCTGCACCTACCCGCCGTGCGCCGCAGCCAGGGTAACGCCGCCGGGCTCGCCTGGATCGGGCGGGGATTCGGGGTGCGGGGTTTGGGGGTTTTTGGGGTGATTTTTTTTTTTTTTTTTTTGGTAGTGATGCTGGGGAGCGGGGCGCGGCGAGGGGAGGAAGGAGCTGGCAAGGGGAGAGAAGAGGGGGGCTCCTGTGCTCCTCTCCTGGCTCTCGGGGGGTGCGGGGCGATGGCCACCCCGTAACGCACCCCACAAGGTGCCCTGCCCGCCTCGGGCACTCCTGCGCCCTTGTCAGCCATCGGCTGCCTTGTGCCCAGGGCTCCCGGCGCTCCACCCATCATAAAGTGTGCGACCGAGTGCTGCGGAGCAGGATTCAGATTGCCGTGGTATCCTGGAATAATAATAATAATAAAAAACAACCAACAGAGCTATTATTTCGTTTTAGAGTACAACTTCCTTAACGACAGGAGAACATCTGTGTGTTTGGTAACGGTGGGGCTGTTATCCTTACATGATTCATGTCTTGGCTTCTTGCTCCTGCCGCTTGTTTTGCTGCAGAGCACATATAAGTTGATTATTGGAAGGTGCCCTGTCCAGATCGCTAGTAACCAGTGTTTGGGTTTGTTTGTTTTTTCTCCTACAGAGGGAGGAAGCACTGAAACAACACAAAGAGTTATCTCAGGAGCTAGTTAACCTTCGAGGAGAACTGGGTAAGAATTTATTTATCTTATTAATCTCAATGAAAGCAGAAATGGGGCAGACCGGATCTCTGCAAAGACAGATGCCGTGGCGTTGTAATGGCAGGCGTTTAATTCCCTGGCTGAATCCTGCTCAGATGCTGCATCTCTGCGTTCGGAGCCTCAGCAGCATGGCCCCAGGTTCACTGAATCCCTGGCACCAAGCTGCCTGTGCCTGAGGAGCCTCCTCACGAAACACGCGTCTGATGACCAAAGAATTCACTTTCAGAAAATGGCGGGGGGATGTCTGGCAACGTGCACACTGTCTGAGCCCCAACTCTAGAGGTCTGCAGCAAAAATCCATAAACCTGTGAAATACGCTGCGCAAAATTCGCATTTTGCTTTAGTGACTTGTAGGTGAATGAGTGGGGAATTAATAGAAGGCAATGGTGTCGGGCTAATGAGATTACATCTTTGAACTCATCCTAGCGGTCAGCTATAATACGAAATTGAGCTGTAATGTGCAAGGGCTGCTTTTGCCAACTTTGAAGCTTGATTTAACTGCGTTAATGGCAACTTCATGTAACTTGTTCAAACTCAAAGCAGGATCACCTTGTGGAGTGCAAAAAGTCATTGAATTAAACTGAGGGTGCTTGAAAATGAAACTAGAGTTTTTATAAAGAGTCCACTTCTGTCAGGATGGAGCCCCTTTAAATAGAAAAAAAAAAACCTTCTAAAAGCAGAAGTGAAGAGTGCAGTGGTTTCAGATACATCACTTATTACTGGGGAGTCGAAGTGTTTATTTTCACATACTTTGGAAGCTGAGTGTTGTCTCAACCAAACTGGAGTGTAGGTCTTGTTCCATGCAGGTGGTGCACTTAGTGTTCAGATCTATTTATTAGCGCTGATTAATAGGGCGGGCAACTCCTGTGACTAATTAGAGTTGAAAGCTTGATGGGGAGGAAGGGGTTACCCCCAGCTGAACCAGCAGAGCACAGCTTCTCCTTGTCACCGTTACTGGTGTCCAGTTGAGAGCTTATTGCGAAATGCAGCTTTCTGGGAGCTTTACTTGGTGTTGTGTGAAATTGCAGTCTGTGAGCAGGGGGCAGCACAAGCAGCGAGAGCCTTGCAGCCTGGGTAGATGCAAGAGAGTACCAAAGGTACCAAACGCACCACAGAAATGTGTCAAGCTTTCTTTCCTGAAAGTTCAACACTAGAAAGCTGGGGCTTTTCTAGAGCTTAGTGCTCAGTGACCTCTCCCATGCTGCAATCTTTAACCTTTCTGCTGACGAAGTGTCTGGATTGCACTGCAGGAGCTGCTTTTGAAAGAGCCTTGGGTCCTTCTGGCCTCGTGTCCTTGTGCCAATGCCTGCCTGGAGCCTGCTGAAGGCTGGGGGCTTCCAAGCAGCCTGGCTGGAGGAGCTGCTGCTGCAAGGGAAGGGTTGTGAGGAGGGCAGAGGGCTGTGTCCCGCAGCAGCCAGCACTGTGTCACCCCACGGTGACAAAAGTAGAACTCGAGTCATAGTGAGGAAACTTCTTGGGTGAACCACAGAGTTGTGTTGTGAATATAACATGGATTTATATATATGGATTTACGGATTTATGAATTTATATATGGATTTATTTATAACATGGATTTATATATGCACACCTGCTAATCAGCTCTCTTTCCCCTGTTAAATGGGTAGAGCTGAATTTAAGATTCCCATAGGTTGTTTTGAGGTAAGGATTGAGAACTTTGGGTTCATAGCATCATTTAGGCACAGGCTGGTTAGACAGTTAAGTTCAGTTTCAGTCATCTTTTGGCTGTATGGACACACTGCCTCACGCAGGCTCAGGCTGATGTGTTTTTAAGGCATGTTGTTCCGCAGTTTGGGAACGAGCGGTCTAGGAAGAGGAACCAGGTGTGTCCAGCTTGGCATAGTCTGTGCACTGGATGTTGCCAAATTTGAGAGGAGCATGAAATCTGCAGCGTGCACCTTGCAGGTTTGAGTCCTCAGTTTCTGCCTTTGAAGTTTAATTGCATATGCTCCCAAGCTCCTTTGTTTTACCTTGCAAAACCAAATTGGCTTGCTATCAAACTGTCCGTTTTGCTAGATTATGCTGCAATCCCCTTTCTACCCAAATACGTTCCTGTTTAACGACTGCGTGTAAACATTTTGGGGTGGGGGGCTGGTTTAGATATGCATTGCAGTCCCAGGCTCTCACTTTGACAGCCACCGTGTCACCAAGCCGTGTGCGGAGGACACATACCAGACGCTGTCTGCTTTCTGCTTTCAGTAGCTGGAAACGCGTGTGAGGATTAGTGGTGATGATGTATTTGGGGACAGGCTTTTCCAAGGAGGTCAGTTTCATCATCAGCCATGGCTTTCCTTAAAACCTCCAGCCACAAAGACTGAACTTGGTGGTTTGAATGTAAACACCTTGGTCCTCGGATTCTAGAGCAGATATGAATGCTGTTTGGCACCTGTTTCTCTCCTTATTAAGACACAGGGTGATGTATAAATAATTTCTAGTTACCCGTTTAATTACGTAAGTAGAAATCATAAGAGTTGCGTTTCCTCAGAGGTACGAAACTACTCCCCAACATTAATTGTGCTTCCAATTGTTTTGGAGTCGCTTTGGAGCCCTGCTGGACACGATCCAGGCCAGTGCTGCTATGCACCAGCTGCTGCAGAGCTGACTCAGCCGACGTGTTGGCCCTTCGAAAACTGCAATGCAGGAGCATTTGTCAGTGGGCAGGAGGGACCTGCCTGCACCCCCGACAGCCAGACATATAACCCCTCCGTACTGCGATTGGTAAACAGTACTTTCTTCAGAAATCCCTTTCTGCTCTTTTTTTATTATTATTAATAAATGACCTTTAAAGAGTCCTTTGGAGGTTGGGATGAAAAGGCTGTTGTTTTTTACTAACAGATGGAGTGGATATGATTTGGTTGTCAGGTTATGGTAATTCTTGAAAATAGTTAACAGCAGCTAGACATTTCCATCAGCTATTTGGGGGGGGGGGGGGGGAACCTATCTTTCCATGCTTTTCCCTGCCTGCTGATACTCTAGCATTTGCAGTATTGTAGGATAGGAACTTTCTTCCTGGCAGACACCTGAGTGTTTCATATATGTATTCAACCAAACCCACTTAAACGTAGCTCAAAGCGTGCTTTTGGTTTACCTGGCTCATTTCAACTTGCCCAAGAACAAGACTGTGGCACACGGCTTAACGCCACGTGTTGTTAGTCTTGTGACAGAAGTAACGCCGAGAGAAACTTGGTCATAAACGGAAAGCGTGCTTGGGTAGAAGGATTTCCAATATTGAGAGTCTGCCAGAAACGTGACCTAATTATTGGGTAATAACAACAACAAAAAATCTGTAGGGAAGGAAATGAGCTTGTGTTTCTGCAGTAGACTCACTGGTCAATGGAAGGTATTCATAAATATTCCTACGTGAAAGATGAAGTTAGAGCAATAAAACGTTATGTGGTGTGGCATAACAAACACCATGCTAAATACTTGATGCTTTCTGGCAATTACTGGCTTTCACATCCCCCATACCTATTAAAATGCTGCCAGTTTACTGTGCTAGTGACCTCTGTTTTGAAATGTCAGACAGTCTAATGGGTTTTCATTTCATAAATCATAACTAGGCCAGTGAGTGACTTAGACAACTTTACGAATATAACTTTTGCTTCAAAGTAATTCAATTTAGGATTCCAAAACAACGTTATGTTTTCTCTTCTCTGAGCTATGGCGGCTTTTAGGGGAGAGTAAGCTGAGAAATGTTTTTATGTAAGCATTTGAGCCATAAGGACTGGATTGGTTTAGTTACAATGAATTGTTATATAATTAGAGTAAAACCAAACTAAATTTAGAAAGGAGGAGATATTACACATTTGTAAGGGCTTATCCCTTGTTATCCCTCGGCTGCTTTTCCTGGGAACGTGCAGTACACTTCTTGGGGTTTCTACAAAACAGGGCAACTTTTGGAGCCCTCTCCTTGACCTGGGGCTATGGTTCGTGCCGTTGGGAGCTGTCGCGGTTTGTGCTCTCGGAGGGAGCTGCTGGTGCCTGGTTCTCCACGCCTCTGTTTCTAGGTGTTGGCTGATGTTGCTGGCACACAGAAAGCTTTGCAGTCAAATTTGTGAGATGGAAGCGGCCGCTGTTAACAGCTACGTATGGATGTTAATTTTACATGTCGAAAACATTTCTGATATGAAGACATGCTGTTACCAAATGTCAGGAGCTTCCTGTGATTGCTGGGGGTAGTGGTTCCACCCAAAAGAACCAGGCTCTTCATGGGTAATAAACAGGTGTTGAGCATTAAAACATGGATTAATCTTGCTCTGTGTTGTAATAATACAGAGGGAGACTGTCCCAGGCTGACTGGGACAACCAAGTGGGGAAAAATATTAACAGATTTTCTATTTCAATAATGAAGCAATCTTGCTTCTGGCTGCCAAGTCCACCATTCTGTATATTCTATAAGCAGCCTGAAAGCTTAAAACTATTTAGTGTTAGAGATGTAGTGTAGTGTTAGAGCAAACTTAATGGGTGGATGGATAGTGCACCATTTCATCTGATTTTTCTTCCAAATGCCATTTGACCATTTGTCTCCTGTTGTTCCTTCAGCTCAAAGTCTGTGGTCTTCTTAATGAGTGGCATAATAAAGATGTGGAGTTGTGGAGGGAAGTGCTTCAAGGAGGCAGAGGAAGCACAAAAGCTCCGAAGCATGCACTTCAGCTGTCTCTGAAGTGGGAAAGAAGCTGAAATAGAGATTTTATGCACTACTGGAAGAGCACACGTTCCAGTTGCACATTTTGCTTCCTAATCAAGCACCAGTTCTATGAGAAAACTCTTGAGTAGTCATCAACCTTGGTTAGTCAGGAGTTTTGCAGCGTTCCCCTGTTGTGGATGAGTAGCCAGACCAAGGGATTAGCTGCAGTTTTTGTGGCTTGTCCCTTTCTTAAAACAAGGCAATGTCATTAATTATATTATATGCATATAATTAATTATATTATTCAGCGTGGGGATGGATAGGCTGTGAAAAATACTTGCTGCTGACACTTGAATTCTGAGTGTGGGGACAAACCATTTGGCGTACAGGACTTCGCATAGTTTGAAATAAATTCTTCAGTCGGAGTTTTTGCTGAAACATCGCACGCGCAATTTCTTGCACCACCATGATACTGGGAGCTCGCTTCTTGTGTGGTGGTCCTGCTCCTTGCTTGGACGGCAAGGATTCGGGTCAGAGGAGCACTCTGTGAGGACGCAGAGCAGCCTCCAGCTTTGTGGAGGCCAGACATCGCCTTCAAGGTAATGCGACGTTCAGCTGCCAGTGCAAGTTTTAAAAGTTAGTTTTTGTTTGCCCTTGTAACATCCGTCTTCTCGTAAATCTGAATTGCAAACTGGCTGAGCGAGAACTGCTGTGGCTACTCTCTTTGACAAAGGCGTGGTTTGCTCTTGGACTTTTTTCTGAGATATTTTGCATCATCTGAAGTTCTGTACGCTGACATTTAAAGACAAGACAAGGCCAGGCAGCAAATTCTTTTTAGCTCAAATGTAGAGGCAAATGGATGGCTCTGCCCTTACAAATAAGAATTGGATGACTGCTGCTTCCCCCGTTGGTTTTAGAGGAAGTGGCTCACTTGAAGCATTTTGCTACAATTATTTCAAATGAGGCACGTGAGGCTGCCTCTCGGCTATACTCCTGTTGCTCTGCGGTAAATGGTCAGATCAGTTCTACACGGGGCTGGTTGTATAATGCCTCCATTTGGCTCTCTGCCTGTTTCTTTGCATTATATAACTATGTCCCCTGTCTATCATGTTTCTTTTTCCCCCAAATGCAAAGCATACACATTCCATAACTGTACTGCTGTGACTGATAGAAGTGCAAATGCTTTTTTTTTTTTTTATTTTTTTCCCCAAAGGAATCTTAACAATAGTTCATGGAAGGAATTAAGATGGGAAGATAAAAATCTTACTTGGTGGTGGTCTAGAAAGCTGTGAAATCGGCTTCAGTTGCAGAGAATGCTGCGGTGGGTTTCTATTCGGCCTTTAGTTGCATCACTGCCAGTCACAGGATGAACAGCCTGGCTTGAAACTGTCCTGATCAGCAGGCCTTTCAAACAGAACTAGCACAAAGCTAAGCCTGCTCTTTATTAAAAAACAAGCCCCAAACCACCAACAACAAAAACCAAAAGCCCCACCACCACCAACAACAAAAAAACACCACTAATTCACACAGATATATGCACAAACTGGTTTCCACGCAGTACAGCCCACTGTTACACTTCCTTGTTCAAGTGATGTTCGGGGTGGTTGCAGTAGGGCCAAGACTTCATTACCTCCTCCTTAGACGAGAGTGCCAGTATCATTCGTTTACTCTCTCGCTCTTGATGAGCAAAGGGGGGCGGATCTGACACGTGTCTAAGCTCAGGCACTCTACTTGGGAAGACTGCTTGCTCCCATGACAGCTGAGGCCACGACTAGTCCAGGAGTCAGTCCTTGAAGATACTGTAATTCACATACCTTAAGGCTCAAACAAAGCTATGATAAGAATTTCCTGCAATGCCTCTACAAAAAATATGGATCTTCCAATGCTTTTATAGGGAGTTTCTATTTGTACTGTTTGGGCAGTGTGCCAAGCTGCTGTAAAGTGTGTGTACGCATGGCTTGCCCTGTATTTCATTCAAGATCACGTTAACATTCGAGTTGATTTTTTTCTCTTAAGTAGACGCTCATCTGACTGATCTATATACATAAAACCAAAGCAGTGAGGTCTGCGTAGAAGCAGTGTTGCTGAAGGTCAGTGACCATGCCCTTCTGTTAGGGGTTCTGTTCCACTTTGCTTCCAGCCTTTGGCTGCATAAGGTGCTTGCTCCAATTGTATTAGAAGGAGAAAATGGTTCTTCCTGTTCCAGCCCTTCTGGGTGGAGGTGTGAATGCTAAATTTCACACTCAGAAGTACAAGTTACTAGTTTCTATTTCGCCTTTTAATCAGCTGTGTAACCACAGAGACAAACCGAGGCAGTCTTCTCAGCTTACCTGTATTAATACAGGTGTGAGGAGAGCGGCCCAGTGTTTTGGTGTTTGATTTCTGAAGCTCATATTTAAATATCTCAGGTCTGTGCATGTTACCAAGTGTGTTTCAGACTGGTGGTTCTGTGCCACGCTGTGTAGGGCAGTCTGTGGCAGGCTGCAGTGACCCTCTGCTGCATATCTGAGCGTGATCAGCGTGCCGAATGGGTGGACTTCGGGATACTAACGCTTTTAATCTCAGCTAAGTGGCTTATATATCAAAAAGTGAAGCGCTCTGAAAAATACGCTCCCGAAATGGGATCAAATTAGGTGAAGTAGCAAATCCAATTAATTTTTTTTTATTAGAGCACTCCAGTATCTCTAGTGAGACATTCATTCTTCTACATCATGACAAGCTGTCACAGCTGTGCTTTCTGCGTGGGCTCCTGATTTAACTAGATTCAATTAATTCTCAATACACAGAACGGTGTATTTGGTATTTTGCAAAGGTCTTTTCATGTGTCCTTGGAGGTGGCACTCGTCTCACGGACAAATGATATTTGTATAACCCTATTGCTGTGCTGTGTTCCCCATCTTTAATGCCTGTAACGAGAGACTGTGAAATTAGCATTGAACTTGATCGGGTAACTTCTTTTTTCTTCTGACATCCTCAGTAACCACTTCTGCAGCTTGTGAGAAATTGGAGAGAGACAGGAATGAACTGCAGGTTGCTTACGAAGGATTTCTGCAGAAATTAAATGAGCAACATCACAGTGATTTAGCTGAACTGGAGGAGAGGCTTAAACAGTTTTATACTGCAGAATGTGAGAAGCTCCAAAGTATCTGCATCGAAGAAGCTGAGAAGTACAAAGCGCAACTCCAGGAGCAGGTCTGTGACATTTAAGTAGGAATATTCTCTAGTAATTGTTTTATGCTATAAATGAGTCTTCAGGGAATCCCAATTTTAGCTGTTTTTGAAGGTGTTTTGTCTAGTGTGAAACTCCACTTCACTGCAATTAAAAAAATGTTACTGCACTAAGCTGTCCAGATCGTAAGCTTGTGTTTAAACACGTTAGAAATTGGTAGTGTGCTGCAAGCTTCAATTACTTCTGGAGCTCTACTGGCTGTTTGAGGCAGCTTGAGCTTTAAGCTTTATAAAACCCCACCTGGCTCGTGAATTTGCTTTGCAGCAACTCCATGTGTGTGATGTGCACGCATCCTCCTGTTGGTATCAGTGAACTGTAAGGTTTTGTTCTCATCTATTAAGTGTTGTATGTGGCTTAGCTTCTCCTGTGACTATATGTTAAGTAGACATGCATGGCCTAAAGCCACTGGAACAATACTTTAAGCAAGGGTTAAGTTCACACACTAAGGGGAAAAAATCATCTTGTCGTATTGCAGGTGGACAATTTAAATATCACACATGAAAACTTTAAGCTGGAACTTGAAAACAGCCACTCAGAAAAAGTAGAGGAACTGAAAAAGGAATACGAATCCTCTTTTTCGGGCAAGTATTTTGTGTTCAAGTACCTACGTTATAGCGCTGCTAGTTACGGACAAAAATCCTTAAACACATCAAACCTGAATAAGGATGTTTCGTTGTTCTTGCTGGTCAGCTGTCTTTACAAATGCTGGTTGAATTCCTCCTTTTCCTACTGAACAAGTCCCATTTTACACACAGACATAACCACAATCCCATTATAGTTGAAGGAAACTTTCAAAACCGCTCATGGGCGGAGATGACTTTTTCTTTCAGTAAAAGATGTGTCTAAGGTGCAGTCTGCCCTCAAAATGTCAAGGTAATGAGTAACTGCTCTCCCCCCCCCCCTCCCCATTTCTGTATGGAGCACCTCAAAATTGAAATGAAGGATGAATAGGGTGGTGTAGTCCCCAGATTGACATGGGAACATTTCTCAACTTGAGAAATGTTACACGATGTTTTCAGGATACTGGGCAAAGGTTGTTTTTCAAGGAGGGCGGGGTTAAGTGTGCTGTTTTAAATAGTATTGCATCTAATTGATTTAAGAGGTGGTGATTTCCATCCTCCCTCCAACTCCACTTGGCAACCACATTTCCAGTGATCCTTTCACCTCCTTAAAATTGGTGACACTTCCTCTGCAGTTGAAGAGCTAGCTCTTCTGGGTGATATTTCCAGAGTAGGAAAGGAAATCTTTTTCTAGAAGTTCCTGGAAGACACAGGTTTTTTGTTGTTGTTGTTCCGTTTCCCTTTAGAAACTCAGTTTTCGTCAGATGTGGATCTTGTGTTCAATTCATCCTTCTGTTGCGTGTAGATGAACGCTTTCAAACTTGACTCATCAGCTACTGAAATGTGTATGCCAGGGGACAACCAGAAAATCTGAAGCAGCAATAAATAAGTCTGATGCTTTGTACAGGCTTTGGAGCAGTTTGTGATAAATGAGCTTTCCATGTTGTCACTGACTCTGCATCTGTGCGTTACCTGTTTTGGCTTTTTGTGCTTTTTCTTTCCAAAAAGAGTTTTCATTTTGTATGCGGTATTAAAAATCTGCAAAAAATAATTTGTTGCAGAGCTCAAGAATGCCCATGAATCTGAAAGGAAGTCGCTTGAAGATTCCTTTAAAGAGAAGCAGGAATTGCTAGAGGTATGTTAAAGGCTTGCGTCATTGCAACAGTCTAAAACTTCAAAAAGGCATTTTGGGGATGAGCAGTGAATTTTTGGCCTAACTACGCCCATCTTTTCATTTCAGAAAAAAATTGATGAATTAAAATGTGAAAACGAATCTCTGAGTGAGAAGCTGAAATTAGAAGAGCAAAAACAAATAGCCAAAGAAAAAGCCAATCTTGTAAGTCCAGATCTTCAAAAGTAAAGCAGGCAGGGGCAGATCTCGTAAGCCTGGGTTTATTTTATTGCATAATATGAAAGGTGTGCAATCAAATCTGATAGAGCTCTGATACTTACTAATATTTTATTTAAATGGATCGCCTACCAGAAGTTTTTGTCAAGAGCTACAGTATTGTTTATTAACCTTACCATTATAAATATATAAATCTGTTGAATGTGTAAGTTACTGTCTAAGTTAAAGACCTCACTGTATGCCAAAGGTGTATCATAGCTTGCTTCTAGTGAGTCGATAAATGTTCTGCCAGTACCATGATCAGGGCGTGGGCTGTCTTGTGCCACTACAACAAACCTCTCTTCATGTACTTGAGTTTTTAATGAATTTGATTCATACTTGTTGCTGATGAACCTTTTAGATAAACTTTTGTTCTGTCTTGCTTTTCCTCTGAAAGCTGCTGTCATCTGTGATGCTCCTGGGATTAGAAATGTGCTCTGAGAGGAGCCTTTCAAGCACTGGGGATGGCTAGATACAAACATGCTTATCTTTCCAGTGTGACCTATAGTACTGCTACAGTATTACATGAAGAGAAATTCTATGCTTTAAAAAGTATTTAGGATGCGTTGTTATTGGCACCTCCCAGATTTTGTCAGTTTTGCTACTTTAAATGGGCAGTCTGCATTGGTTTCCTGGAAAGCAGGTCATGTGCAAGTGTAATTGGTCTGTGTTTGACATGATGGGATAGTGTTAATTACAGGGGGGTTGGCCATAGCTGATTTGTATGCTTCAGCTACTTAATTTGAGAATTGTCTTCCAGCACACTCCCTGTTTTAAGACTTGGTCAAATACTCAAGTCAGAAATTGAAATAGAGGGATAGTTACATACTTGGAAAGAGGATAGTGAGATGAGAGCAGAAAGTAAGAAAAGTGGGATGGAGGAAGAGCTGATCAGTCAGAGGAGAGCAGAGCAGAACCCCAGTAACGTGACCTCTGTCCAGCTACAGGGAGCCCTTCAGATGGAAAATGATCTGTTGGGCATTCACAGAGCTTTGGGAGAGGAAAAAGCCAGAAAAAGACATCTGCTTTGTGTGTAAAAAGTGCAGACTTACCTAGGAGAAGCTCCTCTAATTTTCACTGAAATTTAATTTATTTTTTTCCTCTCTTGCTATTTATCCTAGTGGCAGGGTAGAGCTGCAGCCAGAAGAATCTGCAATCAGTGTTGCTGTGAGTGGGAGAGGTGATAGCAAACAGAACATGTTACGTTGCACACTGCACTTAGCAGTTTGAACTGTATCCCACAGCAATGCTCAGATGTTCTTTCAGTTTAGAGCACTAGTCGAGTGCCTTTACGCAGCTGCAAATACGCATTGCATCCTGGCAGCGTAAGGCGCTTTAGAAGCTTGAGGCTTCTGTACAGAGATAAGGATTTGACACAGTGTATTGCTCTGTAGTAAGCACACATGCTGCACTGCCAGAAATCCCATTAGTCCTTTGAAGATAGAGGCATTTCCAATATTATGTAAATAGCATCAACTTGATATTCCTATCTTTTTTGCTAGAATCTTCTCAGGGCCTTTAGTCTTGTTATCTGGCTTTGTGTTGTACTATGAGTAGCTGATGTGGTGGCTGAGATGTAACTTTAAAGATGTTTTAATGCAGAAAGAAAGGGCAGAAAGGAAAAATAAAATGAACAGACAGCAAAATGCACTTAAAATTTTCAGGTTAGTTTTTCTCCGTAGCTTGTAGGTTCCATTTAAAGCCATAAAAGAGAGGAATTAAGTTGAAATTGTCTGCCTCTCTCTGAGACAGTACTGCGTACCCTCACACTGACCTATGTTCAAAAGTAGAAATTGAACAAGAATCACATATGCCACAGTCCTTAAAAGCAGGCAGCAGAATGGAAGAGACACAGACAATTGGGCCTTTGTGTTACCTGCGAAATGTGCTGGCTCTGTACCTTACAGCCCCCGCTCTGTGGACTGCGTCCCCCAGAACTGCAAGCATCTCCCTCCGAGTCTTAAGTTTTTTGATGTGGCAACGAAGCTGTTACTCAACGTGGTACTTTTTGGTACTTTTACCAAAATGTGCTAAAAGAACTTTTGTTTGCTTTAAAGATAAACTTAGTTATACAATACACTTAATCACTGATTAACCTCTGTTTGTTTTCTACTCATAGTACCTGGAAAGGGACTGAGACTTGTTCTGTTTCTGTATTTTTGCTTGTGACTTTGCCTTTGAAACGTTAAGAATGTTTTACTCTGCAGTGTTGGAATGGCTCCTTACTTTGGAAAGGACATCCATGACGAACACAGACCCTGCTCTGCGCCCCCCCCCCCCCCCCCCCCCCAAAAAATCCAAGTGCTGGCTTGCTGTATTGTAGATAAGTCATAGATGTAAAGCAGCGTAATACACAGTAACGTAACAGTAATAATGTAAAAGAAAAAATGTTTAATTTCTTCTTACGAGCTAGCTACTTTCAGGTACAGAACAGTGAAAGTCAGCTACAGCCAAGTTCATAGCTGTATAAACTGTGCGCGCTTTTTGAACTACTTCGGCACCTGAAAACTCTTCGAATGTTTATGCTAATTACCTCTTGGGATGGGTTGTGAGTAATACGAAATAAATTTTGGAACTCCTAGCCTTAGAGGGAGCCTTTCGGCACTCCTGCAAAACAAGTTTGGCTGTGACAGCTTTAGTGGTTTCCCTTGACTCACAAGGATTTTTCACATGTGTACAAAACGTATTTTCTGAACACCTGCTAAGAAAAACTGTAACTGCCACTGTAAAATGAGGACAAACCAAATCAGATTAAAAAGCAGTACTGGATCTTTTTCTCGTTCAAACCTGTCCGACTTGATTTCACTTAGAAATTACAGCTGTCATTACAATTTCTGTTTTCTTGCTCTGTCTAAATAGAGAAATAGATTGTTCATGAAATTCAGGGTAATAAGGAAACTTTGTGGAAATCTTTCAGAAAAACCCGCAGATTATGTATCTGGAACAGGAGCTGGAAAGTTTGAAAGCAGTGCTGGAGATCAAGAATGAGAAACTCCATCAGCAGGATGTAAAGCTAATGAAGATGGAAAAACTGGTGAGTTTCCCTTGGGGTCTGCCAGTTTTGGACCGTGCTTCTGAGTTACGTTCTGGTAATGATTTCAGGCTGGTCAGACTCGCACGCAAAGATCAATTTTTGTGTTTGTTTAAAAGGAAACATGCGATAATAATGTGAGACACACTGCAGGTACAATTCCATTTGTATTGGGCTGTAAAGAGGGGGAAGGAATTACCAGATGCTCCAAGTAGCCCTTCCACCTCTTAAGACAACTACTGGGTTGTATAAACTCTAATTTGTGGCAGGACAGGGCCCTTATCCTGGGCGGAGCCTTTGAACACTTGTAATATTTCCTTAGGCAAGATGTTAATGAGGAAGTATAGAGAGAGGTTTGGGTACAAGGGAATATGTTCATGCCAGTTTTTCAGTGGTGCACAGCATTGTGTGCTGCCTAGTACCACTGATCTCCAATTACCAGAAAATTACTTGTAAACCTTCATCTCTTCTGACAGAAGTTTGCCACAGCAGAGAAGCCCTTGGAACATAAACCAGTTATTAAATGGTCGTTTTCCTTAACTTTTGGTAACATCCTGCAGCAATGAAGTGAAATCAGAAATAACAGGGAGAGTTGTTTATGTAGGGGAGCTCTTTGATTCATCGCTCTAGCACGTTATTTCTAGACAGCCTTCAGTCTGCAACAGCCTATAAAACTGCTGCCTCTAACTCGTGGAAGTTACTAGAATCTGCTCGTCGAGCAGCATATACCTTAGCCAGTTCCTCTTTATTGGCATCTAATCAGCACAAGTGGCAAAATGCCAGCGTTACGCAAGAGTAAGGTAAGTAGGCCTACGTAGCTACTACAGAATATTCAGCTGCGATAGCTGGTCAGTGTCGCATTGCTCTGCGGTCACTCTATCTGCTTTTGTGCTTCTTGCAACAAAGTCTGCAACCTTCAGACTAGGAATGTCTGCTGTATGATAGTTAAGTCGGTAACTTGAATATATGCATACGGCTTTTAGTTTAAACTATGACCTTTTGTTCTAAGGTGGAAAACAACACCATCCTAATGGATAAATTAAAGAAGGTTCAGCAAGAAAATGAAGAATTAAAAGCTCGGATGGACAAACACATGGAGCTTTCAAGGTGAAAAAGATCTCGGAGTTTTAGATGTTCTTATTAACCTGGGGAAGGTGTTCCATCTGTACAAATATTAGTGACCATTTTTTTGTAGTTATCTGTAGAAGAACACACTCCTCCCTTCCCCGCTTCTATCTTTACAGATGAGCTTTCTTATGTAGAAAACCAAGCAGAAACAGACTGTAAGGAAGTAAAGGCTCACCCTTCAGTTCTCCAAAGCAATGTTTCAGGGAGAAAAAGCAACTCAGAAATGTCATCTTACAATAGATTGTTATAGGTCCTTCAAGTACTACTGGCTTGTAAGCTAAACCTGACTTTAGTTGTAACTATTTCAGTTGAGTGATTTGTGCCCAATTCTGATCAGTGGAAAGACCAGTACATTTTAGTTAGCAATGACAGCAACATTTAACTTGGATAAAATGTGTCTGAGGTTCTCCGAACTTCAACTGTTACTTTAATGGATGAGAAAACCCTTTTAGTTTGAAGGAAACTACAGAAATTCAGCTTCTTTGTAGAGCTGAGCCTGAAACAGGACCCAAAAGCTCCAGTAGGGCTGTTTAAAAGTATCGGTCGTTGTAAGTAAGATAAGTCTCACTTCTCAGGTGCTTTTCCTGGCCATCTTCACTGGCCTTTAGGAGTGCTTCTTATTGGAACTTTCTCCTGCTTTTTGCAAGCTACAAGTCTAAATCCAGCAAGGTTGTAAACATGCTCAATCCTTCTTTAATTCTCACTTTAAGGAAGTAATTTACTTGTAATCAAAGCAAGATTTTATGCAAGCTCAAACTGTCCTTTAACAATTAATACTGTAACCTCCAACTTCGGTTACGTTCTCTGATGTAAATTTGTCTTTTGCAGGCAACTTTCTACCGAGCAAGCTGTTTTACAGGAGTCACTAGAGAAAGAATCGAAAGTAAACAAACGTCTGTCAATGGAAAATGAAGAACTTCTATGGAA
Source organism: Cygnus olor (assembly GCF_009769625.2). Classification (NCBI taxonomy): domain Eukaryota; kingdom Metazoa; phylum Chordata; class Aves; order Anseriformes; family Anatidae; genus Cygnus; species Cygnus olor. The sequence goes on along the minus strand of NC_049172.1, from coordinate 18,242,390 downwards.
GTTGCACAACGGTGACCTATGCAGCCCAAGGAAACTGTCTCCCAGTTCTCCATCCGTGCCTCTTCAGTCCCCACGAAATTCTGGTAACTTCTCTAGTCCTACAGTATCACCGAGATGACATCTCTGAGAGAAAGGGGATTGCATTTCATTTGTGATCTGCAGAACTGATCCTAACTTTAATCACAGGAGCGAAAGCTATATTAGCTGAGTATGACGACTAAACATAACTGGAAACTTTGGTGCAAAAATGACGATAAGAAACTGAGAATATGGGAGTAAGATGCTCACGTTGCTTCTCCCCAAAAGACTTGTTTATGACCTCTATGGACATCGTTGCACAAAGCACTTACAGAGCAAGGAAAGACTTGTTCATTGCCTTTTCACCTAACTATAAGAAAAAGCTCAGGGGCTTAGAGATAACGATCACAACCTTTATAATATGTTCCTTATCACAGACACTTTTTTTTAAAGGCTGTGTGTGCGTGTGTGCGTGCGTGCTGTGGATGGAATGGATGTAACACACTGTGCGTGTGTCTAATGCTGCCTTCTTTGCTGTGTATGTAATAAAAGGATAAAAGCTGAAGACTATATACATTGACATGTACTTCCTTAATAATGGTGTCAGTATGCATGCTTTTAGCAAAGAGTACCCGCACACAGAAACGAGGAGAAACTGCCACTAGTACTGTAGATCAGTTTCCTCTATCTTTCTGACTTCAGTTCAGTACAAGAATGGTGTGAAAAGCGTTGTCAATTGTCTCATTAGCGTGTTGGCCCCCTGTGTATGCTATTCTGAATGAACTTTAAAAACAAATTGAATTGCAGCCATATTATGGGTGGATTCTTGGTCTAATATCCATGCACAGCTCCATCGATTACGAGGAGACTTCTTTTTTTGCAGGTTACAGTGGATTTTGGCTTTCAAGTCAACAGGGTCATAATCCGAATTAGAACCAGGCTATCCCCAAAGGTCAAAAGTTCTTAGTACAGTTGCAGGTTTAGATGCCCAGACTTATCATCTTACCTGAGGAAAAGGAATCACTTATTTTCCTCAAAACAGCATGTCCATTGCTGAGGAAAAACAAGATTTGAAAGCCAAAGAGAAAAATGCAATAATTGTTGTTAGGTGCATGCTTAACTCGGTTCTCAAGAAGAATCTTAGGTTATCTGTGAATTTCAGTGTATCTGGTGACGTTTGTTTTTCAAGCTATAGCGTTTGTATTAACTTTCCTCGGGGTTGGCTAAATTTCCCTGTGGAAGAAGGGGAAGGTGGTAGCTGTGGATAGTTATCTTGCTAATTCTGCTGTATCTTCCCTTTTAGACTGCAGGATATCGAGTGTTTTGCCAGTTCCTTTGGCAAAAGATCCTGTACGAGAGATTCTGTAGAGTAGGTGAAAAAATTGTCCTGCCTGCTGAAACTGGAGGCTGAGGGTGTCAGCATTTCTGGAAATGTTGTATGCTGAGCTTCAGCTTAAACGAGGTAATCACGTAGCTTTGCTACTCCCTTGGTCAGACCTGTTTTAAGATCTCTGCAGTGTATCTACTAAACACAGGTTCCACTTCAAATTAGTATTACAAAACTCTCTGTGCTTACAGAAACCTGGGTTTTACAGTGCCACTTCCAGAACCATCGTAATACTTGTTTTAGCTAATGCTATTAACTAGCTCTATGGTTAACTGTTACGGTAAATCACATCTAAGTTTCCCTGTGTTTTCCGGTAGCTTGAGAACAGGAATCAAGGGGATGGGAAGAGTGTAGGGAACTGAACTAGAGAACCACTTCAAACCATGTTACCCAAGACTTGAAAAATCTTGGCTAGTAATGACAAACACAAAAACAAGACTTAACAGTGCTCACACACTAAGTAAACATGTAATGAACTTGTGGCTGACTATTACTTAATTTTACATGATGTGCAAATTAAGGGTGCCATTTTTATGGAACATTATGCTCTCTTAACCCTCTTTAAAGCACTGTACATGCCACTGTTAGTGGTGTCAGCACTTAAAATGTTTTCTAGGGGTTTCAAATTTAACTATGAAAATCCTCTGTGGGCTAAAATTTGGCTTAAAGTATAGCTTGGAACATTCTTATTTGCTATGGTCAAAGAAATTTGATTATGTGTATTTGAGCCGAATGCTTAAAAAATAAATTTTTGTACTGATTGAAGGCTTTTTTTTCTCTGCTTGTATTAGTCAAATGATCTTTAATCTAAGAAGGAACATTCTTCTAAATACTTAACATTTCTTAGCACCTGTTCAGTACAGCAGAACAGCAATAATGAAGCTTCACTGCACAAATTATTAATGTTCACCTAACCCTTAGAAAATTTTAACTATGCACTGCCACTCTGATGTAAGCAGAAATTATACAGAGCTTGCTTATGATTATTAGTTATTCAGTTCGACGTGGCTGGTTCAAAAAAAAAGAGAATGTAGATAACATCACAGAATTATGCAATAATAAAATACTTGAGTATGTTTGGTTTAATCTACGGAGCCAACGTGAATATACCTGGTAAAGGCATCCTAAAGCATTCCTCTTACAAAAATACTCACTTTATTCAGGATTTATTCAGGATTCTGTAAGAAAAGCCACACAGTTTAGCGATCTAACAAGTCAAGTCACAAAAACAGATGTCTAGCACTGTTAAGAACTTCATCTTAGCTGGGATGTCAGAGCCTCAGGTAAAACATTCAAGAAGCATACATTCAGATGCTTGATGATGAGATACAGTATGCCCCTTCATGTAGTGGAGAAGGGGAAAGCTTTTCCAGTCTACCAGTACAGAGCAGTAAGCACGGCATAGTAAGTAATACAAAACTGTAGAGGGCAACTCTAGGGGTAAGTTAACAATACAGCTTGCGAGTAGAACTTTTAATGCTGTTAAGAAGAAACAAGTAATTCTTGTATATCAAAATCAGACCATGTAAGTACCTGCTTACAGTTTGTTGGTCAGAAAGAACTAAATATTCTGTTCATTTCACTATTTACCTCCATTTAACTGAGTATTAATATTTCAAGCTTCAATTTTAATACTATATGTTAGCAAAGGCTTTATTTGGGTCCAGTAACTTTTACATATTTCTGATTTCTTTAGCACCGTTTTCTTTCATAAAAAGCTAGAAACCTGCTTACTTAATGCATTCTAAAGGTCTAGTGCTATCTGAGCAATTATACAAGTGTTTTTCTTCAGCTACTCCACCTTAACTATCTCTAGTGATAAATTTCATAGGAAGTCACAATGACACTTGTAACTGTACCAAATAGTCTGTTGTCATTCAAACTATCCATAACATGTTTCATGCCTCTGCAATACTTTTCTCTAAAGGTGTGTGTTTACTGAGTTACACTATACTTGCAGTAAAACTTGAGTTGAATCATTTCCTTATGCTAATTGAAGATTGGTTTCTCATGACAAACTCTGCGGATACTTGCATGTAACCTGGTATCAGGCGATTCGTGCGGGAAATTCCTTCTAGACAGCAAGTAACCACTGCTCTTCAAAACTGCAGTTGCCTGACAACAAGGAAATAACTTAGGGCTGCGCTGGAATTTTTTTTTTAAAAAGTCATCAGAAAGTTGAAATAATAATTGAACCCTTAATCTTAAGAAAAATACCAGCAGTATATTGCTGCTGCTTTGCTTTAGCAGAGCAATGACTAGGGTAGGGAAATAGAAATAGCAATAGTGGCAGGTTTAGGCATATGATGTTGACAGATCACTTAAGATTTCATTTCCCAGGCATCATTCTTTTGCCTTGTGTCACTATTCATTCACATGGAAATGTGCATTTGCATCAAGGCAGAAAGAATCAGGCCTGCCCATGAGGCTTTATGGGAAATATGAGCTATGTTAAAATACATGGTAAAATAAAGACTTTTTCTCATAATTTCTGATGATGAGAATTATTTTACCGTTTGCAGTGAAGAAGAAAACCCAAGTTCTTCCTTAAAGGTGCTGCTTCTGTAGTTACCATCAGGTCTGAGACCTGTATATGGTCAGTACGTGTAACTATTAAACCTGAGGGACACTACTCGTGCAATTATGCAGCAATGGATTTACTTAATCGTTTTCTTTCCTGCCAAACTGTCACCAAGAAAATGATGCTACCACATGAAGCGACATAGTATTGAACAAGTCTGAACAGGTGACACTATCTCCCACTCACTAAATATTTTAAAGGAAATGAATTGTCCAACTGAAGGCTCAAAAACAGTTTGAAATTTGAGATGCTGGCACAGCTCCTGTAGTTCAAAGCATTTTACTTTTCTGATAAAGTGTCAAAAAGGAATGAAAACATTACACAGCCTCATCCAGAAGCTCAGAGATTATTAAAGTTACTTTGGTCAGATTAAAGGCTTGCCTAGGAGAGAAAAAAGAGGGGGTACAAAGTCCTCATTTGGGTAATACTCTAAAATTATACAATACCTATTTAATCATTTGTGGTAACAATGCATGTTCTTGATGCCTTTTAATGGCAATGAGAAAGACTGTGTAAGAAGTAGTTCTCTGATAATTTTCTAAGTTGGTCCTACTGCTTGCTACATGGACTTTTTTTTGTAGCTACCTTATTTCCAGAGGCCAGCTATATCACAGGCATCAGAGCATATTCTCTGTGAAGCCAATTTCCTGAGACTTGCATAGCCATTTCAGTCTTTCACTGACATTTATTATCATATCAATTATGTTGTTTTAGGTTCCTGCACTATGAAGAAACAACTTTCAGCAAGCCTGTTCAATGCCTTAATTAGTTACGGTAATAATCAGATTAATGATATTATGGATAAGCTGCCCTTCTTTACGCTATTTGTACTTACTAACTACCACCACTCAAAACAGTACTGTATACATTTGCTCAAAGGTCTCAATTATCTGGAGCTGCGGGATTATTTCAAGCCAGCACCAAACGAAAGCTTTAGGAATTCTAGTCAAATGCAGCCTGAGACATATTTAAGTGTGTAAGCAGGGGCAAGGCCCCTGGTTTGGTTCCTCATATGCTCAGAATAAGATGTTTTTCACATGCCTTGTAAATAAAATGGCCTGCAATAAGATATTTTTTTGTCACACAATTGTACTACTGATTAGTTTTGTATCAGAAGTTCTAGCTTATGTGGATTTCTTTGGTCAAGCCCTAGGAGAAAAATAACCATTGCTGAAGCATCCAACAACATTGGGATCAAAGTCTTACCTTTTCTCTGGAAAGGCTCTTTCCTTGCAGTGGGAACTAAATTCATGGTGAGAGAAGCAGTTGATTATTTATCCAGATACTGTTCTGTGTAAATCAAACATCCTTCCTTTCCTCCGAAGTAAATTAATGCAATCAAGTTAAACTTAACCTGAGAAGAGATCTGCTGTATAATCGAACATTAATCTAATCATGTTATTTTTTTCTTCTGTACGTGATACCATATAAATAAATGCAAATTTTACTTTTAGCAAACAAAAACAATGCTACATTGCTACATCTATTGAGGAATGAACTGTAAACAAGCTACATAGTAAGTTGTAAGAATGCAACAACATGAGCAAAAAAAATCTAATGTATCCAACCACTTACAAGTCTCTGGAGCCACCCTCTAGTACTTTAATATTTATTTATTACTAGTCTTCCCCAGGACTAAGAATATTGTGCTTTGTATCCTTATACATATAAAAAATGAACACACACATGTACACACGTTTACTGTTTTATACTGTTAATTATTTTAATTATTCTTACAAAATAAACATTGCTATTGTCTAGTTCTATATGATTTTTTTAAACATGTACAGTATTCTAAACTTTAAAAATTGCACAGCACCAGAAAAAGAGATGCCTGCACCGGTGGAGTTTTTATATCCCCTCGGTTTTCACGGAGGAAAAAGGCACAAACCATACGGCAGGTTAATCTTGTAAAAGAGTTTGAGAAAAAGACCATATGCAAAGCTCAAGAGCACCTATTCCTAAATATTATAAGCCCTGTGCATGTTCAGGCTTAAAGTTTAATACTTCATAGTATTTTTAACTCACAATTGACTACTGCCAGATGTTTGGCCTGTCAACCTAGTGAAAATGGAACGTATGGACATATGAAAAGAAAGTGATAGAGAAACCTTTCATTTAAACATTAATAAAAAACTAACTGGTTAAAATGTAAAAATAACATACAGTTCATTATGGGTCCAGAAGCCTTTCCTATCAGTTCAGTTCCACTTCAGTGGCCACAGTTGTTTCTCCTTGTAGGTTCTGAGCTATACAAATGTAGTTTCCAGCATCTCTGGCTTCAAAATCTTCAATAACAAGAACGCTCTTTGAGATTCTTGTGGTATGTCCAGTTCCTCTGTTTATTAGTCGCCAGAAGTTTTGGATAATCACAGGCCTCTCAGACTGTTTAAAAGAAAAAAAAAAAAAAGTGTATTTAGTGACTCTATCAAATTCTGAAGCAAGCAGTCAGTCCATGTCTACCTCTGAAAGTCACAGCGAAGATTCCTGTGTTAAGTATTGACACACCAGCGAGTTACACCAAATAAAGACAATACACCGCAGAGAACTTGCACTTGAACTGGAAGAGACAGCTTTAGACTGGTGGCTCACTAGGTTATGGGTTGCCAAAGCTCTGCCTTAAGTGTATGACTGAGCTCAGTAGATGCTGGGGTCCACTTGTTAGGCTGTGTTTGCGTACGCACTCAGAGAGCGGAGGCAGACTGGGGAAGGGGAGCGGTTTGAGATGGATGTGTGGACTTACTTTCAGCTATTTGGCACGTCCTGAATGGGAAGGCAGCAGTGGCATGAGTTAGCTGACCAAGATTCCCCTAAGTCTCTTTTAGCACAATGAGTAAGTAGCTTTAAATTATATTTTGTAAACTAATGCCTTCTCCTCAAGGTTCATGGAAAGCTCTTCTAGACATTCTTAACGCTTTAGAAGGAATCAAGCAAAGCTCTACTTAGCAGAGCACTAGCCTCCTGTTCCCAGCCTGAAAAATCAAGTACTGCCTTCAAGTAGTACTGCACACTTAAATTCAAGCGTTAGTAAGTTAGGTTTTAGGTACAGCAAATGGAGCTTCCCTGACTGCATTAAAAGTGAAGGTTAATGCCACGTAAGGCAGATGCTATTTGCCTGGCTGGGCTTCCACTATCCCAGTTTTTCCTCAAACTAATTGCCTTCTCCTTTGAAGATAGTTTCAGGGAAGCATATTAAGGAGTGGATCAGTATGCATTCGCAGCAGGTGAGTGAGCAAATGCAATTGTCAGGGAGTGGCAAGGGAAAAAATATCTGAGGGGGAAGAAAGTGGGAGGGCGAGGTAGTGTCTACAGCGATGAGGTGAGGGTCCTTCCACTACAATGCACTAGCTAAAAGACTCAGCAGACAAAGTGGTAGGTGGCTGTCCAGGTGCTGGGTGGGGTAGCAGGGAAAAAAAAAGATAGCACTGATACCCCTGCACTGAAAGCTGCAGCAGGGAACAGAAGGATCTAGTAGGTCTTAGAACTGTGTAGCTCATTTCTCTTGCACAAAAGGAGGTGTATCAGAGCAGCATCACTCATGTTCCCCTTTCTGCTCCCTCCACCCCCACCCGATGAGTGACTGTAGGGACTTGCTTCTTAACTAAAGTTCAAAATTAGAGGGGAGTGGAACTGACGAAGTCTGCAAGACGCGTATACTGCTGCTACTCTGGCATTTAGTTTGCTGGGGCTGAAACCCAAACAAGACTCTTCCCTCCCTTTCCCCAGGCACAGCTGGAGCTGAGACTGTTTTTGCCCGTCACTTAGCACACGAGCCCTCTCTAGGCTGTAGAGAGATGCAAGCCACAGGCCAAAGTCTGTCTCTCTCAGCAGGTGGGTACAGTCAGAGGGTGTAGTCTTCTGCTGATAGCGTGCGCCCTGGGCTGCAGGCGCAGTTTCTACAGCAAATAAGAGAGGTAATTTGCATGCCTAGTTATTTATGTTCGATCAGGGCTAGAAAGGCATAACTGCAGTGCATGTGCCAGCTCCGCATCAGGTTCTGTAGGACCACTGGGCCAACAACAGCCAGCAGCCACGCTTGGGCACCCATTCAACTCTGAAAGTGCAAAAGCAGCAAGGGGCAGACACTAACAAGGTACGGAGTTTTGGAAGGCCAGCCTGAGTCCAGAATTGAGTTCCTTCAATTGCTTGTATTTAGCGATTACTGTCAATTACAGAAGATGTAAAACTGGGGTTTGTACAGGCAGTTACTACAGTCCAATATACAGATGGCAAAGGAAGTTAACAACAACAAAAATATATGTCAATCAGTCAACAAAGCTAATGTGGTCAATGGGGGTATTTCTTCTCTTCCCTGCCCAAGAGAGTGAATTGTTATGAAGACTGTCAGAGACAAAGCTTCCCCTTTGAAGGACAGAGACACCGCAACTTGTTTCTGTATCTCACTCAATGTAATGCTAAGGGCTAAGCTTAGAGGAAGACACTTGAGTGTTTAACTAAAAAAACAACAAACAAACAAACTATTGTTCATCAGTTCCCTGGAGCTGAAGACACTTCACTTTTCCCTTCCATTTTACTTCTTACTCCGCCAACAGCTGCAAGCTTCTCCAGCCATTTAGACACCTGCCACTTTCCTTCCTAACTTCAAATAGACTCCGGAAACATGAATTCTTCTGCCAAACTCTTCCCACGCTCCACCTAGTGCTCACTCCCCAGATCACCTAATCCATGCTCTTAGTACCAAGCATCTCACCAAATGCAAGCTGTGGCTGCCCTCATTTAAAGAAGAGGACAGAGAGGGTAAGCTGGTAATTACTTATGAACCCTCAGACTGAGTCTCAGCATGAAATTTTACAATATTGACCAGCAAAAAGATAAAATAGAAGAATCCCCATGAAAAAAAAAAAAAAAGAAAAAAAAACCTACCACCTAAGCAAGAACCAGAAATCTGGTTCCACATGCCCAGCACCATTACCAACCTTTTAAATCCCTTTGGTGCTCACTTCCTCTCTCATCATTTATTTTCCCCTGAAAAGGTGCACTCCTTACATGGCAGAGAGAGTGCTACAGTCTCTACCTTACTGGCTACAGCAAACTTCTAGGGCTTCAGATTTCAGCTTTTCCTCAAGCCCAGTAAGCACTGAACTCTGATCACTCACTTAAACAATAAACTCCACCGTCAGACAACTGAATTTCATGCTGGCTCAGGGACACCAGTGCTGATGCTAAGGCCTCATTAGTGAGTTCTGCATCATCCTATAACATCACAGCACCGGGAAGGCAGGCAAGTGGAATACAATACAATCCCTCAGGTCCTACTGCACCCCTTTCCTCTGGTGAAGGTTTGCATCTTCCAGCAGTCCCTCTCTTGCTCCTAGCCTGCTTAGGATAAACAGCAGTAGAGATGAGTCTGGGCAGCAGCAGTTGTCTGTGCTTCTGGATCTGAGCAGCAACTCAGTTCACAGATTCTGGGGTTTGATGATTCATGTGCCCAAGCCACGGAAATGGATAGAATATCAAAAGCAGAGGCATCAGAAAGGCTTTGTGAACTGCCCTAGAATAGCTTCCTGACGCTGGCTGGGCTTTGACCAGGCTTTTCTTTGTAAATGCTGCCAGAGGCCAAGTGTCTTTGGAATGGAAACCTGAGGGAGGGGTGAGCTTTGCTCAGCTTGAGTTTTGCTAACACGCATAAGAGCTCTCAAGCTTCACTTCTGTGCTGCTTTTAGGCTCTCAGGGAAAGATGGGCTGAAGTTCAAAAGGGATGTGCTGCCTCCTCCTGCCAGCATGCCTGAGCTAGCAAGAGGCAGTCACCACAATAGGAAAGAATCTTCACTCCAAATCTAGACAGCAACTGACATTCAAAATATTGCCTTTATGAAGAAAAAAAAACATTTCAGCCAAGGCAGACACCTCTTACCTCTTGCCCTGGGTACTGCCAGCTGAAGTTCACGTCTACATCTGGCTCCCCAAGAACGGTGCAGATTACATGAATGCCATCACTGACTTCTGCTCTATTGGATGATGCCATGATTGTGGTTGAGGGTGGGCCCTTGGGGACTAATAGAAAGACAGTATTGGGAAACTGGAAATCGGTTTCTGAAGTGAAATATACCAATAAAACGTATTCAAGACACGAGCTGTGAATCAGTTTGCTTAATGCAACAGGTAAGTGATGTACAGCTGCAGCTTTCCACCCTATATCGGAAAATTGCTGGAATTTATACGTACAAAGCTTTATCAGATATAGTTTTGATGAAGATTTCAAAATTCAGTGATTACTTAATTTACAAATTCATTTTTTAAAACTTGTTTTCTAAACCGTGTCAGCAGAAGAAACAGGAGTCAGTGTAAGTATATAGGAAACACCACCTTACCTTCCACATAGAGTAGGTGATACTTGATGGAAATCTGAGGTGCTCCCTGTGACTCTGCTTTGCAGTAGACGATACCTTTGTGATCAGAAGTAGGGTGCTGGTAGACAAAACCCTTCTTAACATCATAAATAATATTAGTTCCATCAGTTTCAATTTCTTCTGCTGGAAATTCCCTGTGTAGAGTTACTTTTGCTGAAGGAGTAGTAACACGGCATGGGATGACTGCAGGTTTATCTGGGTTCAGGTAGACAATCTCAAAATAACTGGGAGTAGGTACAAAAAGTTCCTCTTTATCTAAGCAAAAGAGTTTAAATAGTTAGAATAATGTTTAAATCTTGGTTTAACAGCAAGAAGAGAAAATACATGAGGAAATTGCTACAGGCAACATTAAAAATGAACCGAAAGCTTTTTGCTTCAAATACACACACAAAAAAAAACACTTTTCTAATCTGAGACTATGTATTTACACAGCTTGCATTAAAAACATTAAATTAAAAAGAAATTCAAAATAGCCTTCGTTGCAGTCTTGTAGTCAGATTTCTTTAGATTAGGAAAATCTTTAGAATTCCTTTTCAAAAAATATCTAAATACTCATCTGTATCTAATTCTGTTCACTCACCCAATTTTAAAGGGTGACAAACATTAAAAGAAACACCACCACCGGTAAGATAAGATGTATCTAGAAAGAGGTATTTTTTGGAGCTACAGCCTTTTTATACATATGATTTTAGGTAAAGTGTTTGATTTCCTGCTCTGCAACGTAGCTGAAATATTTAGTGCTTTCAGACTAAAAGAGTTAAAGAGTATTTCCATATTTGGCGTCCTCCTTATAAAGCTGAAATTCCTCTTTCTAGCATGAGCATTTAACCTAGTAACTTGACTGAAAAGTTTATTCCAGCCTTTCTGAAGGAATGTATCCTTGGAACATGAAACATTTCTGATAAATGGCTTCTGTACAGTCTCATGGTCTTATTTAGCTCCAAAACCTACTACAAACAATCCTATCTTAGCATTTGTCCTGGAATATTCGCTAGCCAAGAATGCTTTAGCTCTAATCGCACAGCAAAGGTTATTTTACCACTCAGAACGTTTTCCATTGGAAGAACAAATTAACCATTTGTTTTCAACTCTGTTGCACCAAGTAGCAGTAAACTGCACACAGATATTTACTACACCATGTTAAGGCTACAGTCAGCCTCAAGCTCTGCAGGGCAATACACGCATGTAGAACGTTTTGCCTCTCAGCATGCTACATAGGCACTTGGGAGAAATTGTGGCCTTGCCAAGATCAATGAGGCCAAGGTTTTGAATTTGGTGCAGGTAACTGGAAATGTGTTGGGGGTGGGAGACAATGCATGGGGTCACCTGAATGTCATGACAAAAGAAGTCTTCTACACACAACTATTTTCTTTATCAAGACACATTTTCAAAAATTAAAGAGTCTTTGGATTCAACTTGTAGAAGATCCTCAGCACGTGTCAGTATTTGCAGAGGCATTTGATTTCATTGCACTGTGCATTATTTTATGTATGCATGTAGCATAATCCATAGGAAAAGTGGACTCATAAATTACACAAAGTGAGGAATTGTCTGCAAACTTCACCAGCAATTTCTTCCTTAACATCTACTAAAAATAGACTAAAATTGTGGAAAAAAAAATCTTGACAGTAAAAGATCTGAAGCAGACTTATTGTCTTACTAACAATCTTTATTTCTACATATTATATGAATATATTAATAATCCCCAAATTAATTACCTGTGAAAAAGATGTACGTTGAACCCATTTTAGTCTCATCCTTCCTGCATTTGTTACCATTGCATAGCTGCAGCCAGCAGCTATATTCACCTGTGTCTGCTGCAGTGGAGTTTGTGAGGATCAGCTGACCGTACCTGTCAAGCTGCTTTAAACTGCGGAGAAGAAAAACAAAAGGCACAGACGAGCACTGGGGTGTTTCCTTGTACATTTTCATCAGATCACTTCTACTTTGGATTATTTTTCTCCTGCTCTGCAACAGCCCCGTCTCTCCTTCAGAGCTGTGTTGCAACTTCCCCTTTTGCTCCAGCAAAGGCCTGCACACAACAGTTTTATTGATTTTGACTATATGCATGAGCATTTGTAAGCTTTTATCTCATCTGGTTCATTCTTGAACTTGTTCCAGAGCCTCTATTTTGACAATGGGCTGTGATCGCCATAAACAATGTTTGTCTGTACATTGTCTCAGTTTGTCTACATAAATATATCCCATATTTCATGCTCCAAGCCAACCCCATGCATTACATTCCACTCCTGATACCATTTACTTCAACTGTAGCATTGCTTCAGTAGTATACAGAAAGGTACTTCATGCCTAGTAACCACACTGGCAGTACCAGGAGGCGGCTGCATGAAATTCCACCTGTGCGATTATTTCTGGGACTTCGCTTGCCTTTTTTCCCCTCTTTCTCCCAAATACATCTCTTGGTGGATTGAAATTTGTAAATTAATTTGTATGTACAGATACTGGCTGTTTCTAAGGGTCTTAACTATGAAATTCAGTAGGCACGATCTCATCCTGTTCTTTTTTATTTTTAGGTTTGTTTTCCTGGCTCTTTCTTGCAGACAGGTGGTGGTGGAGTTAGCAGCACCTGCTATGTTACCTTCTGATGGACTGCAAAAGCACTGGTCCAACAGTACCAGTTGTCCGTGAACCCTGTCAGGACGGTCACATGGCAGTACTGATGCATTTCACTGCTGCTCTCACCCTTAAAAATGTTATTTTATTACCACTTGCCTTTACATGGTAGCATATTTAGAACACGAAGGTTTCCTGCTTTCCTTTCCTTTGCAAGACATTGAGTTCTACGGTCACTTCTGGTGTAATCACGCCAGGAGAGATTTTTTCAGTTTTAGACATTTGCTAGCAAACTCCTTTTCAGTGTTTCAAATTGGGTCTGGACAAATACACAGCTTGCATCAATTCCCCACAGCTCCTGTGCTCTTACTGAGCTGTGGGTTCTCTCTCTACTTACCATCTTCCTATTTCAATAACACAGCAGTTATCCTGTAAGGCAGATGCAAGACTTACCGAATCCTTTATTTGGGGGATTAACACACTTTGAAGACATTCCTCTCTAAAACTTCTTGTTACTGTGCCACTGCAGCATTACTGCAGACGTGCGTGACACTGCTGCCTGTGCTAGACGCTCTGTTACACTTACGCCCCGATTGCAGGCAGCCTCCCGCTGGCTGCTCACGTTCATTTATTTAACCAGAGAGGCTGCTGCTTTCAGCCACACACGTGCCCTGAGATTTCCAACTCCCTGGGTGTTCTGCTAGGAGACTGCACTTACTACCCGCAAGCATGAGCAAAGGCTCACGTAACCCAATGTTCAGCCTCCAGCCAAGGCCAGGAGCTGAGGAATTAAAGCCATGCCAAATAAACAACCCAAACAGGGCCGAGAATTATCTTTTCCACTGAAGCCTTCAGGCTCTGTCAGCACACTCATGCACCACGGAGCAGTTTTGAGGGCTGCCTAAGGAAACAGGCAAATCGTGTTTCCTGCTTGCTAATTCACTTGTCCTACGTGACCTTGTGTGATTCCCGTTTTTGGAATCATGTGATTATGGAAAAGCAGCATTTTCATTTGTAATATATACACTGCCTTACATTATAAATCATCTTCAGTTTTTGGGTAAGCTTTGACAAATTCCTAAGTGGGCAAGAAACCCTTTTTTGTATCCCACACAGGAAGAAAAGAGAAATCCAAAGCATGTCCTAGTCTCTATTATTATTTAATTCCACAGCTCCACTTCATAGGCTACATAACTACGTTGGCATAAAATGTTTGGCAAGTAACCAGCACTAATTGTCAATATTGCAGAAAACACTATGCTAGAACATTTCGCCTCCAACCATTGATGCAGACACTGAACTATAGCTCAAAAATCCCAACAGACAAAAAAAATAAGGTCGGAGTTAATTAATTATTGTGCAGCATGTTCTGCTTAACTGAGAATCAGCTACCCAGTAATCAATGGCAATAGCCTCGTGATGTAGTCATCCACAAACATGCAGCAACAAAATCTGGCAACAGAAGGAGTGGAAACATTGAGACTTGTGATGTGACCATGTTAAGCAGACAAAACAGACTACATAAAATGAATTATAAATGGCAAATTAAGCAACTGACCTATATTTCCAGGAGAGCTTTCATTTCATTAGTATTTTAGATGATGAAAAATCTGTCTCAAAAGCCAAAACTCCACTGTGCTTTACATATCACAAAGTAAAAATTTTGTATATAGAAACATTTTAAGGCTGTTTAAAAAAGAAGAAAAAAAACCTACTTCAAAATCCTATTCTACACATTCACCTTATTAAGCTTTAGTTATTTTAAGTTCAAAAGACCTTTCTCAGAAAAGCTATGCCAAGTTTAGAAGCTAGAAAGAGATAAAGAATGATAAAAATATAGTGTACATGGCCTCACTTAAGAGTATCTAGCAACCTCCTCTCAAGCAGCTTGCACTCACACTGACACAGAAGAGCTTATCTCAAATACAGGCTCACTAGGAGAGGGGCATAACATCCCTAGCGTTTAGCACAAGAAAAAAGCCTCCTAGCTTTCAAACTTCAGAGCAGATGGAAATAAAAGGAACGCAGTTAGACATAAGCACAGACAACAACCCTCTAAGCCAGCAGGAGCCTGTGTCAATTTAAAGCAGCCTAGATTTGTCCTGTACAACATTCACGGTTTCCTCCAGACATAGGAAAGTGCTCCTTGTCCATGTGCAAACATGCACACGGTCCTTCTTCAACTCTGACCCAACTGGAGTAGTTCCATTTCATCTAAGTTCATTTATCATAGACTCATCTGATAGATACTGCTGGTTTTGACATGGGAGAGAGCCCTGCTCCAAGTCAGGCAGAGCACAGACCACGTGAAGTTAGCCTTTGTCCAGAGCACCTTTTTGCTCTCGAGCAGAAGGCGGCGAAAAGGTACTTGCCCTTCTTTTTCCTTCATCCCTCTCAGTTTTTGATCCTTCTCACACACTGTAGGTCCAGTTTCTGGGTGAGCCTGCAGTCATTAACTTGTTACATACCATTTCATGAAGCAGCATTCCAGCCCTGCCATTCCAGAGGTGCCCGCGCTATCTTTGACTGTTAACACCAGGAGTTTTGGCTACATTACTCAACCAGTACTCACAATTTCCAGACAAAGAGTTATCTGGAGGGTGTATTTATGCCGCACAGGGTAAGAGAGCACTACAGATAATAAGCTAGTCCTGAAGCGAGCTGATGGGTGCCCCTAACTTAACAGCAAAGTCTACACAATTTTAGCTGTCTTCCCCGAGCTGTATTGCCTGCTATGGTCTCTAAAGCAAAGTCTGTCATTTCAGTGTGCGCTGGTATTTCCTCCAGTTACGGCAGTGGAAAGAGAGGATTCATCCTCCAGCTGAAGATAAGAGACAGCCAAAGAGTCCTCCTCCTTTCACTCAGCCTCTTCCCCTCACAAGCCCCAAGTGATAATTTTAGCATATGTTAACAGCTACAGACCTATTAAACACAGACTCTCTGGTACTGCCAAGCAAAAATATTTCATCTACAAAGTCATAAAGCATACCTCCAAAAACAAACTCAAAGAAACCACAGCCATCAGTATTACAAAACTGGCTTTTGTAAATAAAACCTCTTCCTTCTTAGAAAACTCATATTGTCCTCCAGGCTGCTGTCTTCTCCTTTCCATAGGGGTGAGATAAAAGCACGACGAGCATGGCACGGAGGCAAAACATCTGGCTTTTATCACTACCTCTTTTTGTAACCACCCATAGGAAATGTATACATTTAAGTAGCTGCAAACCAAAACACACACTCTGTCCCAGATCTCGTGCTTCTCTACAGGAAGCAGACCTTGGTCAGCACCTTCAACATCAGCTTCTGCCCCAGAGCTCTGCTGCTACCAAACCCTCCAATTAGCTGAACTTTAAAGTCTCTTTTGCCCCATACAGTTGCAATTGTGCTAGATGCTAGGGGTCCTTGAAGCTTCCTCCCCGTAACAGCTGGAGTTTGACGATGTTAGTAGCTCCCAGGAGATGCAAGATGCTTCTTGGTTTTATGATTTTAGTAAAATTCATGAGTACTCCCACCAGATCAATTGAATTTTATGTACCTTCTGTTACTTAAAGACAAGCAAGAAATGGATGCCTGAGCATCAGCTGCTTTAGGGATGTACCATCGAGCAAAGAGAATGCAGTCATCAGTCCCCAGCAATTGCACAGACCTTGTCACCACTGCCTCTCCTGTCCTCCGGTCCAAGCAACCTTCTCCTTCTCCCCTGCTCTTCTTCACTTTCCAGTACCTCCGCACACCCCAACCACTTTGCCCCTGCTGCTGCCACCTCCGGTTGCCCCAGTGCTTTTGCAAGGCCAGCGTGGAAATCCAAGGTACAGTTTATTGGCCTGGGCTCCCCTCCACACCTCACTAACTGGCAGGGGATATCTCACCTCTTACACCGCATCTTTAAGCACAAAAACATATATTGAACATGAATCTATTTACAGGATTACCTCATTTTTGCTGTAGGTTACTTGTTAATAATTTTTCCTCATTTTCTCCCCTCTGTCCTATATTCAGCATTTTGTTTTAAAATAATCTGCGTAAAATATTTGTAAAATTACAAAAATTGCTTTTTATAGTTGATGCTTACTGCATGGACTTTTGCATGCCAAGAAGATCTAGGCTCCTCTTGAAAGCTAACTAGATGAGGTCTTCACGATACTTTCAGTTACATTCAATCAAAGCTTGCTAAAATGAAGGAATACAAATTCTGCTTTTCATAAACGGCACGTTCTACAAAGACTGTTTTGTGTGCATCCGTTAGCACTACGGCAAAGATCTTGAGATAATTAACAAAAACATGATAAAAACGTGATGCACAAGATTTGGTCGTCAATGTCTCCATAAATTATTACCATTCTGTGACTCTGAAATGTGCTATTAATCTGTATCTTCAATTTCTCTAGTTAGTTATAGGGTCTTCTGCTTACAATTAAAATAGTTGATTCAGTCTAAATCAGTCTTAGTGCTTCAGTAATTTACTTCTCTATATTTTTTCTAAAGCAAAGACCATCATATTTCAATATAGACCCTTAGACAGAACCCTAACATACTTCTAAAATAAAATACTTAGGCAAGATATATCCATCCATCCAAAATGTTTTATAGCATTTATTTTGGGTGACATTATTAACTTTCGTTTTACTGTTACCAAATTACAAATACTGTGAACTTGAATGAGAACAGAGAGGTAAACTGCTGAGGCAACAGAATCGCAAACTGCTTCAAACTGCAAAATGGCAGATTACAAAACTAGGAAATACGTATCTTTTTTCCCCAAACCATCCAAATTCTTGTATTTTACCCCTTTTGCATCACTAAAGCAGTACAAGAGAAGAACAGACAGTTGAACAAATAATGAAGCAGCATTCAGATCCCTCTCTGAAAACTGAGAATACTTGCCTTGCCTTCTTCAGTGCCAGATGTTAATACTCAGATAACATGTACACGTTATCTACAGGTCTACAGGGCCATACATACAGTCCAAACCACGAAAGCAGCCTATCTGCAGATGCGCAAAGGGCGAGCTACACTTAGAAGTGAGACCCACGACCACACACACTCTCCGTTTTGGTATGATTTTGCACATTCTGCTTTGGCATGCTAGTAGGCCAGGCCCGTACTGCGGCTGACATATGCCACCTACTGGCATAACTCTGAATAAAATACCATTTATTGCAAAAGAAAACACAGTAATTGTTCAAATCAGCCACAAGATCTTTTGAGAGATACTGCTGAGATAAGCCCTCGGCATAAATAGGCTTGTTGCTGTAACTTCTTACACCGGAAGTCTTATACTAGCTATAAAGAAGTTTATGCAGCCAGTTTATTCTTGAACTCCTAAGCTGTAAGGGGACAAGTAACTATACACTCAAGAAAAGAATCAGCTCATGAATTTCATAAGGGTACGGTACAGACCACAGGGTACAGCTGTCAATTTTCAACCTTATTCTTTGAAAAGAGAAGTAGAAAGAAGAGTATATCTGAAAAAGGAACCGAATGATTTTAAGGCAGCCTCATGCCTGTAAGGAAGGGAAATGGATCACAGAGATTCAGACAACCTTGGTTATTTAAGATCCCACAAACTTTTACTTAATTTAGAAAAAAAAAAGGACAGTAGGGCTTGATACCTTTGCTCATACTTCTGTGCTCCTCTTACCTAATAATGCAAGAAATACTCCTTATGGCTATTTCTTAGGGCATCGTTCACAGTGCTCCTCAGTCTCCTGACTGCTTGTCTTTCATAGACACTTAAACCTAAATCTCCATAAAACAGATAGTGAAAACAGGCTCTTCTCTTGGCAAAAAAGTGTTAGTGGAAGACACCCTTGAACTCCCTTTTATGCCCTTCCTCTTTCAAATACAGAGTGAAATTAGTACATTCAATCTACACTTCCCTATCATGTACTATGCTCAAGAACTGGGAAGGCCAACGAAAGTACAGTTTTTGGTGCTGTTTAGAACAACAGTACACTCACCTGGTGGGGCAGAGAGAGGGAGAAAGTCCTTAGCTCCTCTTCCTGCTCTCACAACTATTTATGTGGTTTCCATTAAGCTGTCACTAGATGAAAGAAAAAGCCTTCCTAAACCCGAGGTGACTATCCTCAGCGTTAAACTCTGTCTCACCACTAACCTTGCAATTCCCTCTGCATGCAAGGGTAACTTTGACAGAAGAGGTAAAGTCTACCCTCACTCACACCTTAGAGCACTGGTTGGTGTATTTTTATTTTTTTCCAAGTTGAGAGATGTGGGTTTGAGCCTCTCCAGGAAATTAATGGGTGTGTCTCAGGTGATACCTACGCTAGCAGCCAGCACAGCCCAACAGCAGCAGGTCTCTGTGGAGCACCAGAGCTGGTGGTGAGTACCTGACATCCCCTCTCACATATTTTGATAGTTTTACTTCAGATCAGCTCTAGTGTGGTTCTTTGGTAGTGGCTGGAGCACACTGGTGTCCCCCTGGACCACAACTTCTGTTTTAGATTGAGCTGAAGGAAATCCAATTCACGTGCTACGAGACTATTGCACAGTGCACATCACAGGGCAGTAACTGGGCGTGACTGGAAGATGCTTCTCCTTTGTTACAGGCATAAGCAGCCACTGGGTAGCACATCTTTTTCCCCAAAAAAATGAAAAATAGCTTACCTGAGTCTGGAGTCTTTGAAGGTGTCTAGGTACGAAGGATAGCTCCAAGTAACATTGCTCCCCTTGCAGCGCAGTTCTATGCTTTGTCCCGCAGACAGGCTTAAAGTGGCAGCTAGTTTCTGGAAGCGACCTTTCTCCATCACCTGCATCAGTATGGACTGCGACTTGGAAGAGGAGTCAGCAGATTCTCTCTCCTTCATTTTGGGGCCTTTGGGTTTTACTTTTTTATTGACAGGCCTAATTTTGTTTTCCCCTGGTTCTTTTGGATGCTTATTTTTTGCAGACTGTCCGATAACTGGTAAAATAAGGAAAAGAAGGCAATGTTATTGATTAGAAGCAGGTTATACAGTCTTCTTGCAAAACAATTCTTCTTTATTATCACAGAGAATATTTTGATCTTCCTATAAAAGATTCACAGAAATTATTAAGAGTTAATTTCCATAAGTTTTCGAAGTCTCTGACATGACTCATTTTCCTGGAAAGAAAAAGAAAAAAAAAAAAGGAGAAAGCTTTCAATAGCATGTGGAAAATCTATACTTACAGGTCACATAAATAGACAAATATGTAAGGCACGTGAACTTCTCAGATGGTACGGGAAAGAAAGACAGTATTTTTCCCTCCAGTTACTTTTGTCATTGCCATTTAGTATGCAATGCTACACAAGTCCCCCATCTTTATACATATTTGTGTGTTTATACACATTTATCAGTTCTGCACAACCTTTTAATATAGCAGGTTACCGTAGAGAGACGTGAAGAAAAACTGGGAAGTCACCTGAAGGCCGCATTTAATTCATCACTTCTCTATTATGG
Source organism: Cygnus olor (assembly GCF_009769625.2). Classification (NCBI taxonomy): domain Eukaryota; kingdom Metazoa; phylum Chordata; class Aves; order Anseriformes; family Anatidae; genus Cygnus; species Cygnus olor. The sequence goes on along the minus strand of NC_049172.1, from coordinate 18,222,023 downwards.
CCACTTATCTTGGAAACTGAAATCTCATTTAGAGGCAAATGGTAAGAGATTTCATTACCTGCTAGAGGCAATAGGGATGCTCAGCAGCCTTTAAAAACTAAGCAAATGAAATGGAAAAGAGAGGTATCTCCAACTGACTAACACAAAATTATCCTTTTTAGGAAAGAAAAAAACAAAAAACAAAAAAAAAACTAACCCCCAGATTCAAATGTATATGGGATGAAACTCACTATGCTGACTTCTTGGGTGGAAAGGTGTAAAATGCTTTTGAGCTTCAAAATTCCTCTGTGAACTCCTCAAGATCTTTTTGATGACCCTTTCTTTGACTTGCACTGCTCAGCGCCTCACCCCTATGCAAGGCATATCAAAACAGCACAACAGCAGCTCTCCACCTCTGCTTGACATTGCCTATCCGCGCCAGGCATACCCCACGTGCAGTCACACAGCAAAGAGCAAGGTAAGTCGTAGGCATTTCCATAGTTTAGCACCCCTGCAGGTTGACAGCAGCCTTTGAAATTAATTAATTAATAACGAAGATATTCACGCTTTAACTGACACTGGGAAGCACGGATCTTTTTGTGAGATGAGCTTAAAACTGCTGCCCCTCGACAGCAAAACATCCACAAAGCATGCCTGACAGCTAACGTACACTGAGTGCAGGTTTTCCACGTAAAAGCGCTCTGGTACCTTACCGTACAAACCAATCAACGAGCTCACCACGAGGAAGAACTGGGAAATACGATCTGAAACAAGAACACACCGTTTGCTGCAAGGGTGGTCAACCACAGGCTCAAGGTTGCCCAGAGGGGTTGCGGAGCCTCCCTCCAGCCGCGGAGATCTTCAAAACCCCACTGGGCATGGACCTACAGACAGCCAGCTCGAGGTGGCCCTGCTCACCCCGGGGCTTGGACTGGGTGATTCCAAGAGGCCCCTTCCAGCCCTTCTGTGCCCCTGTGATTTCAGCAGGGATTTTCAGCAGCATTTCCTTCTAGTCCCACACCAACCCCAAAACAAACTCCTGGAGGACAGCAGTGGTGCAGACTTCTTACTCTGCCCCATGCCTTTGGAGCTCTTTGGACTCAAATGTAATAAGGTTAACTTCTGGAGAGGTATGCATGCAGTTACTGAGCTGCACACCCCCACCGTACATACATTTTCCCAATTCCAGGTTATTAACTTGGTGAAGCTGATTGCAAAGATGCCTCACCACCTTAACACCAGCTACAAACAGAGATCAGACAGCAACACTTTCCAAAGATTGTGGCACTTTACGATAAAGAGTAACGTTTTATGATTGTTGGACTGTAGACTGAAACAAATATTTGTTTCTTCCAATTTTATTCTGTACCCATTTTCTAACTACTCCGAGCACACGACCCTAGTAAGTGACACGTCACATATATTGCAGGGGCAAGTTGAAGCAGGCAGGAGCACTCTTTCTCTGCGTAACTTTAGAAAAGCTGTATGTATGCACCGGGGCTGGCCAAACATCTCTGTCCCTTCCATATTCGATTCCTGGCTTGAGGAACCTGTGAGCTCTAAGTGCTATCACTGTATTGGATTTTTCCTTTATTAATTGTTCTGGTGTCTTTTTCAAAACTACAGAAACTAGACATAAATATTAGATGTCTCCTAGCTTTACATTAAGGGAACAAGTGCCACTGTTTCTGTGAGCCCCTTGTACCTTCCTACCTGTTGTGGTTTAGCCCGGCTGGCAGCCAAACACCACACAGCCGTTCGCTCACCCTCCCCACTCCCTCTCCGGGATGGGGGAGAGAAACGGGAAAGTGAAGCCTGTGAGTTGAGATAAAGACAGTTTATTAAGACAGGGAAAAGAATAACAACAATAATAATAATAATAATAGTATTAATAGTAATAATGTGTACGAAATAAGTGATGCACAATGCAATTGCTCACCACCCGTTGACCGATGCCCAGCCCATCCCCGAGCAGCCGGCCACCCCTCCACCCCGGCTAGCCACCCCTATATATTGTTCAGCATGACGTCAGATGGTATGGAATACCCCTTTGGCCAGTTTGGGTCAGCTGTCCTGGGTCTGTCCCCTCCCAGCTCCTGCTGCATCCCTAGCCTGCTCGCTAGCAGGACAGAGAGAGGCTGAAAAGTCCTTGGCTTGGTGTAAGCACTGCTCTACAACAATTAAAACATCAGCATGTTATCAGCGCTCTTCTCATTCTAATCCAAAACATAGCACCCTGCCAGCTACTAGGAGGAAAATTAACTCTGTCCTAACTGAAACCAGGACAGCAGCGCTGTAGGGTACTTACCTGCTCCGGACTGACAAGTCCTAGTCTATTTAATTGTTCCTCGTACAGAACACGCATACGAACAACAGATCCATTGCATCACCTTTGGGTAACAGAAAGAAGACAAAAGCAGACTGCACCCTAGGTTCAAGATATGGTCACATCACGGATGCACATATTAGTGGTGTCTTCTGAGCTTACCGGTTTTCAAGACAGCAATGAAATATCAGGAGTTGACTTTCTCTAGGATAACCAAACATCATTTCAAGATCAATTTCCAAAGAAGCAATTCCTAAGCAATAATTCCTAAGCAGTAACCCATCAGCGTGTGTGCAAAGTTAGTCATTTTTGCTGTGTGTTTGCTTGCGCCTACCAACACAAAATTTCAAGTCCTATTTTCACTGCCCAGTCTTTTAAAATTTGGAGATCTTTCAGCAAATCTTTACTGTTAGGTGTTTTTTTCTGATGCAGGTTTATAAATCTGCTGAAAAACATGTGCTTTGTCAATTTGCTCCAAAGCTAGTTCTTTATCATAGTAATGAAAGATGTCTTCTAATGATTCTCCCCACAAAGACTTTGTCTATTACAGTGCCCTGTAGGATATGGCACTTACCAAAGTCCCTGATAGGGTCACAACGTCACTATTTTCCAGTAAAGCCTGAGCACCTCCATAGAGGTGCGTGAACACAGATGCATAAAAGTAATGAGATTTTTAATTTACTGTTTTAGTTTCTGTAGGTGTTCTTTCTTATTGCCTGTTCCTACCAGCACTAGAGTTTATGGCCATCTCTTCCTGTCCCAACCCAGCACATTACAAGAAAAAAAAAAAAAAAAAAGATTTATGGCTGGTTTTTAATCCCTTTTGCAAGCTGTTTCTCAAACTTTTTTGTCTGCCTTATTCTAGTTTTTGTATTTAACTCATATGTGAGTTAATAAGCCTCCCCATTTTATTTAATTCCCCCTTTCCAAATTAAACACATCAGTGGTTTCTTTGGCTTTTATTATTCCTTCAAGAATATTAAAACTACAGTCTGGCTCTTCTAAAGCAACATCTGACTCCAATCGTGAGCACTGCTCAGGATCACGTCAAGAACTGCCGCTTTTCTCGGGGGTTCTCCGAGGAGCTGCTGTAAGAAGTCATCGTTTGTGGCATCTGAACAATTACACTTGGCATCACACCCCGACATGTGCGATGCAGCCTGCACAAGGCTAAGCAATTCTGTTGCTGTTCTTTCCGACCCTCGCTGCCTCTCCGATTTTCCTTAGTAGATCAGTCGTACACTGGGCGGTCAGTCACCAGGTTGTTTTTTCTGTCTAGAGCTGCCGTTTTACTGACAGAGCTCACCAGGCACCAGATTTGAGACCACAGCTTTCTTCAAAACATACTGCCACTTCTCTGGGGCAAGCTATTCCGCTGTTCCCGTGGAAATTGAGTCCTGCTATTAGAAGGTCCCACTGACTGGCCAAACGAGCATTCCCATTTCAAGCCATCCACTCCAGTTCCCACCCCTTGCACTTCCCAGCTTTGTCTCTGTAAGCACACAAGCTTTGGTTCCATCACACTTTTTTTTTTTTAACCCTATTTAAAATCAGACCATTTGTTCAAACTGCTCTTTGCCACTACCATTATGTTCTGCCAACCCCAACAGATACATTAGTTTGAGGACACGCCGCTCTTACAACGTCACCCTGAGGAAACGCATCACCCCAAACCGTGTGCGCTTCCACACCTGAGACTCTGCCGCTAGGAAACTGTTAAAGATTTGCCTATGAAAGCACTTCAATTTTAAGTGCCAGAAGCCTGGTTTTAATTTCCTCCAGATGCAGTTTTTCCTTTCCACACAGGCTCCCTCTGTTCCACGTTTCTCTAGTTCCCAGCGAGCCTAAACACTTTCCTCCTACTCCACGCTCCCCATTGCACAGTGGGGCTCTGTCTTTCTCACCTTGTATTTTCCTGCAGATGACAGCAGGGCATTTCAGGAAAAGCCATCACAGGAGATTTTACCTTCCTACACAGAAAACCTTGCTTTGCCTCTCTCCTGAACCTCCCCAAGAAGTGAGTTGCCACACAAGCCCGAAGCCACCACCTTCTGCACTTCATAATCCCACCCTGTCATTGCTGAATTAAATCTCTGTGAGCCCAGTAACTAACTGGTACAGTAGTCTATCACCTCAGATGAAGAGGACACACTATCAAATCCATCTGCAAACAAAGAACTCACTGCACTGATTCCTCCTTTCTCTTACCCAAACTGCAAGACCTTCCCAGGGAAGGGAACAAACTCAACCAGCCCATCTACTCAGGTACGTGAATATGCCATGTTTGGGGTACTTTACCCTCTCACTGGGTTTATGCACAGAACCCCCACTGTTTAAATCAAGGGACAGCACTTATAATTAAAAAGAAAAGGCTTAGTTGAAAAATATTCATTGAGAACACACATCACGTCTACCTCTGATCTGCTCCAAATATCAATTCCAGGATACACTGCACTCATTTCCTCTGCAATGGTACATTCAGGCTCCCTAGCTAACCCTTTGTGTCCAAGCAGGAGACAGTACATCAATACATCACAAAAATATGTCACGCAGCACTTTTGGTCCTGGTTCACAGCACCTTTTAATGTTTCTCCCCCCCGCCCTGTTCTCATAGATGCTACACACACAAAAATCCCCAAATGAGTATTAGTCACAGAATGCAAAACACATTCAGTGTTGACCTGAGACATCACCTATATCCACGTGCATGCTCCACTGGTTTCACAGCTGCATGGGCTACAACTGGAGAGTGCCCCTGAGTTCCTTCAAGTGCCTGCTAAGAGCTTCAGAAGCAGAGAGCGAGCAAGGTCTTCCACAAGGACAGAGGAACTGGGTGCACCATCCACCTGACGTACCCATTCCACACAGCAGGTCCCATGCTACATCTTGGCAGCATTAGAGACCTTTCAACTCACATTAACATGGGTGACTTCCTACTTGAAAAAAACAATAAATCAAGCAGTACATTACCATAAAGAATCACCCTGAACCCCTATGATTAGGATGAGAGGGTAGAGTCTTTGTGATTGTAGCTAACAGAACAAAACAGGTTGGACACACCTCTATTTGTGGTACTTCAAGTGCAAGGCTACCATGCAAACCAGCACTCGCACAGACAACGTGGAACGGCATACCGACATTCACGTAGGCAATCTGGAGAGACATATTTCACTGGTCATAAACTGACACAAGCTATGTTAGGAAGGCTATTTAGCAATCTGATTATGCCTATGGCTTTAAATTAATAGCTATCATTAAATATGCCAGGTTATTTCTCACATAGATGAGCCCCTGGATGACACAGCATGAAGCACCCAGCCAAACCTCCAAATAGAGCATAGATGAACCAAGAAGAAAGTTAGCCCAGAAAACCTTTTGCCTAAGTTGCAACTCATTTCTCATTCTGTGTTTTTATTGTCTATTTCTTAAATAGAGAACACTTTTCTTGATGTGGTACTACACATCCACACACACCATCTTTAAGAAGAAATCTTCTACACCACACTGGTACAGCAACTCCTTGCCCAGATTGCAATCCCTTTGTACATAGTCATAAGAAAAATTAGGCTGGAAAGGGCATCTAGAAGGTCCTTCCTACCCTAGTCCAGTTGCTCAGGGCACTTTGACAATCTCTCAGCCTGGAGACTCTACAACCTCCCTGGATAACTACTTCCAGGGCTTAACAGCTCTCAGGGTGAAGAACTTTCATGTTCTTACAATAATTTTTCCCCTTATGTCCTGGGCCACTTGTGGTAGCTGCCTCTTTTCCTTTCACCGTGCATCTCAGAGCCTGGCTCAGGTTTCTCTACAAACCCTCACCGTCACGCAGCCTCCCCCAGGCTGACGGACCTCACTCCCCAAACTTTTACTGACAACACATGCGAAACGGCAGCAGGAAGGGACAAATCTTCAATCTTTGCTTCAACTGCTCTCTCCATCAACAGATCACACAATGACTGACATTTTCAGAGTAAGAGCACAAGCCACTGACTAGAGCCACAAGTATGAGTAACAGAGAAGTTGGTTAGGAACTTTCTTCCCGAGCCAAAAACTAACTCCTTCCCCTGCCAGGAGTTCATCGCAACATAAAACTGAGTTACAAACAAAGTTCGGTCCTTCCTATGAAAAGGCCAACAGTGCACAAAACACATAGAAATGAGATTTATCAAGAAAAAAAAAAAAAAAAAAAGGAAAGTTAAGGACTTATGCCTGCCAGGCACGAACCGACCCACTTGCAGCCGGAATCTTCCACCAGCACCATGTGGGGACACGACGCCTGCTCCACAGCGAAGGACACCTCAAAGGGGCCTGGGCTGGGAGACGGGCTCGTGGCAACCACGTCCAGGCACACCTCGGGGGCTGAAGTGTCATTCTTTCCCTCACAAGTGACATTGATTATAATTATTTTATTATTTTTTTTAATTGAGCGCCACGCGCAGCACTAAGCCTCCTCGGGACAGGCACAGGGACCTGAGAGCTGGTTAAAACGGCGAGGCAGCAGAGGGGTAGCTGGTGTTTCCAACAACACCCCCCTACACGCACCCAAAATCTCTGCCCTGAACGAAGCCACATTTTGGCTCTGCGGCTCGCTGTGGGGGCGCACCCGCCGCCCCCCAGGGGAGGGAGGGCTCCCCGAAATGGCCGCCGGCCCGCCGCGGGGTCCCTCATGGCGGCGGGCGGGGGGCGCTCGGCGGGGCAGGGAGCGGGGGAGCAGCCGGGGAAGCCCGAGGCAAGGTGCGGGGGGGACAAGGGGGGTCGCGGCGGCTCACCGTGCGGCAGCGCGTCCTGCAGCAGCAGCAGGCTGAGGAGCACCCAGAGCCGCATGGCGAGAGCGGTCGGGGCGCTGGGCTGAGGCGGGGCGGGCGCGGCGGCGGAGGCGGCCCGGCAGCGGCGGCGGGGGGCCCCGCAGGGAGGAGTCGGCCGCTGCGGGGAGCCCCGGGCCGGCCTCGGCGGGACGGTCCCTCACGGCTGCGCTGCCCCGGGGACCCCGGCCCGGGGAGAGGGCGCAACGCTGACCTGGCCTCGGCGGGGGGTCTTCTGCTGGGCTCCACTGCCTGACTGCCACCTGCTTCGGATCCTCCCCGGGGAAGGACTCTGTGCCTTCCGCCCGGCTTACATCGCTCACTTCGCAGCTCTGTCTTCTCCACCGCTCCTCATAAGGCTGGAGAGGATGGCAGAGGGGTCCCCCCCGCCACCTCCGCTTCCCCAGCTGTCTCCTCTGGTCGAGGATGGTCAAGCAGGGCTCTGCTTTCAGTGCATGCCACGCAGTAGCTGCTGCACATAATAATCTGCTCTGCAGAGACACGTGGAAGCTTATCATCTAGATTAGCTCATCAGTGACCGTTTGCCATATGTGGCTGTGCACTGGTGGGGGCTGTTGGTTGCCACCAACCTATAGAGACTTCTACATGCAGGGTCACTGCAGGGTGCTTCAGGAAGTCAAGCAACGTGAATGCCAAGGACTACTCGCTCCCTCTGGAAGTCAAACCTAACATCATCTCTGGTTTGGCACCAGAAGTCAAAATGCCCAAATCAAAGGGTGTTATTCTGTTTTTTGATGACTTCTCAAGTGCTTAGAAGCAAGTATGAAACACACTCTTCTACTATGCCCATCACCAGACCACTGGAAAAAATAAGGGATTTAAACATAAAACAGTTTTTTTTCTCCTCTACAAAAAGTATAGGAACTATCACACTATTTATTACAAGTGAGTTATGGTTTGTATAATGTCATGACATGATGACACACTAGTGATTATTAAGTCACCATATTATTTTAGTATTTACTACAACTACAGTGGTGATTGAAGTTAGAGGTGTTGTATGACGTACGTACAAGTGATATTCAGCTTTATTTAAAAAATACAGGACAAATGCACAATTGTTATCCTGTGAAGCACATTTTACAGTAAATGAAGAGCAATATAATTTCCATTAGAATTTAGAACTAATGTAACGAGAAATATTGCTGATTATAATTCTGTTGAAAAAGTGAAAAAAAAAACAAGCACCATATTCTTAAATATATGCATTTTTACATTCATAAAAATTCAAGACTTTTCATTTTGGCTAGAGCACTTCAAAGAAATATAAATTTGTAGTTTACGTTGCATCATAATCATTCTATCTACTCAGCAGCACATAATACAGAAATTATCACTACAATGTACATATGAACAAGAAAAGTTAAAATGGATATAAACATTACTGTTTTTTTAAAATGATGCACACATAACTGTTCTTAAAGATATGTAACATATTTCACGCTTTACTTTCTGTTAACACAAAAGAAAAAAAGCCCTCCTGAACATTTGAATCATTTTATCCTTTGTCCTGACTGCAACTAAACTTCTATTGGTGAAGGTGGAGTTTGCCTCACACAAGGCTCAGTGAAAACATACAAAGACAACAGAATTTGTCCAACTGACAACAAAAATAAACAATTATATATACACATAGGTCTTCGTAATTCATGTCTATGCACAAAAATCCTTTAACTTAGCTAATGTTAAAGAGTTTGATTTCTAAAATCAAATGGAAAACAGATCAGGACATGGTAAAGGCATTATATTTAGCTTTCGAAAGGTCCAACTATAAAAAATGAAGAGGTCCTCAAAGTATGTACCAGGAAGAAATATTAAAGGTACAGAAAATTAAAAACAAATACAAAGATCCTACACTATGTGAAATACCACCTGCTGTTTCTGTAAGATATGTATTTACTTAACACTGAGTAACCCCAGTGCTTTCAACGAGCATACTGCAATTTGTACAATCTTCCTGGCAGGTCTGGGAAGAATTAGGGCCTTAGAATAAAAGGTGCTTTTACTTTCTTTTTTATGTTATCAAGTAACACATGACTGACATCATGTGAATTAAATTCCTACTGTACAAAATGCATCTCAACGTCAAAGGCATCAGACATGACTTAAATGATTGCACAGTCCCATGCACATTTCCCGCACTGTCACAGATTTCACCCAGGTTGTTTAGCTTTCAGTATCTCAGGATGCTTTCAGCATGTCTAATCCTGCACTTTATTAAAACCTCCATGAAAACAGTATGTGTTTTATTTCTGAAAAAATATATATATCAACACACAAACTTTAGGGAAAAGGTGGCTAGACTTTTACATTCATCATCTAATAAAATATAGAATATGTATTTAAGCATTACCATGTTTTGCATCTAAATTCATTGTATCATTTGAAGTTTATGCATGGCATAGTTAAGTTCCTAAGTATACATATAAGTTACCCAGCATCACTACTATTTATCTTTATTTCTGATAATTCTCTAGGGCAGGCAATATAAATGCCCTTAACACATGGTGACCATAATATGACAGGTTTCAGGAATCTGCCTTGCATTTGTTGTGCAGGAAAAAGCACACTGTTATTAACAGAATAGCTTTATCCACGGTAACAGACAATGAAATCTAAGATACCTCATAAAATATCCTGTTGCAGCATTAGGACTAGAATTTGGAATACCACATGAAGATCACTTCAGTTAACATGAATTGTACAGAAATGCTTTATAATTCTTTACGCTTCCCTGAGGGAGAACAAAGAGATTTACTTGTTCTCCCTTAAATATGATTTAATTTACTTTCCTAAATCCGATTAGATAAAAATAATTCCTATATCTCAAGGCACATTGAGAATGTACCAATGTAAATACAGTTTTTGGAGGATATTTTTTTCCACAAAGAAAGAAAAAAACAATAAGCTACCTCCAAAAATAGATATATATTAATACATACCATTATTATTTGCACAGAACAACTTAGAATATCAACAACTATGTAAAAAATAACAATTTAATTCCACTGGACATGTGCTTTCAGCTGCTGTCTTGGCAAATACAGACACGAGCAGCAAACATGAGAACAAAATCAGGATTTGTTTCACGCATACCTCCTGTGTAAGAACAAGCTAGCATGGCTGTCCCTCACAGGGCCTGCTCCTGTGAAGTCCCAGAATAGCATCTGGAATTTCAAGATTGCATATACAAATGCATATCAAAATTAGCATAAATACCTTATTTCTGGCCTGTAGTGTTCTTATCTAGCCACTAAGCAATAACAACATTAACTACACACACATATAAATAAGCTTTGCACAGCTGAAGCAACTGAGAACACCCAATGACTTTCCCCTAATTTCCTTTTCTATCTCATTAGTTAACTGTTATCTCATTAGTTAACTTAGTTCCTGTGCTGCAGCTGCTCCCAATCCCCCTCAGCAACAACTGTACAGTCACATTCTTTCATTTTCATAGTTAATTTCTATAACAAGGGGGGAGAAATACTCCTACAAACGAAAGGGGAAACTGTCTATATACAAAATACACATAAGCTGGAAAATTTCTCTAACCTACCTCCAGAAGTCTTAGCTAGCACTTGCTTTAGTCATAAGGTTATTACATGGACAGTCTCCCTTCAAAAGAAAATTCCAGTGCAGCATAGAAATTATTGTAATCAGTACATCAAAATTACTATGGGCTAATGTCAGACAGATGCAAACATACAGACAGGCGTGCACACTCATACATTCTATATGATGGCTCTGGGAGGGAATGGGGTCTTCCTTGCACATCACAGACCAGCAGCAGTTTGCATCTTGGGAGCCTTTTTCGCCTGCTCTGTGGCATCAGCATCCATAGGAAAATGTCTCTGCTTTCCACACACCGAGATGTGCGAGGAAGTCTAAAAGAGCTGCACTTCACTCTAGGCTTGTAAAGGCATCAATCATGCAGAAGCTTTGACTGAGCACTGTTGACTTGCTCCAATGGCATGGCATTTTTGCAGCTGAGGATTTAAGAGGTGAGGATGTCCTCTGAAGAATAACCACTGTAGAAACCGTGCTTTTCATGGAGTAGTTACAAATCAGGAAAAGCATCACTGTCTACTTCAAATATTTGTGGTACTTTTAAATAAAGCTTCTGTTTTGACATCTATAAGGATTACCTTATTATATGCCTTTCAATAGAGCCTAGGAAGTCTTAAATTTCTAATGTTTTATTCAAGAACATACAGTTCTTTTGTCATTTTTTTCATAAAAATGGACCTCCCTTGAGAAGTACAATTAAAATAGAAGATCCAACTGACATAGACAGCTCCTTCTTTCACTGAATAGATACCGAAACTTAGCAATAGTTTCTTGATTACTATTGCTAACAATTACTATCCATTCCTATCAATCAAACATTTACTTACACTATCATCTGCTTCTATTAGTCTAATATGGCATTTTAGTGTTTCTTTAATCTTGTAAAACAATGATGAATTATGGGAAGAAGTGGCTATAACTTAGGATCAATTCTGGATGGATTATGATACATTAAAAAATTGGACTGCATTGCCACCCACCCTAGAGTTTCTTATCCTCTGTGTCCCATCCATTTTTAAGGACCACTGATCTGTAGAACAGTCCTTAGGACAACAACAGTTACAAGATGCCCATGCTAGATCCTCAGTTAAGAGGCAGGTGTTTTTCCTGTTGTATGCTTCTCACCCCATACCTCCAAAGAGAAACACAGGCACCTGCAAGTGCTCTGCTTTGGTATTCTAGCAAATGTTTTCAGGTGGGTTTTTTTTTGTTTGTTTGTTTTTTTTCTCCTAGATTACTGTAAATCCAGGAATATGCCCCAGAAGACAAGCAGAGGTGAAGATCTTTTCAGATTGCTACTCCTAGTGCTCAGTAGCCAGCAGAGGCCAGTAGTGCAACAGCAACATCTCCCTTCCATGCTACCAGTGCTGCAAAATGCTCTCCTCCCAGTTCAAACTGGGATTCAGAAAGGCATCAGGCTGAAATCTACAAACCTATGGGATTCCAATAAGGGGTATTGGCACGTTTCAGGGTTCTCTATCAAGAAGCTCTTTCTGCCCTCCTACGTTTAGGCATGTTACTCTCTCACAACAGAACTCATTTTTAGATTAAAAAGCCCAAATCTATTGCTGTGAAGAAGACAGAAAGGGAGGGAGACAGACAGAAGCAGCTTAACTAGTTTCTTTTTTTTTCTTTCCTTTTTTTTTTTTTTTGGTAAAATTCCAGCTACTATAAAAAGTAAGGTGCTTTTCAGTGTCAACCAACATCACTCTCACAGGATATAGGATTTTATACATAACAACAGAGATTAATACCAATGATTATTACTGGCAATATTATGCTTCAGATTGCAATGCTCCATGACAAAGTTCAACACAATTCTTTCTTACTTTAAGGAAGTTATTTCTATAAATGCCTTCTAGCAAAATAACTCCGCATCATGGAATCCTACTATTTGCTGAAAAATAGCATTAAAATGTTTGGGTGCCTTTGATAGGTAGTATGACTTTTATGCTGAAAGAACAGAGTTCATTTTCACTAGCTTTAGTTTAACCCAGCACTGCTGCAACAATTCGGTTCTTTCCATAAATCTGCATTTGGACATCCTACCCACATGAATGCATTTGTGGATATAGGCTTGGCTCACAAAAACCTGATGTGCTAACATATGTTTATGGCTTAGTTAAGAACTGAAATATTGCTTTGAAGAGGATTCTTTCCAAAGCCTGGGCCTCAGTTTTTTTCACCTCCCCTTGTATCTGAAAGAAGGGAAGGATTTTGTGCATAAATTTTTCTGTAGAGAAGCAATGTGTAACAACTAATCTCAGAAGTATCAACTCTGTCACACGATAAAGGAGAAGGAAGTATAGGGGGAATAAATGAGTAGTGCTGAATGAAAGTATGCAATTACATAGTCAGGGATAAAATCCCATCCCTTCTGAAAACAACAGCAGAATACTTGCTAAATCATACACAAATGTCAATATTGTAACAAACAGATTATTTCCCCAATGGTTTTGCAGAAAACAACATAACTCTTGGAAGTATTTTATATACACAGTATCTCTGAAGTGAAAGGAACTCATGTAACCTAGAAGTAGAAATCTTGAATAGCATTTAGAAGGACCAAAAGCCTTTAAAGAATTTTCTCCGTTTGCATTCACCATGCTTACTAATTAGTAAGGCTAAGCAATTATTTCTCTACTATTCTTATATAAATGTGATCCTCTATTTTTTGCCAAATATCAGATCTGTACATTTACCATTTGTTTTCAAAATATTTTCCAGGCTTATCTTCTATTTATCTCCCATGAGAGTTACTTCTGTAGAAAAAAGATAGTACTTGGTATTTCAGTAGTCAGTGAGTTAGCTGCTTTGTTATTTGAGATACTATTCGATTGTGACCAGAACATGTAACAGAGATAAGGAGGACATGTAAAAGGCACTTGTGTTCACAATGCAGTGTAAAATATTCAGAACGTCTTGTAGGCAGTTCTAAAGTCCTTCATATTTTGTGATTGCCAGTGATCATGGATGTTCATGATGGATGCTCAAACAATCCATCCATATTTTTGCTTGCCAAAGGGTACTTTTTTTTATTATTTAAATATTAATCTCCATGCTGTCAGTTCTGAAATGATGAAGATGGTTTAGCAGCTTGTCCAAAGTATCAGCCAGGCCTTGTAGTAAACACTTTCAAGAAGCACAATGTTGGTAGAAAGCTTTTGAAATTTCAGTTCGCAAGTAAAATGTCAATTAAAGGTTTAAAAGACTTGTATATTTGCATAGATTAACATTCACTTGTCCTCTCATGTGCAAGAAACTGATCACTTTCATTTGTATTTTCAGGTTCATCCACTTCTTCCACAGGGTTCTTTTCTTGCAACCCACTATTTTCTGAGCAAGAATCTTCATCTCTATCACTGCGATGACCTTCAATACTGTGCCTAATACCATAAGCAAAATAAATGAAGAAGCCTTCAAAATAAAAAAATAAAAATAAAAGTTAATAGGGTTTTCATGTAAGCAGTGCATTAAAAAGTAGTTATTTATTACCCTCTGGCTGAGCATGATTTTCAAAGCCAGTTTCCTCTTCAGGTATCGGAATTACAGTTCATGCTTCAGGTCTTCTCTCTTAGTATGGAAAGTGCAGGCGCTAAATTCCAGTACATAATTTTTGCTTTAACTGATTGCTCTAATAGGCCATGGAAACTACTATCTCTGATTTATGACTAAATAAAATCAATGCAATTTTCCATATCTTGAATGAGAATGACTGATGTAGCAGGAAGAAAACTGTTACAAACAGGTCTCTGCACAATTTTAGCTATGCTTATTAGAAATAAAAGTTTAGTGGCTTACTGGAATTAGTCCTATATCTTTGATTCTTCCTATTACCTCAAAACCATACTTACAGTTTTGGTTGCGTATATGTACCCCTTCTAAGGCATGATTTGTTTTTATTACTAGAAATATCAGCTGACTTTTATTAAACACAGACTTTTGTTCCAATATTTAATGGAAGAGAATCAAATTATCTGAGACAGGATTCATCAGTCGTAACAAAGGAGGTGATTGAAATGAGCAGAAGTACCTACCAAGTGCCATCCAGAAGCTAAATCTGATCCAAGTGTCTCTGCTTAATTGTACCATCAGGTAAATATTTACCAGGATACTGAATGATGGTAAAAATGGTAATAGGGGAACCTAAGGGGAAATATTTAAAATATTTGTAAAATTAAATACTATTTTTTGCATGCTTGCACTATTAATGCCATACTTCAGTTATACAACATGAACTAGAGGTGACACATCTTCTCACTAAAAAAGAATAGGAACATTTTCTTATTGAAGTATAGTGAAATTTTCTTTTTTTGCTGTGTTTAACCACCAGTTTCTATATATCTTAGACTTTTAAAGTAAGCTATATTTAAAATATGTTCTCTAAGGCTGTGAGGAAAAGTTTTCTAGCTTGTGCTGAACATATACCAATGAATTCCTTGATGTACAGCTGAAAAGTATTATTTTTATCTTTATATATATATTTATCCCTTCTTTCCAAATTGCACACCACCACCCCGCTGTTCTATCAGATTCCTTCACTTTCATCACTGTACTTCATTATTTCCATTAAATAGTCCATTACAAACTATTCTATAGTTTGTAGGTCTTGGAACGTAAGTGAAAGCTCAAAATGAAAGGCTTATACTCTGGGAGGTATGAACTATACTGTGGTCCAAATCACTGCACACAACACAGACAAGCTGTCTGTACACTGATCAGTTTCTGAATCCTGTTGCAGCGTCTAAGTGTTTAAATTGAGGATCAGAATTCCTTGGGTCTCAACAATGTGAATTTTGGGGATGTGTCTGAAGGAATAGCTAGAAGATCTGTGTTGTCAGACCCACTACTTTTAACAGCAACCCAATAGTTACACCCATTTTGCGCAGCCATGCTCCTACGCATGTCACACATTCAATCTGAGGGCAGCAAAACACTTTCTCTCATTCTGAGAAGATCTGGACTGGACCTACACATGCTGATGATTCAGCTGTGAGCATCCACTACCCTTACATTCACCAAAAAAAAAAAAACAACACA
This sequence comes from Cygnus olor, assembly GCF_009769625.2. Lineage (NCBI taxonomy): Eukaryota > Metazoa > Chordata > Aves > Anseriformes > Anatidae > Cygnus > Cygnus olor. Next base: position 18,206,285 of record NC_049172.1, on the reverse strand, counting down.
CTAGTAGCAGTGCAGTAATGAAAGACTGCCTGAAAAAGACTGTCTCTGTCTCCCTCTGCCCCTCTCCCAGTTCTTAGAATACACCCAAACCTCTCATTAGAGCTATTATGTTATTCACCATAAAGGCCACTTTCTGCTGGTTCTGAGGCTGCCTTTGGATGAGGAGAATGGTAACTATGAAGGACACCACCAACGCAGCAAGAAGGCCAATACTCCAGGGCTCCAAGTTAGCAATGAAATGAGTCCCATATGTAGTGAGAACACTCAAGCCACAAACCAAGAAAGCTGTGTGAAAAACAAAATGATGGAAATAGGAGAGAGGTCACTAAATCTCTGCATTGAAGAGGAAGTGACTTTTAAGAAGAAAGACAGCAGAACTGCAGTATGAAATGTTATGAAAATGATTAAGTAATGGAAAACACACTAGATTACAGATTAAATCAATCAAGAAACAAAAAAAGCATTCTCCAGAATGATGCATTAATGATGACTGAAAGTAGTTATGTTATTACTGGATTTTTAAATTTGTCTGTGATAGAATTCTGCTATTTACATTAATGTATTATGAGCTTGGACAGCTGAAAACTTACCTAACAGACCCACTAAAAAGTTAACAGTAGTTGCAGTCTGTTCTGTAGGTAAACTGGATGGATTGATCAGGCTCTGAAGACTGAAGTGATTCTCTTGTATCATATTTATCTGTGATTCACTAACTGCAGATTCCCTTTCTGATGCAGCCAAAGCTGCTTTTTCTGGAGAATATTTGGGTTGCTCATAGGTTAAACAGGGTTGGTACCTGTGCAAAACCAAACAACAAACAGGATAATAAAGTACTAAGTATACTTTGGGAATTGAAGGAATATGCCTCTAGGAATGCATCTAAGTACTAAATGCTTTGCAACAGAGATTCAGAATTTCCCAATTTATAACTGTACTGCAACAGCATATTATTAGTCACTAATATATATAAAGAAATAATGGTAATTCACTTTTTTTTTCTGAGTTTGTTTGTTGGCAGTTTTTTAAGCTATATGAATGCACCAATGGGTCAAATAAATGACCAGTATTATACAAAAAGAGGGATCTGGTGGTCAATAGCAGGGAAAGGGGAGGGAAGCTTCTTTCCACAGTGGCAAGTTCATTCTGCCTTGCTTCCAGTATGGGGCCTACTAACTGGCATAAACTCAAATTTTACATCTTCTTTGTTAGAATGTAAGTGCATTTTTAAAAATACATTCTTTAAAGAAGTCTGTATGGAGTAAAATGGTTTTCTCTAAAGAGTAAACTATTGCAACATTGAATCTGAGCTGAATTTAAGCTGTATAGTTTTCAAAGTTATCAATTTAGCCTCATACGGTAAGTAACAAGCACTGACTTTTTAATTTAAAAATAACAAACTAAATAAAGAGATGGCCTGAAGCTATATCAATATTATTCAATTGTTTTACAAAGAGAACAGATAAGAGAGTTTAACTGACAATTATTTATAATCTCACTCGTTGAGAGTGAGTATTTATACTCTCTCCTAGGGCTACCACAACTTGAAACACTTGTCTGTTGTTTCTCTACTGAATTCTGACTAGGGCAATACAAAGCAATTATTTTAACTTGGTCATCCTGTCAACTACCTGATCTGTCATGTATAGCCCCCACAACGTGATAGGCCTGATGCACAGCATAGATTTTATTCAAAATATCATTCATTAGTGCCTTTGGGACTGATGCTGGGATCAATGCATCTCCTGGAAAATAAAAGGTGTCTGGATTTCACATGAAGCTTTGATTTGAGTAGCTACTATACTGATATGAGAATAAATCTGTGTTTTCTCTGATGGATCTCAACTTCTTAGTAGTCATTTATACACAAACAGATAGCTCTCAAATATGTAGCTATCCAGCAAAAAACATATATTATAAATGTCACCTCTGTTTAGGTAGTGAACAACACAAACCAAAACACAGTAAAATAGAAACGGTCTTTTTGACTCACCTAAGAATGAGGACACAGGTTGCCACAAGTGAATATGCAAGAAGTGTGCCAATAGACATCATATCCACTAAAGCCTTTAGGTCAAACAGAAACGCCATTACAGCTAAAAAAAGAAAAGAAAATGCAAAATTTGTATGAGGCTGATATACTGAGTCAAGATTTTAACCTCTGTCAGCAGTGTAACTTTAAATTATTTTACTGACAGCAATATAAGTGAAATTATGGTAATCCTTAAAAACATATTTTAAGTCACAGCCGACATTCCTGAACCTAATTTCTGTTGGGAAACTCATTCATATGGATATCACGCTGATGGGCCATACAGTCATGCTGCATAATCAAGCAATTTGTATTGGACTTATGTGGACATAAGTACTTGGATACATGCCTTGCTGAATGGTGACACATTAAAATACAATTTTATAGAATAAGGTTCTGATGCTGCAACAGAATCTCATCAAAGTTGAGAGGACAGCTCCCACAGCAAAGCAGGGGAACAATGATACAACCCAGTATGTCATCTGAAAGCGATGGTCTCAGAAAGTGCTCTGTGTAAAGAGACACTTTAAGGAGTTGTCTAGAATAAAATAAGTGGTTTTGTTTTTGAATGATTATCTTACTAAAAACAGTTAAGTTCAAGTAGCCTTTAGGACAGACAGCAAAATATCACAATAATTAATATTCTTAAGATCACTGAAATCAGGGGCAGAAATTTCCATGATATTGTGAATAATTATGGCAGTTATTTATAAAAGCTAATGCCACCTTCTTTTGGAGATTCTGGAATGCCTTTGTCTATGCTGTTTGCACACAGACACAAAGCACTCATAAAGAAATTAGCACAATTAATTGAAATTAATTGTCACCAAATGAAAGGCTAGAATTAGTTGATTTGAGATGCATGTGGTCAAAAAACATCTTAAAATATTTGTATTATTGAGATACAGAAATAATCCGAAAATATTTAATTTTTTGAATCACCAATAACCTCACCATCAAAAGAAACCATCATATGTAGCCTTTATACACTGTATGTGTACGTGCACACAAACTTTTCTACGTTCAGAAGTACTTATATATTAATATTTATCTTATGTTTGTTAATATATTTGTAGATGGGTGTATAAATGGAAAAACACACAGCAACATGCATTCCCCTGTTTTCTGATCCTGAAGGAGACAGCAAAATGTGATTTCCAGAAAGCAAGACTGCTGTGTTACAGACATGTTATTTCATCTGCTAGTCTCCTCTTTCAATGAAGGAAGGAAGACTGTCCCATCTTCTTTAGTGAGGGTGGATGTCATTTATTATAAGACGTTACTACCTCATCCATGACGTAAATTTCTGAATACCTCACTGCCTTGCACACTCAAAAAAGTGTAGGTAAGCAAAGAACAGAACCTATTATAACCTAACATACAGTAGCTATGTTTAACTTCAAATCCTAGCTTCAAAACACTACTTTGTAGCCCAGAACTTTCTCTTACACATTAGAATCATTGAAAAAAGCCCGTAAGCTTCTGAGTAAGAGGAAAAAAAGACCTAGTATTGTTTTTTCACCCCTCTTAATTCTACTGAAGTTGTAAGAAACCATGGTGGACAAATTTACGATGAAGGAACCTTGACCTGTCAACTAAACATTTCCCTGTGTGCAGAGTTTCACAATCATGACTACAGTATGTGAAAAGGTAAGTCACAATTATAGCATGTGACAACTGACTCAGCTGTAGTCTTGACCTGATAATTTTAATTGAGGCCAAACATTTAACAGGCTAACGGGGTAAAGGAGAACAGTTCTTAAAGCTATGCAACTATCCATGATAGGATTTAATAGGAAGGTCAGATAATAGGAATTGTTGTACACATCTGTAACTATTCTGGCAAAACTATTTATGACCACAAATTACCAAATATGCATCCTTTTAAAAATAAAAGAAAAAAATACTCCTCCAGCAATATATAAAGCTGTCTGCAGGTAAATTGTTCACACACCAAATTCCCCAAACTGTCTAAAAGCAGTCCAAGTGACTGCTATTGCAAAGCTATAGTCAGGGCTGTATAGCTACCTCCATCAGTTACTCATTGGGTAACACGGTTTTCTTTCTCTTCATCACCATAATTTCAGGCAAAGATGTTAATTCTATCCCATATAACTGCATTTGCAAATTATTATAAAGGAAAAAGTCAATAATAAGTAAAATTAAAACTCATGTTTTAGTCTCAGTTCTGAACCTCTTTTCTGATAAAAATTGTAGCCAAGGTTGTTAAGTGTTTTAAGGCATGTCTTTTATGTTTGAATTAGTTTTCGGACATTTATTTGCCTGTGAGTTAAATGCTTCTAGAGCTTCCAGTTTTCTGGGATAATTAGACATCCCCCTGAAATAACACAGTGAAATTTGGGCAGAACCACATGTGCCTCTGCAGGAAGCATGGCCAAAAGTGAAAGTGCTATATGTTTAAATTTTCTCTTTGCAAAATATAACAGTTGGCAGCTGCTCCCAAAATGTTGTTTTGCTAAAATATACGTGGGTGTGTACATGCAGACATATGTGCATGCACACATAAACCCCAACACACACACAAACACAGCCCTCAACCATAATTTGGTAAGCTTGTACCAAAATAAGAAAATGAAAAAATCTACATATGTATTTTACACGAAAGCTGATCCTGTTGCAAATGTAGGATTTTTTTCTCACATCTCATAATAAAAAAACTTGATAGCTGTTTTCCCACCTCATAGATGTGACACATATATACATATATATATATGCTCATTGAACAAGGAAACCCTGTATGGAGAGCATCAGCTTAAGTGATTAGATTAAGAAAGAAGCTTATTCACAGTACAAGAGACCAATGTTTAAAAAAAAAAAAAAAAAAAGAAGAAGAAAAAAATCATTTTGAATTCTGTGACATTAAGGATGGTACCACCACGATGATTGGTATGATTCGGAGTTCTTACACCCTTTGATTACTCAATAATTTTATTCCCACCTTACATGCAAGGGAAGTTAACAAGCAGCCCTTTTTCAAAAACATCAAGTACCATGCACGTGCATAGAGTGCTTAAATCTCAGTTTTAAGAAACACGGGCTTTGAGAGCTTACCAGAGATGACCCCTGCTGTCAAGGTGGCAGAAACTGGTGCCTGCCTCTTACTCACTTTGGCAAGAAAACTAAAGAGTAAACCATCGCGTGCCATGGCAAACAGAATTCGGGGCAAAGGGAACATAGAGCCGAGAAGACTAGAACAGAAAAATGTATAGTTCAAATACACGTTATTAAAAGCACAGTGCTTTACTGGTAAACCCAACTACACAAAAAGAAAGCTTGGAAGAGTGAATGGGTTTAGGTTTAGTTTTGGTTTAGGCTCTGTTTTGCTGCTCTCATTTTTTGTTTGGTCGATCGGTGGTGTTTAAGGTTTGTTTATTTTGAACCTAGGTGATGACAGCTCTTGAGATTAACCAACAAATACAAAATCTGTGGCAGAGAAAAGTTTCACTAGTAGGCCTACTTTACCTGGTGACAGTCATATTTGGTCATTTCAGTCACAAGCAAATCAAAATTGCACATATATTTTGCACATTTTCCATATATGCAACGCATTTAGCAGTGCACCTTTCTTTACAAGGATCAACTCTTAGTCTCACCTGCTACTGCACCAGACGATAGAGTAGCAACTAGCGGTGTCTTCGTTTTGGAATTGATTTGAGCTAGACATTTGAAAAGCAACCCATCCTTCGCCATAGCATAGATTACACGTGGCATTGGGAAAATGGATCCAAGAAGACTGAATAAAAAGCAAACACATGCAACATGGCAAATGCAGTTCATGCAGAGTTGTATCATGGAAAAGATAAACAATGTTAATGGCATGTACAGAAACAAAATTTATGATTGTAAGACAACACCAGAAAGCCCCATAGCCCAAGATACTACAGATCAGACACACAGGAAAAAAAAATATTTCAATTTAAAGTTGATTTTTTGGGGTTTGTTTGTTTTTTGTTTGTTTGTTTGTTTTTCACTTAGGTAATAGAATTGCTTCATTAGTGACAATTCAGGTTAGCAAAGTAACTCTTGCCATCACTGTAGTTCTTGGGCATTAGTGGACAAGGAACATGTTCCAGGTCACACTAACTATGCAATTAAGCTTTAGTATTCCTGGAAAAAGTCCGTCAGTCAGCAGCAGCAAATCAATAAGCATTAGCAGCATCTTTTATGCTCTACATTTCTATGTGAAGCTGCTGATTAACAGTAATTCAAAGAGAGCACCATAAAGTTAACTTGGGCACATTATTTCTTTCAATTAAAGCACCTCAAGCCAAGCTTCATTGAGATAATTTCTTTTTTGGAAGAAGTAAAAGTAATTATTTTAGATTTATTGTTAGCAGCACACAGAAAGCTTTTAAACTGTTGATAACTCAAGGCTCTTTTTAGATAGACTTCTTAAATTAGGTGGTTTCTTTCTCTCAGAGTGAAATAATTATAATTACGAAAACCAAAAACATTTAAAGGACAAAAAGCAAATCCATAGCCAGTATAACCTCTGCAGCAAGCATACTAATATTTAACCAGTTGAATGGTTGCCCGTGTCACTTCGGAAATCAATTATACCACTTACAGAAGGCCCAGCTTTTATGTACCACAGATGCTAAGTACCTCTGGTAATGCTCATGAGACACAAGCATTTAGGTTAGACACACACAAAATAAGTTTCATTGCACATGAACTGATGTATGAATGCTCTTTCCAAAAAAGAATGTTTCCTGAATTAGGATGACAGTTTATTCTTCGAGTAAGGATACTGTTAAAGTCCACAGCTAAATTTCTGCTGTTTTGACTTTGTAAAATTTATTTATGCTATCCCTCTTTAAGTGAATTCACATAAATAATGGAAATATTAATGAACGTCTTTACCCAGAGGAAACAAGTTCACAACATAATATGGTAAGAGGTAACCATATGAACCAAAAGCAATTATCCCAACTTTTTTTTTTTTTGGTTAATTATACCTCTAAATTTAGGAATATGAAATACAATTTCCTTAGATTTGTTCTAAATCGACATCAGTCAACAAAAACACTGGAAGATTACCCTTTCCATACAAGGAAATACAATACTTCAAAGTACACTAGAAAGAGGACAGCAGTTCAAATTTCTGAAACAGTGTTTTACCATCTCTCTTAATTTTGTTTTCCAGTATCAGTTTCTTTAATCTAGTTTCCACTGTTATATATTCCACCGTATCACTTTTATTGATATTTATCAATAACGGGCAAAATTGCAGTAAAACCCTTCAAACTGGGGTTTGAAGGGTTGACAACTAGATATGAAGTATGACAACTAGATAGAATATAGCTATAATCCCAGAATAAACTGCATAAATATGACATTGTTCAGTCAGCTGTATAATTTATGTATATTTGGAACTATTTTTTCTGTCATTTTGGAACTATTTCCTCTTTCTGTCACCTCCTACGTCAAAATATTCCTTTCCTTTAAATCACTGTCCAGAGTCACTGTGGTCATCTTCAAAAGGCTGATGCTCACCAGGGTTATCTCAGAGTACTGTTGATATTCCTGCTTAAGCAGGCGTATCTTTTTCCTTTGTGGAAAGCCAGCCAGTATTTGTATCACTGAAGATCACTTGAATGACTCCTTACCTAAAAAGCTCAGGTAGAAGACTGGCATCAGCATTCTACTATCCCTAAATTTAAGCACTGAGCAATGTTCTATGCTATGAAAGATACCACGTTACAACTGGAGTGTAACTTATACGAAGACAAACTAATATATCTCATGCTTTCCCTGATCTTTTTAATCAAAATAACATGCTAAGCTAAGGCTGCATCCACAGTTTCACAAGGGGGAATAAACTATCCTATTTTCACAGCTATAATCTACATCTCAAATACCCACAGGAAAATCACGGGAAGGGATGATGTCAGAAGACAGACTGGAGAAAAACATAGACAGGCAATGAAGGTGACGAGAGGAATTAGTTAACTGACTATTCAGTTTTGCCTGCAAATACACAGAGCTCATAAAGCTGCTGAATCTTTGGGAATGGACAACAAGAAAGGACAAAATGTGTGAGGTTTATTTCAACAGTTAATAGAGAAAACTTGCAGGTCATATGTCTGAAAATACTTATTTTAATAAAGAACTTTTGGGTAAAAAGTCGAGGAGGTAGAGTCAAATAACAGTACAGATTAAAAAAGGAACATAAATTAACACACACGTTGTCATCAAGACCTGCTTAAGTCTAAAACGTGCGTATAACACTTACGGATAATCCTTTGCATGAAGTGAGCCTTCAAAATGAACACATGAATGTATATTTAAATGTCTTATATTACCCATCAGCTTTTCCAGAGAAAATTAGCATATCGAAGTCTTTACCTTGTGGACAAAGCACAGAGGGATCCCACTGCTACAACATATTTTGCAGGACCCCATCCAACATATGCAAATGCTACTGGCAGAGGACTTTTCTCGTCTAGTATATAGTATGGCATCATAAGAGTCAGTGCAGCTGAAACCCCAAAATAGGCCATGAAGCAGACAAGCAAGGACACCACAATTCCTATGGGTATGGCTTTCTGAGGATTCTTGACCTCTTCTCCTGAAAAAAGGAAAAAAAGAAAAAAAAACACCACAAACTCTTACTATTACATTCAGCTTTAAAATATAGCAATGAACACAAATTAGTACTTTTGTAAGTCTAAACACTCAGAACCATATTTGTAATACAATTTTAAAAATCTGCACAAATTAAGCTCATTGACATAGTGTATAACTCAATATTTTGTTGCCAGAAATAGCATTAAAAAACAGAGGCATAATTACTAGATATAAAATACATTCTATATTCACAGTAGTCAAACCCCATCATTTCTAGTTATTTTCCTATAATTTGTAAGTTCTAAGTACTTAATCCATACCATTCATATATAAGCCAGCCTTTAGGAGAGAGATCTTATCTCAGACAATCCGCAGGTGATTAATATGATTTGGGCAGAAAAAAAAAATATACTAAGCACTTCCCAGACTTAAGCAACAATTAATTTATTTAGAATCGAAATAAAATAAGAAAAATCTCCTCCTTCCTCATAGGATGATAGCCACATTCAGGAATGAACTCAGACTCATTCTTCATGGACTGAAGAAATTTCAGGACAAAGCAAAGGAAGGACAGTTAGCAGATTATGTTGTTTTGGAACCCCCAAAGGTGTATTATGCATACACATATATATATATATACACACACAGACACATATAAATACTATACCAGTTGTTGCAATGCAGTCAAATCCTACAAAAGCATAAAAACAGGTTGCAGCACCAGCCAATGTTCCTGTGAAACCATATGGCATAAAGCCACCGCTCCCATATATACTGGTCACATTCTCATAGGATGAAAAATTCCTATGAAAAACAAAAATACAGCAGAAAAATAACTTAGTTTTTATTATTGGTAGGACAAACAAATACATCTTCCTCCCCTGCAACTCTGGAAAAACATGTAAAAATGCTCTCATCAAGACAGAGTTCTGCTTTACAAAACTGTACGAGAAGACATTTGCACATCAAAAATTGTATGACAAAAATAACAGTAAGTGGAATAATACCTGAATCATGTAACTATCACCTTACCCCCTTTACCGTTTGTTGGTAAAAGTATTAAAATACTAATGATGTAGGAATCTGTTGTTGTCATACTCACATTCTGCAGTTAATACATGGCTTAAAGACAAGAAAAGAAGCCAGTAACTTCTCAAATAGCTACAGACAAGACTGTCAAAATAAGACTTTAGGAAACTTTTTAGGAAACTACAAACATGAAAATAAAAATATTTTTAAGGGCATAAAGCGCTTATCACCCCCATCAACAGAGCTGTTAACACCTGCAACAGCACAAAAGGAAGTATAACAGAAAATTGCTTGGAATATGAGCAAGTAAATTGACTCTTAAAAAGTAATTACTCTGTTATTGCAGTAAGGTTTATGAGATATTCTTCACTTATTTTCCAGTTGTCAGCGTCTCCTTTCACAAAACCAGAAATCATAACGAAGAGTAGGACCAAGATGTTAATAGCAGTGAAAATTTTATTCACCCATGCAGATTCTTTTACTCCAAAAGATAATAGACCTATAAAATAAAAATAATTTTTAAATGTGAACAGTCACATACAGTAAGAAAAAAGTTATTTTCAAGACAATATACATACCAGTACAATGAATAACACTTAAAAAAAACAGAAGTAGATTTTACACCTTTAAAAAGTGGTAGCACAAATTTAATAAACTGTCTGGTAGCACGGCGACAGGAAAGTGTATTGGAAACCATTAAATGATAACTTTCTTTAATTGTACTCTTGAAATATTTTAAAATATTTTGAGCAATTTTTACTTATTGCTTTTCTGAGGTTTGAGTTCATATCTCTATTTCACGCTGTGGAACAAAAATAGCTACAAAAATCTATGCTTACTAAAAACAGTTTGATAGAATCTATTATGCACAGAACAAATAATTATTAGATTGAACAAATTAGGTTATTGATCTAAGTTTTACAGAGCATATCCATCTCAGAGTAAGAGTCCCATTTCCTAGCTCATTAACAAAACCTTTAGAAGAAATGCACGCCTCCTGTTCATAAATACTGATTCACAGAGGTTCTAGAAAAAAAAGATTGATATAAAATATGCGTGCCTTAGGTTGCAGACTAGTGCATTTAAATGATCTGAAAGTTATTCCATCAGGGTCCTACTGTGTAATACTTGTAAGCATACTAATAGTTTAATGGAACAGCAGGCAGAAAGCAGATCAAGAAAAATTAAATAGAGTGGGAAAGTCACCCTGGCTTCTTTGCATTGTAAGCATTTCCACTAAGAACACATACATGCTTTCCCTTATTATCTAGAGATTAACTCTGAAAATTTTACACCTCTCAAGATAATGTCTAAAAAATTTCTGCCTCCACTAATGAGACATTTGCTATCTCATCATAACACAGAAGTTATCATGAGCTGTTCAATTTTTCTTCCCTAATGGTATTTTGGCCACAATTTCTAAAGACATGGGTGTTGATTCAGTCTGGGAATCTCTACACTGAAATGTGACTCACAGTGCAGGTACATCCTAAATCTAATTGAAGGCTGCCTTTTAAATAATTTTGTTCTCGAATATTTTTCAATTTTTCAATTCCGGTAAGACCTCTAGTGAATACTGACCTGTTTCTAGTATTGGTGGAAAACAAGCTATACACTTTAAAAACAAGCATACAGCTTTCTTGACTTCCTTCACTCCTTTAAGAATACTTACTTGTGGAAAGCAATTGTTAAATGCAAACATACAAAAAAAGTTTCAGCATTCTGGAGTTCTCTGATGCCTCAAAAGGCATAGCTTTGGTGTCAGTTTTTGTAATTTAAAAATACGACATGAAATGAAGATTTTCATGTTATCATCAGTCTGTATCACAGGTTTAATAAAAAGTGATTATTTCATGTTTCAGATTCAAGAAGAGTTCATATAAATTTAACTCCCAGAGTAATTTTGTCAGTACACAAATGTACATCTAAATTGTTCAAATATCATTAAGGTATTTCTGATAAAATACTAACTATAGTTTAACTTTTTTTTTTTTTTTGTCTTTAAGAAACTGACACCACAGCCATCATAAATGAAGACATATCTGTCTCTTACCTGATAGAAGCAATATAAGAAATACAGCAAAAAAGTCAGGATACTCTGCCAGTCCAGAGTAATTCATTTTGAAGTAGGTTCTGAAGAAATGACCAATCTGCTTTCCAAGAAGTTCATCAAAGGTGCCACTCCAGGCTCTTGCTACACTTGATGTACCTTCATAAAATACATGCATATTTAGCATTTTGCATGCATACAAGGGAATATAGTTACTTCTATTGACAAGGAAATAAAACTAAGCACACTGCTACTTGTATTTAGAAAAACAGAGCTTGTGCTAAAACAGTGATAATTTTGAAATTTTAATGTTATCAAAAGTTTCTACCTATTTAAATGATAACATATTATTCTACAACTAAAATATACAAATTTGTACTTCATTTGTTCCCCAAATATTGCAAAATTATTTCTATATCATTTACACTTGGTGTCATTCTGGAAGACACTTACTTCTAAAGTTGAATTATGGTACATTAAACAATGGAAAACAATGTAAGAAAATGGTTTAATAAAGAACACGAAGGAAAGATTGCCCACCTGGAAATAAAGCCAAAAAAAAAATCACTAGCAAAATTTGTATTGCTAGTTAGTATTTAAGACCAATACTCTCTTCTGGTAAACAATGTATGGGGCCATAGCTAAATACAACCATATTTTAACCAGTTTCCTACCACGAATGCACTTTAAAACAACAGTTATATTGATTTTGTAGTGATTTGGGAAACATTCCTGTAAGTAGATATACATATGTATATACAGATAGGCATGCTTATACACAATATACCAGAACACGTACCTCTGGAAGAAAACATATATAAATCAAATTTGTCATCTTTGCCAAAGCACTGAAGTAGTTATTTGAATGTCTGCCACATAAGCATTGATATTACCCAGATATGGTAAACTTTGTGTTTTATGGGATCACAACATAGGACATCATTTAATTAGCATGAGATTATAGTAACAAATTAGAAATTAAGCATCATGACTTTCTTGAAGGGAGATACTATAGTGATGGGGCCCTTATAAATGTCTTTCTGTGTATGTTTAGAAAAAAAATATTGATTTCACTGAAATTATTCTTGCTGAGCAAATACAGCAATGAAATTGTGTTTATTCCTGTGCATCATCACTACTGTCTAACAAAACTTTTGTATTAGTTACTTAGTTCCTGCTGCTGAAGACAGACTGTTTACAAAGCATCTTGTCAATTTATAATGGCAATGAACAGGAGGAGAAAGCCTAATCAAATTACCTTGGCTATTTGATCCCAGTAGGAATAAAAAGAAACAGTAGCTAAATACAGAGACAGAAAGACACAAATCCGTAACTTATGTCTGCTTTCTCAGTAACCCTCAAGTCCCATGTTTCTTTCTTGGCTTACCTATAATATAGGATAAAATGAGATTCCAACCAGTGATAAAAGCCCACAGCTCACCAACAGTTACGTAAGTATACAAATACGCAGAACCAGTCTTGGGAACACGAGCACCAAACTCGGCGTAGCAGAGACCTGCCATCACAGACGCCAGGGCAGCAATGAGGAAGGAAACAACAATGCTAGGTCCAGAATCAGATTTCGCTACTTCTCCAGCAAGGACATAAACACCAGCACCAAGGGTACTTCCTACTCCCAGTGCTATAAGGTCCACCGTCGACAAGCATCGGCACAACTTGGAGTCCTCAAGGCTTTCACCGCCAACATTCTTCTTCCGTACCAGGCACCGAACAAAGGTCAAAGCTGGTCCACAGGGCAACATGGTGGATGGAGAGCTCTGAAATAAAATATGTTATTGCAGTGCATAACAAGTACCCCAGAAACAGTGAAAAGCAGCCAAAGAAAGGCATAAAGAACTTCAATCACACCTACTTATTAATACGTTTACTCTTTTCTATGGCATTAAAAAAGGCATCATGTTCTTTTTCCCCACAAAACATATGAGGGATTCAGTTATATTTAGCACTTATTCCTCTAGGGAAAGATATCCATCATCTTTAGGTTTACTACACTATTGTTAAAAAAAAAAAAAAAAAAAAAAAAAAGGAATAGCTTCTATTTAACCGTTGTTGGCTTCTTCTTAACCATTTATAAAACAGTACCAAAACAGACATTTGTCATCTCACAAATCATTAAGGCTTTTACAATAAGGATCATCACCAATAAATATGGATTTTTAAGATGTAAAACTCCAACATCAAGGCTATAAACACCAAAAGGTTTAAAATACAGCATTCTGACAGAGCCAATGAAATATCTTTTTGGATTGAAATGAGATGGCTTTTGCCTGTAGAATTCACTTCAGTAAAAAACTGCTTGAAAGTAGATTAAAAGTGTGTTTCTACTCCTTCCCACACAAACAATGTTTCACAGAAATAATTATCTTTAAAAGAAATGTATAAAGTCTCCCTGGCAAGCTTCTAACAAGAACCAGTAGGATAACTACTCAGCCCACACCAACTGCAGTTTCTTCAGTACCCTGAGTGCTTGTTGCAGTGTGGGGTGCAGTAAGTTCTTGCCCATGAGGTCAGATTTTGTGACCAGCTAGGTCCTGAAGGCCAGTAGGTGAGGAGCATTTCTCTGGCTTGTCATATGGGTGCCTGCTAAGAGGAACACTGGTGGTTTGCTTCCCAACTCAAACCAGATGGTAGCAGAAGGTCCAAAGCATTTGGCTGGAATGCAGGACACTGAAATCCAATAGAAAATAATATCTCAAAGAGACAGTGTTACTGTACAGGTCCTGTCTTTCTTTGTGCAATTGCATTATAGATGACTAACAGTTTGGTAAGATTTAAGCTATGCCATCTGCCATCTCCCCAAGCTGATATTTGTCGTTGCAGCCCATACCATAAATATCTACACTGTGCTCATGATTTGTTAAGAGCAATCCTCATAGGAAATGATTTTCATTTAGACAAAGATACTCTGCTGGTATATCCCTCCCCATACATATCAGTCTCCTGAATCAGTAAAGGGCATTTCTACCCACAAAAGTTCAATCTACTAACAATGACTTTCAAGAGGGATGTCTCACTATGGCAGTATTTGATCCTGGAACAAAGACTCGGAAGCAAGAGGACAGCCATCCTGAATGCACGATTGCTTGAAAAATATCCCCTCAGGTATTAAAGAGAGAGAGAGAGATCTGAGCAGAAACATGTTCCTCCTCTTCCTGTAGCTCCCCAAGCACGCTGACTTGTCACTTTCATCTTTAAAGAGGGTTCATTAAAGTCTCCATTCACCTTTCAGGGAAAGGGAAGTTGATAAAGGAGAGTGAATGGAATTGATTAGCTCCAGGCAGTGATGTTTAGTGCCCATTAGAAAGGTGACGGCTGCCCCAGGACAGAGCAAGAAGGCAAGACAGGCAAGTTTCCAAGGCTCTGTTGCAATTAGGCAGTTCGGCCCTTCAGACTCCCAGATATAAATATCTGCCTGCGGTGTCCAGACTTCAGCCACTGAGGCAATTTCACACACCAGCTTGGGAACCAATATGATGTGAATGCTGGCAAACAGAAGATATCCAGAAGCTCTTCTGAGGGGAATCGATATTGAACTATTCAGACAAAATCCCCTACTGTAGCTCCTCAACTCTAGTAAAAACACCCCATTCCCTCAAAGGCAGGTTTTTCTGTCCTGGCTTGTACTTTGACAAGTATTCCCAAGACTGTTACGTTTTCCTATAATGACACTTCTGAATCAGTAGCAATCACTTAAGATGCAATATCGATATATTCATATGGCTGCAGCCCATGGTGACAGGCAGCAACACTATTGTGACTCCATGCCCTTCCCCTTAGCAATTTCAATGTTGCAGAAATAAGGGTGGTTTTGTTTTTAAGGAGTGATTACTGTTTTTTTTTTTTTCCTCAAATGATAGATCATTTGGTATTTCATTAACAGGAAAAAGTATTCTGTCAGACTTTGTTCTCTGAACACTAATCAGTTTCCAAGACTTTTGTTATTCAAATGGCATCTCAGATTACTCTGTTCCTTTGCAATCTGGGACAAGTCCTGAAGACTGTAAAGTCATTTATCACAGTGGTCAGCTGGGTGCTGTTACAGTTTTCTCTGCTGAGAGGCAATCCATGTGACAAAATATGTATTTCTTCTGCTTCTACTTTCTCCTACTCCAGTGGAGAGAACAGGAGGCTGGCTCTTGCCAACCACAAGCCAGTAAGATGAAACACCTCTTCTGACTCAAACTTACCCTCTCTTTAGTCTTTAAAAATTTGAGCACAAGCAAAGACAAGGTACAAGATACAAACCTTGTGTCTGTAGAGGAAAAAAATCCCTCATACTGGAGAAACATATCATTTTAGGTATATCCATCCTAACATGGACTTGAAGAACACATATCCTTCTACGATGACCTCTGCAATCTAGAATATCTTATGCTGTTTACTAATTATGTGCAAATATACAACAAGCAATGTCTGAGTGCTGTTTCACAACTCCTGTTGCAATGTACCAAGTACGGAGTGCTGCCTCAGACAGGGGCCCCGTTCAGACTTGGCACAGACATCCAAAGAATCCAGCATCCATCACTTCATACTTGACAGGAAGAACCGATGGGCTTATTTGGTCTCCACACGGGCCTAAATGGCACAGGAGGTGACAAAGTGTCTTCAGAAACCACTGGCAAGCTTAACCTTCTTCCAAGGTGCCACCTGCAAGGTACTGCAATGCAGAAGAAGGTAATCCAGAGGAACGACCTGGGCACAGGTCCACAGGGACGTGTGCTGCCACACAAGCACACCTCACTGTCACACTGTGGCTAAGCACGTCCCCCGCTCAGCCACTAGCCACAGAAGCAGGAAGGCTCCAGCAGAAGCTGGGAGTGCCTTTTGGTGGCAGCATTGTCCTGGACAAGCTCACACTGCTGCCACGGCACTGAAAAAGGGCCTTACTCCTGCTGCAGTGGAAACCTGCCTCTTCCCAGCCGGCTGACCGCTGAGGCCTCTGCTTCCTCGCTGCTTCTGCTGGCAGCAGCTCTGGCCGAGGCCCCTGAGGGCTGTCTGTGCACAGCTGACCAGCCCAGGCCCTTCTCCAAGGCCTCCTGGCGAGGCACGCTTGACAGCTTGAGCTTGACGCTGACCATCAGCAGGCAGCTATCCCTGAGTGAGGCGAGGAGCAGGCCAAAGCTGCTGCTTCTCCCACGTGTTCAAACCTGTGCTAGGCACCACATCGGTGAAGTCTACTTTACAGAGACATCTGTCACAAGCAAACACCTATAAGTCCATTTGTCACTGACCTTGGCAAGATCCTTTTGCCGCAAACAACTCAGTTGGCAGCTCCCTGGCTCTGCCTGCACTGGGTCACCGCACTCCTGACGTCTCCCCTGGATTAAGTTTTTCTTTAGCTACGGATTATTCTATAACACAGAAAACATCTCCAGCGGTCCTCTGAAAACGGGAGGCCGCAGTTCAACTGCCCGGGACTTGAGGACCAATGCTCAGTCCGCGTTCAAGCCTCTCCCTTCCCTGAAAACATTCCTAGAAAGAAATGTGCAGCCGAGCACGTCACAGCTTAGTTTTACCCCTTCAACAGCATGCAACAAAGGGACAGGCGGGACTGGAGCACCTAGTTTGGACAGGAAAGGAATTGGACAGACCTATCTAACACAGAGGAAAAAACATAAGCTCCTCATGTCTCATGGACGTATATACTATACGTTGGAGTACTTGACTAAGCATGGATCCTTCTCCCATTCCTTCTGCCCCTTATTGTCTTGTTTGTTCTGACAGACATTTCTTCTTAACTTCAATCTTTACTGGTCAGGAAAATTCCTGGTTGTAAACCAGCTATTTTACTGCTTGACCTATGTTCATCTGAATGCTAGCCCAAGCAGATAAGTTCAGCCTTATATCTCATAGCAGGTCTCCCATTCAGATGGATGATCAGCCACATTTAATGGCCATCTATTGCTAGCCCTCTTCTAGCAGCAAAGGTTTGCTATGAAAAAAATTGTGTCTACAAACAGAAAGCAAGGGGCAAAGTCTCCACATGGAAAGTTTCTATTCATCTTTAAAATTGCACTGACTACTTCATAGTCTGTAAAAGCCACCATTCTCACAAAGTATTCTCTATGTGAAAAAAGCTAACAGCCTCCTACCCCAAACCAAAACACAAACAATAGGTGGGTATTGATAGAGCAGAAACGTTTCTGTTATATCATAAAGTCGTTGTGCATTGTACCACACGTTCATTTCAAAATGACATTTTAATTATGTTAAATGAGTGATTTAAGTCAGTACTCATCAAACCCAAGCTGTACATGGAACAAAAAAACTTTTGATTAAATAACCTCTGTGTTGCAAGTCAATATTTTGTACTAAATTTTCCATTAAAAGTTCTAATAAAAATGATAAAAATTCTCATATGAAAAGCAAGTTTTATATAGCTACATAATACCTCTGAAAGTTGTTATACTGTTATCAAGATGTATATTTAAAGATTTCTTAAGCAAAAGTAATTTAATTTACTTCTAATCTACTTTGTTGACTTCGTATTATATGTTGTAATATACTTCATTAGGTGCAGTAGTTTTACGCTTTAAATAGCATATAAATTATGGAGAAAATACCCCCAACAAATTTGTAACACTCAAAATGCAGAAATATAAATATATACAGATTAATTCAGCGTCTTTCTTCAGCCTCAGTTTCCTGTAAAAACCTGTGAAAAGTTTTACCAGTTGCACCAGTTGTTTTAACTCTGTTTAATTTTGGTGAAAAATCTTGTTTGCAGGATTTATTATTCAAGATATGTTATTGCAAGACCTTATTCAAAGTTGCAGTATCTACTGTAATAATACATGAAAGTAAAAAAATAAAAATAAAAACCAGAGGTTAAGCATAACTATAGTCTATGATTTGTACATGTGTACACAAATGCCCACGCAATACATGATTCTACTGCAACTGCAACTTTTTGACGTCCTAAAAGTTGATGTTGTGCCCAGGACTTTCAAAAAATTTCCACTGTCTTGGAATATTTAAAGCAGTGCACCCAAATAATACATAAGGCCCTAAAACTGGAAAGCAGCACCTGTAACAGAATATGCATAAATGGAAAAGGAAAAATTTACTACCTAAAAGCAGAAATACCTTCCATTCAGACTGAGAAGGAAAACATAGATCACATCTTCTGTATTAAGACATTAATTTGCACTTAGAGACATAACAATGTAAAGCACACTAAATTTAATACTGCATAGCACAGGTCTCACTATTCAAAAAGCACATATGTTAAAAGCAGAGTTTCATATGAAAAGCTGCATTGTTTTCAGATTGCTTCTTTTAGCATTACAAACCTGATTCAGAGCAACTTCTGCTAGGCAAACTTCTGCTTCTCTTGCCCAGTTCTGAACTTCTGTAGTCCTTAATGTCAGAGTAATGACTGAAAGTGATTTTATTGAAATATTTGCTTAAAAGCAAGCTGTAGGTGGTGTGCGAGCTGCTGCGGCAGAGGGGGTGGAGGCTCCACAGCCCCAGGTGATTGGAGAGCTGGGAGTTGGCAAACGATTTGCCCAGCGAAGGCGGGGAGGGAGAAAGTCTTGCTGCTGCTCAGATAAATCATATCCACCCTCTTCACATCACAACATCTCGTCAGGATGCCGCTTTCTACACTGGAACACCCCTGTCTGCTTACATACAAAGCATACGCAGGTGAGAAGGTACCCCCCATTCATCCCCGGGGGACTCTTTTTAAACATCCTGGATGACAAGAAAAGTGGGGATGTAAAACTTTGTCTCTGACATGAAATCTAAGTCTTCCCAGCTTTCACATTTGCTGCCCTTGTGAAAAACAATTTGACTTTGAAGTGTGCTGAGCTCTTTGAGCACCACTTTGCAACACTTTGAAACCTGAATCCTAGAGCATAGCATGAAAACTGCTTTTGCTGAGTACATTTTAAAAGAATATAATTAATTTGAAAAGTATTGCTGTGATAAGAAACAAGAGAGAAGAGTCTCTATTTACAGTGTGGTTAGAGACCATTCTGCTGAACTGGGGTAGACACACCGTATAGCTTCTTCTACTTTATATGGCTTGAAATGTAAAAAATTTAATTCAGTCTAATGCTGAAGACTGGAATTAGAATAGTCCAAATATTCCTGTGACACGATCAATAAATAATCCTCAGTTTCTTAAAAATTAGCTTCCAGAATAAACTAAACTCCAATGGATAATATACAGCTGTATTTTTATTACTTTCAGTGGCAGACAACCTCGCCCCAAACAAGCAGTAGAATTTCCAGTCAACATTATTCACAGTATATTGTTTCTCTTAAAACACTTGTCTTTCAGTATCTCTCTTTTTGTTCAGAGAACATTAAAAAGATGCTAAAAGGCATAGGGAGGAAAGCTCCAGTGATGTCAATGCTCCTGCTTCCCCTCATGCAGAGCAAATCCCTGCTAAATACAAACTGTGTTTCCTTTCTAGCTAAGCCTTGCCCACTTCTGAAGCTAAGGGAATCTCCTCGTTCTCATAACTCTGCTTTCCAGCAGTTGCATGGTACCATCTCCACTGTAGATCTCTCCATGTCAGACCTAATTGCCAGGAGCTCATTATCAACCTCATTCTCCTATCTCCCTCTTTAAAATTTAGCCTTGGAAACATCCGGTCAGAAGACAAAAGAAGTTATGATTGAGGTTTATGCTGCTAATCGGTTTTCTTGGGTGAAAATAGAAAGAAACGGCTATTAAACTGCATCATTCTCACCCATTACAATATCTAGGCATTTATTTCCCAATGTTTCAGCCTCTAGGAAGTCCATTAATAACTTGGTAATTACTTGCATGGATTACAGTTAACATCCTCAAGGCCAGTGCTGAATCATTTCCAACTATGTAGATCCATTAGAAACTGTTGTTAATGCATAAATTAATTTATTAATCATGGGAAAACATTCCTCCTTAAAATAAATAAATAAATACTGTAATTACCTCGTAATCTGCTGAATACAGAAACATTTCGTCTTGACTTCTAAAAGCTAGCCTTCCCCCCAGATGAGCTGAGCATGAGGCTAGCCTGTTGGTGGTGTTACGCTCCCTCCAATGGCTTTCCAGTAGGCTCCTGCTGGGTTAGTGGTGATGCACTGCACTGGCCTATGAATTTCTGCCACACCTAGGGCTGGAACCACTCTCTGGCATATCACCACATGTAAATAGTTCCAAAGTGGCTTTATTAATAAAAGACGATTCAGAAAGGAAAAAAAAATTGAGAACTACTGCCCACTACTTCCTAAATGTGGCCATAGATGTGGTAGTGACAGGAGAATGGGCCCAAATTTAACCCGGGGAACTGGAATTCTTTATTTCCAAGAAGGTAGAACAAGCTGAAGAAAGTAGTTTAATTTCAAATTTGCATTCTGATAGACTTATTAATTCCCTATAATCATAGTTCTTGCTATAGCATCTAGAAAACACCTATAAAATCTCTTATGGACATTTTATGCACTATTTGAATTTGTAGATACACACATTTCAAAACCTCTTGCACTGTGCAGAATTAGCATAGACCTGTCAAGGGCATGTTGTCATATTCACAGAGCAAGACAAACAGTTCTTGGTATTAAATACACAAACCTGGTCAGACTGAGGCCAACAGCAAAACTGCAAGTTATATCGTTGGGGTCAGGATTTGATTCAAAATAAGGACTTTGAATTAGGAAACAGGAGGAAGTAGATAGTAACGACAGAAAGGACTAACTAACCCTTACTCCACCAACAGTACACAACCACAGCATGACACAACATTGCTCACTTTTCCACAAGAAGTATTTTAGGGATGTCAACTGTCCCCAGACGAGCTGCAGTATAGCCACACAGCTTCTGCATGACTTCCATTGGGAGACCACAGGCTGGGAGCAAACCAGAAGCTAATTTACCTGCCAATGTAGACAAACCCTAAGGATACTACAAGTACATGATTCTCTTCCCTAACTTCCTATGGTATTCTGAACACAGTCTATACATGTACGTGTCTTATGCAGGAGCAACCCCAAACAAAAACTCTTCCAGTTTGGCTCCCAGTTTGTTTCTAGTTACAAATCCAACAGTGTCCTGACCAACAACATTACTTTATAGCTTCAGTTTTGGCTTTAGAGAGCTTTGGTTTGGGCATTTTCGGCTCCTTAGCAACTATATCGTACTTGCATTAATCTAGTGCCTCGTCCAACAGTTCTCTGACTCCAGGGATTTTTGCAGCTCATTCTTGCCATAAAGAATTGGATCAGAAATTCTTTTCTTGCTATGAAACAGCTGACCACATTAGAAAGCATGAACTGTAAGAGAGAACTATTTTATGTGTTTTATTTTGCTACAGAAGGCTCCTTTAAGACTTTCTCTTCTCGTGTCAAAAGAGTATGAAGATATTGACAGAGCCGTATTCAGAAATTTATGCCCAGGGAATTGAAAAAAAAATAATTTACATTCATTTACAAAAAGAAACTCTTGCACGGACTAAACCAAAATACTGTTGGAGCCCAAATGACAAACTGTCTGATTAAAAGCTGCTCTGCTGTTGTCTCTGACTTGTCTCACAGCTACAGCCCAGCAGCTCCAGGCCAAAAAGGCATGCCGTTTTACATAACCAGAGGCGTTAGCTCTGCAAAAGCATATCCACGTGCTTGTCCATATGGCTACCCATATTGTGTGGAAGTTAAACATGAACAAAAGTGCTGGCAGGACTGGGGTCTAAGTGAACCATTACAATTCCTCGAATAGAAATCTAAAACAGAGCCTGCTGCTTCGCCTTGGAAGTCAGGACTTTGCAGCCAACTGTAACAAAGGTAACTTGACATCCACAAGAAAAAAAGGAAAACACGACATGGTTTGTACAACTTGTGTACCTCCAACAGGATTTGAAAAGATGTATTAGCATTCATAAAGGGATTCATGAAGTGCCAGCAGGAATCTTTTCTGTGTCGAGATAAGTAATGAGCGTCTTGATGTAATCTGCTAGGATGATCCCATATGTAGGCATTCAAGTCTCAGTCAGGTATCTACATGGACAGCTGTTTCCATTGGATGCCTTAAGATCCTTGATATCAAAAATATTTTAAAACGTAAAATATTAAAAGATTTATTATTTTGCAATTCACTGAAGTTCTGGAGTATTAATTCATACAAGTTTTAAACATGCCAGATCAATGTCCCAGAAACTTCTGCAATGCTAGTAGTGGCTCTGAGAGCTGATATCCGTGTTAACTTGAACTTGGGAGAAAAAATGGCTCCACTCCAAGACACAGCAGAGACAGCTGCTTTAACTGCAATGAGTCAAAATTAATGAAGTTCTAAAAGCAGAGGAACAAACTGCAAGCTAAAGTACTGTCTAGAGTATAAGAGAACTAGTTATGTATTCTTTCAGCACACAGGTTTTTGATTTTTAATTGCATGTAAGACCGTGTATCATTAAGAGGGCTCATTTCTGCATATGAAAGAGATCTGTCAATGAGGGCAAATAGATCTGGCAAGGAATTTTCTGACTATAAAACTGGAAAAATCCATTCACTGAAGCCAAATATTCCCGTAAGAACAAACCAGATTCAAAGGAACACAAAATTTAGAAAAAATAGTGCAATTAACTATTTGTGAGGATATGCATAGCTCCCACCTCTGAATATTCTTCATAGTATTAAGAAAAATGAATCTGTATTTACATATGAAAATAAAAGCCCAGCTTCCCCCTCCCCCCCCAAAAAAAATCAATTCAATCTATGTGCTAACCTACATAAAACAATCATAAATATCTGAGAGAAAAAGAATCTTTATAAAACTCAATCTTAAATTAGACTAACCCTATAATGTTGT
Source organism: Cygnus olor (assembly GCF_009769625.2). Taxonomy (NCBI): domain Eukaryota; kingdom Metazoa; phylum Chordata; class Aves; order Anseriformes; family Anatidae; genus Cygnus; species Cygnus olor. Next base: position 18,182,771 of record NC_049172.1, on the reverse strand, counting down.
GATAGGATTGTTTCTGAAGAAACTAAATTACAATTCCACAGTCTTTAAAGGGCTTCCTATTTATTACAACACATTTATTTCAGGTTGCTTCTCACAGTTTAAGCAGCCTACTGAAATTACTTCCTACAGAATGTGGTACAGATTGAAATAAGTTATCACTTGCCAATTCTCTCAACTTTTTGTTTAATAATTCTCTTTCACTTTGTACTTAGAAAGAAAAATACCTCAAATCCTGACCTTCCATAAGAGAAATGTAACACATCCTGTTAAATATAGTATATTATTAGACTAATATAGGCAGGAAGAATAGATCTGCTAAACTGCACTTCTTGTGTAACAACATGAAGGGCCACATTAGGCACAAATTCCTACTAGCTATTTTGACCCAGGAATGAGTCATTTAACCTAATATTAATCACGTCCCAAGCTACTACCAGCTATCACTTGCTGATCTCCCAATATTCCCAAAGAGGCTAAGGGAACTGTTTGCAGTGCTGACTCATAGAGCAGTCCCCAAGTCTAAAATCAGAGTTTTGGAGAAGCCTTGAAGAAGGAATGTATCTATTTAAAGCCATGCTCTCTAAAAAAGAAAAAAATAAATAAAATAAATCCACACATGCTTTCTGGCCCAAATCCACACCTTGAGTAGAGTGCAAATACAAATAGGGAATTTAGATAGAAAACCTTGTAACGTATACAAAGAAGAGCAAGAAAATCAAAGCTGCAACTAACACTCAGTCCGTAAGTGAAAGTAAAGCCATGTTTTGCCAGGGCTGAAATGAACGAGTCTGACATCTCCTTGGGGGCCTGGGAAAGGAGCACCAGAGGTGGCTTCACATGGTGCCTTGGGAAAGCGCCCAGGCAAGGCCCCACATGGCCTACGACGCACAAACTTATTTTCTCCAACAGAAGCACGAAGCCACAAGGTGTCTTCAGTAAGAGCAAAACGTAGAAGGTTTAAAGGATGCAGAATGACCCTGAGATACTCTGTCACAGGAGCACTTGCCCCGGCATCAGGGCACTCAACCCTGCTACACAGGAGCTTTTTCTCCGAAGCTGTGAGTTTCTTCAACATGGAAGAAACTGTTGTTTCTTCAACATGGAAGGAAGCAGGGCTTCTTTCAGCCTCAACCAAACACACCCAGGTCACAACCTGAAACATCCAGCCCCTGCCTCTCTTGCCTCCCACTTATCACAATATTGCTCTTGAGCTCCTGCTAGGGGCATATCCTACATGTAGTAGTTAAACCTCTGCTAACAAGCCTCTAGTGACTTCTCTGAGACCCTATGGAGAATGTTTCTCTAGCATACATGCAAAAAGATCTACCGAAAAAAAAAACCAAAATATTAAGGCATTGTACTTTTTTTTTTTTTTAAAGATGTTAGCTATTGAATAACATCGTAAGCTGCTTTTCCACAAGGCTGATGGAACTCACGTCATCTCCAACTGAAGCAGAGACTTAAAAAAATCCATTTATGACACCAGTCCAAGACAGATGTTAGACAGGTGCCAAATATGTGGAAACATACTAATGTGCATGCATATTTGCTTCTTATGACAATTTAAGTAGGTAATAAGCACATTTTATAGCAATTATCCTGGCCTATGTAAATGCAAAGGCTATTCTAAATTGCACTTAACATCTCAAAACTTAACAAAAAAAATTACTAAGCTTTTACCTAAACAGTGGGGCTCTGAGTTATTTATTATGAAGAGTTATATCATTATTTACAAATTAAATATTATATCATTTTATTATTATCATGTATTATTTATTATTAAGTGTTACATCATTATTTATAAAATGAGTACTTTCTTTAATTGTTTCAAATACATTTCCTTCACAGTTTTTTTAATGTTGTCTTTTTCTAATTATCAATTTATTATCTGAATTAACCAGCTCAAATTCATTGTCTATTCCTTCTATAATATATCATCATATATATGTGTATATATATGTATATTTATATATAAACTTCTGTTATACATAATCTTTTTCTCAGTTTATTTGGATTTTTGGTTGTTGGGGGAATATTTAGGTTTTATTTTAAGCTCTTTCAATTAGAAAGGCTGAAAGTATTAGCTTTTCTTGTATCAAAGTGGGAAAGCTCCACTATTACCATCTTGAATTAACATTTGGTTTTATTATTAAAAAAAAAATGTTTGGAAAATTTCTATTAGCTCCATTTCCACTTCATTCCAGAGGTATGCCATTAACAATAATTTTCCATGATGGAAAATGCCTGAAAAAAATGATATGTAGCTTTCTGTTTTTATTTACTGTTTCTAATCAGTAACAGGGCTTTACCTCTTACCCCATGGTTACTAAGTTTCCATTACATCCTCTTGTGCAAGACATTAGCAAAAGCCTAAATCAGATCAATTCTATCTATTTTGTCCTCTTCAAAACCAGCCAAAATTAAAAAATAAATAAATAAAAAAATAAACCCTTGCCAAACCAGTAGAGCTGTACATGCAAATACAATCCTTGATTTTGTTTTCTGGTCTAATACAAGGATATGAGTTATGACCTAAGGATAAAATTAAATCCCAAAACTTTCCCTGCTGAAAACTGTACTGATTTGCACAAAAGCTGGTGATTTGCTAGAAGGGGCTTTGCCACTAATTTTAAAGTAGAAATCGCGAGAGCCCTTACATGTGCTTAAACTCCTGAGGTGGCTGCTGAAATTGGTATAAAGACTACATATTTTTTAGAAAGGTTTGGGCTGTGTGCTCCTGTGCACTCCACAGGGCAACCTCAATGGGAACAGCTCAACAGCACAAAAAGAAGTATAATTTTGTGGTGTGACAATGGAAATTAAGTGAAGAACTAATGATTCACACTTCATTTCCCTCCTCCCTTCCCATCTCAAATTTTACTGAAATTTCAGTTTTATTGAAAATTATTTAAAATAATTCAATTTTATATAAAATGTGTTTTGTTTTTTTTTCCTGTGGGGGCCAAAGAAGGGAGAAAAGAGAGTGAGGGAGAGAGAAAGGGTGAATCTATCTAATTTAAAACTAAAGGAATTCATAGATTATACTGGAAATGGCTTTGCTTCCAAAAGTGTCATGGAAGGAAATAAATTCCTATCTCACTTGCTTCTATATGCCTTTTTGTGGGACACAGAAAAGATGACATTTTAAAGGGATTACAAAATGCCCTCAGTACCAGATTTAGCCACTTGCAACCAATTTTGAAGCATTTTTTAGAATAACAACCCCTTCTCTGAAAGCCTAAAATGCATAGCAACTATGACCGCTTACTTTCAGTTCAACTGTTTTCAGAGATTAAATCAACCATTGCAGAAATTATTTCCCAGACACATCTTTATCTACCTCCTTGTTAGCTTTCCTGTTGAAAAAATAAATAAATGAATAAATAAAAAAATAAGAAGTGATATAAGAATGAGTAATAGTCTTTCAATAAAACATTATTTGAAGTATGTATCTGATGCCACTAGGTCACTAAATCAAGATGCCACAACTTTCTCAGCATGGAACACCTGAAATGAAGTATGTATTAATAATCTGCCAATTATAGCAGGTGCTAAAAGCCAAGTTTGCTTTCTCTTGCTTACAGAAATCTAAAAATGAGATTCACACACTGCTTATTTTCCATATTTCATTTACCTTAAGTCTAAGGCAGTAAGAATTCAAGAGATTCTTATACAAAGGCTTTGACAAATCTCCTTTGCAATCAAATACTGCTCTGAAACAAAGTATTTAAAGTAGGATCCATCTCTGGATTGGTAAGAACTTTAAAAATTAAATCAGAGAAGTATATTGATTCCATTCCCTGAAAATGGCATGCCTAACACCATGAACATGCCTCACACCAGTGGTAGGTATCACCCACAGCAGACAGAACCAGTGTGTTAGGCACGCTGCTGTCATTTATTTTAGGTTTATAGATGAGAACAATACAAAACAACATAAACAAGAACAGTTAGATCACATGACATAAATAAACTCCTTCTACGAGGTTTAATCCTAGGAGGGCTAAACAACACTCTGTTTCTGAGGTACCCCCCAGCATTCCCTGGGGTACTTTTTGCACCTTGCAGAATCAAACAGCCCTTCTTTCCAATATGAAATCCCCCAAATGAAAAGTCACTGTGAAGAAGTCCCTACAGCTACCCTTTCACAGAGCATTACCCTTTGACATTAAATGCAGACAGTCCAGCCAGCCGGTCTGAAAGTACACTGTGCGTGTCCACATCATATAAAACCTAACATCTAAAATTATTTATAACCGAAGCAACTAATGCCAGAGAGTTCCCTCTTCATTCTTGGCTTTAAATAGCACCACTACATTTAATGCACCAGGAACAGCACTTGAAAAGCATTAGAACCTTCAGCTGAGAAATCTTCAGAAAAGGCTTTCAAATTCATCACATTTCTCAATCAAGTCAATAAGCAGCTTGGCTGCATGTAACATCTCATGCTAAAACATGACCAAGACTTTAAAAGGCAACAAAAATCAACACTGACCTTGCTAGTCACACTCTGGGATCTTGATCACAGATATCCAGGAGGTTGAGCAATGGTTATGGGAAGTGAACCCATGTTAGCCTGACCGTGCGCTGCAGCTTTCCAGGCAGCTTGCGCTTGCACAGCCCAAAGGCCTCCATTCTGCCACACAAGACAGCACTGCAGGTAGCAAGGCTCTGCTCAGCATCTTCAAAAGATACACATAAAACCCTTTGTGAGCTTCCCTCAAGAAAAGATGTAGGGTTCTCCATTCCTTCGTGTCTTAATCAACTCGCAGCCATGCACGAGAGTTGCATAACCACGGCGAAGGCTGCCACCTCGCAGACCTACGCAGGTCTGATTGACCGCACCGAGCCTGAAATGTTGGCACGTCTGCCTGAAGAAACCAGATCTTCACTCCTGGTACAAAGCCAGAGCAAGTGCAGCAATAGCAGTAGAGACATTCTAGCAGGGAGTAAAAAGCATGTAAGACAGCACAAATATAGGTTCATAAAGTGATGAATATTCTGAAAATAATACCTGGCACATGGAATCACACAAACTTCTCAGACAATGCCCTACACGTGTGTGTGCACGTGTGCGTGCACGTGTGCATATGTTGTCCCAAACAGACAGCATGACGGTTCTCCACTTGCCATTTTATTTTCAATATGAATTGTCTGGAGGGCATTAGAAGAGCTAGCAGCTTAGCAGTTCAGCAATTTGTTCCAGGAGGCTGTTCTGCTCATAAAAATTAAATGTCATATGAACCTTCAGTTGCATTTAGTGTACCTATGAAGATACTTCACTGGCTACCAAACAACACAGAGGAACAAACTAGATGAATGTTGCTTGCACTAAAATAGCGATGCACTAGTTAAAATGAATTACTCACAACTGTGCTTTCAGGACAATCTGGATCACACAGCAACTGGGAAGTGGCTGGGACAGCTCATCTCCTCTCCCAGACAGAGATCTGGTGAAAGCCAGTTTTCAATTTTGTTCTGTTGAGCCAATGGAAAGCCCTATAAACTTATGGCTCTTAGTTCTACCCTCAGTGAACACAGACCATCTCGACAAACACCGCGTATGTTTCTGACTGAGAATCACACAGGTAATCATGAATTCGCCCAAACATCCTCCTCTAACCAAGAAACACTGAACATTGGCAACAGAGAACATCAAGCATATTTAGTTACCAAACTATCTCGTATTTGTTCTTTAGCTAAATGGTCCCCTTTCTTTTCTTTTATCATGCATTAATTTAAGTGAAACAAGATACTTCTCCCCTTATTTGTTCCTAAATTCAAATTTTTTTTTCTAAACATATACAAAAAATAGCCTCATCTCCAGCCACTCTGTGAATTAATTGCAGAGAAAATTCCATAAAATACTAGATCTTAATCCAGCCAATTCTATTTACTTAAAAACCACCCTAAACCCACAAGTCAGGACCCCAAAACTCCAGACACTGCAAATAATTTGACTGGTTATCACCAAAGAGATTTCTTCAATCCTTCCCAGAGTTGTGTGTATGCGTTTCTGTGTGAATGCTGACCACAGTACTTCTTGGGTTGCTTTTCAGTGTCTACTATCCAAAAGGATGGCTTAAAATTCTGGGTGGCCTTCATTGTTATTATGGCTGGATCACAATTTTGGAATAATTTTGTCCTCCTTCCTCACTTTCTCATGAGCTCTGGTGGCGATGGCAGCAACTTGAGTTCAAAGTGCCTGTCTGTGTAGAAGGAGGATTTGGCCACAAACCATTCCTTACTTGTCCCAGGAGGAAAAGGTGGTCAGCACAAATCTAAAAATCAGCCATATCCAGAAAACAGGGTGCTATTTGAAATGCAATGATCTAGGAAATTACAGGAAAGACATCCTGTGTTTTCTGGTGCCGGTCACATATAGTTTTAAAAATCTATCCTTCTATGTACAGGGCAATTTCCCACTAACAGCAAAAGGCAAAAATCAACCTTGAAGATATGCCATATGAGCCACCTGGAATTAATTGGCATCGTCTGATTTAGGCTGAGATTTCCCTAAAGACTAACCTCCTCCTCTCTATTCCCAAAGCCTGCAGGTACAAAACTTTAAAACAGATGACAAAACTAATGAAATCTGATACTTTGCAGATACTTACAGAAACCTGTCACAGACGACTGACTGCTTGTTGTGTATCATAACATTTGCACTTACTTTTCCTCTGAATGACAGTAGAGGATTTACCTCCTCAAGTGGAACTCTCCAGCAGCACTACTAGTCACTCTGATGATCCTTAAAGATGCACACTAAGTATGAAAATGAAAAGTGGTGTTCTTCTAATTATACAGCATGAATACATGTGTTTTTTGGTGTTTTTTTTTTTTGAATATTTCAAGGCAACTTATTCTACCTGTCAGGTATAGGTGAATATTAACTTGGTAATGTTCAAAGCAGAAGAGCTAAAAGTTCACAGGGCTACATACATACATCCCATACTCTCTACATTACATCCTCAGAAATTCCTTACAATCATAAAGAGAAATTAAAAAAACAAAACAAACAAACAAAAAAAACTCCATAGCAATGGAATTGTTTCATTATCTTCAAAACTGTCCTTGAAAAGATGGGTTTTCTGATGGGAATTACAAAACCCACCACAAGTGCAGACAACTATGGAAAAGCCAGGAATAATTATAATACTTCTAAACGGATGTTTTAGGGCAGGCAACAGCAAGTGGGTGAAATTGTCTGGAGCTCAGAAACTTACTTTACTCTTGAAGGACATGTATGGGCTCAGCACTGGATGGCAATGTTTCATACGGAACTGGTGATAGTTATTAAACCAAAACATGGGAAAAAGAGAAATATGAAGTAGAGCTACTGAGTGCAGAGATCGAACAGATTAAAGACAGTCCTTCAGAATAACGACTCCACTGTTTATTATTTTGTTTTGGAATATATCTTTGCTCTCTGCTGTGACAGGTATACGTGTGACATTATAAATTTTGTCTTGACAAAAATCCCAGACAATAAATCTCAGAAAATGCCTCTGAGAGAGCAGAGATAGCCGTTCTACCATTTTATGCCTACCACCATGAAATACACATTGGGTTCAGTGATGTGATGACAACACCATGACTCCTTAAAGAGTTAAAGTCATTTCCAATTCTTTTTCATTCTACCTTCTCCTAAAGCTCTATAATGTAGGCTCTGAAGACAAATAAACAAACAAACAAACGAAAACTCTGAAAGCTATTTCATGCAAAGACAGTTGTGTTCTGCTAACAGGTTCAAAGCATGAATGTTATCATTCAGTTGGGAAAACTGTAAAAATTGTGAGCATGGCTCTTTCTAAAACAGCTTAACTCAGTTTATTCACGCTATTTTTTTCTCTCCCCTTTCTCACACAAAGGACAGAAGATCAAACAAAATGATGTTCACAGTCTTGATTGCCTGGATTTAAACCAAAGCCTATTTGGAGAAGCCTGTGTAAAAAGGAGCAGACGGACTCCAAGCGAACGTGAGCAGTGTTCAGAGGATTTCTTTGTTCCAAGTTTATCATACTGAGGATATGGCATACAAAGAAAGCACAAATAACAAGCACATGCTGGATGAAAGGCCATTTGGGAAGCACAGGCAAAACCAGATGAGAAGCCTGGGATATGGAGGAATTAATTTTTGGCATTGATATGAATTCTGAAGCAGTATAAAAGATCAAAGAGAAGCTACTGATGGTTTGGAGTCTGATAGCCCCCCAAATTAACAGAACATCTCTCTAAAAATATAACTGGGTATTACAAATCTCTTACTCTTATACTTTGGCATTAGACTTTAGCCACAAATGATGCCTCATGGCACCTATGCTTAACACAAATATCAGTGTGTGGAGACAGCCCAAATTATTTTGCAGCGGAATGCCCACTCTGCTTGCTGGGAATTATTTTGAACACTCAGATGAACTGAAAATCTGCCTTAAAAAAAAAAAAAAAAAAAAAAAAAAGGTTTGGGCTATAGCTGATGAGCAATTTTCTTTTCATATCTGTCAGCTTTTCAGATTATGAGCACTGTTTTGTATTATAGCTAAAAGTAAAATGACTTGGTGACCCCAGTTATTTGGATAATTCTTGAGGTTGATGTGGCTCAAAATCGTGGAACTAATTTGTCTGGATAACAGCTTTACAAAGGTTCAGAAAAGTCTAGACATTTTCACTGTGGGAAAAAAAAGATGCACAATCACTTTTATACAGACTTTAAAAATAATATCCTGCAGTCATCCTTTCGTACTGAAAATTGTGCTTCTAAAGTCAACAGTGGATAAACCAAATCAGTTGAAGGAGCTGTGTTTGTACAACACTAGGTTTGAAGGGAGATGGAAACAGCCTTTGATTCAGCTGGTTTGCAAGTGATGGCACAGCAAAGATAAAGCTCAGCTATCTGCAGTGCTATAGGCTCCACACAATGTTTAAGGTAAGTGAATTTTTGTCTAGCAATAACGTGGTTTAAAAGTTGGCCACTTCCCAAAGAACTAGGTAACTGGGTGAGTTGCTCTCCACACCGAGGCCTAGGCAGAAGAGTAGGCTTTCCAGTAGCCTCACCCAGTTTGCCTAACAGGAGAAAGAAGGAAAAGGAGGAGAGGGAAGAAACAAGTATTTTATCCGAGTATAACAACAATCTCTCTCACTACAGCTACAATTTTAGCTTCAAATTAAGTTTTCAAACTTAGCTGTAACATACTTTGGCCTTACTCCATGCTGGCCTGCCAAACTGCGCTCCAAAACTGGTTTAACTGGAGCCGTGTTCAAACGCTGCTGCCAAGCTATTTTAGCTCCAGAACAGGAGGGGAAGGAAGAGTCAGCATTTCTTAAAAATAAAATAAAATAAATAAATAATCCTTAATTCTTTATCCTTGATCGAGAAATTCAAACAGTTATGTATAATCAGAAAGCCTGAAATCCCTTCAAAATTAAGGCCTTTGTTATACAAGCCCCTGAATTTACTACAGATTGTAGCCACATGGCAAAACTATTTTCATAAACACACTCCGAGTCCTAGTTAGCAAAACAAAAAGCTTTTCAGCTGTGCTAAGATAAAAAATATTCCTGCAATTATTCATCCGGCAGTAACACCCAGCTCGCAATCACGGCCTGCCCAAGAGCTTAATCTAAGAAAAATCAACAGTGTGAGAAAGGCAGAGGTAAACCAACCAAAGAAACGTAAAGCACATGGGATGGTGGCTTCAACTGTCTTCCTCCTGAAGTGCAATCAATCTTCCTGACTCTGTCAAAACAATGAGAAGCTGCAACGTAGCCTCTGCTACCAGCGTGTTCAAACAAGGATGGAGGCAGTTTATGAAGGTCTTCTTTCAAACACAGCTCAGTCGGTTCAGGCCAGGAATTGGCTTTTTTTCCCTTCTCAATTCAAGTTTGGCTGCCGGCTTCTTGCGGAATTACTCTTTCAGTAGGCAACTGCTTGCCCAAGCAGAATCCAGTAGGATTGTCCCCTGCCTAAATTCTTATTCACGTTTCTTTCTTTGGTGCTTTTTAGGTTATGCAGATCCAACATTTTGCCTTGCACAGCAAATGCAGCTCTTTCAAAAGTGATCTTTATGCTTCTTATTTGACAATGCTGCATCAGCTGAAGATCTACAGTCAGTCTGGAGTAAGAAATTCCCCTCTTTGAGTACTAAATTTCACAAACGCACTTGTGCACACCAAGGGCGTTCCAGTAAAAGAGCTTTACAGTGCCATACTTAGCTCATTTTTCATGGGATACTGCCAAGATAGACAGATAGGTAATGAAACAGTGCTACAATCTTATCTCTCCTTCTTTCTCCAACTATGAGTCCCAGCTTGGAGAGCAACAGTGGGACATGCTTAGTTCATGACTAGCTGCACAACTGTCACCCAAACTACGTTTGACATGGAATCAGCAGACTGACAGAGGCACATAACGACAAGTGAAACCACATCTGTACCATAGTCAGTGCAACAACCTGACTGCAGCATGTACAGAGCCGAGTAACCCTTGGTATACGTACACGACCCTGGTTGTTCAGATCAGATGCATATTTTCAAAGGTATTCTCCCAGTCACCCTGGCCATTCACTGCACTGAGGTTCACTCCATGGCACAATCCTGAACAACCCTTTTGGAGGAAAGGAAATTGGAACATGTGCTCCAGAAGAGTACCTAATCTAGTCTCCCTCCTACTAGGATTAGACTTCTCCCACTTCCTTTTTGACATAAATTTCATATCAATAGCTGTCCACCTTGTCCAAAGGTTTTAGTGTATGCCATTTTATTGTCCAAGTACAGCAAACAGGCTGAGGCAGGCATCCAGGCACTAGCTCCTTCCCACCATCCAGAAGCAAATTGGTATTCTGTGCAAGCCTGAAGTCACACATACAGAGGTTACATGCTCATCCTTGTACAAAACCAGTCCTCTGGTTGTTCTTGGGGTTGTTTCTTCTTTGGATGCTGACTTGTTTGTTAATTCACTACAGAGCCCCTTCCAACCCAAACCATTCTGTGATTCTGAGATTCTGTGAATACCAAAACAGGCCCACAGTATCAGCCAGGACATCTTTTATTTGTAGAATTCCATTCTACAAATGCCATTGCTTAAATATTCATAGTCTATAACACATTAAAATGCTGACATACTACCTCAACTAATGAGCAAGATCCTAGAAGCAGCTGAAGGTTCAGATCTGCTTTCCTGATACAGATCTTCAACAGTACCTAAAAAAGAAGAGGAAATCAGTAACAAAACCCAGCAGAACAACTCCTGCAGGATGCGAGCAAAATTGTTCTGATTTCCATTCTTTGCTTCAAATGGTCAGCTCCTCCTCACGACGCAGCCAGGTGTGGGAACATATTCTGAAACATCAGTTTGAGCGTATGGTATATATTGCTTCTCAATTTGCAGCCTTGGGTAGGATATTAACAGCTACAGGTTTTCGCTCTTCATGGTATGCAGCAAATCCAACTTCTCCATTTCTTAAAGGCTGATAGGATATCAAACTTTGCCTGTGGAGGCAAGAAAATAAGTTTCTTGTGATGGCTCCTATGTCAGAGTCTGTGCTAAAGACGTTATCTTTCTGTTCTGCCCAATAATCTACCTGGGCTGCAAAACTGAACGAAGCCAAATAAATTTCAGCAGAACAGTATCAGTCACAAAAAATACTAATGTCAAGGACTGCAGTATTTCTGATGGGGCAATCCAACCTTTCCCCTTTCCCCTCCTGGGCCTCCAGAGCAGAAATCTGTGGTAAGATATTCAGCCTTATGCAAGTTCCCAGGCTGACCCAGCTCCACGTCCAGGCAGATGACTTCTATAGGCTTTCCAGTTCACAAATTTATTTCCCCAGCTGAGTTTTGTGGAGAGCTTTTTGTTGTTATTCTTGAAATCCTGCTCGCCAAATTTGCTAGGAGAAATGCAAAGGTTCTCCACCGTCAAGCCAGCAGTTATGTCAGCTGTCTATAAAAATGGCACTTCATGGAAGTAGTGAATAAAGTCGCTATATACCACTGCTTGAGGTCCTCCTTCAGACTTCTGGTGAACTTTTCAAGAAGTTTGCTTACCATCAAAGGAAGAATCTATGTGCAGCACTTCCAAGCTTGCCTCCCTAAGAAGGAGATAGATGCTCCACCAACCATTGATTTTGCCTTTCAACTCAGATGATCTGTTTCTAAGAGCTTGCACTCAGCAAGGTGGAGAAACCCAGTATTGCATATCCCAAATGCCCCGCTGTGTGTTGCCAGACTCCTGTTTCCCTTGACATGGCAGGAGTCAAACTCCAAACAGTGAGCTTCTTTGCTCGCAAGTTCCAGCCTTCCTTCCAGCCACCACTTCCAACCCCAAGCTGTCTCTCAGGAATGCTGTGAGCACCGGTCACATCGTTCTGTATTTCTGCTGCCTTTCTGCCATCTGCAAACAGCTGCAATTAAATCAGCCCACTGTCTAACTGCGTGTTATCAGCAGTGCTTGTTATCAGATCCTTAGAAAACATGGTATACTGAAACCCACGCTTTTATCGGCTAGGTTTCAAACATGCTAAAATACTGTGGTTTTCAACATTCCCCGAGTTATATTAAAGAAAGATAGATACCATACTCACCACCTTCCACAGGAGGAGATATCTGTAACAACCATTACGCAGTTGTTTGGACACATACGGTAATATGACATGTTTTCATAAACAGGCAAAATGAGATCACTTTAAAGAATTCTGATAGCCTGCAATAGTCTGCCAATAAATGCAAATAAGAGTTGAGAGAGTGGTTTTGGGGTTGTTTTGCTGGTTCCTATGGAAATATTCCCTATTTACAATGCCAAACAGAGATCAGAAACAGGTCAAATATGCAGTAATGGAACGACACTTATAGTAAAGATGTAACATGCAAAGTATGAATGATCCAAAATACTTCATAAAAGCAGTTTCATATACAAGTCATTTAGCAAGCGAGTATAAAAGACATCACCAGCAAAAATGCACTTGGTGAGTGCCATCTTCTTGATTAAAAATTTATTTATTTTTTTAAGCTCCAGTCCAAAGGGACTAAATTATGGAATAAGACTTTACAGGAGTGCCTATGTTACAAGAAAAATAGGATTCCAAATGCCCAAACCTAATTCTTAAGTTTGAGGGATAAAGCACTCCTGTGACCAAAGGTGGTCTAAAAGGAAGGACAGACAAAAACCAGAGAGGATAAGAGAATTTACTGCGTGTTTTACAGCTGTGTGGGGCATTTCTGATAGTTTCTCGCAATGCAGTACAAGTGAAGCAGCTTACTCTCCTCTCTGCATCCATCCCTGCATCCCTTAGTTGTGGCTGCACAGCCACGTGTGTGGCCATGTGATAAAGTAGAACAGGGAACCAATTCTTGACCAAAAGTATCCCAAGAAAAAAGAAAATGAGCTAGTTTCCTAACCGAGCTCATTGCAGAGTACCCCAAAGAGCTGTGCAGGCGCAAAGGGATGCTTACTGAAGCAGGAACAAGAGATAGCAGCCTGGAGAAGAGCACAAGAGCTGCTTCTGCTGACACTGCTTCAGAAGGAAATGCACAAACTTCACCTATGAGCACATCAGGATGGGGAAAGCTACCTGGTTCCCAGAGCATAGTGGGTACATTTTAATCAATAACAATGAAATAGTGTAAATATACACTTTACATAATCAGAAAGTTGACTTAACTTATTGTGTGGGGGTAAAAATGCAACATCGACATTATTTTTCCGCAAATTCTGCTCTTTTTGCATCTGGTTCATTGAACTAAGTGCAACCCATCTGTTACCACATAGGACAGAAAAACAGTCAAAGAAAAAAAAATCTTATTTGATACAAATCAAAATTATTTACTTAGACAACTAATGAAATGGAGTACATAGGCAATTAAACACCATAGAGGGCTTTACAGAGTACTACAGACTTTCAGGAAGATTTGTAAAGTTTATATCTGGGACAATTAGATACAAAATGAGGTTATTAAGTCTGATGTTGAAACTAGTTGCCTCCGAATAAGGCACATGCATCTAATAAATTAAAATGGTCACATAAAATATTTCTAATAGTTGGACATTGCATGGGAGACTGCAAACAATTCGGGAATGGATACCCAGAAGCAGTGTCTCACCAAGAATAAATGTTGAAACAATTAGAACAGATTTCCTTCATTTACGGGAAGCATGCTACGGGGCTGATCTCTCCCTCACAGACAGTTTCTTCTGTCTGATTTGTGAAAAAATTTGTCAAAATCAGACAGGGAACACCTCACTGCTGGAAGACGGTCAGTCTCGCAGACCACCTCGTAGCAAGAACAACTTGCTACCATATGTTATCTATGGTGTTTTTCAGTGTCAGACTCTACCAGTATGACTAAAGTTGTGCTTCCATGGGACAAATGAGGAGACAAATGAGAAGGGTTCTTTTTTTTTTTTTTTTTTTTCCCCGAATGACACACAAGCATCCGCTTTTCAACTCCTGAAAACTTCTTCCAATTGTCTGAAGGAAGCTCCCAGCTCCTGACTTCCCCATGGACAAGAGGAGACCTGGTCCCATGGCACAACCGCCTTCCTTGCCCCTCACCTGCCCGCACTCCTCCTTGAGTCCATGTGCAGAAAGAGTGCAGACACCGTTTGGTGAGGTATAACACAGGTATAAATAACACCACCTCTTGATTTCAGAGTTGCTGTGTAACTAGCATGGCAAAAAGCCCTAAGACTTTTTGCTGGCCCACAGAAGTGATGTTTCGTGCTACGTACTTCTCCAGTACCACCCCTGAACGTTCTCCCTCTCAGCAGCAGAAGAAAGCAATGAAATTCTGCCACTGGCTACCTTCAGATGCTTGCTGTTAACCTGAAACCCCTAACAAGTCAGGCTCACGTTACAAGGATCAAAAATACAGCCTAGTCATCCAACCTACTGCTTCTAGCAAGCCCACTAAAGCGGTGCGCCTTGGAAAAGAATCACACATTCATGTTAATTCTGTATTTCCACAAGCTTTTTCACCTCATTCACAGTGCTGAAAGTATTTCATGGCAAGTCACATCCCATTGTTTGCTCTCAACTGCACGATAGTCCAAAAATATACAAGGGCAAAATAAAATCCATATTATACCAAATCATGCACAAACACTGAATTCAGAGGAATTAATTTCAGTCCTCATGGAAGTAATCAGATATCTTCATGATATCCAAATGCTACATTTTCCTTAACTAATATGGAGATGTTTCTCAATCTAAGGAAACTGAAGAGAGGACAATAAATAATCCCTTCCAAATTCCTTGTAAATTATTATTTATTCCATAACCACAATGCACATGGTACTGCACAAACAAAATAAGATAAACATAATCGCTTTCCCATCTTGTCCAATAGCTTGCAATCAAACTCCAGACAAAGAAATAACTAACCTCAAACAAAATGGGCTAGGACTAGGGATTAGCTAGATGAATTCACACAGCTATAGAACAGGTTATCCACACAGTTCATTGTTTTCACACTAAAGAAAGTAAAGATTAGAGTCCAACTCCTCCTCCCCAAACAGAGTCACACAAAGAAGAATGCTCTTTAAAGGAAAAATATATTTATTCCATACATTTCTCAAAAAATTACACTTCATTCTGAAAAGCAAGAAGCACAGATGAAGAGATGTTGCGTATTATACACAGAAGACAGTAGTAAAGTGTGGCAAAATAACTTCGTGCAGTTTGTCTCTTCCTTCAGTCCTATCTCAAAACTGACAAACTATTCTTAAGTTCCCTGCAGAAAATCTGGAGGAATATTTATTTGCTTGGATTTTGCCAGTGCAGGACATTCCTACAGCTCACCAAAATTCTAGTAACCAATACAATTGAATGAGGTTAACAAAGTACCATCCCTTTCTGGTATTACAACTGATGAAATAATTTTCAGAAATGAGCTAATTTAGTGAGACCAGCCGTACATCACAGAGGCAAAAAAGACCTTGACATTAGTGATATAGGGGACTACAGCTCAGCACTGAATCACCAACGCTGACTCTGCCCATTCTAATTACTTATCAGAAGCAGCAGCTGTCGTGTGCACTCCACTGCATTTCTGAGGAGTTGTCCTTGGGAGCTGAAGGCACCAAACATTACCTGTCCTGGCAGCTGCACGGAGGTCTTTGTGGGGCAGCTCTACTAACTGCTAGCGGTGGTAGGAGAAGGCAGTTGAAAAAGCCACATGGAAGAAGAACTGGAGCCCGTGGATAACCAGAACAACGATGTAATGGTTTATGTATGATTCTTTCCTCCCTTTTTTTCTTCTGGGTGGCTGGTTTACTTCTACTTGTCAGATGCATGCAGCCAATCAGACACCAATAAAGGATTCTTCAAGTTTTGGAGAAGAAATCAGATAAAACATTTTATATTTCTTCATAACAAACTCACATCCTATGCCCTGGATCCTCAACACCATGCTGTTTCTAGAAGCCATAACTCCACACAGTATCCAGCTGTTATCAGAGCTGTGGGATCCATCCCATTGCTATTCCATACCATTCAAAATATGAGTTCATTGCTTTTCCTTGCTACATATTGAGAGGCTAGATCTTCTACCAGGTTTGTATTATGATATGTGAATAGACAGGTACTTTGTGAGGGCCTCTGTCCTTAAATTTAACTACACTAATATTCTACTCCAGTTTGATGCTTAATTCTTTGTAATGTAGGATGGGTGTATATATACGTATGTATGTTCACACACAAAACTATCACACATATGGGGTCTTAATGGCCACAGTAAGTAAAATACAGATATGACAATCTTTTACACATGCTATTCCAGTAGAACCTCTCCCTGAGTTGCATCCAATACATAAACCCAACACCAGCCATCAGACTCTCCACCTTTAACACCCCAAAACCTCCCACCCTCATTTTCACTGGGGTTCATGGTCAAGTGAGATTGATAGAATTAAAGGATATCTGTGTACACAGTTGCTGCAGATCATATCTCAACATCTCTCTCAAGATCCCTCAAGATCTGAAGATCTCTCAAGAGATCTTCAATAGCCATCTTGCAAACAGAATGCTTTATTCAAAGCAATCGTGCATTTCTTTTCCAGCTGTGCAGAACAAGAATGAGCTAACTGCTCATTCTATGGCCAAGTGCATGTGATACATTTCTCCATCTGTATCCTAGATACATTGTGAAATCTCTCATTCTACACATATGCAATCCTTTGCAGAACTTGTGAAGACAATGACAACATTCAGCGCATTTCTAAATGATCTTCCCCTCAAAGTACATCTATACAGATAAATTACACTGTTGAGATCAGGCGAGATAATATTGTGGCTCTTGGATGACTGTCAGGAATGACTAAACTTAACAATCCCAGAAGCCACTTTTACTAGTAACCTTTATAATTCTCTCCGGACTTGTAGTGGCAGATCACTTACATGAATGCTTTTCCCAGCAGGGAGGAATACACATTCGTCATTTTCTGAAAGCTCAACTGTTTGCTTCCAACAGCCCTGACACCTGACTTATCAATACTAAATTGTTTGGCTACTACCTAGTTCAACCAGTGGAATGAGGTTGACTCTTACCCCAAGTGGACAACGCACAGGAGGTTGAAGAATTGACAAGACCAAGGATCAGAATTGTATTGTGACAGTAAATGAGCACCACATGTGATCAAAGGTGATGTGATAAATGACAAAGGTGCCACGAAGGTGGGCACTTTCCAGTACATGAAAATTTCAGACACTGAAACCTGACACCAAATATTTTTAGATACTTTCTAATAATTTCAGCAGCATAAAAAAATAGTTTCATGGTCTTACTACATAAAAAGCTAATGTGAATACCTGAAGTTCTGATTTAAAGTCACAAATATGCATACAAATGGCAGCGCAAACTTTTCTACATCTTTGGCTGTATAACATTAATAGATCATTACCTGTCTGGGACATGACAGAATTAAGATCTCCAAATGTTGACAGTTTTGGAAAGAAAGGCAAGAAATTTGGGGGCAAAGGGCTGCAACACTGAAGAACCCCTTCCTTCTCCCTTGTGCACATCACCTAGAGATCTTTCTAATTGATGTATATATACCATTCACTGAGTTTGGTCACAAACTGCTGTTCCTCTGGAAAAGGGGAAAAAGAAAAGGTCACTACTTCTTTGCAGAATTCAAAGTAAGTTCCCATGCCAGCAACATTACTGCTGCTGCTGCTTTGCTTCACTTCTCCCACCCTCCTGCCCTCAGACATGCCCTGATGTTTTATTTCCATTGACCTTCTCTTTGTAATAACTTAAAATTGATAGAATATGTTCAAAACATATCATTGATGAAAAACCTGAGGGAAGAAGGGAAAAGAAGAAATGGGAGAAAACTGATCATTCCAGTATCAAAATGAAACAGTAAGTCAAAGACAGGACTGGTAGCCTGCTAAAACCATCCAGCCTATATTTTAAGTTAATGCCCTACATAGTACTACCTATGTAAAAGAAAGATTCCCCAAAGTATGCCATCCTATGACCAGGGGGGAATTCTGGTTAAAAGCAGGACAGCAACAAAACAGGAAACTTTTGTTTGTTTGTCAGAATGATACTTGCAACATGATGGACAGAGGTCAAAACGATACCTACAGAACCAGTATGCATGAAGGTGATCCAAAGCTAGATAACCAAAGCTGAGAGAACTTTACCATCTTAAAACCTGTATAATTTAAGGAATAAGATTTAGTTTAAACTCCTTTTTGTTCATTTATGGTCTTTCCCCTTCATTCCCCTCTGTCTTAACACAGTTCACTGCAAAATGAACAAAAACCTGCCAAGGCACAAAAGGAGGAGCTAAATGTTCATAGTACCTTTCAACACATTCTATTTTGCAATGCATGAATGTCAAAACTTTCCTCAGTTAATCTGCAGTGACTGCTAGCTGAAAGGTAGAAGCAAGGTGCATTTACAAGCAAGTTAATGACCACGTTGACTTAAACTGATGTATGGTGTGTTTTTTCTTCTACAGTTGCAGAATTAACCTGGCCCATTTTTGATCTCCACCCTTGTAAAATCATTGTTTCACACCTTTTGACTTAAGATACAAGAGTTTCTTGCAATTTACCTCCACCTGGAGGAATTCTATTCTATCTATTCTTGTATCCAACATACTTACCCAGGAGTTCTGGCTGGTTTTAGTCACTGTAACAGTCATTTGCAGCCAGAGATTTACAAACAGAACACTCCTTCAAAATATATTGTTGCCAAAACACTTAGAAAGTGAAAAAGGGTTTTAAACTTTTTAACCTTTATTATCCTGTTATCTTACCTGTCTTTCTGTACTCACTGCCACTTACTATGCTAATATGTTCATATAGTAAATATCCCCATAAAGCAGCTAATAGTTGGCACCAAAAATTTAACACATTGACTCCAAATTCACTATCATCCTTAAGTACCTTCTCAACTAGAACCTTGAACTTAAAAAAAGTTAGAATTATATAAAGACAGGTTGAAAATACGCTAATTACATTAATTTATTAAGAAAGTTGAAACTGATTTTGATTTACACTACATATGTACAAAGCTAGAAGCAGCTACATACTCATGCATCTTATCAAGTACATTTTTACCAAGGTCGGAGTCTTGGTCAGACCATTTATGCATGCACTCTAGCCAACATACTGAGCTTCAGGATCAAACCTTCATTGCATTAAGACTTCACAAAGTGCCAGTCTTCACCCATGTGTGAAGAATTACAAGTTGTATTTTAATAATAACATCAGTTAGACTGAAGATTATTCCACCCATAGATAATCTTCAGCACAACATGTAGTAACATGTCTCTGTGGGGTTGTTTTATTCATTTCCCAGTTTATATTAGAGCCCAGCAGGGTTCAGAAGAATCATGTGTGGACAGGGGTAGAGTCAAGTGGAACCAGCTGCAGCAAAGGACATCTGCTCACAGTGGTAGAGCAGGCACCGTGTCTCTTTGCATCTGGCAGCACAGGTGTCAATGAAAGCAAGTTTAGTTTTTGCATAGGCCTTACGCCTATTTTACTATCAATCTTAATGTTGTAATGCCATTAGGTGACACAAACCAGAACCCAACACGTTTTCCACACTATGTAATCCAAATTCTGATCCAAGACCCACTGTGTACTGAATCTGCACAGTGTCTACATGAAGTTTCATAGAATTTGTTTCATTTTGTCTTTCTAGGATAATCAAACGATCATCAGGTTGTTTCAATATAAACAGGCTCTATAATGCCACGATCCCTTGTGTAACATTCCCCCTTTCTGAAACATCTGAATGCCTCCCAAGACATTTGTTTTGGTTTTAATAAGGAAGAATACAAAGAGAAATGCGTTTGAAAGCTTTTAAAATAAATACAGGTCAGGTATTAATACACTTGAAACAGAGCGCGGTGCAGCCCTTCGGTCCCGAAAGGAATTTCACAGCCTTGGGCCAAGCTTTAGGAAACTCCTCTCTCTTTTACAGCTGGGTTACTTTCGGAGGAATGATGTGTTTAGTGGCAGCACAACAGGCGGCAGAAGCTGCAGTGCCCCTCAAAACCCCGCACACCCTCATTTTGTTCATTTAACGGGGTTCCCCCTCAGGGAAGCCTTGCCTCAGATCCGCTGCACTCAACCACCCAAACCGCACCGTAAATGCCAAGGGATAACCAATTGTTTAAAATCGAGGATTTTGAGCTGCTGCTTCAGACACGGCGCATTTTCAAGACTGCTTCATTAGACGGGCTTTCTCCAGCTGCGAGTAGCACTGCCCATCCGATGACATGCACTTCAAGCACATTTCTATATTTAAACATGCAAAGCTAGAAGAAGGCAAAGAATCTTACTTGCTTCACAGCAGAGACCTGCGCCCACCTCACGCCCCCCACACAGCACGTTTTCCCCGGCTCCTTAAAACAACCCTGAGGAACCGAGGTCGCTGCGGCTGTGGCTTTGGGCTCGGTAAAAGCCCCCGGGCGAGCAGGGAGGCCGCCTTCCCCAACCAGAAGCCCCCACCTCCGCCCACTGGAGCCTCCCGGGGGTCCCCGCTTCGTCCCCAGGTCCCAGCCCCCGTCCACGAGGAGCCTGCCGCAGCTCCGCGCCCCGCGGCCGGCCGGCCCCGAGCGGGGCAAGGCGGGCGAAGGGCGCCACTTACGGGGCCGGGCCGCGGCTCCTGGCGGCGGCGGGCAGGGCTGCGCTGGAGGTGCGGGCTCAGCGGCGGGGCTCTCTCAGCGGCGAGAGCCGCCTCGCTCCTCCCGACCGAGAGACCCCAGCCGTGCCCGGCCTTCCCACACGTGCGGGGCCGCCTCACCCCTCCCCGCCCCGCCGACCCCCTTCCCGCCCTTCCCTCCTCCTCTCCCCCTCGGCAGGCTGTGTCGTGGGTGTCCCCCCCCCTTCCCCGAGCGGCGCCATGTCGCCTCAGGAAAGCCGGGGTCCCCTGAGGGGCTTTCCCTTTTTTTCTCTCCGGACTGTGAGGCAAGGAGGCGGGGCAGCGCCCGCCACAGGGCTCTACGAGCCTCCCGGTGCCCTCACTGGGTGCTGGCACCTCGCAGCCACCCTTTCATGCCGCCCGCCGCTCCTTTCCATGCCTTGCTGTCAGTTGCCAGCGCTTTCTGCCCCAATCTCTCGCCCTAAATGCTTTGGACTTCTGCCTGTTAGCAGCACGCCCAAAGACGGCTGCAGGGGTTAACGATCCGTCGCCAGAAACAATATCTTTTTCCGCGTGGTTTTAAAGGGGGGAGAGTATCACGGGATGCCTCCCCAGCCCTTGGTTAGGCAGAGGGAGGGAAGCCCTCTCTGCGAAATGCTGAAGAGCCTAGCAGCCCTCACAACTTGAGCCTAGCAGCCCTTAGAGCTTGAGCCTAGCAGCCCTTACAGCTTAAGCCTAGCAGCCCTCACAACCTGAGCCTAGCAGCCCTCACAACTTGCTGGATGTGTATCACAGGCCAGCTCTGAGGCATGCATGGTAGGAGAGCACGACCTGTGCGGCTCCACATGGGATTTTGTGGTCAAGCTCCAGGGAGCGGTGGGAATGGAGGGGAAAGAACCACTTCAGCTCTCTGCATATATCACACTTCAGATGTTGCTTTTCAGATGCATCACAGGCAAAATTTGTCTGAGAGCTACAAAAAGCACCACAGGATGGGATACAGAACAGGCCTGACACATGTACAATGCTTCTTTTCATTCTGGTGTTATCAATCGGCTTCATAAAACCCTGCTTCTTCCTGTAAGCCTTGTCATTTTTGTTTGAGATGCCTGGGATGTGGCAGCTCCATTTGTCCACAGGTTGGGGAGTTTTTGTGTCTCCCTCTGCTTCAGCTTAAATAATTCAGATCGTTCCCCTGGGCCAAATATCCTAAAAAACTCATTTTAGGGCTAAGAATAGTCTTAGGCTAAGAATAGCTAATGCTATGAATAACTAACGTTAAGAATAACCAGAATAAATCTTATAATCACAATCTCTCTCCCTGAATGTACTCTACTTATATAAGACCTTTCATTTTCAATACTGTAGTCAAATTGTTGCACATCAGATTGTTGGGAATATTTTTAAAAATTTTGGCTGTGGATCTGCTCGTCTCTCTTCTGTGATGTTCTGTCACCATATATGTGGTGTGTGTGCATATGTGCATACATACATTATACACACACACATTCCCTACTGTAGTTTTTAAGAAAACAGTGGTTCTGTGGACACCAGAACTAGTGACTTGTGAATAATAGTCTTCATTTTCTTTGTGGTTTTATGTGACGTCTTTAAACCTAAGCCTTCTGCATAGATCTAACTTTCCAAAAAAAAATTTATATCATTTATATAGTACATGATACCATATAAATACTGCATAAACATGGTAAATATGATATATTTATATAATCAAATCTAGTGCTATCAGTGGATCACACATAACCAGCATTTCACAGCTGGGCTAAACTCCTCTGTAAATTTCTATGAACAGTCCTTAAGATTTGTTTCGGATAATATATGAAAAAGACCAATAATAGCACAGCATCATCAACTATCCTCAGTAAAAGCTAATTATGTTGCGTGCATTTCACAAAAAAATAAGCAAGCTTACTTCCAAACAGATTTTATAGCAGCCCTATTGTGCTTCTGACCACTCCACATCCATAAGAGGCCCTGAAGAGGCTAATGCTAAGGATGCAGGCAAAGCCTGGACCGGTTTCAGCGTGCCTAGATGTTTTGGGTTTGTTTGTTTGTTTTTGTAAGAGGACTTGCAGATTGCAGATTGCAGATTATTCCCTTTTGTTTCATTCTTAGGTCTAAATACCATTTGCCCTTCAGGCAAGGAGTCTTAAATGTAGTTCTTTTCATGATGAATAACCATATTCCTTGCAGTTAAGTAATTAACAGGTTAAGTTTCAGCTATTAGATCAAAGGACTTTTCCTCTGTGAAGATTCCACCTGAAGCAGTCATGTGTGTCTTCCACTGTCAAAACTGCCTTTAAAGTGTGAACTTAAATATTTACATCCAATATAAGTGGGTTTTTGAAATGCCATGACCTAAAACGCAAGAAATAGCCAGATCCTATCTCAGCCCTGCTTATACTGCATTGCTCTATTAACAGCTGAAGTGGCTTTCTCTGCTCTCTCTCTGTGATGGCTTTGAAATGTTGACAAAACCATAACTGCTTTTATAAAAAGCAGCAGAGTGTCATGAAATTCAGCATGAATGTTTCTGGGAGGTCTGGTAGTCCTCCACAGCCACAGCTTTCCTTCAGAGGAAAGTCCTTTCCCAGTGACTGCGCAGACAGAGCAAATTGCCTGCCGTTGGGACAGCTCCCATGTTGAGGGGCTCAAAGTCAGAGTGACAGCCTTCAATTTATGGCTGGCCATTTGTAAATGTATTGGTCCTGATTCAAATGTTTACTGCATATCAATGTATCCTCTAATGAAAGCAAAGAGCAGTTAATCTGGTTGCTGCTTTCACAGCCTCACTGGGAACGTCTGGATCCTAAAGTCAAATGCACAACTGCACCTCACAAACCTCCTCACGGTCTAGCTTTAAACAGGCTACATCAGAAACTAGTACAGTCAGGGAGATCAGTACTGACTACAAACACACCCAAGAATTTTCTGTTTATTTACTAAAGCTTCCTGGGCATGTTTGGAGTCAGCAATGAGCCCCATACCTCTATGACTGCAGGTAGACAGACAAGAATTAATCCAGGTCAACGAGTTCAATCACCGCTGCCATTGCTACACTGTCAGATACTGCCTGGACTGCAGCATGGAAATACCTTTGCTGTCCTTGCAAAGACCGGGATATCATATGGCTTCTTTCAAAGGTAGATCAAATTCTGTTTTAAACTTGGCTGGGCTTTACCTTTCCACTTCTACAGGAGAACTCATTTAGAACTGTCAATCTGAGACAAGTATCTGTAACTCTGATACTGCCTAATCATGCAGAGGATCAATCTGATGAAAGAAAAAGAGCAGAAGCATATCTGGGGAGTGACCGTTTAATGACTTAACACTATAAAAGTAAATTCGTGGCTCAGAATGATTGATTTATCTGAGGAAAAATAGGTTGTGGACCATTCTCTCAAACAGTGGTGCTGTGCTCCTATGTGGTTGGACTACTTTTACTGTTATTCTCAGCAGAATCTCTCGTCTTCCCTTTTCTAGATATCTCAGGTAAGTGTGGAATGGCATCAGCCTGTCATCATTAACATGAGCAGTACAGCAAAGATTTTTTTCATGATGCTCATCAATTTTTCAGGGAAACCATGTTACTAGTGGGCAACATTCAACCAAAACATTTGCAACAAGAAAGGTACTTGAGTTGTCTACTCCTGCCCTTGCCATGTGTGCAGGACAACAGCTTTGACTAAGGGTCTTAACCCTTATCAATAAATTGTTTGCATGATGCATAAAACCTTCTGAATGCTATTGAAGAGTAACTCTTAGAGTAACTGGATTTGTAAACGTGAAAGGTGTACTAAGTGTGACAGTACTACGTCGTGTATCAGAAGTCAGATGCTATAATACTTAGGCATGATGGAATAAGTTAGACTTGGTTAGTGGGTCAGGCCACTGTTATTAGATGTTTTTCACCAAATCAAATAACTAGATAGAAGTATGAAAAACTAATAGGCAGTCAATGAGAATGAACAGGGTGGTCACCCATGTACATGATAGTGCAGGAAATGAACCTTGATCCAGGTGTGGCTCAGAAAACAAAGCTCTGAAGACAGGTAACATTAATGTAAAATTCAACATTGAAAAACCTAATGAGTTTTAAACAACTATCCTGACTTTTGGAGTCTGACAAGCTTTTAGGTAGGGTTCACAACACTGACTGTAACTTATTTGCATAGCAGAACTTCAGATATCAGCCCACACTTTTAGGCACATCATACAAAAAGGCTCAAAAATGCAGAGAGGAGAGGGGGCAAAGAGGGAAAAGAGAGGGAAATAATAGATTTCTCTAACCAACTCAATATTCCCACCAAAGGTATCACTACTTATACAATAAGCTTCACTATGTGTACTTAGCCTTGGTCGTTGGTGCCTTAATTCTTTTAATTCTATGAATAATGTTTTCAGAGAAATTTTCTCTGTAGGAAGGTACCTAGTGGAGCTTACAATGACACTGGGAGCTGTGCTGGCTGGTGACTGGAGGGGAGGAGGCTACAGCCCCCTTCTCCACCTAGCTCATAGCAATGTTGTTCAGAGTCAGTGATTTTGTGAGGAATGCAAATATCATAAAAATGAAGGCATTTTCCCTTGCAAGCAGGTTAATACCCATCAGGTCATGACAGAATTATTTGGCAGAACAGAAGTTTCACGATTTGGCTGACTGGAATACATTTAGTCACTAGACAAATAAGGGCTCTTATTATGCCGGACAGATTGTCCTTTAACCTTTTCAAACACAAACACGGAGGAAAAAAAGTTTGCAAAGGAAAAAAAAAGCCAAGAAGTATTTCTAATCTGTGTTGATAAATGCAAAACACTATATTTTATTAGGCTGAACAACAACAAAGGAACCAAGGAATTTAGATAAATCACAGAAAATTAGTGTATATCTGTAAACAACCAATTACCCATTTGCAGGAAAAAAAAAGGCATGAAGATTTAGAAGGATATTTCCATGAGCACCGGGTGACAATTTTTATTCTTTCCATCAGTTTGGGTGTTTATTTTCTTTAGAGATCTTGGCTATGTAGAGTCAGAAATGAATTATTACTTTTCCATAACAGTAGGAAAAAAAGTTCTGGCAGGACTTGATCTTCAGCTGCATAAAGCAGGCCTGCCATTTGAGACTTCAAGGGGGTGTACCAAGGGGAGTGTAGGGGGGAGTGGCAGGAAAGCTGCAATCATCTTCTGTTTTCCAGCGAACAATGTTGAGGTAACCAGCAAGTATCTCGAGCAACCTATGGCAAGTCTCAGCTGTTGAGCAACTGGGGCCGCGTCAATGAAACTTTAAAAAGTAGAAGGTGCACACGCCAAGAAACTTGCCCAGTCTCATCAGCAAAGAAAATATACTTTTTTTTTTTTTTTTTTTTACAGTTATCGGCAGGTTGCTTACATATTAACCACTGCTTTACAGTCTGCTGTACACAATCACTGTTCACAGGCCCAACTTATTCTCTTCTGGGGCCAGAATTTGCCTAAGTACTTAAGTTTTGATTAGCCATAATGAATCACAAGTTGCCTCACTAAGATGCATTAGGTGACTTGCTGAAGCCGAACCAGACAACGTGAGTTTTGGCACATTTAAAGAATGAAATGTGCCTTATGGGCTTGTGAGGGTTGGCTTCTTTTCATCTCTTCTACTTTTTCACATGAGCTGTGCATTAAAGTGACACATTAATTTGTCTGCTAGAAGTGGAGGAGGTAATCCCTTAAATTAGGATGGTTGTGATTTTGGTTTTTGAGTCTTTCTAAGACATGAAATAGGTGCAAGTTTTGCAGTCTGTGTAGAGGGGCTTCTTGAGTTCAGAAACCACATGCATTACTGATGCATGTATGCATTGTATGGACTAGTCAGAGTTCTGCACAAGAAGATCATCTGCGACTGGAGGTCTGTCTGGTAGGAGACCAGCAAAAAGAGAACAATATAACATGCTCCAGCAGAAGTGAAATGCTAAAGCTTAAACTGGAACTCCTTTTTAAATGGGGCACTGCAGAAGTGATGCTATAGGATGCCATTGTCAGTATCAATTCTGCAAGTTTAGCGTAGCTTCTGAACTTTCTTTCTTTTTATCCCAGCATCATCAGTATGAACAGTATGACTTAATGGCCTTACATACTAAACTGTCTTAAAGAGTCCAAATTTTCAGTGTAGGGTGGGAGAAAGTATCCTGCCTTTGATTTGCAAAGAAAGCTCAAATAACCAGATACAGATGCTGTCTCATTGAGCTTCCAGGATATCTGAACAAAGAGTTCACACTTGAGAATGAACCTTTATGTAAAGATACTCGCGTTATCTTTTAACAAACAAGTTTTTGATTCTGGGTTCTGGTAACTATTCACGTCGAGCTTTGTGTCACTGCTGTTAGTTTTTTCCTGACATACAAACTTGATCTTTGAAAGTCTGGTCAGTCTCTTTGGCACTAAGTGCCAACTGTGCGGTGTGGTCACATTGTGAGAAATGTGAGAAATGTGAGCTGCTCCACACATTTCAGTCAGCTCATTCGTTTCAATGCCAAAGGCAATTCTACATCAATGGCGGTGCTCTTCATTAATTAACAGTCTCCTACATTGACTTTTAGCAAATGTATTAGTTGCAGTTCTGCACAGTTTCACACTGCATCCTACAGCTCTTACCTACCAGAAAGACCCTCCAGCTTTCCTAAATTAGCTCCTGCGATCCAGCATGTCTCGATCACTCAGAGAACTGACTGAAATTTTTTACAAAATCATTTTTCAGAGTAAAGCGCTACTTTTAATCAGCTTTCCCAGGAAGATTCCACTGACCTTTGGGTTGCTGTGTAGTCCCCCCACACAGCTAGTCTTCCCCTTCTCTGTGGCCGAAGATGTGAGAGAAGAACTTCCCACAGGAAAAGGGTGGGAGAGAGCAGCCAGATGTGGAAGACTTAAACAGCCCTTCTGCCCTTGGAAAAGAGAGAGTATAAATATATACTGACACATTTTTAAGTTCAGCTCTGCCTAGCGTGGTGGGAAGGAAGTTGTCTGAATCATTCAGTCCCAGTTATACCACTGGGGAAACCATCATGTTAGCACACTCTGCTCCATCTCTGCACAACAACAGCATTCATTAATTACTGAAATATTCCCCAGGGAAATGAATGTTTACAATCGGGGCTTGTAATTGACTACAGAGATGCCACAAATTGTGCAGCTAGGTACTTTGTGTATGTCTTTGTTCATCTGTGTTTGTGTGTGTATACGTTATATGCAAGTATACATTATACATATACATGCGCTGAAGCTGTTGAAAAGAACGACATGTTTGCAGCTACTTTCTGATGAGACAAAGCTAAATTTTTAAGTGGGAAGGAAGAATGCAACATGCTTTGGATACTGTACATAATTTCTCTTTGTATTTTTTCCTCAGAAAAAAACAGGTAACCTCCTATAACTGCCACTGGATTTTGCATTTTACCATCTTGTTCACTTCTTCAGCTGATTAATGTAATAGCATGCACCAGCAAAGTGGTTGAATTGTTCCCCTCCTGTGGTTGCTATTCATCAGCAAGAGATGACATGATCATTGATCATCCTGCAAAACTCTTTGAGCCCATCAGAGGGAATCTGGTAATAAATCTAGGATATTGTTCACATGATGGATTTGTGTGCACCACCTTTCTTCACACTGCTGTTCATTTTCTCAAATAAATATGATTCATATACTATTATTCTTTTCTTCTTTTGATATCTATAATGTGTTGAGCTTAACTGAGCAACAAATGATGGAAGATTTTATTTTTCTCATGGCATCAATACTTGTAATTTTTCCCCCTTTAAATATGTGTGCGTGTGTAACTGCTGTCCTTAAGGATGAGGGAAACTACTGTCACTCTTTATGCTGTGGGAAGTCTTTAATCAAAACTTATTAAGCTCTTTAATCAATAGGAGAGACTGCTGAGAAACCAGAGGTGCCGTACCTTCTCCTACTCGTAAATCTAATATCTCCGGTGAACTCCTAAGGCTGTACTGGCCTCAGGAACAAATACAAGACCTGACACTCTAGGGAGAGCTTGGAGTGCTTGTTTTAACCAAATAAGCCTATTTGTCTGAGTAAAATGTTTTGCTGGATGTGAACTGTGCCTGGAAGTAGAAGAAGCTCATTTCAGTTCAGAGCTGTGAGCACTGAAATGCTGGAGGACACGGTTCTGGTAATGTTACAAGATTTGTTCTGTCACTCAGGCTGTACTGATGTTAAAGGTAATGTGTCCAGTGATTCAAATAGCAGAGGGGAAGGCTTAATTTGGAACATTTCCTATCTATGGTAGTACAAACAGATGCACATTCCTTAATGATGTGATTTCACATTTGTAGGGACCTCTGTGGAACTCAGGGGCAGAATGTGTCCCCAAGAGCTGACTCACAACTGTAACCACTTATGCAGGAGGAAGAAGCACTCTGTCGGGTAGAAAGCACTGAATCCTGGCTTCAAATATGGGTATGGAAAAGCTTCCCTCACACTATGATCACAAAAGCTCAGGTTGGTAACTTTCTCAACACTAATTTTCTAATCTTTCAGATTAAGTTTGCTTGTCCTAGTATCCACGTTGATTTGCAACATTCTGTATGGATCTTCACTCACATAGTAACCAAATTGTTATTTTAGTCATTTTAATTGGTTAGAGGACTTTATTTGCACACAAATGAAAAAGTATATGCATATTCATGTTATATATCTAAATTTACATCATAATTTTTATTCTTTGGCTGATTTTTGCATCTGTTAAAAAGATGATGCAAGATACATGATACACTAAGCATATTAAATACATGGAAACTGCAAAGAGAAATTTAGTCAGAGGCTGCACAGAGCTGCCAGCTGTCACAGGAAGGTTGCCCTCATCAAAAGCTGCCTTGTGGTGTACATACACCGCGCTGCAATCTGTAGCATGAGCACTTCCAAAAGAGGGTTTTATCCTGGCAAATTGAAGGCTGATGGGATATATGATAGCAGCATATATTTCAAAGGGTAACTTTTGTGAAGAGAGAGGAACTGTTTAGATTGGCAAAAGAACACTTTGGCACAAGCGGCCCATGGATACGTTTTGGCTGGGACGGATGAGTCAGTATCTAATTCTTCATAAGAGTGACGTGGAGAGTGGGAAATAAAGGAACTGGTGGTAAAATGGAGCTAGCTGAATATGTGAAGATCATATAATACAGTAGTTCACAATAGCTGGGGGCTAAGCATGATGAACCAGAAGGTCCCCTTCAGTCCTTTGTCTTTTGGAAAGGGTGAACATATTTTTAATTGCTAAAGTAGTTTTGGAAAGCACTGTCTATGTTTGTAACATTGCCTGGGAAACATTAGGCCTGAGCACAAGGATTTAGAGACAATTCATATATTTTTTTTATGTATGCTTTTTATAAGAATGAGCACACATGGATTGGATTTACTTCCCAATAGAAGGAGTGCAGCAAAAATGGATTGTGTTAGTGCTACCCCAAAGCAAGACACGCAACACAGAACTGAACTAAACTAGCTGTAACAACATTATAACTATTTGGATTAGCAGCTCAGCTCTAAAAGCTGTTGGAGAACTTAGCACCCTTGCAGGTGACTGCTGGGCTGTACTGGTCTAAGAGCAATTCTTTGCAGTGTAATTTGATTCAGCTCTGTTCACTGTCAGAACTAATATAGAGCGTGACCTATTAACCCCAGTGCTGAAGGCCTTCCAGTCCATTTGGGTCAGAAAAGTAACTATTCAGGGAGAGAGATTGCTCCGAGGATTGCTGTTGGAGTCAAAAAAATGTTCTGCTGTGGTGAGGAAGGAGAGGCAGGAGATCTGCAATGATATGTGCTGTATCTGCAGAGTCCTGATGCTACCTATGAAGAAATGAGGTGATGAGTTTTGTAATCTATACGGTAGTGTTCATCTATTTTAACTGTTAAATACCACTTATGTGTTGAGCTGTAAATCTTGAACCCTCTGGGACCGCAGCTCTTTGGAACAGGTGTACCTCAGGCCCTGGAGAATCTGGAAAGTCACTTGTCCTGCAGGGCCTGGCACTCTCAGAAACGCATCATAAGAGAGCCTACACTCAGGAAATGTGTGAGGGTATGGAGAGAGGAGGGAACAAAGTAAAGAATGAAAACAAGAGGGCATCTGACTGAGCCAGTGGGATCTGTGAATGTGAATGGGACTGAAATGCAGAAACAAGGTGAGTACCCATCCAAATGCCCCCAGAGCTGTGTGACTGTTAGTAGTGTTTAAGAAATAAGCTAAGATGCTAAAAAAAGGTTATTAATCTTTACAGAAACTTCTCCCAAAATGTGCTATTTTGAAGGACAGTAACATCAGCAGACGTAATAAAAAAAACCCAAATAGGGATTTTTTTCGTGGTTATCTCAAAGCACAAGGAACAATTCTGCTGCAGATTGTACATTTTGTTTTATGACTAACCTTGGCCCTGTTAGTGTGATGCTTCTGCATTCCTGCTGTCATTCCACAGTGGTGGGACTCCAGGAGGTTCAGTGGCAGAGGAGACATTTTTGTGGCCATCTTTGTTCTAGCGGCTTCCTGCCAAATGGCTTCAAAATAGATTCTGAACTCTTCCAGGTTCAGGAGTGTACCGAATGGGTAAATTGCAGACACTGACTCCAACTGGAAGTTAACAACCGTACCAATCTACTTATAACTTCTAAAATAAAACCGTATAAATTTGCATTTGACCATTCTCTGTCAATGAAAAGGAGGCATTGTATCAGAACAGAAAATATTTGAATCTGAGAGTCTGGCAAAATTTCCTTGCCAAATGCCAGCTGTTTGCTCACATCACTAGAGCAGAGTTTTCTTCTCCTGTGTCACCTGGATAGCAGCCAGCTCCCTGGGTGTAAATCTGCAGTAAGTAAGCCTTTAAGTTCCCAGTAGCTGATTAACTAGCTTCGCATTTCTGTAAGAAGTTTCTGCTCTGTGAATACAGACTCTTGCTTTTCCTGCTTTGAAATCATGAATAACATCTCCCGTGTGCAGATTCCCTGATTTCTCATAGAGGTTGTGCTTACGTTGCAGCTCGTTGTTCAGGTGAGGCTCTGACTTCCCCTGCTCAACAGCCAAAAACTCTGGGAACCAAATTGCCATTCAGAGCTCCACCTTTATATAACACACACCGCAAATCTCGTTACCACAAATTATTTGAAATACAAGCAGGTTGGCACCTTTTTTTTTTTTTGAAAAAAACAAACAAACAAACAACAAAAAACATTATGGAATCACGGTCACTACCTTGAGATATTAGTGAGGAAAACTGACTGCCTTTGAAAATCAGACCAGGTACGGCTCCTGCCCATTGCACTTTTTATAACTCTTCAGTTTTGTGGGAAAAATCTACCACTAGAGTACACAGAAATTTGCCAAAAAATCAAGAATGCTAAAAAATAGAATAGAATAAAAAAGCTAACAGAAATTTAAGGCTTTTTGTATTGCTAGGCACACTTCCAACACATCGGTCTATTCGGCGTGGACTTTCCCATGCCCGGTATAGAAGCCAGAAGTGTTACTGCACATTAATAGCTAGCCTCTGCAGGCTGTGTCAGTCATCTTGTCCGCAGGGACCGATGCTCATGGATGAGGGTGGGGGTGGATCTGGCAGTGCAATGTGGGAGCCAGCTCCTCTCAGAGAAATTTGGAAGTGGTGAAGGTCATCCAAAAGCGGCTCGGACTGTCACTGTCACTCCAGCTTGCAAGGCTTCCCGCTGAATTTGATGCCGAGTCTTGCCTAGCTTGTTATCAGAGTACTTTCATTGGAAGGTGACCCAGCAATGTCACAAGAGGTGAATGGATGTCATTCCTCTTTTAAGCTACAGGGGACAGTACATGGGACGTTCATACTACAGGCTTCTGCTGTAGATGGTCTTCCTCTCTTGGTTCCTCCAGAGCATGAGTCAGAGCAGGAGCAAGCTTTAGGGGCACTGGATGGGTCCCTGCAGCCTGCACTGAGTACCTGGGAAACTTTCCAGCCCAGCCACTAGGGTCCTGGGCCTAAAGTTGGGTTGTGTGAAAGGTAGCCTGGAAGGAAATAAATACCGTATCTTCATTTTTTTCCCTCTTTTTCTTTCCTTTTTGACGTAGAGTGAAAACAGAAAGCAAAAGCACTTAGACTACTGACTTCCCCAAAAAGTCATAAGGATGCAGAGAAGTTCAGAGTTGTTGTGATTCATAATGTGCAAAGGCTGAAGGGTGAAGTTCAGCCACCAAGCACTTGCTGTGAGAGGTATTATGTAAAACTGCTGGTAAAAAGGTACAGTTGCCAAAGACCGTATATATCATAAAAATGATGCTGGCAACTCCGAAATTTTCTGTCACAGAAAATAAGTACTAATTGCAAGCTTATTCGAAGAGAAGAAAAAGTGCCTTTTATTCAGGATTGAGTCTTGTAAGGTGCTGCACACTCCCTGGAAAGTGCTGACCACTTTAAACATCCCACTTAACATCCCTTGAGTTTGGGTTAGTTTAGTATTGAAGAATGAGGTTCTTAGTCAAGAAATAATATCTTCCATGACAAGGGAAAGGGTAGTTAGGGTGAAGAAGGGTGTGGGATTGTTCAAAGTGAAGACTTGCAGCTGCCTTATACAATGTATGATCCAGCAACAATAACAGAAACATGTTTTCTATTCTTAGCACTACTTAACCTTTTTTTTTTTTTTTTTTTGTAAATACAACTTGTAAGATACTTTGGTATGCTCCCTCCCAACAATACTCTGATGCATTTCTTATGAGTCCTACTGAATAGGAGCTTTTATCCTGCTCCCGTTTGCACCTTCCAAATAAGTCTAATTTTAGCAAAATGTTTTTAAAAAGAGATATCAGGTTTTACACTATTTAGTCCTATGCCAGAGGTGACACTCAAATGAAGAAAAGGTGGGAGAAAATACCAGAAACATAGTTTTTTTTTTCTTCTTTTTTAACCAGTTTTCTCTTTTTTAAAAACCAGGAATGCTTCAAGTTGTACAGATCACAAGAGTCACATACTCATGAAACAGCTACTTCACGTGCAACTGTGAAAACTTTTGTTATCTTTGTACACTAACTGTCTATTTCAGACTTGTTTTCTCCATCTTTCAAGTGACATGTAAGAGTAAGTTTTGGAGCAGGGCTTGGGCAGCATGATTTCCATATGCCCATGTGAACATTTTGTTCCTGCACAATGCTACTTCAGCATACCTGCTTCTGAAGACTTCTAGTGCTTGCTCGTTTGCTTCCACGATAGCCGTACATCTCATCGGTTTTTGCAATGTGACTCCTCTATTCATTTGGTGAAGAGGGAGCTATCACACTTTTTAAGTGCAGAGGGTTACTGGCTCAGAAATCAGCTAATCATGTAATTTTCTTCTCGTTAATAATATAAAAGAAATTTAGGAAAACAAGAATCTGACTGCACAACTTCTGAGTACCTGTTAAACTGTCCAGATGATAGACAGCATTCCTAATCCCTTCAGGACACATCAACAAAGAATATAAAACAGTGGAATTTGTCAGCTGCAAATGGACTTCTCAATGTTGTAAAAAGATCCTACTTTTCACCTTATAATTTACTTTGTAATTTCCTTGCTCATATTAATATATTGGATCATATGGCAAATAAAATCAATTGACGAATTTTTAATGTAATGAATGCTGAAAAAAATGATTTTTTGATGGAAGTCATGGTAAAATGTGTATATTTTGTTCTATAGAAATGCTGGGGCATAGAGTTTCTTATATTTTATGCCTACAGTTATTGCCATATCAAAATCTAACCAAGGTCACTCTGTTGTGAGGGAGAACCACATGTGATCTAACAACTGGAAAATTACACAGGGCTCTAAATTACACAGACCTTGGATTTCTACTCTACTAAATCTACCTCACATATTTCTATTTAAATAAGCCCTGGAGGGTTGTGTTTGTCTGACTGGTTTTTATCTAGGAAACATACTGTTGTAACATATTGGCCAATATTAAATATGGAAAGAGATTTATACAATAGAAGTGAAGACTGTATGTAGTTTGATTTAGACATCTGCTAATGCTTACCCTTTTCTACCACTTGTCAAACTTTATCTTTAGATGGTCACATTAAAATAGTCATAAAAACAGTCACAATAACATTATTCTTCACAGTAAAACAACACTTAGGTGTTAATAAGTGACAACCTAACAAAAACAGCATGTCATCCTAAAAAGTATATTTCTGCACAGTTTAATCAACTCAGTTAAGTCTTGGGCAAATCAAAGAAGGGCTTCCTTATCTTTTCAAATGTAACAGATTTTGTACTGCTTAAATAAAAGAGTTCAATTCTGAAAAGAGACCTTTGGGATCTTTCAAGTTTCCCTTCAGATAAATGCTTGACCCGATGTGGATTTGGGGAGCTTTTTTCCTAAAAGTTATGTTCTGGGCTTTTTGGCACATAAAACTCCACATACTAGGGATACCTCTTACTGTTTCTGTGTTTCTCTCCTCTAGTTCACCTTTCTTTTATCCATTTCTGCATTACATTGAGAAGAAAAACAAATGCCAAACTGTGCTTTTCCACAAATACAAAATTAAGGACAATTATTAAAAAATACACTAGAATATGGAAGAAATGAATAAGCTGATCTACAAAGATCTTTTTGAAACATACCAACAAAGGGCTTGTCCAAAAAAGTGGATACATGGCCAAGAAAAGAAAACATCTAAAGCCATAACATCTGAGAGAAAAAAGTTATCTTGAATTCCAATATCTTCTTGCATGTTTCTGCAAACTGAATTTTCCCTCCTACAAAATGCAACAATAAGATTAAAACTTCAAATATTTATTTTAAAGATTTTCTAAGATCATAGAGATTACAATACAAAAGCTATGCTTGTACACCTAGAGATTTTAGTGAAATTATTCCCTGAAATTTACTTTCCATGTAACAATTGTAATAACACTACAAACAGACATTTCTTACGTTTCAATATACACAAAAATGCAGGCATTCTTTTCCCTGAGCACCAGGCCACCAAAGGTACTTCTACCTAGTCAATCTGGCAATTTGTTTTACCATCTCCTCCTGCCTCCCCACTCTTCTCTTCAGCTGTAGTCAGAGACAGTGGAGCTCAATCTGCTTCAGAGTTACTGTGGGACTGCTGGGAGGAAATCTCTGTGGTGGAGCACTCCTTGACTGTGGAGAAACATAAATTGCCAAGGGTTGTTCTCTCCCTGCCCAAAACAATCCCAACATTTTCCCAGAGCATTCTGTTCTCAGGAAACCCCTGAGATGGACTCATTCCTCAAGAAAACCACCAAATAATATGCTAAAAAACTTAAGTTCTGCATGCCAGAGAGCAGCCAGTTTGGGATTTGGCCCTCACCTTTACTGTGCATATGGCAGTTCATTCCCAACAAGAAGATGCCTATGGGATGCAGAAACCATTTCTCTTTTTCTATAATTCTGCTGACTACACTAATATTTGCTATGATATTGCATTCCTGACACTGAATTCCTGCTCTTAACCCTAAACGTAGGCTGTGGGAAGCCCCTGGGAAGGTATTTCTGAGGCTAATAAGCAGCAGTGGACAAGGTGCAGTAGGCAGCTATAATTGCTATTGGGCTATCAGCACCTAGCTTATCCTTCATAGACCTCCAGCTTCATTCTCTCAAAAAAAAATAAAAAATTTCAGAAGACATCTTCACAAGCCCAGCTACTGATGGAAGCCATGGTATTAATGAATCTCACATTGCGATCAGTGAGGCTGAGAGACCTTACAAATTTATCAGTTAGGTGGGGATAACGTGGGTGAAAATGTAAATATTGCTGATTTTCCTGCTATGAATTTTGATAGTGACTGAAAGTCAACCTGTTCTTGGGGATGTTGCCACTGCCAACCAAATGGTGGCAGGAGATGTCCATGATGATCACACAGACAGTGGCCGTGCTATTGTGGAAACTGGGTGACCAGCAATAAGCAAGACTGGGCAGGAGTGACACTCTACAAACAGATGTTCATCCTCTTCCACAGAGCTAAAAGCTGGAAAAGGAGTACATTGGTGCTGAAGGGCAGGCACTACCTAGCAATAGAGGCTTGCAGGTGTGAACCTACATACCTGTAAGCTCTGCCCCCTGCTAGTCAGCTTGGGCTACAATGATGCAGTTCCATTTCTAGTTTTACAGAGGCAAAAATCTTTTCTGACTCCCAAGGGCCTGGAGAGGACTCCAGCTAAAGCCCAGTACAGGACTTAACCTTTGATCTTTCAGGAGTAATTCCTCAACCAGATTCTTCTAGCTGCATTGGCAGCAGTCATTGCATGATGATCAAATCTGGATATGTGTTGGGAATAGCAAGGATGAGAATCCTGGATATTGCTTTTACTTAGCTTGGTGATGTATAATGTGCATGATGCAGATAGCTGGTGAGCCCAGCCACAGAGATGTCTGTCCTATGTGGGCACCACGACCGTGGAACAGCTGTTGGGCCAGGGTGATGTGAATGGTTTTCATTGAGATTTGGAATGGGCTAAAGTTGTGCCAGGGGAGGTTTAGGTTGGATATTAGGAAGAACTTCTTTACTGAAAGGGTTGTTAGGCATTGGAATGGGCTGCCCAGGGAAGTGGTTGAGTCGCCATCCCTGGAGGTCT
This sequence comes from Cygnus olor, assembly GCF_009769625.2. Classification (NCBI taxonomy): domain Eukaryota; kingdom Metazoa; phylum Chordata; class Aves; order Anseriformes; family Anatidae; genus Cygnus; species Cygnus olor. The sequence goes on along the minus strand of NC_049172.1, from coordinate 18,145,056 downwards.
TTAAAAGACGTTTAGATGTTGAGCTTAGTGATATGGTTTAGTGAAGGACTTGTTAGTGTTAGGTCAGAGGTTGGACTCGGTGATCTTGGAGGTCTCTTCCAACCTAGACGATTCTGTGATTCTGTGTTTATAGGTGCAGATTAGCATTACAGATATAAGCTGGTAAGTAGCAGCACACAAAGTTCAGTGCTTCATGATGTGGCACACAGCAAAAATACAATGTAGTCATACTCTTTATGTGTTGACTATAATCATTAAGATAGTTAACCACTAACCTCAGAGTGGACAGTTATGTATAACCATATCTGTAGCTATCTGTAGTTAATGATACATCTCATCTCACACATATTTTTTTTCCAAAGATCACATCCTTTCCACTCATATGAGAACCTTTCAACCATGATAGCTCATGCATCTTGACTGTGACCAGCTGGCAAAAATACCTTGGAACAAACCCCTGGACGTTCCGCTCTGGGAGCAGAGTACATCAAACACTGTCCTCCCATGCATAACCCATGAAAATAATTGACAGTGATCAAGAACATAAATCTAATACTACACGGGGTTGGAAATTTTCAGGAGTTAGATAAGACCTAGGACTACAGGCCTTTCAGCCAGGGAATGCCAGAAGGAGTTCAACACAACTTTCTTCAGAACCCACACCAAAATTTCACAGAATCACAGAATCGAAGGGGTTGGAAGGGACCTCAAAAGATCATCGGGTCCAACCCCCCTGCCAAAGCAGGTTCCTTAGAGCAGGCTGCCCAGGTAGGCGTCCAGACGAGCCTTGAATATCTCCAGGGAGGGAGACTCCACAACCTCCCCGGGCAGCCTGTTCCAGTGCTCTGTCACCCTCACTGTGAAGAAGTTCTTTCGCATGCTGGTGCAGAACTTCCTGTGCTCTATCTTGTGGCCATTGCCCCTTGTCCTATCCCCACAAACCACTGAAAAGAGGTTGGCCAAATCCCTCTGTCTCCCACACCTCAGGTATTTATACACATTGATGAGATCCCCTCTCAGTCTTCTTTTCTCCAGGCTGAACAGACCCAGGTCTCTCAGCCTTTCTTCATAGGGAAGACGCTCCAGGCCCCGTATCATCTTTGTGGCCCTCTGCTGGACTCTTTCCAGGAGTTCCCTGTCTTTTTTGTACCGGGGAGCCCAGAACTGGACACAGTACTCCAGGTGAGGCCTGACCAGGGCAGAGCAGAGGGGGAGGATCACTTCCCTTGACCTGCTGGCCACGCTCCTTTTAATGCACGCCAGGATCCCATTGGCCCTCTTGGCCACGAGGGCACACTGCTGGCTCATGGTCAACCTGTCATCCACCAGGACACCCAGGTCCTTCTCCTCAGAGCTCCTCTCCAGCAGGTCATCCCCCAGCCTGTACTGGTACATCCGGTTGTTCCTTCACACGTGCAGGACTCTACACTTGCTCTTATTAAACCTCATTTGGTTTCTTCCCGCCCATCTCTCCAGCCGGTCCAGGTCTCGCTGAATGGCAGCACAGCCTTCTGGCATGCCAGCCACTCCTCCCAGCTTTGTGTCATCGGTGTACTTGCTGAGGGCAGACACTATTCCCTCATCAAGGTCGTCGATGAAGATGTTGAACAAGACCGGACCCAGCACTGACCCCTGGGGAATGCCGCTAGTCACAGGTCTCCAGCCGGACTCTGCGCCACCGATCACCACCCTCTGAGCTCGGCCAGTCAGCCAGTTCTCAACTCACCTAACTGTCCACTCCTCTATCCCACACTTTCTCAGCTTTGCTATCAGGATGTCATGGGAGACAGTATTGAAAGCCTTGCTAAAGTCAAGGTAGATGACATCCACTGATCTGCCCCCATCTACCCAGCTGGTGATGCCATCATAGAAGGCAACGAGGTTGGTCGAGCACGACTTCCCCTTGGTGAATTCATGCTGACTACTCCTCATAACATTCTTCTCTTCCAATTGCTTGGAGATGACATCCAGAACGAGCTGTTCCAACACCTTTCCAGGGACAGAGGTGAGACTGACTGGCCTGTAGTTTCCCGGATCCTCCTTCTTGCCCTTCTTGAAGACTGGAGTGACATTGGCTATCCTCCAATCTTCAGGCACCTCTCCTGTTCTCCGGGACCTTTCAAAGATGATAGAGAGCAGTTCGGTGATCACCTCTGCCAACTCCCTTAGCACATGTGGATGCATCCCATCGGGACCCATGGATTTGTGTGCGTTGAGCCCATTCAGGTGCTCCCCAACTACCCTCGGGTCAACCACGGGGGAGTCCTCCATTTCCCAGCCCCTTTCTGCCCCCACCAGGGTTGAGGAGTCTCGGGGGGAAGTAAATTTATTTATCTTTCTCAAAAAAAAAAAAAAAAAGCAACAATGGAACCTTAAAAATACTTAGCAGGTGAAAACAAAGCAAATTGAATTCAAGTAATAAACTTGATAAATTTCGGAAGAGCACATATGAATTCAACCATAACATCCTGTCAGGCTGAACACTGAGGTTTTTATGACCCTTGCTTAATCAGCTATTTCTCAAAAACTAAATTGTTTGCCAGTACCTGAAAGATGATCACATAATTTGAACCTCCTTTTCACAGAATGTAAGTAAGTAAGACTTCACTGACCACTTTCACAGTGTCAGCTTATCTCCTTAACACTACAGTATGTGGTGGTGATCGCTTCCTTTTTCAGAAGGATTTCAAGAGGCACAAGTCAGCCAAAAGTGATTCTGGCCACTTACTGTGATAGCTGTTTGTTAGCAAGATGCTGGGAATCACTTCAATTTCAGTTCTGTATAGACATTCTAACAACTGCATTTTGCTTCAGCACCTTATTAAAAAAATAAAAATAAAAATAAAAAGGCAAATATCCTGATGTTATAGTTTCCTATTAAAGCATGAAGAGAAACTATTATTTACCCCAAAAATATGCTTCCATATGGTATGAATTCAGGATAGAAACTAGCATTTCAGTGAAGTTTTTTTTAATGTGTTTTTGGGGAACAAATTAGTTTTGTTTTTGTTGTTTGTTTTTCTACATACAGCACCAGAGCTTCTGTAAAATTTGTAGACTAATGAAACCATTTTGCTGCCGTCATAAACTTGTGCATAAATCTTACAACTTGAAAGACTGCATTTGCTTCACTGAATTATAATCATCACAGGTCATTGGGAAGTTTCAAGATAAACTAACTCTTTAGTGTTTTAAACACAGCTTTAGCTAATTATATAGAGACCATGGGATACTTTATTACCCATTTTTTTCCTTCTCCTCTGTTTTTTTTTTCCCTAATCCCAAATATGCCATGTTCATTTCTTTTATTTCATGTTGGGAAAAATGCTGTAGGCAGACCATTAATACAGTCCCATAAGTTAATAAAATTTTCTTTGTGAAAATGTTGAAAGATGCCATGCTATCACGATTTTATGTTTCATTCAATACTGCTTCAGAAAAAAACACAGTCATGGTCTGCTTTGAGCTCAGTAGTCTTACTTCCTTCTCCTAACTTGTTGCTGAGCCTGTTACTAAATGTTTCAATGGAAAAGATCTGAGAAGATAAAAATGCATTCATTTTTGTTAAATATTTTTTTATATCAGTTTAGGAACTATTTCCTGTCTAAGATTCTGCATGAGGTATTGTAAAGGCTGACAGAAAATTAGAGATGCTACAATTTGTAGAACCCCTCTGTGACTCTCTAGGAGTTGGGAAAATCCTAACACTTCTGCTCAAAGAGAATTCAGTCACCCACTGTCACTCATGGCTGATACCCAACTCTGTAGCAAAGCTGCTTGCAAGATCAAATCACCATGTTTAAGTGGAAGTAGCACATCTAGCAGCTTCTGTTAGATTTTAACGAAAAGTAAGTTCTTAAAAAACAAAAAACAAAACAAAAAAAAACCCATTTGTTTCTTCTATGTTTCTCTACATGGCTGGATGTTCAACTTGAGAGAAAACCTGCTCACATATATCCAAGTATAGTTAATGTGTGGGGAGAGGGGTGCTTTCTTAGAGGTTTCCAGTTCCCTGTATAGCTATACATTACAGCAGTGTCCTTCTCAGAAGCAGTAAAGGGCAAGAGGAAGCAATCACTTCTCACTGAACTGACAAAACAGTGTAGGTAGAAATATTGATGTATGGGGATCTGCAGAATGGGGTAAATCTCTAAGCAATATTACACTACTTCAAGAGTTTAGGAACTCTTAATTGTCTTGTGGAAGTGTCTTTTTCTCTACTGGCTATACTGAGATGCACTCTTCTCCATTTTCCCCACATAACACCCATTGTAATAACTAGCCCCTTCCTTTAGCTGTTCTAACCTTTGTGGTATGACTTACACCAGCTCAAGTATATCACAGCTGACCTCCTAATACCGTATTTCACTGGCAGTTGTCCTGACATGCTTTTTTAATGAAAAACATATCATTTCAGAGTAGCAGGATTAACTGTTCTAATCTTGTTGAAATGCTCTCATTTAACAGAAAGTTAGGACTTTGCCAGCTGCCTTCTCACTTGGTGGAATCCTCCTGCTAGAGACTGGCCTTCCATCCTGAGGCATTCCAGAATTTTATCTGTTTTATTTCTCCTCTCTGCATCTCAGGCCAGGTGCATATCTGCTCAGCTATCTGCAAAATATGATGAAACCCATTCCAGTTTCCAGAGGACTGCTGGTATTCTCTCCTGTGAGAATGTTGTTTTTATAACAATGCAACGATGTTTTATAACAAGGCAAAATCAAAGATTGCTTTGAGTAATTCTTGAAGGAAATGTTGAAAGGTCAAGCCAAGTAACAGTTAGCTGAGTTAAACAATAAAGTCAGAGCTGCTCGCTGGATCCTTTACCAGGTCATGTGCAGCTCCTGCTAGATTAACTGGGAGAGAAGTTTGTGTGTCCAAGTGCATTGGCCACAAGAAACTTGGGATGTTCCCTCTAAAAGTTCAAAAGTTATGAAGCACAGAAAGAGACACACTGTTTCTGAATCCATGGTACTGATTATCCAGGGTGTAAACACTATAGACACCCGCAAATTGCATGCGTGCATTTGCACCTTTGGCTGCTATCGTTGATGGCAATAGGCAGTAGGTAACAGGCAAACAGGAACTATGATGCTGCAGCATCTGCACGCTGCCCAGCCTGCTGAGGGAGTGAAAGCACCCCACCTCACAAACATGAAGTTATGCCTTTTTGGCATTTGTCTTTCAAAAGGCTGTGATGTTAGAGTCTTCTCTAACATGCTCCTGAAGAATTGAACTTTATCATTTGAAAAGTGGCATGAAAATTTCTGAAAAAAGGAAATAAGTAACTTTAATTTTGTTATGTTCTGAAGGGGTTGAAACAGTAGAGCAGCACTATGGAAATGGTGGATGAAAAAAATTTCAAACAATGGAGTAAATATGCCTAAAATTTATATGATTATGATGTGTTGCCATTGTTAATCAAGAATTACCAATCTACATTAGATGAATCTTTAGTGTATTACAGGTGTAGAAAAATAATTTTCAAAAATATATTGTATTTTATGCTAAAAAGCACTATTGTTTCCCCTTTCGTAATATAAAAGTCTATGAATCTTTCTGGATATTTCCATAAGGATAAGATTGATAAAAAGGCCAGGTGACTTTGAGGTAATTCTGTTTGATTGGCTGGCTCGTTGTTTTAAACAAATAATGTGCAAAGACCTGTGTGCTGAACTGGACAAGAAAACTTTGATACCTACAAACCACCTCTTGCTCTGAGTCCAGAAGCATTTCTTTGGTGACATGCCATTAGAAAATTCTTTGTTGTTGTTGTTGTTGTTGTATTTGCTCCATCCCTTAACCCTAAACCCAAAGCTGCACTCAAACCAGCGCAGTCTGCCTTTATCCCACAGTAATACAGGCTGATCCCAGCCTCCATGTCTTCATCCCACAACCCTGACTGCAGGTGGATTCTGTCACATTGGCTATAGCTGCCCAGAAACAAAGTTGCTTTACTGTCAGGTTCAAGTCAATTTTTTCCCTACTGCGGAGGTTTTCCTTGGGTGGGCAGCCGCGCACAACCATAGCCGCTCTCTCACTCCCCTTCCTCAAAGGGAAAGGGGGAGAAAATACGGTGCAAAGGACTAAAGGGTTGAGATAAGGACGGGGAGATTGCTTAACAATTATTGTGATGGGCAAAACAGACTCAGAGTAGGGAGACAGTAAGATTTATTGCCTATTACTAACAAGCTAGAGAAGTGAGAAACAAAGGAAAGAAAACAAAAACACCTTCCCCCCCATCCACCCTCTTCCACCTCCTCCCCCCAAGCAGCGCAGGGGAATTGGGCCTTCGGTCAGTCTGTAGCACTTTGTCTCCACCGCTCATTCATGGTCACTCTGTCCCTGCTCCACGTGGGGTTCCTCCCACAGGATGCCGTCCTTCATGAACTGAGCCTGCAGAGGCTGCCCACAAGCAGCAGCTTTTTAAGAACTGTTCCCACATGGCTCCGTACCACTGGGTCCATCCATCAGGAGCAAACCTCCCCAGCACGGGTCCCCCACGGGCGGCAGCTCCCCCCAGACCCCCTGCTCCTGTGTGGGCTCCTCTCCACGGGCTGCAGCTCCGGCCTGGGGCCTGCTCCTGCAGGGGCTCTCCATGGGCCGCAGCCTCCTCCAGGCCACATCCACCTGCTCCACCGGAGGCTCCTCCACTGGCTGCAGCGTGGAGATCTGCTCCATGTGGGACCCGTGGGCTGCAGGGGGACAGCCTGCTCCACCAGGGGCCTCTCCACAGGCTGCAGAGGAACTGCTGCTGTGTGTCTGGAGCACCTCCTGCCCTCCTGCTGCACTGACCTTGGGGTCTGCAGGGCTGTTTCTCACTCCTCTCACTCTCTCTCAGCTGCTGTTCCCAGCAGTTTATTTTCCATGTATTAACTATGCTCTCACAGAGGTGCTAACAACATCGCTTATTGGCCCAGCTCTGGCTAGCAGTGAGGCCCTTATTTAACATGGGGCAGCTTCTGGATTCTTCTCGCAGAAGCCACCCCTATGGCCCCCCCAGCTACCAAAACCTTGCCACGTAAACCCACTACACATACACAGCAGTGTTTAATATATATCTATAAAGTGATATGATCACCTGTAGACTACAGTTAAAAATAAGTATTAATACAAACACATAAATTTATTCTTTAAGTTTGTATCATATTAAAATGCAACTTATGGTAAGCTAGTAAGATATAATAGCAAAACACACACAAAAAAAGAACTACAAAGCCTTTCAGATTTAACATGATGTTTCAACTCCAGGTCTTAACAGATAGAAAATGTTTGAGCATTCAGGTGACTGCTCTGATTATAATAGAAATTTTTATATATTGTAAGTTAAATGTATGCTTTCAGGTTTTAGCAAACTAGGCCGAAACCTGTCTTTACTGCTTATGGGCAGTATAAATACCCTGGTATCATTCTAGTCCTCAATGGCTGGCCTTCTTCAAGGGGCATTAATCAGGAACTTTGCTGTTAGTTGCAGCAGTTACATCGAAAACTATTTATGCACAACAATTTAATTTTCTTGTCCCTGCTGCTTCTCTGGAGACAATATTTCATTTTCAGGATTGTTAAGACAGCAACTTCCATGAGCATGAAATGCAAATGAAAAATGCAAGAGAACTTCTAGAAGCTTGTGTTTGTTGCAGCTTTCTGTGACAAATGCAGTAGGCAGAACTTTTATCTAAATACAAGTTCTGTTTATAGCTGTACTCACCCATGAATTATTTTACTAATCCAATATAGGTCAAAAACTCTAGCAGGATGCTGAGTAACTGATTGCTACATAAACAGTCTCCTCTGAGCAACGTCTTAGTTTTGCAGATATTGATGAATGTGAAGCAGAGATAAAGTAGCATCAACAGTAGGACTTGAACTTGGCCATAACGAATCACAAGATGTACCAAAGAAAAAGTCTCCAGGGACTGGAAAGATGATCATGCTTTCTTCCAACTTTAATTACTCACTGGCAGTAGCAAATGCCAAAAGATGATATTATATGCAATGAATTACATTAACCATAACTACAAAGGAAACAGTTTATGTGGATGGTTAATGCTTAACTGTTTCTGATAGCTCTGGCCTAAAACAGAGAGCAAAATATGCCACCAATTGAGCCTTGTGAATAAAAGATTCTTTACGCAATTCATGCACTTTTGTGGATGCCATCCAGTGAATTTACAAACAGAAATTGTTACCTTCAACCCTCATATCAGATCTGAGTGAACAGAGTTAAAGGGAAAGCCTGAAAACTCTCAGTAGAAGTTTCATCCAGTTGATGGTGTCCTCAGATAATGGTTGACCCAGCCACTCCTGCACTATTGTGAACAGCAGCTGAATTATGAGAGAAAAGAGGGCAGAAATGGGCCAAAACAGGGAAGGAGGGAACCCAGACATGATTCACCTCCTACTCCTGGCAACACAGCTTCGGTCTCCTTTAATCAAAGAGCCAGCATAAAAAAAATCCTGATGCTGAACCATCTAGCAAGAAAGTGGCAGGACTGGAGCCAGCGCAGTCCTATACCCATCATTCCCTCTCCCTTAGGGTAAAATACATTCACATTTTTTGGTAGCACCATTATTTTCAGCACATATTTTAGCTTTCACAAAATGGATTAAGCTTGCTCTGTTCCCTGCAGGCAAGATAAGGATACATACGGAGCTTCTGCTCTGGAGCAGGGCACTCTTGCCATGGCCTTTATGTGGTTTGACAGGTCTTCACATTTGTTCCTATTACTTGGTGTGGCTAGCCCAAACAGGACTAGCCTATTTGTCAAGAATTGCTGTAATACATTGATGAATATGGAATAAGTGGGCATTTCATAAGCTTCAAAGGCTACGCTGTATCTGAAATTATTAGCACCACATTGGCATAAAATGAAGAGTTTCTTGTTTTGCACAGAATATGATAGTGATTCCAAGATGGTTAGAGATTTATTCATGACTGTATGGGGCTGCAATCTGGGGAAATCAGCTCTCTAGCAATTCTTTTTGCCTCAAGAGGTAAAAAAGAGGTATCTCTTGGGCCAGGTAAGACAAAAGACAGGACAAGAAATTTCTTGCAGAAGACTGAAAATTGTGTGACGCAAAAAAATCTCCCCCTGCACCAATCTGAGGATGCAGCAAAATGGTTAATTATTGAGACAGACCCGCAGAGCCTGAGATAAACAGAATCAGTGCCTCAGTTTCAATAAGCACGGCTTTTGTCTTTGGGATACTGCGCACGCCGGGCCAGGGAACGGCTAAACACAGGGGGAGGCCATCTCAGCCAGAGCTCCCTTGGCCGTTTCCGAGCCTTTTTCTGAAAGAAAGGACCTCGCCATGTCGTTTCGGACCAGACGGCGAACTGCCGGAGATCCTCTCCCGGGCTGTGCCCCGCGGTGCCCGGGGCCGGGCCGGGCGGGCGAGCAGGATGCGGCCCCGCCGAGCATCCCCGCCGGCGGTGCTGCATGGCTGCTGCCGGGGAGGTGGGGCCAGCCGCTGACCTGCCCGCACCGACATACAGGCATGTTATCTGCTTTCAATAAATAAGGACCTTTTTTTTTTTTAAATCATTATTTTTTTTTCCTACCTGCGCAGGAAAGCGCGGGGAGAATAAAAAAAAATATTAAATATATATACATATTTACAAATATATATATATATATATATATTTTTTTTTTTTTTGAAGGAGGGGAAACTGGGAGTGAGCCGCAGGTGCGGATGGCTGCCTGGCTGGCGTGAAAAGCGGGGCCCGGAGCCACCATGGAGCACATCCGGATGCCCAAGGTGGGTCCTGGCGGCGGGATCAGACATGCAGGCAGGATCCGGCCCCTGTGAGGTGGTTTCATCATCATCATCATCATCACCATTATTATTATTATTATTAAGCCATTCTGCTGTTTCAGCCATCCCTGCTACCCTAGGGGGTGAGCACTGCGATGTGGGCTGGGGATTTATGGTGCTCCTGAGTTGCCTTGTCCGTGCCTCGTGGGTAACCAGAGAGGGGCACCCTGCTTTTCGTCCACCTTTAGTGCATCCCAGCATGTAAGATCTGGCAGGGAGTTTGTTTAGTTTCTATAGGCCAACAGTGTATTCCTTCTACTTGTCCATCTTTCCAAGCATAAAGCCTGTTTTTTTTTTTTTAATTATTTTTAAATTTTCATCTTGCGCCAAAAAAAGAAGATACAGTTTTGACACACACTAAAATTAATTCAAAATAGTGCTAAAAATAAACAGCAGTATGTCAACTTGAATTGGGGGTAGGATGTATTTTTATTTTATCTATTTATTTTTGTACCCCCTAAAAGATCTATTAAAAGTTATTTGTTTTGTGTATGTTATATTAGTTATATAACAAATATTATATAATATTTGTTTATTGTCAATATCTAGTATGAGGACATTAATTTGAGATGAGATTCGTCTTACTCAACTTAGATTTTTGGGCCTTTTGGTGCTAAACTGCATATATTAGGAATATAGGTACTATAGGAACTGCCCTTCCTCCCCTCTTATTTGATGAGCTATCATTTTGTGGGAAGGAAGGCTGTCAGAACAGCACGAATCTCTCCTACCACAGGTGGGAAACGATCAGTGAAAGTTGCCTGAGCAGGTGCTTCTGCACATTGGCTGAAGAATGTTGAAAGCACAAATGAGAAAGATAATGAATAAGGGGGGGGGGGGGGGGGGAATCTTAAAAGTAAATCTTCACACTTGTTTTGAACAAATGGCCTCAGCAAGCCCTTATTATGAGCAATGGAAGCTTTTCTACAAACAAGTGCCTTAAAATGTTACTATGCATATCTAAAGCCCCTTTCTGTATCAGGCAGCTGTGAGAAGGCCTGGTACTGATGACTGAAGACTTGCACTGGAATCTTTCCTCAGTGGGAGTTGATTCTGCTATCTTGATTCCTGGCATCCCCCTACACTGTAGCTATGCTAGAAGTTATGTCTCTGACATAATAAAGCAGTTTAGAAGGCTTGAGGTAAAGGTGCCTTTAAATCCTTTAAAAATCCTTCCATAAATGTATAAAAGATAAGACATTAAACATGAGTACTGATGTATTGAAATACAGATGTATTGAAATACGTCTCTCTAGTTATTCCTAAATACAGTCACGTGTCAATGTTCCTACAGTTACCTGGCAGAACCGATATCTTTGATTTGTTTGTTCAGAAAAACTCAGCTTAAAATGAGTGACAAAAACTTTTTTTTTCTGATTTGTTTTGGTTTTGCTGAATTTCTACCTGATAATTTGGAGTTTAATATTAAATGAATTTGAGCCCCAGCAATGTAAAAAGAGATAAGAGAGAGCTATGTGAATATGGGGATATTCTCACTGTATTGCATGTAAGTTAGTCTCTGGTATTACATTTCCTGACCCCATCCAATTTTGTCCTGAGAAAAGCTTGATAAGCAACTGCCCTACTCTGTAGAGGTATTTATTTTGGAATAATGGAACTTTCCCAGGTTCCCAGCCACTTTGAAAATCAAGATAAATCCCATGCATTGAAAGTTAATGAACTTAATAATACTGGAAAACAAAATTCCTACCCCAAGTAAAAGCTTTTCCTTCAAAAGGCAGTAAAAAGCATGATGTCCGTTAGGGCCTGGCAGCTGTTTTTGATTTTAGTTGCACGACAACAGTATTGATTGACAGTTTGTAAACATTAAAATAAATCCAATGTAACATAGCCATCATTTAAACAAAATAATAAATAATAAAAAAAAAAGGTGTGAAGAAATTCCATATTGTTTGGACGAATAATTCATTTAGGTCATTACTGTGTGCCTGACAGTGGCGGAGGGAGAGCCTGGCCACCTTCTGCACCCTGTCAGCATCCCTGGTTGCTGCAGTAGGGTCCAGCCCTCCCTGCTTTGATTTGTGTCCATTTATGGACCTCTTGTGCGTGAGTTCGCCAAAAACCTTTCTGAACGTGCTGACACCCTCTGCCTCCACAGCCTGCGTGGGAGCAAATTCCAGAAGATCACAGCTGTAGAAAGAATTACTTTCTCCTATCTGTTAAAAAAAATCTTAGTAGTTTCATTCACGACCCCCTGCATCTAGCTTCAATGATTTGGTAAATAACCATTCGTGTTCACCTTATCCATGTCTTTACCATAAATTTCGATCACAGCCCACCCGATTCTGATAATTTCAGGGAAATGTCAACAATGACCCCAAGACCTCTTGCCTGTGTGGTAACTATCAGATCTGAGTCCATGCAGACGTGGTTTAGGTTTGTGTTTTTTTTCCTGTAGGTAAACCACTTATGTTTATCTCTGTCTCTTTTGCCTGCCCACTGTTTTGCAAGGCTCTTCTGGAGTTTGTGTGCCACTGATAAAGCATTTGGCTGTCTAAGACAGCATATGATCATCCACAGACTTGGAGATTTTTCTGCTTGCTCTTTTCTCCAGTTCTTTATCTCTCACTGATTGAGTGTCTGGATGGCTTTGTAGGACTTCCCTGCCCTACTCTTTACTTCCTATCCTTTAACCAGCTTTCAGTCTGTAAGTGGAGCTTTCCTCTAGTACCATGGCAACTAGTTTCTTTAATATCCTTTGATTGTCAAAAGCTTTTTGAATTCTAAATATATTGAATCCTCTAGGTGACCTTTACCTATATGGCAGTGTCTCGGCTCCAGTGGGATTTCCTACTGCAAAGGCCATTCTGAGTCTTTCCCAACAGACTCTGTGCATCCACCTGCTCAACGGTCCTGTTCTTCCACATGCTGTTGACGTGATGACGTGATTTTGCAAATGGTACATTGCCTAGTCTTGCACCAGAAGATGTAATGCTTTTAATTCTACTCTTAAGGAGTTTAACTGCCATCTCTCCTTACTAAGCAAAAATAGCATGTCAATAGCAGAAATAGAAACCACTTGACAACACAGCTTTTCTTCATTATTTTTGAAATGGTATTCCTTAGACCTACTGGAGAACAGATAGATGAGTCCCTAACACACTCTTTTATGTAGCAAATGTCATCGTTGTGTTGTGATATTATCAGTAGAATGGAGAGTGAAAATTTAATGTGTGCTTATACAAATATACACAGAAAACGATGATGTAAATGTCACAAAGAAAATGTCATCCTATATACTCAAATTACAGTCTTCATATATTTAAGAGTTGCTAACTGTCCTGCAGAGCTAAGTAGAATGGTATATAATTCCAATAATCAATTCAAAATTAAATATGAGTAAAACCACTGTCAGCTATTAGTGTGGACTGAGCAGCAAGATTGCCTAGGATAACTGCCCAAGCCCAAAATGTGATAAACTGCTCATAACACTCATAAAAAGTTAATAAGCAATACTTCCACACAGACTAGAAGCACATCTTGTTAACATCCATAGAGACATGTCTGACCATGGACAGGTTGACAGATAAAAGCTCTAAATATTCACTTATTTCGTAGGGGGACTTCACACTGTTGCAAGTCAGTTACTTTATTTTATTTACCTCTGTTCCATATCATTTGTCTTTGCATATTGGCAGCAGGCCTACCAACTGAGATTCCTATTATAAAGAGTACATCATACATATCCCTGGCGTAGCAGCTGTCTTCAGTGCAGTTAGTTCAGAAATTCATTTGGCTGGGTAACTCTTGTTAACGCAATACTTGGGATGACTTGAGTTGCTCAAGTGCTTTCATTTTTGTGATGTGATAGTGAGGTATTTCCTTTCAATGATCCCTTTCTCTGGCAGAATTTAAGATACAATGACATTTCTCATGATAATGACAAGTCTTTCTCCCAGGCATATTACTTTCCAAAATTAATTTCCAGCATATGTAAATGAGTCGTGTTTCCTTTTATCTTAAATCTATTTTCTTTTTCATAGTTCTTTCTTTTTATTGAAACAACTTCATAATACAGTCAATTTTCCCAATGTCATCCATTTTGTATATGACACATCAAGTCACTTACTATGTCTTTTTTGGAATAGTACTAGAGGAAATCCAGAGCTGTCTTTGATTTTGGAGGGTTTCAAGATAATTTCATTATTAGTGAAAATAAACTAACTCCTGCTAAAAAGAAATATTGCAGTGACACTGCAGCTCTAGTGACTCACGTAGCCAGAGCTGCTCGTCAGGTCTTGGATCTCCTTCTCCCTCACATCATGGTTTTTGTTTGGCTCATTCCCAATATTCTCATATATTTGTGAATACCAGTTTTTGTCTTGTTATACTGGAAGATTTGGGCTGTGGTTTACTTCCCTGAGCAGCATTTCACCTGTTTGGATGTTTTACTTCTTTCTCTCAGGCTTATCAGGTTATAGTGTCACTATTTTCCTTCTTCTGGAGTGTTTCTGTTGGACGCCACCTTCCCTCCATTCTTTATCATTTTATTTCTCCTGGCAGGAACTTTTGAATTAAATTGCTTTACATTGGCACGTTCTTACTTACCAGACAAAAAAAAATCTCCCAGAAGCCTGTTGTTGTAGCTGAAGTTCTGCGAAAGCACCAGCAGCGTTCTGATGAAAAATTTCCTTTTTCCTGGCTGTCTCCCCAGGAGATTACTGGGGATCTGAGAACTGTCCTTCCTTCATGTCAGAAGTGAAATTGGACGTTTTAGAGAGTCTGAGCTCCACAGTGCTAAGTCAGTTGTCCAACCTGGAAACCTAACCGTAGGTAGCTCTTGGTTCCTGGCTCCATAGCCGACACCTGCAGCTCTCACAGCGCTCACAGCACATCTTAAAGTGCTGGGAAACTTGCCTTTGGCTGTGGACTTGATAGCTTCGGTTCACCTCTGTGGAACTAGGAACCTGGAAGCTCAGAACTGATCCAAGGCACTGGCTATTTCTGTTTGATGGCAGTAGCCACGTGGACACGAGATGTGCAGTGCTTAGGGCAAGGAGCCAAAGCAACCGTAGCGGATTCAGCACAGAAGAGTAGACAGCAGACAAAACCCTTCATCCTGTTGCTGGAATTTCAAAATATAACAAGATTATAACAGCTTTTCCCCCTTTTTCTTGAGCATGGAGTAGGTGGACCAAATATATCCTGTTTTGTCCAAGTAGGTTGTAATTTTTCTATTCTCAACATATTGAAATATTATCTAAATGATCTTATGTTGGTGTGTTTTTTCAAAAAACTCGATTGTTACAGAGGACTACAACTAAAACTTTGGAGTACAGTTTCAGCTGAAATTTCACTTTTCTGCTTATCTGGTGGAAGTTTGCCTTGTTTTTTTCTCCTGTTTGTGTCTATTAAAATAATCAGCTTCATCTGTTCACTACTCTTACACCTGTTTTCTCAGTCCTGTAATCTGAGTCATATTCTCATAGTGATATATTAATATATGTTCTCTTAAAGAAATAGAATACTACTTTTGGTCCTCTTCATCCATATCTACTTTCTTAGTCTTTGGTTATCCTGTTGGAAGTTCCACGTGAAACAGGTTAAGCTGTTAAAACATGTCATATATTCATCATCTCAAAACTCTGTGCCTGTGTATTAGTATTAGCCTGTGGGACAGCTGAACATTTAAGTAATAGCTAATTCAGACTCGACTAGTTACATCTAAGCTAGTGAATTCAGGAGCATACTGACCTTTGTGAAGCAAATAACTTATTCAAGTGAGCAAAGGAGCTGTCGTACTAGATCAGGATAATTGTGTTTCTGGTTTAGAGACCAAAACATCTGATTCAGAATATTAACTAAAAGACATTTAGAAGGGGATGAAGGTAAGAATGATCCATCTGGGAAGCTGCTGCCAAATTTATGAGTTGAAGCGAGAACACTGATGAAGCCAGTGATCCAAAGGCTTTTTGAGGTAATGAAGGTGTTCCTCTGGCTTTAAAGGTCTCAGAAACCAGCATTTTAGCTTTTTTTGGTTTTGGTTCTTTTTTCACTTGGTTTTCTTTATTTTACATTACCTTTGGCATTAGAGCCCTTTGATTCTGGATGCTTTTTCACTTTTGAAACTTGATTTTCAAACACATGCTGTTCCCAATATGCACTTTATTTCTGTTTTGGTTGCAGCGTTGTTTAAAGAAAAATCAAGTATCTTGCTCTTTCTCACATTGTTTGAGTAGCAAGGCACTTTCTTCTGTGTGAGATTCATATACTGTGTCACTATATTAACTGGAAAGGTAGTTTAAATTCTTATATTTCTAGTTTTGTTCTTTTTTAAAATTTAGGTTGCTCTGTTAAGTCCATAGTAATATAAATATTTTCCTAATCCTGGAATTGGCAGGTCCCCTTTGGGTTTTTATGCCAGACTTTCATATTTTCAATAATGTGACCCTCAATAAAGAGGCGGCTGGATAAAGTCACAAAACAAGCTCTAAAAACATGGTTAACCACATGCTTTAATTTTCTGTCTTGGTATCTGTGTCTAATCCAGCAATTCTGAAACTTGTTGCACTGAAGATGGTACTGAAAGTCATTAGAACGTGCCTGCAGGATATTCTTTGATTTGTATTTTTGTGTAGTAGGAAACTGAGGTTGGAGTGAAGGATTTGGGAAGTTTGGCTTTGGAGTGGTCAAGGCTGGAATCTCTAAGCCTGCAGATGGTGGACTCAAGTGGGTGGTATTTGATCTGTCAGTGTCTGCTAGCTAGAGCAATGATCTACTTGCAACAGAAAGAGTACGCTGCCATTTCCTGCTGAGAAAGCCAGATCCATACCATGAGAAAAGGGACTCCTGCAAATCCATCTTTAATGCAAGTCTTTGGTGGCCTGTGCAGCTCAAAGGGACTGGTGCTGCTGCTCTGAAATAGACTGCTGAACAGTGCATAGTTTTGAATACGCAATGGAGCAACCTGTATCAAATGGAGGAATTTATATATACATGTATACATACATGATTTTGTCCACTGCACCTTAGCTCCATGCACAATTGTTCCTCCCTACTCTAGATTATTGCTGTGCACAAAAATTTTCTGTGCATTTTTTTCAGAGCTAAGTCTAAGTAATTTTGGAAAATGTAGTAAAATACACTGACCTGTGAAATTCCTCAGTTGCTCCCTTCTCCTTTTCTAGATAAATGGGATCTAATGTGGGCTGAAAGAGAAAACATTATGGAAAAACTTTGAGCTGTGATGTTGACACCATATTGCAATGCTGTATATGCTTGTAATAGGTTACAGTTCACTGCGTCCATTATACAACTGCTACTCAGCTGTATATGCTAATAAGGTACTGACTTCCCACTTGTAGATCATAGCAGACAATAGAGGGTTTTTTTAATCAAATTGTTAGGTAATTTTTTCACTGTCTTGCTCACATACTAGTCATTCCTTAAAATTTTTTTCCAGCTCTTTTCCAGTATTTCAACTTAACTTCTGTCCTTCAATGAATTAAATTTGTTTAGATTTTTCTTGAATATTTTCCCCCATCCTGGCAGGTTTGCCCTGAGGAAGCTTTTTATAATGTTGAACTTAAGGTGTTTTTATTTAAATTTTATTATGTTGGTATTTTTGGTTTTGGTTGATTTTTTTTTGACATATGCAGCCTTCTGACTCTGTGTTACAGATTGATTTTACATTATTTTACTGCACTCAAGAAACCTCTTCAAAGATGAAAATGTAAAAATATTACATGGATCAACTACAGTTTTTGTGATTCTTATTGAAAATAGAATAGAAACCACATTAAATGGCATTAAATTGACAACTCTGTTTTCCTTTTTTCTTGTTCCAAAACTATGCAGAAAGATAATTTATTGTATATTTTGTTTAATGAGTACAACATTATACTTTCTCTTTGTGGAAAAAAATATTTAACAGCATTTGGTCTTTTGCACGTTATATTTTTTCACTCTTGAGCATTATGCTAAACACATGGATAGCTGGGGTCAACCAGGGTGAAGAAAGCTCAAATATTCCACTTGGCCTCAAACCATACCAGCTGTGCTCCTTTTTTCTCATTAGGCTCAGGCTTTTGGCTTGTACAAGCTATTCCCTTAGCTTTTGCGTGCCTGCAGTGCTGAAGTCAGTTGGAGCCCTGTCACTGATTCCCAAGATTCAGTTTCTTCTTTCTTCTACTCGCATGTGTAACATTGCAAGATAAGTAGGCAAAGTGGCAGCAACCCTGGGTCTAGGAGCCCGAGGGAAGATGAAGGCATGGATGGACGAGAAGAAGCCTTTCTAGGGCTACGTGCGTGCTGCTGACCTAAGCCAGCCCCATCTCTTGGCTTTGAAGCAAGCTTTTCAGCAGTACTGATGGTTGTGAAATAGCGGCTGTTGAGCTGGCATAGACAGAGCCTGCAAGACCCTTCTGGAAAGTGTGATCCTTTTTGCAGATCCTGTGCGTTTACCACTGTGTTCTGATGTTCTTTTGTGCCTGCCCTGACGCACACTGTGAGCTTTCAGACTTCTCTGTTTCCTCTAGCTTTTTCTGCAATGATTCTCTCTTTCCTCACTTTCCAGACCAAAACAAACCCACAATGAAAGCCTGCTTCTTTTGGTCATGGACATCATACAAAACCTTAGAAGCTCAGTCATATTCAGTGACTGAATATGTGACTATAATCAGTGACTGAAATCATTGCATCATTGCACTTTCTGGACCTTTAAAGAACCACCAAAAATGACTTCTCTGCTTTGTACACTCAAATCTCAAGGTACTCGATCAACTTTTATCACTTAGGCTTTTGCCGCAAAGCAATAACTTTTATTTGACTGAAAAATGGAGAAACTCATGAGGACATGTCCTGAGCTAGGAGATTCCTTGGTTTCCTTTAATAAGGAGCTTCCTCCTAGCTCTGAGGGTCTTCACGCCTTTCTTCCGTTTTGGTGGGAAGGAATTAGAACAATTAATAACAGTTCCTCCTTGGTGATGGGCAGGAGCAGAGCTCTTTTGTTCTTAGCTACCAGATGGGTTTTCTGCCTGCACATCTTCCAGATGTGCAGTTAAATTGCAGTGGGTTACGTGGCAATTACAGGTTTAGCTCATACATGCGAAGGAGAGAAAACCTGTGTAGTGAAAACAGAACTCCATGAGATGGTCTTGCTTGTCATCTTACTTCTCTCTCCTTTCCTGACTCAAGCCTATGTCCACCATAAAAACTGATCCTGTATTTATTTGAAAGTTAAAATGTGGAGCTATAAACAGCAGGAAAAACTAGCAGTAACTTGTGTATTTTTTGATGTTGCCGTGTGTTTGGAGATGCCTAAATAAATTAAAGAAGTGAGAATGAAGGTACCATGTTCAAGAATCTTTTAAAAATAGGCCATGCAGTCAGAGCTTATTCAAGAAGTAATCTATGCTAGCGATGAAAACAAATTAGGGTACATGGATATTTTTAGGAGTAACATTTTGGCACAGCAGCTTTTCTGAACACTTTCAGGGTCATATCTTTGCTGTTCTTCCTTAGGTGGGAGTCCCATTGAAACTGGTGGGAGTTGTGCCTGAATAAAGATTTGACCCATGCTTTTCCCTAATATGACATCTTTTTCTTGAATGACCTTCTGGCAACCTTGTTCATAAGCAATTTATCATGTTTATTCTCTGAGTAAAAAGTGCCTTCCATCTGTTCGTAATTTGTGTTCCCTGTAACTTCTATTTTTGCCTCCTTTTTCTGTCATCTGTGTTGCATTGAAAATAGAGGTTTTGGCCAACTTTATTTATCCCCATGTAAGGGGTTGTAATCATTGAAATAAATCTCTTGGCAGTCTTTTCCTTAAGCCTAGACAACCACAGTCATCAGGCAAAAATAAATGATGGGGGCAACAGCTTCAAATAAATTATTAAAGGTTTTCTTTAGGTGCCGCTCTTCAGGCTGGCTTGGTTAGTGCTTGCATTTTTGCTCCTCAAGCTCTCCGAGCTCTCAGCTTTACTTGCTCTTTTTTATTCTTTACCTGTCATACTCTGACCTGGTGTCTCTCACCAGGTTTTCATTTTGGGCAAAGCCCATGTGTGTGGTGAGTATGCCTTTTCCTGATGTGTACATACATGAATTCTCATGCTCTGCAACATCTGCATCAGCTTTGATTAAAAATTAGAGCACATTTTGGAGAAGAAGTAGGAGAATAATTACTACAGTGACTTTTTCTAATATTGAATTCAATTTTTTTCTTTAAGTATTCTTAATACCAATTTCTCCTCATGCTTGTACTTTTTTGGATAGAAAAACTGAACTTTTTCAAAGCAATATTGCAATGTGTTCCCCTCTTGTGGAAACGAACATATTCCTGTTCCCTCTACTCCATTTAAAGACACTATTTGACTTGGTTTTCTTTTCCTGATTAGAAGGGTGGAGAAGAAGACAGAAGACTCATTCTCTGAATCCTTTGATGAGCAGAATGAAATCTAAGATAGAAGATTGCTTTGTTATTTATTTATTTGTCCATGGGTGAAATATACGTCATTTCCAGAAAGTTTGAGTAACTGGAAACTAGGCAGAGAAACACAGATGAAGTTCAGATGAAAGCCATGTATGCCAGCTGGGGGTTATGCAGAGATTTTTAGAACAAGCTCCTGAGGGCTTAGAAACCCTTACTGCTCCTGAAGGCACTTAGTGCCACTTGCTTGCAGTGAATCAGAACTGTGGTTTTGAATCTAGAAAGAGATTAGACCACAGTAATTTACTTCCCCATTGAAAACAATGTTAGATATGATGAAGTCGTTCATGAGGCAAGTTATTAGTAAACCTGCTTTATTTTTTCTATTACTACAATCACAGGCTAGCATATATGGCATGAGAGTTAGCCAAGATTAATCAACAAATCGTGCTAATTTTAATCAAGTCAAATTTTGAGGCTCATTAGTTTTAACTGAATTACTATACTCATTGAGGTCAGCAGGAGTAAGTGCTAGATGAAAATTCAACTGCATTGTCTAACAAACAGTACTTTTTCCTTGTCAAGCCTGGTAAGAGAGATAATTTGGCGTTGTACTTGTCCATGCTGAAGAAAAATCAAGAAGCTCTTGTTAGAATGCAGAAAATGTCTGGTACTTTGGATGCTATAATGTGTCATAAAATCTCTGATGGTATAAAAAATTCTATATTCTCAAATCAACAGAAATCACCAAGAGTTCCACTTAACCATGGCAAAAAAAGCATAGACAATTGGACCAAATGTGTCTGTGTTTCTGTACAAATATTAAGTCTGAAGAAAGTTGTGGAAACTAAAGTTACTGGTTGTAAATGAGAATCTTGCTGTAATAGGCATGTTAGAAATTGGGTGAGAGAACAATAATCAATGTGACAGGCAAACTACACAGGAAAAATGGGGAACTTTGCCGTCACATCACCTGTTGACAACCTGACTGAAATCAAACAGGGCATGAAGGCAGAAAATGCAATAACGAAGGGAGACGTTACAAAATCGGTATGGGATAACTGTGCTAGGGGTGCGATTCTGAGTAAAAGTTTAGGTGTTGTAAATGATTGTTTATAGAGAGGCTATTTGCTTATTTTGAAAAAAAATGAAAGTAATTCTTGAAAAAAATTGAAAGTAATTCTAAGTAATTCTAGGACCTGACACAAAGACCAGGTTCAAGATAAAACTGGAACCTCTGTGTGACAGCAATGAAAATACTTAGATGAGTATTCTTGAAATAGCAAAAGGAAAAAAAAAAAAAAAGAAAAAAAAAGAAAAATCTCCCATGGCAATGTTTAACTTCAAAGAGGAAACTACATAAAAATGTGAAAACTGTTTAAAAAGAAAGAGAGCCAAAAATTAAAATGTTTATGGGAGTCATGAAGATTGTTTAAATACGGGAGCTTACTGCAAGCCAACTTCCAGAAAAAAAGGCTTTAAAAGACCAACAAAAGATTTGCATAGCTAAACAGCAGGGTAAAGGAGTAAGAGGATGTCTTTTATTAAAAGGACTTCTTTTATTAGAAGTAAAAGGGCTTCTTTCAAGTTGAAGTTGTACTTAAATGAGGAAAATAGAACATAAACAAGCCAAATATATAACCAAAATAAAGCAGGCCAAAAGAGATTTTGAAGAACAACTTAGCAAAAAAAAAAATAGTAGCAAAACCTTTTTCTAGCTGTCTTTAAGTAGACAAAATCTTGACAAAATATATAGGGCTAGTAAATGATCGAGGTGGCAAAAGTATTTAGGGCCATGCCCTTTCTGGCATATCTGTCTGTCAAGAATGTACCAGAATATTTGTTACCAATAAAAGTGTTATTAGAAGAGATTTCATGAGAAACTGACAACAGTGAATGGTAAAAAAAATACTGTGGCCAGATGGTATCCACACAAAACAATTAAAAGAAAGTACAAAACTGTCAAGCCAGTAACTATGGTGTGCTGCATAAAAGTGTTCTAGTCCAATAAATAAATAAATAAAATTGAGGTGATGAATGATACCTAATCTGAGAAAACTGATAGAAGCTGCTACACCCCTTGTTCCTCCCTTCTAAATCTTTAGATTTATGGGTGTTATTAAAAAGGGGAAGAATCAGCATAGCTTTCACAGAGGAACTTATAATTCTTTAAATTTCTTTGGAAAAGTAGCTGAACATATGAACTAGGGTGAATCCATCTGGTAGAATTGAGGTGATCTTCCACATCTTTATCAAAGGCTCTTAAAGAAACTTAATCACCACAGACTAAGGTCCTCTCAGTAATAACTAGTTAAAAAATAAGAAACTGTCATAGGTTTGGCTGGGCCAGAGTTAATTTCTTCATAAAGGCTCAAACAATGCTGTGTTTTGGATTTAGGATGAGAATACTGGTAACACACCAATGTTTTAGTTGTTGCAGAGTGGTGCTTGCACAGAGCCAAAGCCTTCCCAGCTCCTCACGCTGCCCTGCCCACGAGGAGGCTGGGGGTGCACCAGGAGCTGGGAGGGGACACAGCCAGGACATCTGGCCCAGGCTGGCCCAGGGGATGTCCCACAACACTTGGCATCATGCTTAGCAATAAAACTGGGGTAAGGGAGGATGAAAGAGGGATGTTTGGAGTGATGGCATTTGTCTTCCCAAGAAACTGCTACACGTGATCAGCCCTGCTGTCCTGGAAGTGCCTGCTGATGGGAAGTAGCAAATGAATTCCCTGTCTTGCTTTGCTTGTGTGCACGGTTTTTGCTTTCCCTGGTGAACTGTCCTTATCTCAACCCATGAGTTCTTGCACTTTTACTGTTCTGATTCTCTCCCCCTTCCCACCTGGGGACAGTGAGGGGCTGTGTGGTGCTGAGCTGCCTGCTGGGGCTAAGCCACAACAGAAACAATTAACTCAGTTTTTGCAATGGAGGCAATTCCTCTCTAGAGATTCAAGTAATATATGAAAGCCTCTGATGTTCAGCTGACAACTGTTTTGAAAGATATAGGGAGGAGGTGTCAGAGGCAGCAAACTTCACTGACAGTACTTTAATTACCTAGCGTAGGAGAAATGAAGGATTGCCGTAGAGGCTCGTAGCAATGCCTCGTGATACTGATAGACAACATTAATCACTGATAAATGTAAGATAATACAAATGGGTGGGGGGAGTCTTAGCTTATGTATGCAGAGATGACTTGGAGTTATAATACCTATTCTAAAAAAAAAAAAGTGTTAATCAAGGAGCAAAAAAACAAGCAATGTTTGAAAACTTAAAAAAAAAATCAGTAGAGAACAAAAGAGCAAACATACTATTTCACTCCACAGATCTGCCATACAACCATATCCTGAATTATGTTTGCACTTTTGGCCTCTTAAAAAATTGAATTTTTGTCACAAAATCAGAAATATGGAAGAGCTTGTCAGCAATAGCTCCCGTACAGGTAGCAACTACATAAAGTTGGGCTCTTCTGTCTGGGAATGAGACAATGGAGGGAAGGCTCAGTAACAGTGTGTATGACAGAGAAGGTAAATGAGGAGCAACATTCACTGTTTAAGAACTCAGTCACCAAATGGCACAGTGCACCTGCCATCGGTGGCAGAGTCAAAACAAGCAAAAGGAAAGGATATTTGTTTGTACAACGCATAGCAAAATGTGAAGTTCACTCTCACAGGGCATTGTGGGTGTCATTAGTTTACAGGGATTCAAAATGTTACATGACAAAATTCATGGAACATAAATCTAATTAGAGCTATTAGAAACTATGACCTCACCTTAGAAAGCCCCCAGAGCTGCTGGCTTCTAGAAGTTGGGGTAACATCCTGAGGGAGCATCAGTACATGCTTGCCTCATACTCTTCCACTCTAAGAGATAAACTGCAGGGCTGGATGAACCATGCAGTTGTAGTATTTGTTTTAATGAAATATGACTTACTGCGTAGTTCCTATTGCAGCTATTCCTGTTTATTCATGTCTACTCTTTATTTTATTTGTAGCTTTGTCTTCAAAAAATAATTATAGTGAGTCTTGGTTGCTATTCAGTTGTGGGTCTCTGACTGAAGAGTAGGGTGAAGGTGTGATTAGGAGGCCTGAAAATTCAGCCCTCAGCCCCTGCCCTGCTGTTTGAGTCTGTGTTGCTTGTGTTTCATGTCCTGAAGTACCTCAGTGTGTAGGGTGGTATTTGGGGGCGACAACTTCCTTGGACAAGACCAGAGCCTGTAAAGCAGAGCCCTCCATGGCCAGACTACACCGTAGGTACTTCCGTTTTGTCTAGATGAACCTCATTTTTGTTGTTATTTGTGGGTTCTTTGTAGGTTTGGAGCACTGCCTAAATCTTTGTTTTGTATCATCTGGGCTCTTTTATATCTCCTCTTTGGCTTATTAGTGAATGTTCTGGGTTAACACTGTGTTTCTTTCATTCCTCCTCACCCCAATATGTGACCTCTGAAGTAGATGGTCCTGGGAAAAGACTTTATTCATGCTTTCTAGCTGTTTTATTTTTGTTTAAAGCAGATTATTACTGGCCTTGAGGGAGAAGACTTGGTTTTTGCTTTTTTGCTAATTGTTTGATTTTTAAGCATTTTGCTACCAAACTGGCTTGTTTTGGTTTTAAGGACCTCTCTGTTCCTATTCTTAAATTAGTGCAATGTGTTTAGATTACACACTGCAAACATCCAGTTCTGGGTGCTGGCATCATTCTGCTTGTTGTGTGATTTCAGTGAAAGTCCGTAAAGACTGAGATAATACATGTCAAGAAACACTACATCCTGTCTCTGAGAGTATTGTAGGAAGCTTCTGTCAATGTAATCTGGGATCTCTATGTTATTGAAAATCAGAATGACTTTGCAGATCTTCATTATTTATTTTCATGGCACCCAGCTCTGGTTTTCATGAGATGGTGCAAAATTACTTTTATTTCACTGTAAAAAGTGATTATGTCCTCCCTAGTGTTCTTCCTTTTTTTTTTTTTATTCTCTTCTTTTTATTCTCTTCCATTTTCTTGGAGCAACATTTATGTCAGCTTCAGTACTTCAAACACAAGAATAGTCCTTTTTGATTTTAATGGGGTCATATCTCTTCAACAGTTATCAACCCTAGGCCCTGAAAATAACTGGGTGTATAAAAGGAACTGTAAGTCTTGAGTGGAGAGCTGAGAAGAGAAGTAGAGAAGATTGCCAGTGTGTTGCAGGTCTCTTGCAGTGGTGGGAAGGCTACGTAGAGCTTTGCTACCATTTGTGTGAAAATCATGCTCTAGTACAATTCTAATATTATAAAACAATTTGGTAATTTACTACACATTATATGGTCCTGACCATCAGCATTCCTTGGTTTAATGTTTTTGAATGAGGCTTGTTTTGTAGGAAAACCAACTAATTTTGGCTTTAAATTTGTTGCACTGGGAAACCTACCAAAGCCATTGTTAAGAAATTATTAACCATTTCAGGCAATTTTAATCCATTCAACAGCTGCCTTGTTGATCTTTTTATCCCTTTAGCCTCTCAGTCAAAAATGCCATATAACAGCGGATCAAATACCTGTGACATATGCCATATACCAAATACTAACTGTGTAAAAGCCACAAGCTGGTTATCTGAGGATTTGTAACGTTATAGACTCACCTATTTTCAGGAGTGTACCAAAGAGAGAACGTCCATTTTGTGTCCAGTGAAACAAAGCAGTGGGTGTTAAGTCTTTGATTCCAGTTGGAAGGTGACTGAAGGAAAAAATTTCCAGATATGTCCACTAATAGCAGCATAGCTTAGACATTTTTTGAACTATTACCACAGACTTGTCTGCAAGCCTGAGTGGGACTTGCTGAAGAAAGACACTCTGCCACTATCACCTCCTGCTTATTCTTTTTTTTTTTAATTATAATTTTATTTTATTTTTTAATTTAGCTTTCTTTGTATCACTGATAATTCTGGAATGGCTTGGAGGGATGCCAGGCCCTGCCTTGCTATCACAGGGTTTTGGTAAGGTGAGATAAAAAGAAAGAGCTCAAGGGAGAAATTGTCTTTGGATTTCTTTACTAACAGATGTTTGGATACAGAGGTGCCACAAGAGGGGAAAAAAATGAACATGAAGTTAGATCTGGAGTTAGATCACGTAATATAATCATATTTTCTCATATATAAATACTTTTCTGATAGTCATTTCATATGGCTCTGGAAAGATCTTATGGGAAAAGCATCTTTTCATGCTCTCACAGCATTTCTGGTTCAGATGGTTTTAGCTATGCTTTTCCATATTATGTGTGAGGTAGTTTGTTTATTTTTATTTTTTCATTAGTGAGGCAGCTTTCCAACATTATTTGGTTCAGGCTTGACTGTTAATTTTGAGATATTCCTGTGTTTGATTTATTTTTTTGACCATTCTGTATTTCCTTATAAACCAGCACTTGGTTTATGACTTGGACATTCACTGGAATTTTCTGGGAGTGGGGATGTTGGATAGATTGCTCCTATAACCACACAAACAAAAATCTACTTATGACTCTCAGTTTCAGTTTGCTTCCCTTATTTGACTTTCCCAGAATTTCAGTTTATTCCTGAATCTTCTATACAGCATATGTATAGTGCAGTAGAAATCTGGGGTGCACATTTGTGCACTGGTGCATGCAAACCTCCAGCTGAGATCAGTGGGGGCCACAGAATGGGCTCAAGGGAAGGGTATGTATCTGTATTAGCTTACTTCTGCCATTTTTGAGAATCAGTGTAAAAATAATTTCCTCAGAAAAGACCATAGGCACAAACCCAATACCTAAACCTAAAAAGTAACGACTACACTTATTACTAAGGGATTCGGTGGTTCTTCTGGTACTACTCTATCCTGCAGCATGTTTTTCTATCGTTTTCACTGTGAGGACAGTTTGGCAATGGAGCAGGTCACCCAGACCAGTTGGATAGGCTCCATCCTTGGAGATTTTCAAGACCTGACTGGGAGAAGCCCTGGGTAACCTGATCTAACCTCAGAGCTGGCCGTGCTTAGAGTAGGAGGTTGGGCTGGAGACCTCCTGGGGTCTCTTCCAACCTAAATCGTCCTATGAAGCTATCCTGCGTTCTATTGCTTGTGAAGGTAGATCAACCTATGTACTGTGTAGGTAGTAAATGTCTAATCTTAGAATCAAAAACCTGTGTTCATAATGGACAAAATGTGAATTTTGAGATCTCACTGTGGAAGGCTATGCCGTAGCCTAGGTTTTTGTTTTTGTTTTTTCATTTTCTTTTTCTCTCTGTCATTTCTTTGTTTAGGTGGAAAATGTTCGGTTACTTGATCGTGTATCCTCAAGAAAAGCTGCACTGGGAACCTTGTATTTAACAGCTACCCATGTCATATTCGTGGAGAATGCTTCTGAAACTCGTAAAGAAACCTGGGTATGAATTTTTATTTTTCAGTTAGCTGTAAGTGCATGGCAATTTATTGATGGTAATTTGAAAATACCCTGCAAAGTAGATTAAATGTGATAAATCAGTTTATATGGCTGCTTTTATAACTTCAGAGCATGTGAAATTCCAATTGAAGACCTTTGCAGCTTGATAATTCTTGAGCACTTTCAATGGCTTCTGGATATTGTAATCCAGAGGAATGCAAGGGCCTTCTCTGTACAAGTACTGGATGTGTTTCACCGAGGAACCACCTTTCTAAAGTACATCTGTTTTGGATGTGAGTTACTACCCAGGCTCAGTCAGCTCTTGCCTGTCTCCCTGACTGCCTGTACTTCCATTCTGTTAGTTAGGATGCCCAGTTTTTTAGCCTAGGGACTCTGGAATAGTTTTATACAACTGATGCTGGTTCATCTTTTCACTGCACAGATAGATGATAAGAGCTCTTTTTCTGGCAACCATTAGCTTACCCTAAAAAACAAACAAACAAAACCAGAAAGCTTTGGATAGCATGACCAGGCTAATGTCTGACCAACTGAAAGACCCTAGAAGTCTTTGTCTGTAGGGTATGTATTTGGCACTGCCTGAGCCTGATGCTGGAGGTAGGAACAAAAATACAAGAAGAGGTGTGGGGCAATTTTCTGAAACACCAGTGGAAGCTATTGTAGTCTGTCCTGGCAGATCATTATAAGAAACAGTTTTTCTTCCTGAAGATTTACATTGTGTGGCATAACAATTTTCAATTCCCTCACAGGTTCTCCACAGCCAAATTTCCTCCATTGAGAAGCAGGCCACAACTGCCACAGGTTGCCCACTGCTGATCCGCTGCAAGAACTTCCAGGTCATCCAGCTGATCATCCCTCAGGAACGAGACTGCCACGATGTTTACATCTCTCTAATACGTCTGGCACGGCCAGGTATGGGAAGGGAACACAGCACTGAAGTCAATCACTCTCCTGAAGAGAGCGAATGTAATGGGAGAAGTGTAGCTGTGCATCTTTCTTCTGTGCAGTTTAAGAGAAAAGACTTCATTGGGGATGCATTATGGTGAAAAAAAGGTCTCTGAGCACACAAGCTATTGAAGTAATCACTTTTAGAGTAATGAAGAACATACATTATAACAAGTAGTTCATTCCAAAATGTTTGACATGAACTTTTACTTAAAATGATACTCTAGGGGATTGCTGACCATAAAATATATTATAATGCTATTTTACATGTCACTGTTGCTTACTGGATGCCCTGTGTAAGTGTGAATTTAGGAAAACACTGACAAGTCTCTAAATACAGGGAACTTTCACATTCCTGTGGTGATGAAAAACTTACGATAAATCTAGTGACCACATCAAGATCTGATTTTTCCGTGCTGTGCACAATTTTTTTTAAATCAAAGAAATGTGTTGCAGCAAGTAGTTAATTTATGTCACTGGACTGCTTGTGTTTTGGCTTATTATTGTCTAGATTTGAATGATGAAAGATGAATGTGCCCTTTTTTGAATTTATTAAACCCAAACAAGGTCCTTTTGAAGCCTTTCCTCTTTACAGTGAAAATCCAAATGTTGCAATGGAGTCCAGCATCTGATCCCCCATGTCAGGAGCCAACTCACAAGGCCTCTGGGTTGTTTGTTTAAAATAATAACTGCATAAAGACAACACCCACCTCTGTCCTATAGTTTTATTTTAACAGTAAGCAAAGAAGTGTTTGCCACAGTCTGTACAAAAAGTGACAGCATTGGCTTTAATTTATATCTTGCTAGGACAACACCAGTTTTATCTAGTGTGTAGAGGGGAAAAATTGCACAGTCAGCCAGCACAGTAACTGATCTTTGTAAAGTGCCTTCTATAATTAGGGTAGTAGAAGTAGTAGTAATATGCAAGTGCAGCAGATGTAACTTGATATGCTAGGTGATGCAAGATGAAAGCAATTGGAGAAATTCAGAAACAATGAGACAAATTTAGTCTGTGCTTCTGCTGATGTAGATCTGGATTAATTCCACGGGCCTTCACCACAAGTATGTGCTCATGCGTGCTGTAAGGAAAGCAGTTCTGTAACACTATCTCCTTGGAGCCAGGAGGATGTGTGCCTATTGCTGTGCACCAAGACGGACACTTCGGTACGGACAGACATACAGACTGCCCAAGAGAAGAGTGGCTGAGGAGCATGGACACATGCTCAGTGCCAGACCACAGTGGGCAAAGACATTTGAACAAAGAAGGCGCAGTATTAGCACAGCAGAATTTGCTTTTGGCAGAGTTCAGCTGCACAGTGGCTTTCCTTCTCCAGCAAAGTATCCAATCTTCAAGTTAGGCGGGATAAAATCTTGCTTGCTTAAAATTTAGAAGGCTCTAACTGAAAGTTGACCCAAATGTATCCTGATGATACTCTGCTCTGTCCTTTTTCGTCAGGGCAAGAAGGTTCACTTCTTTAGGTTACACAGTTACCCAGCATCATAAAGTACACTTTACTCCATGAGGAGAAAAATTGACTTGTTTAAGCTCTGTTTTCCCTTCTCTGCCTGATCTTTTAATTGATTCCAGCACAGCTGAACCTGAGTGAAGCCTTCTTGTGAACTGGCTTAATCTCTTCCATGTTCTCTGAGAAGGAGAAATTTGTGTTTGATTTTATTGTTCCCAGCAGTTAATAGCATTTTAATATCATGCCGTCAGCTGAATCCATCCTTTTTTTGCTTAGTTAAGACATTTTGTGAAACAAGCAGACTGTAACAGTTATTACAGGATTGCAGACATTTACGACAAAATAAGTGTGGAAGGTCCTGGAAGTGCTGGAGAAGAGTTGATAAATGAGCTTTAAGACACTGATTATTAATACTTAAACTTTGTCATCACAATAGATACCATCATGTTGTAATAGTTGTAATGTTGAGTGAGACTTCAGTCATAAATAACCTGGATATTTTGTAACAGGTGGATTTTTAAAGGCTTCCCACTATGCCTGAAAGCAGGTCCACTTGGAAAGAATTTCCAGGTGCTTCTGACAACCGAACAGTAAAAGCAAGAGCTTAGATTTCTACTTAAAGCACTTTATTGAAATGAGCTCAGATTGGATTTTATGGATAATGATGAAACTTTGTTAGCAGATGAGAAAAAGACCACACTGTCTTCCTAATCTGTGCCATGACAGAAATTTGAGGTCAGAGAATACAGGAAGAGTTTGAAGTATCGAACCATGTACAAATCGTTATTTTCTTTCTCCTTTCTCTTCTCTCATGACCTTGTCTTTCAGTACTTTCCTGACAGAATTAACATGAAGTTTTCTTTCTTTATGTTTGTTCTTATTTTTCATGTGTGTATATACAATCCATTTAATTAAAAAGTGCAAAATATAACTTAAATTACACTTTTAAAAGACATAATTGCCCAGAGAGGTTGTGCAGTCTCCTTCTCTGGAGATATTCAAAACCCACCTGGATGCCATCCTGTGCAGTGTGCTCTAGGTGATCCTGCTCGGCAGGGGGGTTGGACTGGATGATCTTCGGAGGTCCCTTCCAACCTCGGCCGTTCTGTGATTCAGTGATAATTAAAATAAAAATAAAGACTACCTATGGAAAAAAAAAGTGGAAGCCTTATCATTATTAATTGTGTAGTTGTTATTGTTGTTGATATTATTATTTTTATATCCATGAGTTCCTTACTGTGGTATACTAAGACTCTGCCTAGTGTATTAATATAGGCAGATATTATTAGAAAAGAAAGTCCGGTAGTTAAATTTACTGATCTTGTTAAAATTGTATCATAAAAAACCTGTATCCACGGGGAACTATGACACCAGCGAGGATTCAACTTGTGATTTACTTTATTTCAATTTCAAAGTTAAAAACCTATTTGTCAGAAAGTTGTAAGGAACTTCGAGCAACAGGATAAAACATGCCCTCATGTGATAACACTATCTTCAGCAGCAAGAACTTTTGTTTCAAGCTATATGTGGAATAGTTTTTCGTAACAGTTACAGGTGGCATTTAACGCCAATGGTGTCTGACTGCCATAAGCTACCACAATTAAGACACTCTTTAGTGTAAATACAGATAATACAGACATTCCTAATAAATAAATAAATAAAACTCCAGTACAAGCAAAGTTTACTATATGGTACTTGACTGAGGGTGACAAGTGGCGTAGCTACTTAAATGAGTTTATGGTCATGATGAAATGATTGATGGAACACATGCTATTTTGCACAAAACAGATGTTATGTTAGTAAAGGGATCTATAAGCTACCTCTGACTTGCAAATTGTTTTGCAGGCCTAATACTGATTCTGTCACTAACTTCAATTTTTGTCAGATAAAAACTTACCATCTCCGTTGTGGTTTTTTTTTTGTTTTGTTTTTGTGCTGAGGGAGAATTTTAATCTTAATTTTAATTAAGATTAATTAATTCCTTTAATTTTAATTATTTAGAACAGAATATTTCAAATAGCATTGCTAATAAGGCGCATATATTATAACTTATGCAAATAACAAAAATATCACAGTATGCTTGACAATAGTTATAAGCCAGGCTGTAGGATTTGGAGTAGCAATTTATGCTATTTTTAAAAGAGAAACTACAAAAAAAGACAGTGCCAAGTTTTGTTTTTGAAGAGTGACTTCAGGATCAGAAATTAGATGTCTTACTGTTCTGTTTGTTTGTTTGTTTCAGTGAAATACGAAGAGCTGTATTGTTTCTCATTCAATCCAAAATTAGATAAAGAAGAACGAGAACAAGGCTGGAAGCTTGTGGACCTCAATGAAGAATATAACCGGATGGGTATTCCGAACGATTACTGGCAGATTAGTGATGTTAACAGAGACTATGGCGTGAGTTGTTGTGATTTTTATGTCATGGAGCCCATGAAGTGCATGGACCAGCAGTCCGACTGTGGGCTACCCTAGTGCTTAGATGCAGAATTCCTGTGTGCCCAGTCCTGTACGCACTTGTAGGAAGGTGCAGCCCTTCTCCTCTTTCACACTGAAAGGAAAATAGATAGCAGGATAAAGGATGTATCTTCATTTAATATATTGGAAGCCGAAGAGCAAAAATTTGGCAAGAGTAAGTTTTAAACCTTAGTGCTTGGCTGCCGGTAAATCATACCTAAAATTAAGTAAATCATGCCTAATGTTAAGTGTCTAAATGAGAATTTTCCTGACATGTACTGTTACGTAAAATTACTACACAGACATTTTAAGAAAAAAATACTTGTAACAGCAAATTTAGCAACAGTTTTTCCTCACTGGCTATTCTCACAGTCCTTTCGAAGCCTCTGTGATTGACTGTTGGAGTTTTCCAGCGTTGTCTGAGAGGTTATATCTCTTCCTAGCCACATACTGTCCTGCCTAGTTCACTCTTGTACAGCTGAAGTCCCCAGAACGTTAATTAATTGTGAGAAATAACAACCAAAATATGATCTGAAAGAAATTTGTCCATGCCCTCCATCGGCTTTGTTGCTGGATCGTATCCATGTTAAGGAAGGCCTGTGAAGTTCTCAGAGAAGACTGAGTGTGCTGTCAGGGTTTGTTTTCTTTTTGTTAAAACAAGCGGAAAAAATATTTGACCTCTCTTAAGATAAAGCGTAGGAAAAATGGGATCATGCATAGAGCCCGATTCACCACAGAATCTTTAACTACAAGCCCTTCCTTTTCCTTCTCCTTCATTACTTGTCTCTAGCAGTCTCAGAAACTGAATTCTTGTTGGGCATCCTAACTTCTTTATTCACCTCAGCGAGTCCCAGGGACATAGTGAACATCCTTTTGGCCCCAGCCAGAATGCCACACACGATATCAGGAAAAGAAAGTTAGGCAGGGATCCCATTTCTGTTCCTATTTGTCTCCAGAAGAACCTCTAGTTTTTTATTTGTTTGTTGCCCGGTCATTGTGTTCCTTTGAGAAGGAAGACATTGGCAGGGTAGCTAGCCTTTTAGTATCCTCATTTCATACAGATGAATTCCTTTTCGCCAAGTCCTTATGTTTTTTGTTATTTTCCCCAGATTTGCCAGAAAATTTGGCTCTACAGTCCCCATTATAACAGAGAGATGTTTGGGAACTTCAACCATTCCTATCCTTACTTCCAAATTCTGCTCTGGAGGAAGCAGCAGTTGTAAATACAACCATGCTGTACATAATGCTGGTTCTTTTCTGATTTGAATATATGTTCTCAACATGGCATAAATTAACACTTGGAAATACAGTCCTTTTAGTTTTCTACTCTGGCTTTGTTGTCTGCAAGATAGAATTAACACATCCCAATTTTGGAAGACTGTTTTGAGAAATATAGGTGATGCGTATAGCAGCTGTACTATGCCTCTCTATTGCTTGAGAACAGAGTTCCTTGCTATGTTGTTTTCGCAGTGGAGCTGGCTAATGTTAGTTGTATTCTGTAGACCAAATAAGCAGTTTCCTTTTGCAGGTCTGTGACTCCTATCCTACAGAAGTGTACGTACCAAAGTCTGCAACTGCACACATCATAGTGGGGAGCTCTAAATTCCGGAGCCGAAGGCGTTTCCCAGCTCTTTCCTACTACTGCAAGGATAACAATGTAAGTGTGAATTTGTAGCTTTGATGCGTTTACTTATTTTGTCCTTGACTTTGTAATTCTTCTAGTAAACTTCTACAAGAAGAATCAGTGTTTGTTTAAAAAAAAAAAAAAAAAGATTAAAAGATTGTTGGTGTAGTCTGGTTAGTGTGGTTTTTACATATTGTCAGCAGGCACATACGGGAATTATGGTTAGATCACTCACAGGCATTTAATGCAGTTATTTAAACTCAGCTTCATCATCAAGCTAACATCAAAAAAATTTATTGCAACCCCTGTATCACAAGGTATCAAGACAAGGTACAAGAAGTCAGAGGGGCCTGGGGAGACCAGATGAGATGCAGCCCGAAACATGGGTGGCAGAAGAGCAAAGGCCAGTAGCAGGTGATTGGGGGATGACTGGAGGAGAACAGAGGAATTTAGGACGTGGTAGCCACGGCCTGAGAGCAAGATGAGGAGGAGAAAAACTATACTTGAAACCATTGGAAAATTGGGCGTAGCCTCTCAAGAAAAAAATCTGCAACTCGACCTAGTGAGGATGGCTGAAAGAGCTACCAGATTTTGGCTGAGCACACATGTTATGTGTGTATGATGTGTTGTGGCTTTGCTGAAGAGGCTTTCCTTGTCCTTGTCTTTCGTAGAAGAGAAGAATGCCACCTAATCCCTGTGCTAGATGTTCTCAGGGCTGAGTGAGGAGCTGCCTCACTTGTCTGTAACCACATGGAAAAAATCTTGCACCTAGACTATTGGCACACCTGGTTTTGGCAGCTGATGTAAAGGAGATGGGTGGACTGAAGGATCCCATGGACTGAGTGTTTTTACATTTGTGTTCTGGGCCTCTAGGAACTGGCTTAGCTCAGCTGTCATTACCAGTTAGGGGGATGGTGTCCCCCTGGTACTCACAGAAGATCTGTGTGTCTAATAGCTCCTTCTGTTTCAGTCCCAGACTGGCAACTGCATCAAGAGGTCTTCGTAGTTCTGGGAGATGACCAGGACTTCCCAAGGACAGAGCTAGTGTGGGATTACAGGGCATCTTTGGAGTCTCCCACACAGGATGGGAACTATTTCCATAGGCTGTCATAAGCAAGAACGATAAGCTACAGTCTCCACAGAAATCTTTTCCTTGCTGTGGTCCTTATCCTAGGTTTAAGCTTCAGAAGGGAATGAGACATCATTTTTGACTCGTTCTTTACCCCCTTATTTCAGCAGAATTCTGCTTCAGTAAAGATCTATGGGTTTGACTACAAAATAGGAGGAAATAAAGGTTTAAATAGTAAATACAGTCTGTGTATAAATTGTATATTGTATTTAATATTTAACTAAGGCCAAATTTTTCAAAATGAATCACTTTGCATAATCAACTAAGTCCAAATACAGGCATTTAGGATTCAAAACACTTGGACATTTTCAAATCTCAGGACAAGAACAGGTCTCGGGGGTCAGCTGGATTGCAATATATAGTGGTCCAGTTTGGGTGCATTCCCCAGTTTCGGCCTAGATGTTTTCCCCATTTCAGCTGGTGTTCAGGTTAAGGCGAAGGTTCACTTTCAGACCACCAGGGTCTGAAGTACTGTGTTCACTCCTGGACCCTGCAAGGTTCAAAGGACTAGGAAAAGACGTGGGGTAAGATTGGTGAAGGTAGTCATTGAACAACTAGAGTAACAGCAGGCTGGGAAGAGGTCTGCTGCTGGCAGGGGGCTGGCTGCCACTCATTAAGTCTTTCATAACCACTACTGTCCCGTAGTAATTTGGTACGCGCAAGTTCAAATGATGTTGCGACACTACTGTGTCTCACAGGATCATTGTGGCTATGCTAAGATCAAACCCTGGAACTATTTGTTCAGCCTGTGCAATACAAAGTGACCTGATCTCTTGCCCCCCACACATCCCAAGAAATGTTATAGACATATGGGCTCATCATAAGCATTTGGCCTGAGTCAGCTGGAGGCAAGCTGTTCATGGAGATAGCGTATAATGATTCCTGCTTGGCACCTAATGGGTATCTAGATCAATTTATCTTTCTAGTTTTGCACTGCTGTCAGTGCAGCTGTTTCATAAGCTGAGGCTAAACATGATCTTAACCTCAAGCTTAACTTGACAGACAAGCTGCTCTCTCCTTGTGGTGGCAGCACATATCTTAGCCCTTGAGCCCCCAGAGTGCTATAAAGTAATGAGCTCCAGCCCCTATTTTCCTCAATCTTAACCTTAATCCACAACCCTAACTTTAGCTTTAGTCTTGATGTCCATATCTACCTCAAGTATGGTACACCATGGTTGAGAGAGAAATGTCTTCCTTCTATTAAAATAACAGGTTGTGAACATATTCATGAGTATCTTTTGCTTCATGAAAAAGAGGTGTTAGCGTATATTAAATCACTGGGAAGTGCACTGATCAGCAGGCAAAATTAAATGACTAATAATCTGGTTGCAAAAAACATTTCGTGTCTGAACAGGCTCTCACACGATTCGGGGTTTATATATTAAAGATACCCATTTTACTAACCCCTGATAGTTCAAAGACTTGGCTGAAAACAAGCATGTTCCCTCTCACAGTAATAAATAATCTGTAGGGCAGTCTGTGTGGGTCACGACCTTCAGAGTACAGATTCTCTTCATGCTTACGTTCAGTGCTTAGAAAGTGCATGCATTAGCCCTGTGCCTCCTACAAACCTAGCTGCTCCCTGCCTAGCAGTGACTGGGAAATAAAAGCTCCCTGTTCCACATCCAGTTCCTTCTTTCCCAGTTTCATTGAGTAGCCTGTTCCTAATGGGTTTAGGGAGAAACTCGTTTGCCTTCTTCAACAGCTCTGGCTAATAAATGTGCTCCAGGAGCTAGGCTGCCTGACCCACTTCCCATGTAGTGAGGGCTTTCTCCAGAGGCAGTGCTAAAAATACGGCAGCATCACTGATCTGGCTGCACAGTATGCATTTTTGCTTCCTGGACTCGTGGTGTCTCAGGCTGTTTAGTAAAGCATGTATTGGTGTAAGTTGTGTGTAACTAGTATCACAACCGAAGCGTGAGTGACCGTGCAGAGGGATCCATTCCTTACGCTACATCAGTGCTCTTGTGATTGCAGTGCTGTACTCAGCGTTCTCTAGAGACCACCTTTCAGGAGATATTCCCCACAAGGGAAAAGTCTATATTTAAAATAGCTCTAAAAGTTGGATTCAAGATTAGACCAGGGCATTGGGGTATTATTGCCATAATATTCCCTTGTCTTTCTAAAAATAATTTATTTAGTAACATGCAGTTCACTTTACCATTTCCATGCAACTGTACACCTATGGTGAACATCTAATAAGCTGCTTTTGTAAATGCTTCTGGATGCTAAATCATTTCTGCTTAATAAGTATACTAATTAATTTTTTATTTCTTTTCCTGCAGGCCTCCATATGTAGGAGCAGCCAGCCTTTAACTGGCTTTAGTGCTCGATGTCTTGAGGATGAACAGATGCTCCAGGCCATCAGAAAAGCAAACCCAGGAAGTGATTTCCTATATGTTGTTGACACTCGACCCAAAGTAAGTATATTGCTTTTCCTGCCCATAAAAAGACTGAATCTGGGCTGAATAAATGACTGGCTGTACTTCTGCTTTCTGTTGCACCTGTGTAACTCCACAGGTAAATCAGGATTTATCAGGGATATCTTAACTAGGAATCTTGCCCATGTTTTTCTCACTCTGAGAGTTTTATTCTTTACACTGAGTCTTTCTCTTTTTTTGTTCTTAGCAACATGTTAAGATACAGAAAAATAAATAATAACTTGGAATAGTAACTGTAAGATTATGCGATAAAAGGCTAGTTTCAACACATGCAGGAGCTAACAGTAATACTGATGAGGCTAGTGAAAAATAATTCCTGTTATAAAATTGTATTTACAGTTATTTGTAGTCTTGCAAACCTCTACCTGCTTATAATAAAACTTACCATGCAAGATCACTCCTATAAGTGGGAGAATAAGCTCCAATCCTGAAAATTTTTCCAGAAAATGGCTTTGGTGAGACACCTGTGAGCAGTGAAAAAAGCCTCAACTTTAAGTGAAGAGAGTAAAATTGGCTGGAAATTACAAAAAACTCTGTATTTCCAGCAGTGCTGACTTCTTCAAGAGCCAGTCAGCAGGTGAAAACACTTTGGTTTTCACTGAACTTCTCTGGAAAAAGAGTTCTGATGGAAAGAAATCTGGATACCTAGATTCCCACTCATCTCTGTTTGCACTGGGCTGTTTTACCAAAGCTTCTGTGATCCCAGGTGCCAAATGCAGCCTTGTTACAGCTGTGTAGCTCCTCATGCATATATAACCTTGGAGCATGTAGGTAGTGGTAGATCCCAGTGCAAGCTGCTCATGGCATTTCTCTGGGAGACCTGAACAAACACACAGGTAAGTTATCAAGTCTGCTGCAAGGTCCTCCATTGCTCTGCTAAGCTAAAGAGCTACCTGCCTCTTTTCTCACCAGGACTAGTTCCTTGTGAAGATGATGAATATTGACAGATCCTTGAATCCAGCATTCCCAAGTGCTTCTTGTACACCGTCCTTCATTGTGATTGCTAATGTTCAAAACAAAAGATTTGGCTGTGGAGGAAAGCTTTGTTTCCACTTCATTTAAATAGACCAGGGTGACCAAGCACAGAGCTTTTACTTTGGCTACTGCCTTTCTTCATTTTCTTCTTCCTCTGTGTGTTTACAGAAGATGTTAATAAAAGTTTATGAGTGAAACACATTAGTTCTACTACTCTTTTTAAAAAGTGAGGACTTTGTTACCTTCCACACTAAAGAAGGTGCCAGGAAATCTGGCAAGTGAGGTCTGTTCCCTTTAAAGGTTTTATCCTCCTGTTTGCTGAGATTAAACTGGGGCAGGCACAATTTAGAAATTAACAACTGCTTTAGGAGCAACAGATGGAATTTGGGTAGGTGATGTGGAAAAGTTGTTAGTAAATATTGTGGCAGCTGCAAAATTTGGCAACTGATAATATTTAAAATAAATGAGTGTCAGAAAGCCTTGCAAATTTAACCTTATATTTATTTACTTTTAAAGAGAGCTGTCTCTGATTTATTTATTTATTTATTTTAATGAAGGATTTCTGTGATGAAATTGCTCTGATGCAGAGACCGTTTATAACATTTGCAGTGCTGAGGATTAGGTCAGTTAAGGGCAAGGTGTGTTTCATTTAGGGCTTCTGGGCTTTCTGGTGATTCAGACATACATACAGATCTTTTTTCTGAAGCTATATGCCATTGTCAGGAGGGATGGCTTCATGTTGCTGATATAAGAACACTGAGGTCTACTTCAAAAGAGAAAGATGAGGAGTTGACAGATGATTTAAATCTTTTTAGCAAGTCACACTGAGGGCTCTGTCCTTAGAGGGCATGCTGTTCACAGGCAGTAATTTTTTTTATTGTTCCTTGACTATCAAAGATCAGCAGAGTGCTCATTGGTAGACTAGTTCCCTTTTTTCTTCTTTCCTTTCTTCCTTTTTTTTTTTTTTTTGGTCTAGTTTCCTGTTTTAGAGTATAGTTTCTTCTGTTTTATCATGAAAGTCATGCAATGTTTCAATTCCTAATGGTCCTCCACAAATGCAGCTATGCATTCCTATTGCTAAGTTCTTCTCAAGGGAATGGATGTGTTAGAAAACGTGAAGATGGGAGAAAAACCCTATCTTTACCTTTCTGAATTAGAATAAAACAGTTGAAAAGCGGTCTCACCTTTTTACTTATGCATCTAAAATTAAATTAAAGTTCATAAAAAGGGTTTAGTTTTTAGCACTTTGAAAGTTAAGAGGTCAGATATGGGGCATGTGAACCAGTTTTGACTTATAACGCTAGACCTGTTCATCTTAGCTGGAGATAAGCTGGCAGCAGGCAATCCTCCTTAATGGCCTGCATTCAGTTCCAAATTAAAATCGAATAGCGGGAGTGTGTGTGTTTGGGGTGGAGATCAGGAAGAGACACATTCTTCCCATGACACCCTTAGCTGAGTACTGAAGTATACTATTTTGAACTTCAAAAGCAACCAGAGAAGCAGCAAATCAACAACTTACAATAATAAAATAATATTTTAATATTGAAATAAACTGGAAAAGGAGTTACCTACCTAGTCCTTTGTCCCCTAGACAATACTTGAGATACTTCATTTTGATTTTTTCAGAACATAATCTCTCTTTGCAATGAAGACCCCTCTCTTTTTTTTTTTTTTTTTTGTCAACTGATACCTCACAAGGTGTCTTGAAAAGCTTTGTTAGTGTCCTTCAGTATGGATGTGCAATGTGCGTTGTTACTTTAAATCAGAGATCTTTCCTGAGCAGAACTTGTTAGTTGTGCTTAGAGGCATGGAATTCCTGTAATGCTGACCATTTGGATTAAGAAATGAAAAAAGTATGGGAAATAATAAATATTAATAAATATATACAGGTTAATAAAGTAAAAGTACTTAATTTCAATCAGCTCTATTTTTTGTGTGTGTGTGGAGATCTGAATTTGGCATAAGGGGCTTGGCAGATAGCTTTCTTTTCCCCCAAGAATCTCAAAAAGGGGGAAATAAACATAAAAAAACACTTAATTTTACACATGGGAAAACTGAACTAAAGAAGCATTTAGTGACTTTCCCAGGCTAGCAAGCAAGCAGCATATTCAAAGATAAAACTCCAGCTTCCATTTCAATGTATTTTTTTGCTGAAGCACAGCAAAATACTTGATAGTGCTGCATTGTAGATGAAGATGTTTGTGGTAATTTTGTCAATTCAGATATTTTGTGGACTTATACAACTGGAGCCAAGACACTCTAAACTTGGGAAAACTACTCTGACTCTTCACTATTTCAAGCTTAAGAGAACTAAGCTGTATGAACTTTTGGGTGATTTGAGCAATGAAATGTATTTCTGGGAAATATATGCTCCATATGCCATGGAACAGTGTTATGGCAGATAAGACACTGCCACCTTCTGGGTATATTCTGCTAGTAAACATAACGCTGACCACAAATAAAATCAAAATTGCCTTTTAAAAGCAAAATTAAACCTTTGTGCTCTTGCAGAAGAGCCCTACATAAGCTGTGGGGTATTCTCTGTGTGTGCGTTTGATTAATACTCAATGTATGTGAAATAGAGATTGGAGCCTTAGTGACCCAGGAGACTGCAATATACTGTAAATGGATTCCCATTGCCTAACTAGTTGTGTCGACACCATGGTAAATGCTTCCAATTTATGCCTGACTTAAATCACTCTGATTTATTGCAGTAGACCATGAGCTTTGTTTTGAAAAGAATCTGCGCTACTTGTTTTCATCCAGTTTTCCTATTTTATTTTTTTTTGAGCTCAATGCAATGGCAAACCGAGCAGCAGGGAAGGGATATGAGAATGAAGACAACTACTCCAACATCAAGTTTCAATTCATAGGCATTGAGAACATCCACGTCATGAGAAATAGTCTGCAGAAAATGCTTGAAGGTATTACTCTTCTTTATTGAAAGCTAAGGAAAAGTTTTGGCACAAATCAGAACAACTTCTTTGAAATCAGTACCAAAATAAAATTTTGTCCGGTGTACAGCATGTAGTTGCCTGCTGTCTAATGGACTTGTACCATGGATCATCACTGCAATTAGGGATGTTTTCCTAATTGTGTGAAAATCTTGTTCCATGACTGAAATCCAGGTATTGTTTACTATAATGACAAACCTCATTTGACTTCAATACACCTTACTGCTACTACTCTTTCCTTGTGGTTTACAATTTGATGGTAGAATATAAACAGTTGCTTATATCTGACTAAGATGATGGTGGGAAAGACAGAAGGTTCAAAAAAAAATCTCAGAAAACATATGGCATTAGTTTTGTATTTGGTCAGTAAGGAACTCATGTATTTGGGACTTTAAATTTTAACAGAAATTTGTTCATGGCCTGCATAGGGCACATCACATCAGGTCTGTTTGTGAAACTCCCAGTCAGTGGGTGTAACCATTCAACACCTTCATAATCCCCTGTAAATTAGTAATAATCACTTTATAAATACCTAGCGGTGTATAAACCAGCACATTGTACTGGTTTACAGTTTTAGTGTTTGGAATACATTACAGTTTAGAGGCCTTCTGGGAAAAGGGTAAGGATAAAAAGCCATCCTTGACCCACAGTTGTTTTGTTGATTTTTAACAGGCAAATAGTAAGTGCTCACTCCATCCCACGCAGTCTCAGTATTTATTTCATGTATATCATCAACAAAAGACTTCTAAATTCTTTTCCCTCCTGAATCAGCTTGATCCTGAACAGGCCTTGGTCTTGAATCGGCGGATCCCCTCTGGGGATGGGGCATCCACAGCTTCTCAGGGCAACCTGTTCTAGTGCCTCACTACTCTTACAGTGAAGAATTACTTCCTAATGTCTAATCTAAATCTATCCTCTTTTAGTTTAAGACCATTCCCCCTTGTCCTATCATTATCTACCCAAGTAAAGAGTCCGTCTCCATCCTTTTCATAAGACCCGTTTAAGTACATAAGCACCCGTTTAAGGTGTCCCGGGGGCCTTCTCTTCTCCAGGCTGAAATGTGCCTTCTGGTACCACAGGAACGTACCTTACCATGTCCTCTTCGGCCACACGTGATTCCAAGGCAGTCTGCGTAGTCTTCTGTGATCCCTGGTCAGTAACCTTGTCCAAGTGAAGAAGAAAGGCTTTGTAGTCATTGCTCTGCCCACTACAGATGCATGTGTGCTCAGCCCCACACAGGATCTTAGGTTAAATCAATAACTGCTAGGCAACTCGTTTTATTTTTAGTACATCACTCCCTCCGTGGTGTATTCTTGCTTAGTTCCTTGCCTAAGGGTCTCAGAAGGGAGACTAGAAGGGGTTTTAGTGAATGACAAAACCTTGTTTGGCTGGAAGAGAGGCCTCGTGAACAAACCTCTCCCTTTGTTTGTTCAGCTTGAGCCTAGCAAGGTTAAAGTAGTAAACAACCAGCCTGGCTGCACGGGGTAGTGTTGTGTATTATTTTAGAGCCAGAAGTTCATGAGCCGGGCCCATGGCACAAACTGATAGGTAACAATTTCTGATACATTTAACACTTCATGCTGCTTGGGGGCATAACTTTTTAGCATCTGTTCTTAAATGAGCCATAAGTTGCATCTGTCTGTGTTTTTTCATAGATTTCACATTTTCTGTGTTGAAATCTCATTTAGAGACCTGACAGATAAGATTAGAAATTAAAGAAGTAAGGTTTCAAATACTTGAGGCTTTCATTGAATCTTAAGGCTTGAGGTGCACGAGGGCTTTTTTTCAAGTAAAAAGCCATACAGTTTTTCTCTTTTTCCATTTGTAGAAGTGTTCCTTCATCTTATTTTTCTTGTGTCCTTTAAAATGTTATTACTGGGGAACCAGAATCAAAAAGGCTGCCAAAGACAACGACAATATCCACTTGATATGGATTTACGTTTTCATCAAGTATTTGAATATAGCTGAGTAAATCTCTAATGTAAATATCACATTACACTGCCAACATCCCCAAATGTGCCTACTGATCGTGGTATGTTGTGAGATGAGTCTGATTTGGTGCAGGAGTGCAGCAAAGGTAATTTTATTCCATTTACTGGAATTAAGCAGAAGTGAAGGTCACATGAAAGACTGCAGTTTGTTGTCAACATACAATTTTAAATAATTTCAAACACTGAAGAAATCTGAACTGAAAATGCACTTATATTAGGAATATGTTGATTTCAATTACATTTCTTTAGAAA
The DNA here is from genome assembly GCF_009769625.2 of Cygnus olor. Taxonomy (NCBI): domain Eukaryota; kingdom Metazoa; phylum Chordata; class Aves; order Anseriformes; family Anatidae; genus Cygnus; species Cygnus olor. Next base: position 18,101,233 of record NC_049172.1, on the reverse strand, counting down.
AAAGCCGAAGCAGTTAGTTTATACTTATTGCCAAGAATTTGATTAGTAAAAAAAAAAAAAAATCAGCTTTGAAATGTTAATAACTTTAATTCTAAGTTTTATTTAATTAACTTTATCATGTATTTACTCTTGTATATTTATTTTAGCATAATATAAGAGCATTATAAATTTATATTAAAATTTAATACAGATTATCAATAATTTAAATACTAAATTTGTAGGATAATGAGATTTTTTTAAGAATATGCAAAAAAAAGTTGAGATTTCGCTTTACTCTGGAAGAAAAATGTACTTTGAGGTGCTGAAATTTCATTCCAGAAAAACAAACAAACAAGTTTTATCATTGCCTCTGCTGCGTCATATCATTTTGTATAATATTGAATTTTATTATTGTTATTTTTTAAGAGAGGTGTATATGAAGAAACTTGTGCCAATTTTGATCCTGGACACAACTTCCTTGAAATAATTTTTAATATTAGAAGAAGATGTGGTACAAGATGTTTTCTCAGGAAAGATTCAGGTGCTGAGCCTGTTGTTTGGTATTTGCAAAGCGGGGGAGCCCTGTCAGGCTTCCAGGGGACAACTTAGCTTGACCCCTGTTTGTTGTGCACTGAGATGGCAACCCCACATGCTCTCTGTCTGTATTTAAACAGCAAACATGAGCTTCTCCTCCCCTCATACCAGGAGCACTGGTTGTTGATCAGAGCAGCCCTCTGATCCTTGGACTACAGTGACAGATCAGCCAGAAAGAGAGCTTGAGGGGTTGGCCCACAGCCCTTCTCCTTCCTCTCCCTAGGACCCTGCTGCCAGAAAGAGGGAAACTGACCATCAGTTGCATCCCCTTCTGGTACTTGTGCTGATGGAAGAGGCAGTTTCCACCACGTGCCCTATTTCTTCCTACCCTCCAGGGGAAGGAAGCACATCTGGATTTCCATGAACTCTGGCATGGGCTCTTGATTTTCCTGTGCCCAGCCTATGCTCTCTTTCCCACGGCATGTGTGCAGGAGGTCTTATTTCTCCCAGATTTTGGTATCAATTTTTTTTCTTTTTAATTTATTTTTTTTCTCTCTCCTGAAGGAAAGAAGGTAGCAAGATTTTTTTTGTGTGCTGGTATCATTTTTTTTTTCCCTGCCGCGACAGAAATGTCCTTTTCCCTCAGGATAAGCTGAATTCATAACTGAACTCAGTACTGAGGTCCAGGTTGGTGGCCAAAATCATTTGAAATATATGGTGTGTGCCTTTAATTTAGGACAGTCTGAACTTTGCTCAGTGAAGTGGTAGGTAAATATTGATTCCAATTTGGTGGTGGGAATGAGCAAAGCACTATTTCAGCTTTACCTTGGACTTTTGTAAACAGAGACAGCAGCCTCAGCCAGAATCCAGCTACTAATTGGTCATGCTTCCATCTGCACAGGAGCATTAGTCATGTGAAAAGATGTTTGCTTTCAGTGCTGCTATCTATGCATTTTTATAAATATCCTTCAAAAAGACTTTTAAAATAACCATCTGGAAGAGACCTGCGTACAAAGATTACTGGATTTCACATGGACACATTAGGCTGTTTTGCCTCTGAATTAAAAGGAGTCAGAATTTTGCCTCTGAATTAAAAAGAGTGAAGACAGTCAGATTCACTCAGACATGGTAAAAACTCTGAATTTGGCTTGTAAAATTAAACTCTGGTCATGTTGAAAGAAATGGAAGTTTTGCCACCAGTCATAATGGCTCAAAATATGAGCTGAGTCTTTTAGAAGATGTGCAGAGGAAAAGAGACCTACTAAGACATTATTAATTCACAGGTCATACACGAACTCAATGAAAAACATGATGTTTTCACTATATTCCTTAAATGAATTTCACAGATTAATACCTTTTTTCCTTAAAAGACAGTATAATTGAACATGGATCAGAATAAGAATGTAATCTATTTATGTGGTGAATTTAGTGTCTCACTCTTGAAAAGAGATTACACCAAATATTCCTAGGTATTTCTTGCTGGAATGAGATATCTGGTTTAGATTCTGATTGACTATTTTTCTTATGATATTGAAAGCTCTGTAATATTAAAAAAAAAAAAAAAAAAAAAAGCACTTGGGTACAGTAGGATAGAAATTTAATGTTGTGAAAGCTGGGAGATTTTGTGCTTCAAACATGGTGTTAAGATAGCAAAGTTTTCAGCAAAAATGTTTTCCTTGGTGAGCTATGACTTTTCCTCACTATCAGGTGATGTGTTTTGGCTACATCTGAAATTTTAAATAAGGTTTCATTCAGGGACAGGGAACTGTTGAGTGAATTGTTTTATCCAAAACACCATTATGTGTGGTGATGCTAACATCTGGATTTGGTGGGGCTGCCCATATAGCGCTCACCAAATCCAGCTTCACCAGCAAATATGGTTGTGAATAGGAGGCTATGGCATTTAGTGGTTTTCTGCCTGTCCAAAGGCAGAAATTTGTCCATTTTCTGATTCCAAGACCTCAATAATAGATAGAAGCCCCCCTCTCTAAAGGGTTTGAAAACTTCACTCGCAACACAACTGGGGAAGATCTGTGCCGCACAGGATGTATTTGGTAAACTGATTGCATCGGGCTTCCTGTATTTACCATGCATTTAAGATGTAGCTTATTTTGCAGTTTGTGAGCTGAAATCACCTTCAATGAGTGACTTTCTGTGGGGCCTTGAAAATTCAGGTTGGCTGAAGCATATCAAAGCCATTATGGATGCTGGCATTTTTATTGCAAAGGTAAGGTGTGTAAAATAAAAACAAAACTTGAACTAACCAGATACAGAAAGTGAGGAACAAGTAACCCAAGTTACTTGGGTAACTTTTGTTATCTTCAGTGATGTTGTATCTGAAACTAGTGTGTCTTGTGATGCCTCGCATATGAGGAGAGAAAGGTTTTAGGTGCTATGACACGAACTTTTTGCTAATAGGGTAAAAAGAGTTTGTGTTAATTTGTACTGAAGATCTCAAATGTATTATGGCCTCTACTTTCCTGTGTCTTGTTATGCCATGTATTTCAATGCCCTTCCTTTACTGCCCCAGCAGTGGTTGTTGCTCCTCCTTTCCCTATTTACCTTGCCTCCTCCACTGTTTCCAGGACATTTTCTTTGCTGACAATTTCTGTTCTAGGACTACTACTTCACATGGTAGTTGTACTGTAGGAATGTTAGCACTATCCTCTGAGTTATTTAGGAAACACCTAAATTAACCTCCTAATCCAGTGCCTGTCCATTATGATGACCAAATTCTCTAGCAGGTTCTACTCTTACATACTTGGTAACTGCTTCAGGAAAAAAAAAAGGTGTTGGCTTTGGTAAGAAATTATTTCTCCCAATCCCACCTCAAGTAGTGTAAACATTTCTCATCTACTAACAGTAATTTTAATTTTATCACCCCTTACTTGTGCTCTGTCTCTTTCTGGTTCAGTTCTTATTTTTAAGATTATTATTACAGTTTTTTACAGGCCATTTTATTTACAAGACGTGCTATATATGACTATATGGATAAACTTCATGGATCTGCCTCCTAAGTAACTGCCTGTTTCTCTTGCTTTGCTTCTTCCTGCTCAGCAGTTGTAGCTTCTTACCTGAATGCCAGCTGCAAGATTGCCTGTGTTATTTCTCCCAGCCCTACTAGCTTCTTTAGCTTATAGAAATCAAGTCATTTACATTAGCTTTTGCCAATTTTTTCCCAGTGGCTAGTGTTTAATGTCCAAAAAGTATATCCTTTGTCCATATGCTTGCCAGCCTCGTGCTTACTCAGGCTTGCATTTTGACCTGTTCTTATTTGCACAGTTCCCAGTTCTCAGTTTTTGGTCTTCTGCCCGTATGGGTTCTATTTTAGTAGAATTTACTTGTCTCTTGAGATAAACATAGATATTTTATTATTATTCCTTGTTTCCTTTTAAGCCCAAATTTAACCTAAATGTTTATTTATCTAAGCAGTGTCTTTCCTAACCTATTTTATTTCTTTCTTTTCTAAACATAGTTCTCTTTAGAAATGGCAGAGGCCAAAATCCTTAGAATTTAAAATAACCCTCAAGTTCCAAAAATAATGCAACACGAGACTTTGGAGAGCATCGTACAAATCCCCTCTTTGTGTGTTTCTCCTGGATTATGGTTAAAATGGGATCCTCTCTCCTCAGTTATTCACTTTAAAAGTATTTGTACAATCTTGCTTATTAGATATGGATGTTCACTACTACCACAGGCTTCATCAGAAATCTTTACAATTATGTCTTTAATGCAGTATGGTGTAATAATATCCATGCTAGCCTGGCACTGGAGGCAGACATTACCATTATTGATATTGCCAGCAGGAAGGGAAATTAAGAGCCATATGGAAATATGGCTGTTCTGTTGCTGGTATGTGAGTGAGAGCATTAGCAGTAGCTGAGCTGGCTTTAGACAGTTGTCCCCTCTTGCCAGTTGATGTATTTTAATTGCTCTGTGTGGTCTGGATCCTCTTGTACACAGTAGGCTTTTGGAACTGAGAATCGGTGAAGCTGTCTTCTAGGTGAATTTGCTGGTATATTTTGGAAATGTATTTATCTGCAAGTTCCATAATAGCTAAGTACCCCCATTTTTTTTCTCAATGTATCTATCCTCTTAGTGCATCTAAAGGACAGGGAGGGATGCCTATCACAAATTACAAATGAGATTTTGTAGTATGCTCCTTCAAGTCCCCAGATCCAATGTTTGTGTCTCACTGGTGTTCACAAAAAACAGGTGCTGAAATTCAGATCTCTTCCTTTCTGGATAAGGTCAAAGGGTTAGTTCTCTCTTCTGTCTCCCCATGGCCCAAAAGCATACTTAGCTATTCTATGCAGAACAGCTTCATGAAGAGGAGGTGAAAGTAACTCAAAACCAGAATAGCTAACAACTTGGCAGTTAGAAAGCTGCTTGGCATGTGGGAAAGGATTCACTGCTCCTTTGGCACAAGAAACTGTTGAAATGGATCCCTCGTCCTCCCATACTGGCGCAGAAAGAGGTGATGCTGCAAACACTGTATTGCATGGGATGGGATGCGGTTAAGACCTTCCAAATGAGAGGAATAATGCTCAACATCATTCAGGAAATCTGTGGCAGAATTAAAAACAAAGCTAAACAAACCCAAAGTTTTCCCAGTTCTCAAATGAATGCCCTCCATACTGCGCTGTCTCACTTTTCCTCTCTTACTAATGCCTTTCTGCTGCTCGTGAAATCTCTGACTTTTTCTGTATTCTTAGGCTGTGGCTGAGGAAGGTGTGAGTGTGCTTGTTCACTGCTCTGATGGCTGGGATAGAACAGCCCAGGTTTGCTCTGTAGCAAGCCTTCTGTTGGACCCCTATTACAGAACTATGAAGGGATTCATGGTAAGCAGGTTCTCTTTCACATAGTAAATGAAAATATTATGGCATCATTTCAGAGAATGTTGAGTATCTTTTTTCTGATGGAAAATCAACTTTCCCTAATTTTTTTTTCTCCTTAAGTATAAAGGTTTTTATCCGTCCAAGTTAGTCTCCCCATTTCTTTATGAAATGCTATCAAAGGTGTGGAGCAGTTGGGTACCCATCTGTTTTTTTTCATAACCTCAACCAAGAAACTTTCTTGCGGCCCAAGGGGCTTTTTGGTGCAAGCATGAGTTTGTGTTTATTTTCAGGAATAAGTGAAGTTATGAGTGTCAGAAGTGCGTGATCCCCAGACACTAGATTGCAATGAGCAAGCATGTTGGAAGATCTGATGCTTTACCAAGCACACCAGCACTAGTGAGGCATCTAGGAATGCCTATCAAGTTAATGGGCACACATTAAGATGAGGTTTGAAACATCGTTAGGTTCTGGTTTAGAAAATGATGAAGCAACCTAATTTATGTTGAAATACTGGCATCCTACTTGCATTAATCAAAAACGCTACTTTCTTCTGAGTTGGCAGTGGTGCTCAATGCTCATCATTTTCCTGCTTGCTCTAAAATTTTTCTGGGATTCTGATACTGCTTGCTTACATCATATCTTGCTCATCACTTTTCTGCTTATTCTAAAAAATACCTGGGATTCCAATACTGCTTGTTCTGCCTGCTTCAATATGTCAGCTCTGCTCTACTACACTGAACGCAATATTCTCATTTTAGGTTTTAATTGAAAAAGATTGGATTTCCTTTGGTCACAAATTTAACCACAGGTAAGGCTGTGCTGAAGTTTTTCTCTCTATATATTTTATGTAGTCAGTATCCACTGCCATTCCAATTTTACTTGACTTGTTGTCTTTCAAAGCATATCAACAGAACACACTCTCAGGATATCACCACATCCATTTTTTCCCTCTATATAACTTAGCTGCCTGGAAAAATCAAAGTGAAATATTTTTGTATCTGTCTTTTATTGTACATTGACTACAAGATTGCTACGAAGAATACTGAGTGCTGGTCTTGCAATTGCTATGATGCATGTGAGAAAAAAATAGTATGTGGCTTGAAAATCCCCTTTGGAATCCAGCAGATCTTTCAGTAGTGCCAAGACTTCCCACTTAAGTTCCTGTTCAGGAGAGTGTACATCTTCCAGGATAGTACTTACATTTAGGCATGTCTTTGAGTTACCTATTATCTAAAATATACTGTTCTTATTATGCTTTGTTCCAATGAAAACAATAGCATTTGTTCAGAAACATCAGGTAAAGGAAAAGCAGAAAGTCATCTATCTGGACAAGTTATTTTGTGCATCCATAATGTAAAGGCTATAACATAATGAAAATGTCTGAAGAGTTTATGTATAAACATGGATAAATATCCATATTTTCTTTATTTTCTTTCTTTTCCTTTAGTTTCTGTAAAAATATAAAGCGTAATTTTTGTCTTGGAGCTTAACTACATGATATTGCTTGATTCGGATATAAATTTATGTTCTTTAAGAAAAGCGCGCACACAAAAAAACAACTTTTCAGTATAAGCGCCAGAACACTTGTGAAATTCCAGCAGGAATTACCACATTAAAAAATAATGCTGCCAGATGTCTATTATTATCAGGTGACAGATACAATGAAATGTAATCACCGATAGCTGTACTCTGATTTCCAGTACAATACTGTTATGCTCGCTTTGATGCATAGTAACAGTAGAAGTGAAGGCTTTGATTTTAGATGTTGATAGATTTCCACTCTCCATTTTTCCACTTTCCATTTTTCCCAAGCTTTACGACAATAGACAAGCAGAATAATTAATTGAAAATGCTTCTTCCTATTAGGTAGACTTATAAAACATTTTTTATTTCTGTGTGTTCTGTATTTTCAGGTTCCTGTTCTTCAACGTACCCTACAGCAAGTGGTTCCAACAGACAGTTTTATAGATAAAAAGTTTCATGCTCACTTTACAGATAAAGTAGCTGTAAAAATTTCCTACTTTCTAAAAATGTCACCAAGAGAGGGCAGCTTTAAACTGTTTTCTGCCAAAGTTGTTCTGTTCCTCTCCTGCTCAGTCTTCTGGGTTTGGCAATGGTCTGACGTTGACAGACTGTCTAGGATAGCTTGCTAAAGTCACTGCAGTCATTCTTATGATGACTTCTGTTACTGTGGCATAACTGTGTATTAATAGCATTAAAACGTGGCTATGTAGCAGCCAGCTGTTAGTAGATGTGAAGCAACAAGACACCCATAAGGGGCTTCTGTTTCTATTTGATAAATATTGCTTTCCTTCTACTCCATGAGCCTTGCATCATTTTTGTAAGTAAAAACACACTGGTGGTTGAGATTTTAGAAATGAATATAGTTTGTGCGCTGAAAGTGTGAGGGCTTTGTTTTCATTAATTCAGGATTCATCAATCCAGTTTTCCTAGTGGATTTCAGGTTATAACTGAATGTATCTTGTCCTGTTTTAGGTATGGCAATTTAGATGGAGATCCAAAAGAGATATCTCCTGTTATTGACCAGTTCATCGAATGTGTCTGGCAGTTAATGGAACAATTTCCTTGTGCCTTTGAATTCAATGAGAGATTCCTGATCCACATACAGCACCATATCTATTCTTGCCAGTTTGGTAATTTCCTGTGTAACAGCCAGAAGGAGAGACGAGAGCTGAAGTATGAAAGCCTTTTCTTTAGAAGCATATTTATGGTGGGGTCTGTGGGTGTATTACTGTGTTGAAGACTCCAGTGTTTCCCAGCCCAGGTGTACGTGCTTCCATAAGGCACAAGGTGCAGCGTGGCATTCCTGGCTGTCATCTTCTGGTGACACAGATTAATACCAAAAATGTTGATCCTCTGCAACGTGGCTCTGCTGTGAGTATAATCCACTGTGTGCATGACAGGGATTAGTGAGAACTGATGAGAGCATTAGACCTTTAGCCACGTGGCCCTAGCCTTATTGCAGTATTAACAACATATGAGGCAAGCTCTAAAAAAAAAGATGATGATATTAATGAAAATTAAGTTCTCAGTTTAACAGTCGCTGCTCTTCTGTGTTCTAACCTGTCTTTGGATCTCATGTTCTTCCCAGCCACCACTCTAGTCCTGTCCTCTGGGATACTTACTTGTGAACAGCCTGTTAGTCTGGTACCCCTCCTGAGGACTGAGTTTAGCTGTTTAGCTCCAAAGCAATTATGCATTAATCTACCTGTCCTCAGTTCCAAACAGAGCCAACATTATCACTCATGGCAGAGCTGATGTTCATTATCTGCTGCATGGGGCCCTGGCTCCTAGGGTTACATCATGGTACCCCCTGCTTTTCTCATGCATCATGATCATGACAGCAATAGTATTGCGAGGGAAGCGGCAGTCATTGCTTGCTGCTGCTGTTTGGATCCTTTCACTGCTCAAATGCAGAGCATTTGATATAGCTTAATCATATCCCAAGCTATAACTGCAGGAGAAATCTCAGCTCACTTGTGTGGGCATCCTTTTGGTGCAGCAATAGGTCTGAAAGCCAATTTTATGGGCGTGATCCTCTCCATCTCTCAAACCTTTGGGATCAAATACCCCCAAATTCTCATGCTAACAAAGAAATTTTAGCTGATACTGCTAGGGCAAACCATCCCAAAGCATCTTACTGTCCATCACAGTTTACATGTGACCACAGACTCTACCATTATATGATTCAGATGTATGATTATGTGATTCAGACCAAGAACACATAACCTGGCCAAGCACTGAACCTGCTGTGACTCACTCCACGTAATCCACAGAAAAAAAAGTGACCCATCACTGGAGTCTTAAAAAGAAGCTGAAAGTCACTTCACCTCACAGAAGCAAGATCCTGTCATGTAAAGCAGTTTTTTTTTTAACAATCTCAATTATTTTATACAGCACCTGCCATTGCCAGCTTGCATAATTACAAGCCCTCCCATGGGTGAATTTAACTCAGAGTAGAGAGAACAAGTGACTACTCAGCTTCTGCAGCCAGGCAATGTTCATATACGTGTCAGGCTTCTGCCTGTTTACTGACCACGCATAACAAGCACGGGTTATGAATGCTTCCAGTTTCACCAAGGCCACGAAGGGGTTGCAGAGCAGTGGGGCAGGAAAGAAAGCACCAAGCTGTCCATCATCATTCCACGCATACTGCGGGGGAAGGTTCATGCGGCTGTTCTAGGACTTCTACAGAGGAAACCTAAAATGAACCCAGCTCTCTACATTCTCTCTCCAGCTGCTCTGGCTTTATGGGGAACGGATTGGATTTTGCTGTTAATGACCAACAAAGGGATACATCTTATTCTGCTAAGGAAGTATAAAGCTGATTGTAAACAAGTAGAGCACTAGAATGTCTTACCCAAGCTTTATCGATACCTGAATGGTGCTTGAGATGTTTATACACTTGACTCTATTTTTCAGAATCCAAGAACGAACATATTCACTGTGGGCTCACTTGTGGAAAAATCGAGCAGATTACTTGAATCCTCTCTACAGATCAAACCACAGCCAAACCCAAGGGACCCTGTACCCACAGATGGCTCCATGCAACTTCTTGTACAAGTAGGTAATATCACTTGCCGCTGAGAAGCATAGGATGTGTTAGTACATAAAAGCACACAATGCCTTTGTATTTATGTATTTATTGCTCCATAATAGAACTTACAGAGAGTGAATTCAGGTTCAGATGCAATGAGTTCATTCCTTGCATGCTCACAGTCAGCCAACACCTTTGCAGCAGTCCACAGCAGAGTATTAGTCTGAAAAGAAGCTTAAGATTAGAGCTATATTGATAGTGGTGTGTCCTAATTTCATGGTTACTTACTTCTTCCACTGAGAAATGGCTCTTTCAGTTCTGTTCTCATCGATGTTTTCTAAATTTAAATTTCCTTACACTTCTTCCATTCAAGATTTTACAATGATAATTTGATACGGTTTAATTGCTAACCTGAGTGTTCAGTAAAAATAAAAGCAGACTTTCTCCGTGTTGTTGTTATACCTTAAAGTATACACGATGAATTCTTTTTTTTTTTTCAAAATTGAACTAAACCTAATGAGTTTAGAATTGTTGGTATTGACATTCTGACTTGACTAATTAGTTGTGCCATTAATTTTAACAAACTTAAGGAGAACTTGATTAGAAATACATGAAAACTGTGACTTATATAAAATCAATTAATTTGCTTTCTAACTGCAACTAAAAGCACCTGCTAAAAAGTCAGTAAGTATCCTAGATGACAGAAACTGAATTTTCTCACATCTACTGTTCCAGGCCATATTCACGTTAAAATAGTTTAAAAATAGCCATTAATCGTATTCTTTGGCATAGTGGGATTCGAGTTTGTCAGATAATTGCATAGAGCAGGAAGGTAACTAGCCAGCGTGTGTGCTTCATGCAATTTCTATAGGCTGGTGTTTGCCTTTCCTTTTGCTATGGATTGCTATTTTAAATCAATTGCAATCCAGTGTACAGCAACTTGGTATCACTAGCAGAGGCTTCTCCATTAGAACAACACATAAGTCCCAAGTTCTGGAAAGCACTTGAGTACACCTCCAGCTAAGGAACCTATTTAATTATTTTTCTTTCTTTTCCAGCTTGCTCGTTTTCTTAAGCATTCTGTTTACTTGAGATGTGTAAGCATATATTTAGGCAGCAACTGAAATGCCATAATTATTTTAGAGAAAAAAATTCATCTCATGTTTAAAATTTCAGTTTAAATTTTAAGAGATCAGGACACTATACTGTTTTTTAGCCTTCGTTTTTAAGCCTTCTTTACAGGGGGGAAAAAAAAGCAAATTGCTAATTAGCTGCCCCTCACTCCCCTATCCCAGACAAAAATAAGCATACAGAATTTCAAAATTGGCTTTGTGGGAAGCTAAATAATGGTTAACAACTAGGATTATGAAAAACTGTCTGTAACCATGGCTCCAGTATAGGTAGGTACCTTTGCTCTAAAGCACATACAGTGTAGAACAAGAAAATACTGTAGCAAAAGTTTGTATTAGTCTTAGAGGATACCTGTTCTTTTGATAAGCTATATCACTTCTAATAGCTAATGTCCTGAATCGCTGAAAACCCTAATCAGTGAACCACCCAGAGCCATGTGATCCAAAGCATTCCTGTTTCTTTCTATTGTGTATGAGAAGTGGTTCAAGCTGCGCATGTCCACAGATTTGCATCTTCAGGACGGACCCGATGTAAATGAACCATAATGAACCACAGCTATGGTGCTTAGGGACACGGTTTAGTGGTAGACTTGGCAGTGCTAGGTTAACAGTTGGAGTTGGTGATCTTAGAGATCTTTTCCAACTTAAATGATTATAAATCTTACCAAATAGTTAATGAATGTATGGAACATGTATGCACTCCAATGATGGACCTAAAAAAGGCTGAAAAAAATGCATGTATTTAAGTCTTCTGATACCATCTTGCCAAATGAGAAAACTGCTGACCTTCCCCTCAATTCCAGGTTCTGGAGTGGTATGTACAATCGCTTTGAAAAGGGGCTGCATCCTCGACAGTCAGTTACTGATTATCTGATGGCAGTGAAGGAAGAGACTCAGCAGCTGGAAGAAGAGCTGGAAGTCTTAGGAGAGGTAATAAACACTCGATTGGGATGTCCCAGACTCGAGCTGATGGCAAACAAAACCCAATTCCATATGCGACAGAATCCCCTACACAATACATCCTCTTCTGGCATACGGATGTCCAGCCATGGTCCTTGTTCTCACATAAATCACAGGGATTGTTTTGCTTTTGACATTCTGAGGCACAAAGATAGAACTCTCTCTTTAAGGTGAGAATTTCACCTGTGATAGCGCATCCATACTATTCCTGAAAGAAAACTTATATCCTTCTCTAATTCAGTTCAGCATCAGTTTGTGACAGACTTGTGCATGTCTCATACTCCATAAACAGAAAAAAAGTTCAGAGGGTGCCCCCTTGGGTTGGGCTCCAAATTATTTATTTTTCAAAAGGCAAAGACACTTAAAAGGAACACTGGGTCCTAAATGGGTGCATGTAATATATACTGTTTTCTTGATTTCAGAGACTGGCCAATCTTCAGAAAATGCAATTAAATGATAATAAAATCCAGAGTAAGCAGCAAGACCGAAGCAAACAATTAGGGCTTTCTGCTTCCACCAACAGTTTAGCCAATACTCCCCAGGAGTACAGCAGTGATCTGAAATCATTCCCATCCCGGAGCCCTTCACAAGGGGATGAGGATTCAGCCTTGATTTTGACACAGGACAACCTGAAAAGCTCTGATCCTGACCTCTCAGCCAACAGTGATCAGGAGTCTGGTGTGGAGGACTTAAGCTGCAGGTCCCCAAGCGGGGGTGGCTGCTTGCCTAGCGAGGACAGTGGTAAGGATTCAGATGAAGCTGTATGTCTGGCAGTCTGAAATACCTCTTCAGGAGGAAAGGATCTAGATGAAGCCAAGTCCTTCATGGTCTGGAATGATGCATTTTCATCAGATGAAGAATGGGAATGGTCTGTGGCCTAAAGAAATAATCCAAAGAAAGGGAACTGTGCAATTGTGTAAGTAAAGATTAAGCAGAACAAGCCATTATTAGTTTTTAGACATAATGCTAATGAAAGGTAATCTCTGCTGTTATGAATATTTAATTTAAGCCAACGTGGTGTTTGTTTTCACTTTATCAATGCTGCACATAATTATTCTTTACTTTGTACATTTCCATATTTATTGTACAAAATAAGTTATTCTCCAAAGACATGAAATTCCAAAGTACTCTTACATATATGGACAAAGTTGAAGATCCACTTAGTGCTAAGCTACTGGTGAAGCAGTCAGAACTTATTTTTATAGCTTTTGTTGCCTTCAGATGTATTGTGAGCATCCTTTGTTTTTTCCATGAGAGGTGTTACTTTTTGAATTCCAACAATTATTTCTTTTGCATATTCTCCTACTAGAATCCTTTAAGGCAATGTAAACCTAACAAATGAATATGCTTGCTTAGGGAACAAATGCAGCTTTGATACTACAGAAGGATTCCTTAGTAAGAAGCATGTGAATGCGTCCCGTTTGTACTCAACTCTCAACCAGTGTTGAAAATTCAGTAGTTTCTGTGAACAAAACTTCAAGGACTATAACAATACTTAACACAATCTTTGTGGTAAAACATCCCTTTAAAATGAAAGATGTTAGGCTGTGTACTGTAGCCTCTGTCTTTTGTTCTCAAACGTTATTTATAGTTTACTCTTGTTCAAAACTGCCTAAGTAAGATATAGAGGTAAAGTTTTAAACATAATAAAAATCCAGACTCTTCAGCCTATTTTGACTCCTACTTGTCAGTCTTATTTCAATGGGAGCGAGGTACGTACACAGTCTAAAATCACTTATAAAAGTCACCTACAAGTATTGCTCCAAATCCAGAATTAGCAGATGGTTATGCCCATAAAGGAATTACTGTATTTCTTCCAAATTTTATTGTTCAGACTAACCTAAAAGTTGTTTTTTTTTTTATCTGCACACAGAATTTCCCTTATAGCATTTGCCAACCTGAGCATAGCAATGCTAATTTAAGACTGATTCAAAGAACCATTTTCTAGTATTAATTATGGAATAGAACAACACAATAGAAAATTCAGTCTTAAGTTTGGTTTAATAATTTTTTTTTTAATCGGTAGGAACAATAGCTTTCATAATTATAGATATAGAAATAAACCATTGAAAAATGTTTAAAACTTGGGATGTTTTGAAACTTACTAGAAGGCTTCCAGATGAAGCCTCCTCCTCCCCCACCCCCCCAATTACAGCAAATTAGTTAAATATATAATTCACATCTGCTTTGAATTCCTTGAAGACAACGATGTAGCATTGAGTTCTAATAAAGCAAAACATGGTAATGATGTAAGTTTACTTTGATGGCACTTCTTACTACTCCTTCAAGTACAGATTTACAGGCAGAATTAAATTATATAAATATACCTCAATTTAGAAGCTTTAGATTTTCTTACTCAGTCTGCTTTTGCGGAATGGCTCTTCATTTTGTTCTAAGAACTTGTTATTGAGTAGGTAAACCCTCAGTATCATTACTATCCTAATTAATATCCTCTTAAGAGAGCTGCTGTTTTTGAAGAAAGAATTTAATTCTTAACAACATAGATCTTACTGTTATACTGGAAAGGCCAGATTCTCAGTTTGATAAATTCCTGTCACTCAATTAAAAATAGGGCTATGATAACTTACCTTCTGCTGAGGATCCAGCCTACTGGTTTTTAATCTTTATGGCTTTTTAATGAATGAAAATCCTGATTTTAATTGTACTTTTAAAAATGTTTCGTATTTTGAACATAGCCTGTAAAATTTATGGTATTAGAGGAGATTTTGAATGGGTTTTCTCAAAGTAAAGAAATATACTGTAAAGTCAGCAATGAAACAAAACATACAGCTATCTTCCTAAAAATGAGTTTGAGACTGGGCAATACCATTGTGCATCTTTAAAATGTAAAATTGTGTCTCATGGTATTGCACCTTATTAAATGTTTAGAAACAAATGCAGAACAGGAATATAGGCATACTCAAAGCACCGTCCTCATGGAGCTAATGCAAGTTCTTGGCTAACATACTAACATTTTAAATGAAGTCTTTGCTTAGCAGCCCTCTCTGATGTGTCTGAGTCCTTGAAATTCTGCATTACTTACTATTGTTTTCATCATTGTAATGTATGTATTTGTGACATTATTAGCCTGCTGAGAAACACTTTCAAATAAATACTTAAGGTCATGTACTGTTATGTTATTTCATAATGCTGAATGAAACAAAGGTTTGCTCTCCCAATTCTTGTAATACAGTTCTTCAGCTACTCAAGAGGCATTTTGTCACTGAGGTCAAGGGATTATTTTATCTTTCCTACTTTCATACTTGAGTTCAGTACTTTAAACTGTGGAGAAATCTACAGCTGAAAACAGCTGCTGTCAGTGAACTTGAGTTCATTATATAGGAGTCTGTTACATCCCTTTATTTCTTCTATGCAAAAGGATGAGCAAACCACACTATGAACTACCTTAATTTCTTGGAGCCTTGTAGGGATCTTCCCTCTGCTGCAAATCCTTGCAAATCTGGCATGAATCCACTGTAATTTGAAATAGGACAGACATGAGCATAACAAACTGCTGGGAAGAAGGGATTAGAAGTGTATTAGAGGTTTCTGCAGTGTAACTTTAACCTCAGAACAGTTCAGGCTGTTCTTTAGTATGAAAATGTGTATCTAGAGGACACTGAGGGTAATGAGATCAAACAGTGAAAGTTTTTCCTACACATGATGTCCAGCTGAAGAACAGACCAAGTGTATTCATCAACTGCTTTTAATAGTAGCTCTATACACAACATAGATAAAGGTAGTAAATTGGATTCTGAAAAGCTGAGAAATAAGAGGAAATAAGTTGGAGGGGACAGCTGAGATTGAGCAGTATCATTACAAGCAAGGAAGAAAAAATAACAGAAGGATGGAGGCAGGGAGTAACGCTCTCTAAAATGACTGGGAGGGGAACCACATACTTTGAAGATATGGGGCAAGTCAGAACACAAGTTTACATAGCATAAAAAGTGGTTGATGACAGAAATCAGTCACAATTAAAATCCAGCAATAACAAAGAGGTAATCTTTGCAATGAAGATAAGGATTTTATCACAAGCTAACTTGATGCTTAACCAAGGACATTGCCCTGATCTGCGCACAGAATCCTCAAGTTTATCACTACCTTAGCCAAGGCAATGGGACGATTTTCCAGCTGAAGCTCGAGCACAGCTTTCACGTTGGCTGGTCACTGTTCCATGCTATAGTGCAGAGATAGGTAAACACTACAGTGACTGAAAAACAGTGACAGGTAAGTTTCTGACAATTTCTCTGTGAAGGGAGGAACATGTGGTACAGAAAGTAAGTTGCAAGTAGGTCAATTTATACAGTATTAAGACTAATGAAATATCTGCCAAAGTTCTAGGGCCAGGAGCACAGCAAAGCTGGAATTCAGAGACACCAGAAACATTGCCAGAGAATGGGGAGATGGGAAGGAATATTAAAATAAGCATTCAACTTTATTTACATGATTTAAATTGCCAGTAAAACATAAGGAGACAGAAAATGAAATTATTTTACATCTTAAAATTTAGTGGTCTCCTAATATAGATCGTTCTGTAAAAGAAGCTAATGAAACTTTACTGGTTCACTAGAATCAATAACTGAATTCAGTCAAGGACCTGTTTTTAAGTCTACTGGTTGTCAAGCTTACTCTGATTAATTTATTGTTTCCGATGATTAAATAATGTAGTCATTTTCTTACTTTGTTAAAGTATTCCCTTATTATTGGTGTTGTACATAGCAATAAGCTACAAAGAACGATGTTAAAGTTGATATCTATAGCTGTCTGACCAAACTACAGCATTTACAAAAGCAGTAGCCAGAGCTGCAATGTGGGTTTTCAAAACCCATTTCAGTGAAGATGGCTCTAGTAATTACTGCTGTTGAAAGGGTTAAGCTGGAAAAACTCAAATCACTACATACAAAGAATGAAAGTTTGTCTTTGAGTAGCTTACTGCACCAGTTTCCAACACAATTCTGTATCCACCCAACAACTCCTGAAATACACAACTCTATCCATAATTTAAGACAATTACCAGTTTTGTTAAAAATCCCAAAGCCTTTATTTGTATGTTTAACACACCACAGTATTTATTATTCAGAATAATGTACACAATAAGGCTGTAATAACTGACTTTAACTCTCTTGCCAGTGTTTTAATTTAGCTTTACCTGAATGTCTCTAAGAGAGATTATTCCTAGTCTTCAGAGGGAGTAGTAAGAACTTAGACAGAAACAAGACTAAAAGATTTCTAACTTCTGTATTTGGTCAAAGTCCAAAGTGGCAAAACTGCAGGAGTATGTATAAAGTAAATACAGCAATTACAGTAGATTAGGTACTACTTAGATCTAACTTTCTAGTCTTTTGCTTGTGCTGGTGGTTAGCATAGCTGTATGTATCTGACAATCTCTGTCTTTCAGAAAAGTTAGCAAGTCAAATATACTGTGAAATCTAAGAAAAACTTTCTTCTATAACCCCCAGCAGAACGTACCATTAACAGCAGTTAAAATGAAACCTACTTGATTTCAGACACATTTTAAAGTTTCTCTGGTCTGCAATATCATCAGTTATAATTGCTATATGGAGAATTCACTTCTGGATTTAAGTAGTCTCTTGACTCAGGGAAGAACAAGAGGCCTAAATTCAGCTTAAAAACCACCATTTTGCAATGAGATGAGGTATTTAAAGATGCAAAATCAGACTCAATTAGCAGTTACAATACATAATGTGCCCTTGAACCCACCCCAAACTACTGCAATACCAACAACAAATTGCCTCCTTACTTTTGTATTTCTTACTCATTTCACTTTTCCATTTGGCATAACACCTCGGTACGAGCTTTACACAATGCAAGGCCATTCAGAAACCAGTCACTATAAGCAGCCTACTACTTCAGGCTGCTTAAAAGTTCACTTGACACATTTCAAAAGACTTTTAGGATATGCATCTAACAGCTGCTTCCATCCTCTTACACTTCATAGGGAATTGTTTAAAGCTGGATTTACAACTACACTTCACATTTCTGTAAAATATAATAAAGAATATGCTTAACAGTGAACAACTAGCAAGCTAGAAGCCAACTAACTCTGACAGAGTATTTATCACTGTTCTACCCTGTCTTCTGGTGACAGTATGAAGGTTACATATAAGAAAAATGTTTGCATTGGCACAAATGATGTTGGACTTAAAAGAACAAAGCAACAATAGAAAAAACAACAGCAGGTTGGTTTATCTTTTAAGGGTCATAAGGATGCCATTCCTGCATATTTTACAGGACACCTGTAGTTAGCCAAGTACACTGTTACTGGATTCAGGGACTTCTGTGCTCCTTTGAATGGGTTTGTGACCAACAAAAAAAAACAACAGGGGAAAAATCTCCTTAGAAATAGGAACAGATATGAGAGAGAAAATAAAAAGGGAGATGAGAGAGGTCTTTCAACGTTGATACCCCTGAAAAAGAAACACTGTACTAAGAACTTGCACGGAAGACTGACATACCATCAGAACCTTTGCTACCATCAAGATGCTATGAAGACCTACATTTGTAAGTTTGATCTCTTGGAAAACAGGACTAACCAAAGAGGAAAAGCTGAAACGCTGTGAACTTGTTCTAGTTTTGGAAGCAAATCATCTGAAAGTGACCTGGCTGGAGAGTTCAGTCACAGCAGAAGAGCACCGTAATATACCACGTAACGTTGAACAGGAGGTGGCAAATGAAGGCAGAAGCCTGTCATTTCATAGCAACATAAAACGTGTAAGGAAAATAGTCCAACTGAGGAAGAGCACCAGACGTTGGCTCATCTGTCCCTTTCTCTTCTTACAAGGAATAGGGGAAAAATAAAACAAAAAACCAACAGCCCTGGAGAGAATTGCATGACCAGTCTTTAAGCTTCCTTAGCTAGATACTCAAAGATTCAAAGCAACTTGTACACTCAACACAGAAGTAGATGGGGTTTGCCTTAAGTCTAACTTCTCTAGAGATGCAGAAATCACACTGCTCAGAGACCGGTTTCCAAAACCTCTTAGAAACCATTTCAATATCATTTTAAAGTAGGGCTTTAATTAGCAAGCTAGCAGAAGTGCTCTATCAATAAAAAAAGCAGTATTATGCACACTCAGTGGAAATGTTTTTGGTGTGTTTTTTTTTTTTTAAATATTCTGTACATTATTGCTTAACTGGTGGCACTTATAAACTACTTATTTTTTCAGGCACCTAAGTATCTTTTTTGATTTGGACAACAGTTGTATTTACCTGGGGACATCCAATCTCAGCATTTGGCCCAGCTTTTCAAAAGAGAAAAAACCTCAAACACTAGCAATTATTATACTTGCCCTGAATGGCAGCAGCTTAAGACAGGCAACAAAACTGTGAAGTACAAGAGGGCTGAGATTAAAGCCCCATTTGAAGATTCACTAGGCTGCGGTACAGACCTTAGCCTGTCTTGGCTAAGAAGGTTATCTCCAAACTGTTTTCTGACAAGAAAGGAGCAGGCTTTCTGACAGATTACTTAATCAATTCTTTACCTTATTCCTCTTCCAGAACTGTAGTTACTTCTGTTCTTCTGGAACTTGACTGTCCCCATGAAAACGTAATTCACTGACAAGATTAAGAAAAAGAATTTGTCTTTTTGCAAGACAAAGAGAGAACATACATGTATGTACTTAGGGGTTGTATTTTTCTCCTATTACAATACTGCATTTGGTCCTATCCACTCTCACACAATACACCCCATCCTATAAAAGATCCCCACCTGAGTCAAGATTGAGTGGTGAAAAGGCAGAATTAAGGCTCAGTTCCAAGTTTTATCACTGGCCTTAACATAAAACACAATACAACCCTAGCCAAATCAGTTTCATTGTTCCTTTAACATAGAAAGTAACTGTTACTTCACAAAGAACTTCAGCATTAGTTTTTTGTAAAGTGCTTTTGAGTTCCTCACACGATGAACATATTCGTGCCTAACACACGAGCTAGAAGATAACCTGATTTTTATCTTCCTGCAAGTAAAAACAAATATCAAAATGAAATTTTTAGATGAAAGTTGCGTTTAATTACAGTGCCAGGTACCAAGCCACTCCTGACATCAAGTGCATTGCTGCTACTGAGCAACATAAATCTACACAGAGCTCATTTATTCCATTTTGATTCCAACATATTTTGTTCCAACACATCCTTTGCTTAATCTGAATCTACTTATCCAAAACACAGTACAGGCTATAATTAGTTTTGTGTTATTACCTAAAAGTAAAAAAATTATTCTTAAACATTTTGGCTTCAAGAAAAGACAGCTTGTGAATTTACTGACAATCTCAAATATGAGCTTCTTCAGTTTCCAAAACCCTATCACCGTTTATCTCAAACTTCCACAGCCAAACCTGTTTAAATTTCAAAATACAAAAGATATGAATTATGTTTTTATAAAAATGTAAAAAGCTAGTCAAAATTACATGTTCAGATATTTAATCTTTGAAGAATGGGGTATAGCAGCAGGAACTTAAATATAATAAGAACTATCAACAATAAATACAAGAAATTAGTGCAAAGATTGCAATAGAAGGATTCTTGAGTACAATGAGAATATAAAGAGACATTCTAATTTGTACAAAAACAGTCCCAACTCCGTATACAATCTCTTCTATAAATACAACCACATAAGATGAAATGCTTATTCGCAAATAATAGTTATTAAAAAGTGTGCTTTATTGGGTTTTTCACTCTTCTGTTGGCAGGTGTAGTCTGCAGGAAGCCTGTAAAGACAAATTTCCATAATTAGATATTTTGCATTTAAAACCATTTCTGGAGGAGTTAATGAACAATAGGTGGAGCACATACTTGATTCCCAAACAAAGCATTATTAGAACACTAAACATTGCAACAAATCCATTTGCTGTTAGCAATTCAGAAGTGTGGGTAACAATGTGGTAGATTAAAAGAAGTTCACCACAAATATTAAAACAGCAGTTTACCTATAGCGGAGCGTGAAATTGGCTGTGCATTGCTATTGCCTGTTGAAGTTTTTCTTCTTTGGCTCGTCTACAGTGGCAGAGCTAGAAAATAAGACATAGGAAGAGTGAATTCTGAAAGAAATTTGTACAACACATACTGTAGTTTTTCTTCAATGATTTAGCTACTTCTCAGGCTCTTTAAGAAAGGAAAGACCCAGGAACGTTCCCTCCAAACTTCAGGCTGAACAACTGTGTGTATTGATAACATCACTCCATCCACGATGTGAAAGGTTTCCTCTTTTATGAAATGCCTTTAGCAGGTAACTTTAAAGAAAGGTACACTACACAGTAAGTTGTGCTTGTCACAGCATGAGCAAGAACAGTTGGTTTTGAACCTGCTGCTTATTTGCTGATAACCATCGACAGATTAATTAGTATAAGAAGTTTAATAAATTGAGCGTTGGGGACGTTTAATATAACACATCATGCTACATTGACTTCCCGAATTTAAAATAGCCTATGTGGCTATGTTTCCTGGATCTGTAGAGGATACAGAAGAAAGTGGCACAAAAATACCCACAACAGCACAGTAAGGATCTAATGGACGAGATCTTTTCATTCCTGCCTCAAATATATGTGCATTCAGAATGCAGACTGCATTTTAAATAGACTGAAGACACATAGTGACATTTTTGTTTTGTTGGAGCTTGCTAAAGCACTGTTCTAAATCACAGGACTGCTCAAACCTCTGCCTTAAATTTAATCACTACGTGCTGTATATCTCTCAGATTACAATTACTTGTATTTTATATACCGTTCTCTTTTCCATGAAACTACTAAGAAAGTCATCTATTTCTGTTTTGCCTTCCAAGAAGTCCTCTGCAATAGTGTCAGATTCCTCTTCAGCTTCATGAGCGGCTACTTTAAGTCTGGCTTGCAGAGCACTTGGACTGCAACTCTAAAAAAACAAAAACTCTTAATATTAAATCGTCCATCAAAATCCACATTTCCAAGAACAAGAAAAATGACTATATAAATATGGGATATGTGAACAGAGCATTACTATTACATAAAAGCCTTATTAATCTAGAAGGGATTCAGTGCAAGAAGTGAGTTTGACAGCATATGTAACATGTTGCCCGAAGTAAGCATGCCAAGTGAAACACAGAATTTAAAGTTCCACAGCAATGGTTTTAGTCATTTTTACCAGGTACAGGTTTACAAGATCATGACGTTAAATGGGTACTATTAATTAAACAAGCCTTCTTTAAAAATGACTTTATTCTTAGAACTCCTTGCCCCAGGATTGTACTTCAGAACAGCACTACAAGTTCATCATATGCCTTCTTCCAACTTTGCTTCTACTATACTGTAAGAAAAATAGCAGTGCAATTGCACTATTTTGCTCTCAAAATGGTTGCTATTTCATCCTGAATGTGAATCTTACTATTTCATGTAAAATTGGAATTCAACCAGAATATTCTTTATGAGTAAAGATACAAATAAAACTTAACTTTAGTAAAGTATTCTTAAAGGATAATATGATATAGAGATTATACCTCACTAAGTTCATGCTGTCTTTGCATCTTTTTTTCAAAGGCTGCTTTCATCTGTGTAAGTTGCTCATACTGAAAGGAAGAAAAAGAATATTTTCTCCATGAAAAAACAAAACATTACAACTAATTTCTGAAAAAGACTGTACTATTCACTTACTTTATCCAGCACTATCTGTCTTTTTGCTTCTAGACTAGGCTCCAGCAACAAGTTTTTTTCTGTAAAATAAAGTCACTATTATTAATTATTATTATTTTAAAGGATTCAGTTCTCAGAACACAGCCATAGATGCTAGTTATCTTGACATCTTACTTGCCAGCTCTTCAATGCTTTTCACTAGCTCATCTCTATCAGTAATGACTTGCTTCAGTTGTGGCAGATTCACAAACTGTTCCAGTAACACTTCCTCTTGCTCATTCATATTGGTCAGCTGTGATATACTGTGTTCAAACAAAAAGAAAGCACATTTAAAATTAACAATAATACAAAAGTTTGAGACATTCACATGGAACTAACTTTACAGACGCAAGATGCTTGGCCACAGCCTTTTATCCTTTCTCCTGGATTGTGCATCTACAGCAGCACACTTAAAGAGCCAAAAGCATCTCTCATTTCAAGCCTTACTTCAAAGTGGTTTTTAATGCTACTGTGGAGGGTTGACCTTGGCTGGTTGCCAGACAAAAGCCCAAGTGCTCCCTTCACTTCCCTCTTCAACAGGATGTGGGGAGAAAATAAGAAGGAAAAGCACATGGATTGAGGTAGAGGCAGGGAGATCACCTACAAAACACATTCAACATAGAAAAAAATGTTTTACTTTAATGCTGAGCTGGGTTGTGAGAAATAAAGACAAAGTGAAACACCTTTCTCTCCATCTTGCCCCTTTTTCCCCCAGACTCAACTTCACTACTTCATTCCCAACTCTTCCACCTCCCCTTTCCCCAAGCAGCACGGGAGTTGCAGTCAGTCTACAACACTGTCTCAGCAGCTCCTTCCTCCTCAAACTTTTCCTCTGCTCCAGTGTGCGTACTCTCTGTGGGCTGCAGTTCCTGGCACAAGAGCCTGCTCTACTGTGGGCTCTCCACAGCTGCAGTGTCCAGGCAATACCCATCAGCTCCAGCATGGGGTCCTTCATGGGCTGCAGTGCGGATATCTGTTCTGATGTGGTCCTCTGCAGGGACTGCAGGGAATTACCTGCTCCACTGTGATTTCTTCCAAAACGTCCATGGGCTGCAGAGGAATATCTGCTTTGGTGCCTGGAACACCTCCTCTCCCTTCTTTTCTGACCTTGGTGTTCATGAGAATGGCACACTTTCTTTCCCCCGATGCTTTTTGTTTTCTTAGATAAAGTTTTCAAAGATGTGCCCCAAGCTTTGCTGATCAGGTCAGCTGTCCTGCAGTGGGTCTGTAACTGTGCCAGGCACAGAGGCACACCTTGGCTCATTCTCACAGGGACCATCTGTGCAGCCCCCATCTACCAAAGCCTTGCCACCTGTATTCAGTACAGCTACTCAGCACAGCAGCATCCATGACTTAAATACGTTCACATTGCCAACAAATTCTAACACCCCAACTACCTTTTGAAGAGTCATAGACTTTTAGTCTGGTCTTCCTGGAAGGAAGAGACTGGATAACAGCATTTTATTTCTGTAAACAAACACCCCCACACACACATTCCAATGCACAAACTTTCTGCCACATATTAGGGATGCCACTAGAACTTATAGCTGACTTAGCTAAATTCAACACAGACCCTTAGGAAAGTGTCCAGGGAAACAAACAAACAAAAAACACACAAGTCCTTCTCGAGAGAGGTCTTCTCCATTTTGAAAGGACAGCTTTTTCAATCAATAAACTACGATAACAGCAAAAAGATGTGAGACCAGAAAGGGAATTAACTGATTTCCTAAAACTCTGTCAGAATTAATAACTAATTAGTAATCTATTCAACCCCAGATAACTGATCAAGAAGGCTGTCTCACTAGATCTTAGCAAGTTGATGGGAACAATGATACAATTTCTGGATCATGACAAGATACATTTTGATGAAAACATTTGCATTAGATGTGTATGAAGTATTCAGATAAGGAGATGACTCACCTTGGGACAGCTGGCAATTTACCACCTGGATTTATCTAACCCAATCCTGCAGTATGTGCTGAGCTGCTCACAAAGTAGTCCACTGTTTAGCTTCTGCTACAGTCCAGCAATTTAAAAGAATGTAATTTGAGAACCAGTCTCAAACCCAGTTCCCTGTCCTTTTTCTTCCTTTCAAGAGTAAGCTCTTGAAATTTCCTTCTACTGTATTAATGGCAGTTAAGTTGCTGATGAGGCCCCAGAAGACAGCAGAATACTAGTAGCTAGAAAAAGTGTAAGCAAAGACTTTTTCCTGGTGCCGAATCCTGAAGTATTGTTCCCACTGAGAAAAACCCTAAACAAGAAGCAAATCTGAATACAAAGCTAGCTTACTTTCTCACTGTACAGTTTTGATAACTGGTAGTTATTCTATTAATCATTTCTACAAAAACCTTTCAGTGATATATACAGAATTATGACCAAAATCACACACAGCAGTAACTGTGGACTAGGGAAAGTTTATTACCGTCTGAAAATTTACCTTAGTTCTGAAAGTTCTGGAAATGTATCAGGAATATCAGGCATCTTGTAAGTAAATCCATTTTGGCCAACCTAAACGGAAGTTTAGAAATGTTTAGTAGATTAAAAAAAAAAAAAGAACAATTTCTTAGTAGGTAAACTGATTAATCCAAAACTGGAGATAAATATTTGCCAGTAACAAGTAGGAAAAGCAATAAGCAGCTGTAAGCACTGTCTCCCAACAGAAAAAGTCTCAGCTCAACCATGACAACTAAAATACTCAGGGATGTTTGAGGTGGCATATCATAGAATTATCTTCCTCCAAATTTGGCTCTTTTGTCTTGCTAAGTCCTCCATTTCCCAATAGACAAATGACCCAGGAAACACAGAGGAGGTGTAGAACTCAGAGAACAAAGAAAAGAAATTGACATTCTGATCTTTTGCATGCCTTTCCAGCCCACCCCTCATAAAAAAGTTGCTAGAAAAGAAAAAAAAAGTCTTCATAGCAGGTGGAAATTTTAATTTACAAAACCAGAAAAGTATCCGCCAGGAAAAGCTTGTTTCTAAAGACAAGGTTTTATCCACATGATGAGAGAAAGACTAAACATTCACATATGAAGCTTTTCCAAGACACTCGAAAAATACTCCTCCCGTGATTTAGAGCAGTGTGCAAATATAGACACACAAGATCCATGAAGAGAAGCTATCTGAAGCAGGACAATGAGAAATAAATGCCTGACACTGCACATTGTTCTCACCAGATAGCTTTTGGGCAAGAAATTCTGTATAGAAAAGCACCTCACTTTCTGTGGCTGGATAGACAGCCACAGTTGCAGGGGAAGAGTGCAGCTCAAAAGTATATTCAAAGATATTTATGATAACCGTATTTTCACCGAAACTCAGAAAGACAAACTTGTTTGGCTTCAAGTTTGTTCTAAACAACCTTTTTGTCGCAGCCAGAATAATAGTTTCATTCTCCTAGCACCTGCAAAGCAGTTCTGCACAGTCCTTTGATTTTTGTGGCACTGCCACGTGTGCCTTCTAGGGAACTTGCACCCAGAGTAACTTAAGCAGCAAACCTCAATACACAGACCTGAAGCACCGCTTCTGCTGTTGGAACAGGTAATGGCAGGTCAGTAATCAAGCCGTAAGAGGGAGCAGCAGGCTTATCTGTTGCGTAGCTTGAAGAAACTGATTCAGAAATAGGCACAGCTGCCATTGTTCTGTTTGTTTCTTGAGGCGGGTATGGAGGAAGAAATGGAAACCCCTGAGGAGCAGCATATGGAGGCATTCCAGCTGGTTTGCTGTAAAGGCTAAAAACAACAGAAAACGTGACCATCAGCAAGCAACCTCTTACAGCATTTTTCTTATCATTTCAATTATAATTGCTAGATCGCATACAGACAACACTGAATTTTTAAAAGACCATAAACTTTGCATTTTCTGTTCTCATTTACTTCTAACGTTAGAAAGCCTGCTTTATGTATTATAGTGCAAGACAGATACACAACTTTATTAAGCTATATCCTTAAAGAGCACCCAAATACACACATGTGCATGCGCACACAACTATAAAAAAAGTACTTCTCAAAAACTTAGGAGAATGTAAATTTAAGTTCTTTATATCTTAAAGTCCTGCAAAATGCATCTGTATCATTCATTAGTTCTTGCTTATGATATAGTATTTAACAGCTTCAGCAAAATATCCAGAATTACTTTTAGATAACATGAATTGTTTGTTAAATTCACAATTGCAGCTGCATCTAAACTGAGGATCACTGTCAGCCAAAAGAAGCACGGCTGTACAGACGAGACTGTAGTGTCTCAGGCCGCTTTTGCATATTTAGTATGATTATTTAAAACTATAGTTACCGATGTGCAACAGAAAACTACCTCCAAGCCTGGGAAATTATGAACAGAATACAAAGAAACATACCTGCTCAGATCACAATCTACAGCAAATTCAAAGTTTCATTTATTGTAAACACTCGGCCATTTTCAGGAACATAGAAGCATTTAAAGTTGTGTCATATATAAATCCAATGAAATCTAGTGCTTTTAAAAAACATAACGTCATCAAACATGCAACTGCGTGGATGCAAGGCATATATGTCACCCAACAAATCCACTACATTATTCCTGCTCCTGTCCTCCTAATACTTGGTTGGAGCTTTTTTTTCTTTTTTTTTTTTTTAAGAAAAAGTTAACATACTTGGTTGGATACTTTTTTTTTTTTTTTTTTAAAAAAAAAGGTAACATACACGGTTACATGTACACCGATCACCATGCTACAGATACTTACTAAGGAAATGATGATGGGCTAGGAGCCAGAACTGGAGGACTCTTCCAGAACTCATCCAGTACACTTTGAACAATTTTTCCAAGATCTGAGTGCATTGTAAACTGGTATTAAAAACAAACAAAAATGAATTTTAAGCTACATGCAAAAGAAAAATCATGCCTGGAATTCTGCAGTTCAAACATACACTGAACACGGCCATTTATTACACATGGCAGCGTGCTAGGTGATTTCAAAGATATATTGCCTAATGTAAACTACTTATGCAAGAGCTCCAAATTCTTTAAGTGACAAAGCCACACAGAATTGAACAGAAACTAAAAGGTTTTTTTCTGCATATTCCATTATCAATGGAGAAACGATTAAGTTCAACTATTCAAAAGAACAGCATACGAAAGTCCTGCATATTAGAGCAAAACCTTGGCATTTTTCTAACAGGATTAGGGTAGAAAGTACAAGGTTACAAAACAGTCCAAAACCATCTTTCTCCTTTATTTGGAATACACCGTAGAGAAACGAGAACTGTGCTATTGGCATTAATGAGAAAAGCGACAGGAACTTTCTAAGCTATAACAACTTAGTTTTAGCTATATGTAATACTGAACTCAGTAATAGTAGTAATAGAATGAATAGTAGTATACTGAACAGTACTGAATTTATGTTTTCAGACTGAGGACACTTAAGAAGGATTAGACTCAGCCCTAGACTTTTTGTTATTCAGAGGTACTGCCAATAATCTAGCATGACATAGTAAAATTGCTATTAGCAGTAGATATATGTGAAGCTACAAATTATACATACGTTATTTATTAACGGACCAGTCACATAAACTCCCTGCTTGTCCATTAAATGATGTCTCACAGGTGGGAAAACACTGATGACGGGTTTTTCCTGAGGAAACTGAGGTGGAAGCAAGCTGCAAATACAAAAGTAACCATTACTACAGCTACACCCTGTGATCAAATTTGCTTCAAGAAGGCTTCTTATGCAAAAAAAATACTAAATAAATAAATAACAAAAACTATTAGTTACATAAATTTGGTCTTCTATGAGAACAGTTATAGAGAAATACATCATGAAGCGTGCAAGGATTATTCGGTAACAAAATTGTAAGTCAGTAATATCACTTCAGAGACATTGGAATACTAGATTTTCATGGAACTGAAGAGAACATTTACTGTGGAGAACTATAGGATAACAATGACGCAATTATGTCCACAGACAAAGGAAAAGCTATGTGTTGAGAATACTTCCTAATACAAACTATATTACTCTAAGGACAATGCAGCATAGCCTGCAAGAATATCAGGCAAACTGACGATACCTTGAGGCTAAGTAATAAAAAAACGTTGCGAACAGAATACCATCCGCATTTACCACTGTAAAAAGCACCCCCTCAAGTAAATTCACAGGAAATGTTACAGCAAAGCACTTTCAAGTTACAGTCCAGAAGTTTCACTGGGATAAGAATTAATACCAGGAGTTAACAGCAGCTACTGTTTGTTTTCACCTGCTGGGGACTCAAAGACATCTGAAATTCTCAGTTTTCTGTTACCCACCTTCAACTAAAAACATGCAGATATCTTGGGAATTGAGCACAGCAAAATATAATTATGCTTTGAGCGTAGCATCTGCCTCTTGTACAGAACTAGTTTCACTTGGATTACTAAAACTACTAGTGCAAATCAGGGTTATGGTTCCTGAAATCAGTTAGGAGATGCAACCCACTTATGTTCTATACTATATTTTGTGAGAACAACTTTGATTTTCAAGATGTGCATAGAGGTATCTCACTCTACTTACATGTTAATATTAATTGTCAAGTTGTTTACAGTGAAGGGCAGTCGATATTCCACATCTTTCTGAATTTCTGCAATGCTGTCAGAGAAGAAATTGTTAGCATCCAATCCATGGTCAATATAACCGCCTTAGTACCTACAGCCTAAAAAAAGGCAGGACCTCAGACCTTTTTATTTAGCTTAGTTTTGAAAAGCCGTGTAACAATAAAATTAAAAACACTGGAATAAGTTAATATGCTTCAGAATGCAATATTGAATATGAAGATTAAAGCAAAAAAATAGCAGGTGCAACCTTTAAACCTCAACATTATCACAAGCAATGCAAGTACAGGCAGAGAAGAGACATTGTGCTACCTACTGACCTGTCAACACTCCCAGCTTATCTTCCTCTTCGTACTGGCTTAATATATGAATCGCATCAGTGCTTTCTTAACAATTAAATCTTTTCCCATGAAATATTTACTTTGCCAATGCTTTTATAACTGGTTCACAACCAGATATTGCTCCACTATGCTGCTTATTAGTCAGCGTTTAAAGCATGCACAACACTGGGCTCACTTTCTTAATAGATGAATTTACTCTTTAATAGTATTTCTGTCTGCATATGCCAAGTTCTACGCACTTATACGGATATTTTAAAGAAGTTTTATCTGCAGAAGAGCTACTTGCCAAAAACTGGAAGGCCCTAATCCAGGGACAACCAAGAGACAGACCAGACCCCCTGAAACCACCAAATGAAGCAACACACGCCTTATGAAATCTTACGAGACTCGATTCAAACATACTCCTCATAACGGACTAGTTACTGAGAAAAATCTCTAAAAGCAGCTGCATTAATAGGAAGTTGATTTCAACATTCAGGGCACACTCTGATTTGCATGCATAGCAGGAATGTTTTGAAAGATGGCATCCCAAAGAATGTGGAGGAGGAGGAGGTGTAGAAGC
Organism: Cygnus olor; assembly: GCF_009769625.2. Taxonomy (NCBI): domain Eukaryota; kingdom Metazoa; phylum Chordata; class Aves; order Anseriformes; family Anatidae; genus Cygnus; species Cygnus olor. The sequence goes on along the minus strand of NC_049172.1, from coordinate 18,071,121 downwards.
TCAGAAGAATAATTTCCAGACAACGTAAACACACTTAGGCTGAGATCAGGAAAGAAACGGCAGAAAATCAGCTTCATCTTGTAATGTCCCAATCAAAATAAACTTGAAAAGCAGACTGATGCCTCTTCCACGTATTTTTCCTGCCTGCACCTGCTGGTTACTATATTCTTCTCCCTCACCCCTCTACAGCTCCCTTGTGAGGGGAGAAAACAGCTAGAACTGGTAATTCTGGCACCTGGGTGTTTCCAAAAAGCCTCTTTGCACCCACCTTCCGAAACCGCCCTCCATCAGAGTTTAGGGCTCTACTACAACACCCGCGCAGAGTAACCATCATCAATTCGTTCTTAACTGAAGAAATCTCCCTGGAATCTCTCATGCGTGTTCCTGCACTACAAGGATCTGTCACGCTCTTAAAAGCGAGCTACCAAATCATTCTGAGCAGGGTGTATAATCACGTTCTCCTCACCTGGGCAACCCATAGGAACTAGGGAGGGAGAAGAGAAGCGGGAGAGAGAATACAAGAAACCCAGGATCTCACTGAGCCGTCCAAACTCTTGCAACCTCCTTTGAGCAAACCCTTGGAACAACGAAGTTAGTTGTCCCTCCCCCAGGTGGGAATGGGTACAATGGAAAAACGGCACATTCTTAACTTTGGCTAAGACAAAAGCAAATTCAAGAAAAGTATTTTTTAAATGCAAAAACAGCCACCACCACCAAAACAACTTGGTTTCAAGCTCCTAACGTATGAGGGATCTTTAATGAAATTAAAGCTGCTTTAACGAAATTAAGATCACATGTACCAGGGCTTTTACTACCTGAGACAAACAAAAATAAGTTACCTAACTTAGGGAAACTATACCATGCTAAGAATTTTATTTCCAGCATTTCAGTTGGGTTACACTAAAATGAATGACAAAATATACATGTGAGACAAAAACACTAGAGCGACATTTTCTCCATCATTCCTTCGGAAACAAATGCTTTGTAAGGCTTAACAAATGAATATGCCTACAGACCTCTGCTGCTGTGGACTGCTTAAGCAAGCACAACAGTGCCACCCCCAAAAAACCCTCTGCACTTTTGAAATCTTGCACAAATACGCAGACCTTTTCAAAAACATACACCTTGAGACACCGTTCTCCAGATTTATTCGGTAAAATGTCTCACTTTAAAAACCATATGCTTTGCCAAATCATGCTCCTTCACTTGCCTACGTTTTGCCTTTTACACCTCTCCTGAAGAGGGATTAGGCAAGCGAGTTTACATTGCTCCAAAGCCACAGCTGAGCAGCCACCATATCCCTACCCCTGGCTACGGGGTCCATTCCCTCCCTGTACACACTTCAACAGGGGCCTGATCAACAGGTAACAAACCAGTTTTTTTGACCTTGACAAAAAAACAATCACCTTTTTGGAAGACTTAACTCTGGGTGAGCTCATCGCCCTGGTACAGTGAAAAGGGTAGGAATAAAGGGCTAAGTAAGGCTGGCCCAACATAAACGTCTAGTTAGGTAAGCTGCTGCGTGGCTTCAGAAAGAGCTTCTTAGAGAAGCGATCTGTTTTTCAAAAATATTTGTGAAACCGGCTCTGAACGGATTCAAGTTCAAGCAAGCAATAATAATAAGCAATATTGTCATAGCTATGCTTCCTGTACGATGATTCAAAATATCAGGACAGTGATCTGTCTGCAACTATCAAACCTGCAGGTGAAAGAGTTTCTTTACAGTGAATAAAGAACTTCTTTATGTCTTTTCTCTTTACGGATGGTTTTTGGAGGCATCTATCATTCCACTTCAACGGAATGAAGTCCTAGGAAGCTTGGTGAGTGCTTACAGGCTTGCTCAAAACATACCTCGGAAGAGATGAAGTGTGGACCTCGTTTTAAAAGAAAATGAATACTGATAAAAGATTAAAAAGTTAGGCAAAATTGATCAGTGTAGAGCTAGTTGAAGTTCCTCAAGAGAAAGGAAGGTTTTGTTGCAAGAAGTGTGGCTGTTGACCGGGGAAAAAAAAAAAAAACGTCTGGTACCTGTGGGGAGCAGGTAAACAAAACAAGTTCCTAATAAATAACCAACAATTAACGCCGTACGCCAACAAAGCAGCTCACAGAGCCAGTGGGGCTGCCACAGCACGGCTTGGGTTGGGAGGGACCTTAAAGACCACCTGGTCCCAACCCCCCTGCCCTGGGCAGGGTCACCCCCCCCCCCCCCCCCCCCCCCCCCCCCCCCCCCCCCCCCCCCCAGCCCAGGCTGCCCCCAGCCCCATCCAGCCTGGCCCCGGGCACCTCCAGGGACGGGGCACCCACAGCTCCTCTGGGCAGCCTGTGCCGGTGCCTCACCGCCCTTTCTCCCCCCCCCCCGAAGCCCAGGCCCGCCGGGCCCCACTCACGCGGCGTGCGCAGCGCGCAGGGCCTCGATCTGCCGCTGCTTCTGCTGCTGGAGGCCGGTGCGGGCGGGCAGCGCCGCGGGGCCCCCGGAGGCGCCGCCGCCGCCCTTGGCGAGGGGGAACAGCCAGTTCATGGCGGCCGCCGCCGCCACCGCCGCCGCGGCCTCCCGCGACGTCACGGCCCGCGCGTCATCACCCGGCGCGGGAAGAAGAAGGAGGAGGAGGAGGAGGAGAGCTGGGGCGCGGCGGTGACGTCATGGCTTTGTGCGGCGGGGGCGGCGCTCTGTGCCTGCTGCGCGCCCACTCGCGGCTCCGGGCCGGCGGGGCCGCCGCGGGGCCTCGCAGCACCCGGCCCGGCCTGGCCCGGCCCGGCCCCCTCCCGGAGACGGCCCCGAGGGTGAGGGTGAGTGCGGGCCCTCCCCCCCGCGGGGGGGGGGAGGCCGCGGAGGTGGGGAGGCCTCTCCGAGGCCGCCCCCGGGAGCGTGAGGGAGGCCCCGGGCCGGCCGCCGGCCTCGCTGCGCTGCCCCTGGGTGGGGGTTCGGGGCCCTCGGTAGGGCCCGGGGGTGGTGGGGAGGAGCCGGGCCCGGTGCGCGGCCTGCTCCGGCCCTAACGGCGGCCCCGCGGCTGGTCGCGTGAGGGGGGGGCCGAGCGCCCCTCCGATCCCCGGGGCGCCCCTTCGGGGCGTTGGGCTGCGGCCGGGGGGCTTCGTTTGTGCCCCTTTCTGCTCCGGGGGTCTGCTGCTGTGCCTCACCTCGTGCGTCGGAAAGCTGCGGGGGGTTGGGGGCCGAGCCATGCTGCTTTTACGAACCGTTGACGAGCGAACCTCGTCCGTACCTGTAAGCTTTTCTTCTTCCTGTAACTAAGGAATAAAAGCCTAACGCTTTATTTGTCTCTTAGGTAAAAAAAAAAAAAAAAAAAGGGAAATAAGGTCCTCTTTATGACACTGATCCTCAGTCAAGTGTACCTTTTGATGTATGGTCTCTAAAGCCCCCCACTATGCCAGCAGCTACCGTAGACCATAGCCAAAGAATCTGCGAAGTTTGGGCTTGTAACTTGGACGAAGAGATGAAGAAGATCCGCCAAGTTATACGGAAGTATAACTATGTAGCTATGGTAAGCGGGCACGTGCTGTTTGTCTAGGAAGTTGCTGTAAAAACCACAACGATTTCATTTGATGTTAGTAAATTGTACCTTACTGAAGTCATTTATCAATCTGTCTTGGAAAAAAACAATGGAATTTTAATGATGAATTAATGCTTAAACATTAAGATTCTAATCTATTACCTCCAAAAGCTATGCTTACTCACAGTGTTCTTTAGCCGTGAAATTGTTCGAGGCTTGAGATACGCTTTACTAAAACTGAGCACTGTGAGTTTTTATGGGTGTCTCTTGTTAAAGTTTTCCTTCTGTTCTTACAGGACACAGAATTTCCAGGAGTAGTTGCAAGGCCTATTGGAGAATTCAGAAGCAATGCAGACTATCAGTACCAATTATTACGCTGTAATGTCGACTTGCTAAAAATAATTCAACTAGGACTGACATTTATGAATGAGCAAGGGGAATACCCTCCAGGAACTTCAACTTGGCAATTTAATTTTAAATTTAATTTAACGTAAGTGTTAAATCTCTAATTACATAATTAGATGTATGTTTCTGACTTACTGATACTGAAAATGCACTACAGGCTGTAAAAGTTTCAACTATTGTTATCTACCGATTGGGAAGCTTTATGCAAGGAGATCTTTTGTCAGCCAAACGTGTGCTCTCTATCTTGCCGTTAGTAGTTTATTCAGAAACGCTAAGCCGTTTCAACAAACGTTTTTAAATGATGCATTTATGTTCAGTGCAAAAGTTAGCTCTGCATTTTCATATTTAGCATTTCAAAGTACTTCTTCCTAAACAGAGTTTGACTCCTACCAGTTGTTATAGAAGAGGCATGTTGTTTTTAATAATGTAGCAGCTTTTCTTGCGTTTTGTAAACAAACGTTGCTATTCCTTACTCTGTTTAATTCTATAGCGGGTTGAAAGGGGATTCTTGATTTCACAGCATAATGCTTGCAGAGATTTCTGCTCCAGATTCTTTTTTTTGTGTGTGTGGTGTGGTGTTTAAAAAGCAAGCTTAGATTTCCTGTTGGTCGGAGTAGTATCGTGACTTCATTTCAGAACATGTTTTTATCAGTGATAAACGTGTAATTATGAATGTGACTTTCCCAGCGGGATGAGACACGTATGTGGAGTTCTAATTATATCTAGCAGCAGTTGACAAGGTTACTAAAGCAGCTAAAACAGTATCTTGACTCTTTTCCTAAGTAAACATAATTGGTCTGACGGGTTCTCATATGGCCTGATATAAGTATCAGAGCAAACGCTTCTCAAATTTAAATGTGTTGAAGGCTTGGGGATTTTTGGCAGCGTTACAGGCCGATCACTGGAAAGCTTGATATACATGAGTTAAAATTGCAGCCTACAAAGGAAGTTTAGAGAACCGGCAGATAAAAAGATTCTTTTCAAAGTAATCGTGATTCTTATGAAGAAAGTCTGCTGCTGCCCCTCTTGATCTTCTTGCTTTTCTAAACAAGCAGTGCTGTGTCTCGTCACAGATATGTTTGGTCTGAGGAATAACATGCTCTTTTTAGTTTTGTTTGAAGCATCCCTTGAAAGGAAAGGAAGCACAGATTTGATATTTTGTTATCTCAACTTGCTTGGCCATATAACTTTCTGGATGGAAGTTACCTCTGGAAGAACATGCTAGTCCTGCTGAGTACAGGAGAAAGAGGAGGAGGAATGGATTAATAGCTTCCAAACTGTGATCTGGGAAGAAGAGCCTGGGTTATGTTTTATTAATTTTCTGTGTTTCAAAGGTCTAGTAATGTCAAGCAATTGAAAACAAATGTTGTTTTCCATCCGTTTGTTCCAGATGCCGCATAGATAAGAAAGTTTAGTGTGGGCGGATCTAGGTAGTCATCTAACTGACTCGTTGCTCATTCATTGAAGGGGCGAATTTTATGCAGTGGTAAGCTAGATAAGAGCTGCGTGAAATATGAATATTTAGAACAGGAATGGAGAAATGACTGATTTTTGTCTGGTGCTAAGCTTCCCTTTGGGAAGTGGCACCATGCCAAGCGTTCTGCTCCCGAAGCAAAACAGCTGTTGACTCTTCCTAGAAGAAGGCAAATTTCTTTTTTTTTTTTTTTGTCATTCCAGCTAAGTCTTGTCACTATGTATTTTTAAAGAGCATAAACATTTCTATAAAATAGCTATCCATCTGGTTAATGCAGAGCAACAAACAAGAATAAACTTTTTTTTTTTAAAAAAAACATAGGCATATAGGCATGTTTGTTTTGGATGGGTTCTTTAATGTGTTATGGAAATGGACAGGTGTTAGGAAGCTGATGCCTTAAAGCTGGAGAGCTAATGAGCAGCTGTGTGAGAGGGAGGAAAAAAGATACAACACCTCTCGAGAATGTGTCTCTGTGTTCTGATGAGTGATGACTTGCTATTAGGAAGTATGAAGCCTACAACTGAATGTAATAGTCAAGTTTGATATATTGGGTTGCCTTGTCTGTTTTATTTTTGAGTATTTTTTCATTAAAATCTGTACACTGAAGAGACTTTGCAGAATAGGCTGTTGTGGACAGCAATATGAATATTGTCTAAGAAGAGCCACCTTTGATTTTTTTTTTTTTTTCAGTTAAGCATTCCGTGTATTTCTTATGTTATAGTTTATATTTCAGAGAGAAAAAAAGCTCTGTCCATTTCGTCACAAAATACCTAAGAGTTCACAAAAATGCTAGTGACAAATGGAACAAATACAGTGATAAAAGGGATCAAGCAAGGCGGCATAAAGGATTTTTTTTCCCTCTCTTGTTAAGCTATAGGTCCCAGACCTGGCTACTAAAGAAAAGTTGAAGTTGATGGTTTAGAGCGAAAATGGTAGGCTACCTGAACTTTAAGGGCTGGCTTGACAGGGCAAGTACTTAATTTCTAGTTGTAGTGAGAAAAGTTTTGGTGACCATGTGTCTCAATATTTTTGTAAGCTTAAGTCACAGATGACAAGACAGGGGTGGAAAATACAGCACCTGGGATCTGGAGTGTACTGCTCTTAGTTCTAGAACTTAACAGGTGTTAGTGCCTCAACTATTATATGTATTTTGTTACAGTTTAAGTAACAGATGTTGTTGGGTAAAATACCAGTATTCATACACGTGCTTTTCTCTGTGGAGTTCGCAAAAGGGGAGTTCCAGGTGATAGGAAGTGGAGCAGGAAGGAGACAAGAACAGAGGTGCTAGGAATGACAAACTGCTACTGAAGGTTAACAAAAGCTGTGAAAATGGTTGGTTTTGTAATAAACATGGAATAAAGCCAAGTTGCTTCCCCTATTAAAGTCTGTGGAGTGAATAGGAAAAAATGTTACCACGTTTATAGTCACTGAGGTCTGTACATTTTGAAAATTTACTTCTCTTCTGTTTTTAGAGAAGATATGTATGCGCAAGACTCTATTGAGCTGTTAACAACATCTGGAATCCAGTTTAAAAAGCATGAGGAAGAAGGAATTGAGACACAATACTTCGCAGAACTGCTTATGACATCAGGAGTTGTACTTTGTGAAGGAGTCAAGTGGCTTTCATTTCACAGGTAAATTTTGCGTGTTAAGTATTTGAGTCGTCTGTGTTGATTGATGAATTCTAGAGCTTGGATTTCGGATCTGGTGTCTTACGTGGTATACATCCGGTAGTTTATATCGTGTCTGTCTTGTTGGGTAAGTCCGAGAAATGTATTTCTGCTGTGATATGTATGGCAGTGTAGTGTATTAAGAGAACAGAGCATACAGGGTGGTAGTGATATTTTGTTTTCATAGCTGATTACATTCTAACCAGAAAACTAAACTCAAAATACATTAAACTCCTAAGCCAGCAGGTGGCATTGTATCTTTTACTATGGTAGGTGTAAGTAATAATGGTAACAGTGATAAAAGCAATTTACTTGTAAGCAGTTCTTTAGCAGATATGGTTTGTCTCATGGGAGAGGCCTCAGAATTATTAGTGAAGAGTTTTATAAAGCACTTTTAAATTTGTTATAAATCTCCTGGGAATCTTGGTAGATGAAAATCCTTCAGTTTAGAAGAAGAACCCTTGTAAGTCTTAATTCTGTCTGCAGCAATGGATATGTTTTACCATTCCTTCCATTGCGGGAACCCGTTTTCCAAGTAGAAATACAAATGACAATGCTAAATAGCTGTGGATCTATCAAGATATAAAAGATTTTCTGGTGTTGGTAAGATTTAAGACTTTAAAACTCACGCAATAATCATTGTACATGCCAGAGATAATTTGCACTTTTTGCAGGCAGCAGTGGCTTTAGAGGCTCATTGCTGTGTAATGCGTGTAAGTTGACATCTTAAATGCTGGCTGCTAAGCAAGTCGACAAAGGTAGAACAAATGTTACAGCTTAAACTGGTAGTTTCTTTAGAGTCATATTCTTGTTTATCGTGCATGCCGCATTGGTGGGTGGTAATCCGTAGATGACAAAATTAAGGGCAGAAGAACCAACCCACCAAATTCTTCATCCTAAATAATTAAGCCTTGGGCAGGAGAGATGCATGTGAAATCAGAAGTATGTAAGTCATTAAGCAACCGAAAAATACTGATTGCTTTAGCAAGGAATGTAAGATAATGGTAGAAAGCTGCACATTACAAGGAAAGTGATTCTCCACTTTCCCTGGTGGAAAGGGGAGAAAAAACAAAAAGAAACACCCAAAAAACAGTAACAGCCCCCTCCCCAACTCCACGTGAATACAGACTTAAAAGAACAAGAGGCTTTTGCTTCCTGGATGCCTAGAAAGGCATGTTATATACATTTTGACGCCTAGCAAAGCCATGGCAAAGCCATGGTGCTCTGTATGTAACTTTATGGCTTTATGCTAGGAAGTAGAAAGGTTCAAAGGATTGCTGAAAATAACAGAAGAAAAGGGATTTTGTATGGTGCTGCTAGTACCTGAGATTTGTTTTTCTGAAATTGCTAAACAGTAACAATTTCCAAAGAGGTTGTAAGCCTTCTGTGCATGCTGAACAACTGCTGCCAGCCATTGTAAAGAAACATGCTGGTTTTTCATTCAAACTGTTGCCGAGTGCCGAAGAATTCATAGCTTTGGCTTGCTTAGTAGAAACGTTATTTCAGCTAGACTGACTTTAAGCATACTGAAAGAGGATCTTGTTGCCTAATCTGCTTACAACATCTTACACTCATAGATGTCTCGACTCACAGTGTGACTCCAAAATAATCTTTTGCTATCTTGCTACTATGGCAGCACCTTGGGGAAAATAGTGGAACAAGAGTGCTATGAACTGTGTCAAAATAACTACAAATGCTGAATCAGTGTTGAATTAAATTTCTTTCGGCTTCTAAAAGCCATTATGTGTGTATTTGTGATTTACACTTGACTGCAGTTTAACAAAAAAAGAGATGGTTCAGGAGAAGAGCAGGGGTTCACGTTAAGCCTGTAACACGTGTTTGAACAGAAGCTGCCATGTAGAAGCAGCTACACCTGCAAAACGTTGTTTCTCCAGTGTAGGTTGTTAACCTCAAGGAACCAGTGTAAGCTATGCTAAGCCTAGCAAAAGAACACAAGACATTTTTACACCAGGTATTCTTTTTTAAATGTAATTATATTGATTGTGTGTGATTCCTGGCTAATACTATACAAGTGGAAGTGTAGTGCAAACTGCACTAATGGCATTTTTATTAGTGCAATTTGCATCACGTTTTGGGGATAGCTTTGTTGAAGTTCATTTGCATCTGCTAAAAGGAGTTTCTCTTGTGGATTTCACTGAAAATGTCTGCAGAAATCCTCTTAAGACGTTCTAATTCCAGCAAATGTTTGACAAACACTGATTGTCTGCAACTCTGTTTGAAGTCAGAGTGTTTAAGGCTTTTCACTTGTCAAAGCACGCTGATGTTATCTTAAGCACAAAACCGTGGAGTAATGGGTGAAATTCTGGGGATGCGAAGACTTCAAATGGCTATGAAATGACCACAGGTCACCAAATGTGCCACAAAAGAATAGCAAGCAGCCGTTTATAAATATACCTTAGATTGCTTGTGTTTGTTTTTATCAGTGGAAGCTTTAACATCATGACAGCTTAGCTGAAAATCTGTTTTGTGTAATTTTCCATACAGTAGTCTACTGAATAGTGTAAAGATTGCACATGATAGTTGCTGGCTATGCTCTTGCTTCTGGATCCTCAAAATGTTTTGATTACTACCAGCCCCCCAAATTTCTAGGGTTCTCAGAGTGAGAGGTTGTGTTTTGGTGGTGTTTCACTTCCCAGTCTTCAGTTTCCTGGAAGTCACGCTTTTTTTTTTTTCTTTCTAATCTCTTAGCTTCTGAAATAGCTTTCCCTTTGTATTTTCCATCTGCATTTGATGTAGCTGCTTTGGCATCCTGACCTACTGGCAAATCTGTGTGGATCTGTGGTTCTGTCAGGCACCAGAGAAGAAACTTTTGCACTCTCACCAGTTCTTACATACTGCAGCTTCATAAGAGACTGTTATTTTGTGTGTGTGTGTGTTAAAATGTACTTGGGTTGATCAGAGGGAGGGCAAGGACTGAGTTCCTAATTCTTATCACAGCTAAGAGAGCTGTAGATGCCTCATGGTCTAACCAGTTATAAAACACAAGGGCTCAAATACTGGTTTTCGGGTGCCTGGCTTACTGATAGGCCGAAGTGTTGAGTGTCCACCTGTGTGCAGCCTTCTCGTTCTACCTCAGGAGACACTGCATATATGTCTGTTAACCCGAATGTTTTGGGGAAGTTGGAAAGTTCCTAGCCATTGCATTTCATTAATCATTTGTGTCCAACTGCTTCTAGTAAAACTTAATTTGTTGGCTTGTTTCTGAGTGAATTTATAGCTAGTTATAAAATGAAATCTTTTTCAGCCCTGTCAGGTTTTGGTTTATTTCGGAGGCTGTTTGTGCTTGAGTGAAGTTCATTGCTAATTGGCTGATTTTTTTTTTTCTTCTGGATAATAAGGGAAAGGAATATTCACATTTGATCTTTTCTTGATGGTCTTGTTGCCTAGAGCCATCCAGATTGATTGAGTAACAGTGGTTGTAAGCGTGCTCATGGTGCTCTATAGCTGCAGGGACTGTGGCTAGCTGCAGTTGCTAGCTTCAAGTGATTATATTAGAAATGGTGAAAGCTCTTTAAGGAAAGGAAGCTTCTGTGCTCCAGGGTATAAGCCAACCGCTAATTGTCTGTTAGACGATTAGAAGAAAACTTCACTAATGAGCAGGTAATTACATAATTGCTCACTGTGGACTTTCCTACCCTTCTGTTAACAATTTAGCAGTGGCCACTCAAAATGTTTTGAACTGAATATTACCATAGTCTTGAATTGGAGTGACCATTCTTATGTCTGTGTAAGTTTGGGTGACAGGAGCGTATTAAGCCCTAAAAGTGTACTAAAAGATTATGTAAATGCCTTGATACTGCATGGTGAGCAGTAAAGCACAGTTTTGTGTTTGCTTTTTATGAGCACAATGGGACTAAGTGCAAGCAGCTGGAACTTAAGGAATGTGAAAGAGAATTTGGTTGAGCTGACTAAATCTTAGCCCATGTTTAGGATCCAAGAATGGATATCTGATTGAATGCTGCCATATAACAGAAGCGTAATCCTGTCTGTTAAATAAATCCACTGTTCATGTATCCCGTGCCCTCTTTCTGTGTGAAGATTCCAAAATCAATGTGTCTGCTACAATCTCCAGCAGAAAAAAAAATCTTTATATAAAATTCATCATAATTGCTAACTTATGATAGCCTGCTCCCTCTCAATACAAGCGCTAAATGAATTCTTTGGCTTTTCTTACAGTATTTCCTTCTTCGTAGAATTCAGAAGTGTTTGAGAATATCCATTTTCCAGTAATTCAGTCATATTTTTTTTGGAAGGGACAAATACTTTTTGGAACAGGAGGGGCACAAGTATTGTTTTCTTCACATAAAAAGTTTTGATACAGATGTTTCATTTGAGTCACAAGGATGACAGATGTCAGGAATTCAGTGCATTAATAAGTAAGCTCACTAGAGAAGAGAGCTTAGTCTCTTGAGGACTGAGAGTCTTCTTAATCTTGAAGAGCATGTTGTTGGTGTGTTCTTTTTTTGTTTTTCTGCATCCTTCTAAACAGCCTCTGTTTTGCTAATGTCTGTTTCCTTGTTCTGTAGAACAAGGAAAAGGCTTTATGCTGATACAGACCTCCCTCTCTTCCCCTCCGAACCCTGCTGCCATAGGTGATCTAATAAAATTAAGCTTCCCAACTGCTGTTTTGCTAAGTATGCTACAAGTTTTTACATTGTAAGACTTGGCTGAAAGTCTTTGGCTCCTGAGCTCCCTGGCCAGTGGCTGCTGGTGCAGAGCGTGGAATGCTGCCAGCCCAGCTTCAAAGCACCAGATGCAGTGCAGGATTCATTCAGCTTGAAATTCCTATTTAGCGTATTGGAAAGCCCCTTGGGAGAGCTGCAGTAGTTTGTATCTTGTATTAATGGACTCGTAGGAAACAGTCCAGTCACTCCTTGTGTGTTCAAGACTTTCTACTTTTGGTCTAGAAACTTGTAAAATCAAGGAGATGTAGAGATCTTTGTCATGTACAAAAGATACAAAAACCAATCCTCTTTACCATGAGCGTGTAAGCTACGGCCTTAAGCCTCCCTCAGAAGTCACGGGTCTAAGTGGGTGCTAAATATCTGCAGGGTCAGTAGTACAGTGCTCTCTGCTGATTTGCGTCTTTGGTATTGCTCACCTCACAGTCAAAGCTGAAAGGCCCCAGTCAAGATTTGTCTGTGTTGCAAAATTACTGGTTTTGAGTATGATTCTCATTCAACCAAGAACAAACATGACAACGTAAACTGGGAATTTGGAGCCTATGGTGGCCACCCATTCACTTGTATTGAAAGTTGTCAGCTATCTAACTATGCTGATTTAATTGGGAAAGTTGAAAGACAGCCCCCTCTTCTGCACTGCTGAGGATGAACCTTACCTGCAGGCGTAAAAATGTGTTGGCTCTTGTGGAAGCTAATCCTTCTTTTGGATTTCAAAGAACTGTAAAAGTCTTTTCCTCTCTTTCCGCTTGTAGAGAGGAACTCCAGTCCAGGGAACCAGCTAAGAGCCTTTCCGTTTAAGGTCTTGTTACCAGATGGAGCTCTGTCAGCACTACCTTGTTTCAGGGTTTGGAGAAGCTCCTACAGGCAGATTTTATTTTATTTTTTTCTTCTTCACTTGGCTTCCTTGAGACTAAGTTAAAATGTTTTCTCTGGAAGCTGCAATGAGGCCATTTATGTTATGGCTTTGTCTTTTTTTAAGTCGGTCTAAATTGCATTGCAAATAGGCAAAATGCCTTCCTTTTAACATGTAATAGTCTTGATATTGGAAGTGGAAAGGGTGCTTTTAAGTAATTTGACTGTATTATTTTTCTTGTCAATTTGCAGTGGATATGACTTTGGCTATCTAATCAAAATCCTGACCAACTCTAATTTACCTGAAGAAGAGCTGGACTTCTTTGAGATACTGCGATTGTTTTTCCCTGTCATCTATGATGTAAAGTATCTCATGAAGAGTTGCAAAAATCTGAAGGTAAGTAATCTGTTAATGGCTCAGAACCAACTTTTTTGGGGGGGGAGATACTTACTGATATAAACTTATGTTCTGTATTCTTATTTTCTGTTTTGTTTTTTTTTGTTGTTGTTTGTTTGTTTGTGTTTTGCTTTGATAATAACGTTAACCAGCACTGTTCTCTCGAACTTTGTGCCTTTAGTATTAAAGGCTATGGGTAGAGGCAGGCAGGAGCACACAATAACTTCAATAACTGCTTACTAAACAATAGCATGATGCTACTATGTTTATAGCTATGTCCAGTCTTTGTTGCCAGATGATAAACCCACGTTTGGAATTAATCCTTCACTCCCTGAGCCATAAGAACTGATGGGTTTCACACGCTGTTCCTCATTGTGCAGTCCATTAAAGGGCTGTGGTCGTCTTCACAAAGGTCATTGCAACCATGATGCTGTGCAAGCCTCTTGGGAAGAGAAGTCGAGTGAAGAATGTTTAAAATGGTCCAATAAGGAAAAATAAAGAACAGCGTATGTTCAGGAGCAACATGCGACTTCTAGAAAACATGCAGTACATGCAATTTAACATGCAATTAATCTCTCGTGTCAGGCCATTGGGGCTGCTAATTGGCTTACTCTATCATAAAATTTGGAGACTTAAGTGGACTGGAGAATTAATGGAAACAAACTATGTTGAAGGGGAAGACAGCAAAGTGAAAGATGCTACAGATGTTAACAACTTTACTTGCCAAAGAACTGTAAGAGTCTGGACTGCTGCTGGAATGAGGCGCGTCGCTCATCTATGGCAATACATGACTTGCTGCTTTTTTTGGAAAGTAACCCGATCTTTTAGGCTTTCTTAATAAGAATCCGAAGAAAAAAGAGAGCACTGACTGTAGTACAACTAGATCCTAAGGAATGGCTTTCCACTTCATCATGCTAACCTAGTGATCTGCATGGGTTTGCAGTCCTCTGTGTCTTCGAGATAAATAGCATGTCACTTTTAAATAGTACCCTAGTTGTGTGCAAAGTAAGATGTGCAATTCCTTTTGTTAACCAGATTGATGCTGGAAATGGAGATCTCCCTTCTAGTTAGTAAGAAAAGTTTATTTACCTGTGTTCGTCCAGTTATTGGTATAATCAGCTGGGCAAATGGTTGGTTATTACAGAACATTTTAGAAGTGATTTTTCTCCAGAGACTAGAGGAAAAAAAAATGAATGTTACCATTTAGGTGCCTTAAAGGGGTAGGGGCAATGAACCCAACAACAACAAAACCTTCTCATTTTCTCACTCCTAGTAAAGGAAAGGAAAGTACCTGATATCTTTGGTGGTGGTCAAGAACAGTATGTATGGTCTAACTCTAGTGACCTGGGAAAGGTGACAGAGTGACATTCCATACCACCATTCCAGAGGTGATGTTCCAAGTGGGTTTGGGGAGAAGGGACTGTATTTTCTGTCATTTTAAGATAAATATAGTTGTATGCAACTTGCATTGTTTAGAGATCTGGATGTATTTTGCAAGATAAGAAAAACCTTCATGAGCCTTATTTCAGCACACCTTAAGAACAAGGGTGATTTTTTGGAGTTAAATATATAGTCAGCTTTCCTGCAGTAAATCTTAATCCTTTCTCCTAACCTGCAGACTAGTCATGAGAGGAGGGGAAGGGCTGTGGACTACCCTACCCCTCTAAGCACCAGCAATGAAATGATTGTGGGACTTGTACTGTACTGAGTGCAGCTTTCTGAAACACGTTGCTAAATGTTCCGCGTTGTGACTCTAAAAATGCATGCTCTTTCTCCAAAAGTATGTCACATTCAATCTCTATTAAATGGCAGAGAATTGAACTGCTGTGCAGTTGTCCTTTATTGACTTGTCTAAGTTATTTTCATACAGAAGTCACTGACTTGCTGTAATTTGTCCCCTGTGCCTCCTCCACCATGCCCCACACATCCAAAAATGAATTTTTGGCCTTGAGAAGAGAAATACGCTTGAGGATTTAGAAGCTGTTCTTGTGGGATTAAGGTAGTTATGAATTTACAGTATGTTACTCAGATGGACACGAGTGTATTTCAGTGCCATACAGTTGGGACTTAACTTGAGACGTTAGCGTAGTACAGGTTAAATTCTTGCTTGGTCTCTAAAAGTCTTTTTATGTAGTCAATTCCATATGTTTTTACAGTAACGGCAACTCTAATAAAGATGGGTAGACCTTTTTGGAAACTTGTTTTTAATATGTGGGTTTGTACAGAGCAATGAACTCTCGTAGCATTGCCATGAACACTGAGTTTGAAATGCAGTTGACTGTGGTCATGTGGTTACGTACATTTTTGTTGGCCCTTTTCTTGAAAGCTGATGCTCTGAAAAGCTGGAATGTTATAAAACTGCATTATAAGAACAAAAATATATATTTAATTCATCAAGTGGAAGATGGGATCTAATCCATAGCTTGTGAATCATTTTAGTTTCATTTTTGTTTTGAATCCCCTTCTACTATCCTTCTCCCCCAAGGGTAAAATGTTCCTATCTGGAGTGCAGAAGTCCTGAAAGAGAATTTCAGTAGCCTAATAATCTGTGGACACAGCTGGGTTTTATTCTGTAATTCCTGCAGTTACAGACCAAGAAGCGGTCTCTCCTACAAGTGATGTATGCTATATTTACAAATAGATACACGTCATTAAAGGTGCTATTTTCAAAGCAATCATCCGCAGGCTGCTGTTCCTGTGAATTTTGAATTACCATATCTACGTTGCAGAGCATGCAGCCACTGTGTAAATACTGTTGATTTCTAATATTGGGTGTTTTTTCTTCCAAGCTGTTTGAAGCTGGTGTAGTCGTACAGCTAGCAGAACGTGATGATAAGTTGCAGCCTGAGAAAGGAGAGAGTTTAGAAGCAGCAAATGGTGCCTTGAAAAGGGTGCAGGCTTAACTGCTGTTGCTAACTCCAATGCCTAATTACTGGGAGTTAGAAAGCAGAGGACATTGGGAGCTAATTACTGGGAGATAGAAAGCAGTTTTTTGTCTAGACTATCTGTATAGACTAATTCTGAAACGTGTGCAAACTACATTCGTACCGTTCAAGCTAGAATAAAGCTAAACCTCCCTGTACCAGCTTCTAGTGTTGGTTACTTGATGTTACTTTGGAATGTTTTTACTGAAGTTTCCATTTTTAAAAGGAAACAAACACCCAAACCCAAAGCTATTGTCCTAAGATTCATGGAAATCTTCATAATGCTAAGTTTGACTTTCTGGTCAGACTTGACTTTTATTACTGTGTCAGTTCTAACTTTTAGTGTTACACTTTTGCCTCTTGTTGCTTCCTTTCCTGCACTTGAAACAGGTTAAGGGCATGAGGACAGGTTGCCTCAGATACTAGGTAGTCTTTATTTAAAATCATTTCCACTCTGTGACACTTTTAGCTTGCAGAGCTTATAGTAGCACTGGGGTTCATCTTTGGTTTTGATCCCTGTAGACCTTAAAACATGTGCCATGTGCTTTAGTCTGTTTCCAGTGGCTTTATGATGTAAAGATTTAAAAAAATAAAAAAGCTGTTGTAGAAAATGGCATTCCCACGTCTTACAAAGATCGCATTTACAATTTAACACAGTTGAAGGATAGACATATCTGTAAAACCAAACTCTTCTCTGACAGGTTTGCTTCTGCAAGTGGTTATTACCATTTTTGGGGCACTAAAATGAAAGACTTGTTTAGTCACTGTGCAGTTCGGGGGTAGTTTTTCACAGAAGTTGAGCTTAATGGAAAATGAAATGTTTCAAAACTGCAGAAGCTTTACCTTTAAGAACAACTAGGTTTGTAGTGATGTCTGCACCTTCATAGTGTGTTCTTTTAAACCATGTGCCAACATTCAAACCAGACAATTTCTGTTGTAAATGGTCCCCTCTTTGCATGTGAGATGCCTATATCCTTTTTGTAAGAGGTAGGCTTCATTCTGCAGGTGATATGGCCATTAAATATACATTTCTAAGAAAAAAAGTGACTGTCTTTGGCTTTTATTATGTTAGAAAACAAGCTACAAGATGATAGTTTTCTTTTTTGCATGTTTTTTTTTCCCCATACCCTCTTACAGCAGTTAATGAAACAAACTTTAAAGAGGCGTGGAACGTCTTGTAGAGATGGAGTGGGTGCTCTTTTCCTCCTTTTCCTTTTTTTAAACTTTACCTCCTTGTTTCTAAATGCCTGCTGTGTAACATTTTCCTGGATTCCCTGTAGCTTTCTAGATACTTAAGGATGCTCTCATTTTTTTTGTAAAGGGAAGTGAAAAACCCTCAACTTAATTGTTGAAAGGTAAGTGGGGAGAAAAGTCAATTTCAAAGGAAGCCTAGATACTTTAACTGAGCGCCTCATTTGTAAGTACTTGAATACTTGAGATTGTAGAACGTTATTTTGCCTTTTAAACTTTCATTCAAATAGAGGGGTTACAGGAACACCTTGTATTGTTCTTCATCATTGCCCGTCCTTTTGATGCCTTAAAGGATTTGTTTAGTTAAGTAGCAAGATCTGTTTACTGGACAGGTTGGAACAAGAAGCAGTAGTTTGTTGCTTTATTTAAGCAACACTGACACAGAACTTTAATGCAGCTCTTGATACTGAAATGTGGATTCACCAGGTGCGTATTTGTCTAGCCTAGTGCCTGCTTATGCTTCTGTGCAAATGTTAAAATATACGTGAAGTTATATGTCTGGTGTAACGGGTTTTCCCAAATACTGATAATCAGTTTTCAAATTTCAGTTCTGTGGCAGTTAACAAATGTCTTCTCTTTCAGGGTGGATTACAAGAAGTGGCTGAGCAGTTAGAGCTGGAAAGGATAGGACCACAGCATCAGGCAGGATCTGATTCTTTACTCACAGGAATGGCCTTTTTCAAAATGCGAGAAGTAGGTGGATGTGTTGGTTTTATCTCCATAGTAGTAACTTGCTGTAACTTTGCTGATGGCTGATAAGTCTGATGTATTTTGAAGAAGTCCCTAAGGGGCTTCAGGGACCTCTGCTTTCTTGACAGATACAAGACTGTGTTTTTGCCAGAGTAAGTGTGAACTAGCCCTACAGATTCCCTGCTTAGTTGCTGTGAGCATTGCTTCCCAAAGCCAGGCATATGATGGAAAAAGGGTTATTTTTATTTTTTTTTTACCCTTTCCTGTTCTGCAAAATTTCTTTCTTAGGTGGTTGTTGCAGTGGAGCTGCTAGAGCCAGCCTCCTTTCTGAGTGACTGTACTCAGGCTGCTTTTCGCAGACCCGCTTCTCAGTTGTAATACCCAGCCAGCGTGTGCTGCTGCTTGTGACAGGCCTAGTGCCAGGGAAAGAGCAGGTCTGTCTGCGCTAGTCACTTTTGGTATGGTTATACTAAATACTGACTCACAGCCTGCTGTGGAGAATGCCCATACATTGTTCATCTTGAGTTCACCATGCATAAGCACAGATAAACTAACTGAGATTCTAAAAGATTATATATCAGTTATTTAAAGTCTTACAGAAGTGGAAATTAAGTCTTACGAGCTTTGCATATCATTGCTACTTGTCTGCATACAATAGGAAGATACTAGGATATTTTTCATGAAGGGGCTTTGTCTTGAAAGCAGTTGCACTGGACAAATGCTCGGACATCTGAACGTGGCATTCTGTCAGGGGGTTGGTGTCATTTACTATATCAAAACAGGTGACGAACGGCAAACTTTGTCTTTTAGTGAGGTTTAGTACTGGATGCTGAGGCTTCTACCTCCTGTAATCTCGCCTTTTGTATAAAGGAGAAACTGACCACAAGTTTCTGACAGCCGCTAATGAGATAACCAGTGAATAATAAGTGCTGTGGTTTAATCTGCTTTGCTCATTGTAACACTCTGTTCTGCCTCCCCTGAAACTGTTAACATTGTTGAGCAGGTCATGGGCTGCAGAAAATTCTGTTTCTGGTATGATCCAAGCATCATAGCGTGGTGCTGCTAGCTGCATGGTATCGTTAGTATTTTACTCTTGAATTTGAAACAACATCCAAAGCAAATAAAGGGAAAGTATCTGATAATCATACCTAAAATACTGACTTTCTAGTTAGTTTTTTAGAGAAAAGGTTCAAACCCATCATCATTTCTTTAAAATGCAGGTTGTAACATGGCAAATTACCTGCTTGAATTTGTCTACCCAAAGCCTCTTATTCATAGAAGTAGAATTCTGGTGTTTTAGTGAAAATCATTTGTTTAAATAAACAAACAAAAATGGATTATGATGATTTTTTTCAGTACTTTCAGAGATTCTTTCTAAATACAGCATTTCTAAGTAAGGATGCAGTAGTCAGCAGAGATGACTATGCTTAGTGTGCTTTTTTAAAGCCTTTTCAGTTGAGTTAATTGTTTAGCAATGTATGTGTAAGTTAAAAACTTAGTTTTAAAAAGTCTTTAAGCCTTTCTATAGTTCTGTTTGAACTTGGCCTTTTCTTTGGCAATAATTCATGTCTTTCTTTTCACACTCTAGATGTTCTTTGAAGATCACATTGACGATGCCAAATATTGTGGCCACTTATACGGCCTTGGTTCGGGGTCATCTTATGTACAAAATGGCACGGGAAATGCTTATGAAGAAGAAGCCAACAAACAGTCATGACATGAAAGGAAAGGCTATCTTTTTGAGCTCCAAATGCTTGTATATAGGTTTTATCTCTGGTTGAACCCCTTGGACAATAAGGCTTTTTTTTTCCCCCTTTCTCAGCACACTTTCTTTTCTGCCTTTCTATGTACTAAACCTGACTGTTGCTATCACAGATTTTGATCTTAATATTGATTGATATGTATAATTTTATGGGTTACTTTTGGAGTCATAACTAGCCCATTTGTAAAGAAGCACGTGTAGGATCAGTGTGGCAGAGAGAAGGGGAAAGCTAAATCAAAATGAATAGTATGGTAAACTTACTTATATTGGTCTTTGGTCTTAGTTTTTTTTTCCTCTTTCCCCTCCCTTATCCAAATTAACTCGCACTGATTGTAACTAACTTCCCCATTCATGTCTGTTCCTTCCAGTATGCAGGCGTTTTAGCTATTCAAGATTGTGGACCATCAGATTTGCACTTTAGAGGGCGACTGACTCAAATCCTCTGCTTTATTTTAAGTTTTGTTTTTTTTTCTCTTGCCCTCAGATAGAAAACAATCATCTTCCGAGCTCAGCAGCTTCACACTGTATTTCCATGGTATCTTAACCCATAGAACATGACTTATTTGCTGCATAATCTGCATTTGTTTGAGCGAAAGAAACTACTGAAATCATAGTAACTGCTGTTATTTTACTAGCGTTCAGTCGTCAAACACATCCTGCACATGTCAACTGCTGGTTGGCCTGCTGCTTTAAAACCGCTCTGTGATGAGGGAAAGAAGCTTGAAAAAACAGCTTTACACCCTTCAGGAAAAAAACAGCTTTGGCTTTAGCATTTTGCCATTAAGCTAAGATTTGAAGGATATTGGAATAGTAGGAATTTTGTAATGGCACACTTCCCTTGATTAACTTCCAGCTTTTATTCTAGTAATGTTATACCCTGAATATTTTTTATGAATTCATATTTATTAAATACATGATTTGATAATTTTTGAAAGTCAGTTTAGATAAAGCCCAAAGATCTGAAAAAAATACTATTTAATTGAATTATTAAATTAGGACAATTAAATCGTGCTCTTTTGTAGTCGATACAAAGACAGCTGTTGCAGATATTTGTTGTGAAACAACAAAATATAAATAACTTATAGCTAATAAAGTTACCTGAGGAGTGTAATGCTAGTTTATTTTTGAGTATATCTTAGCAATATATTTTAGATATATTGTTTTAAAGGACCCTAAAGGATGTTCTTAACTCTGCGTACCATGTGTACAGAGCAGTTGTGCAGGAAGGATTTTTGGTATTGAATAGCTAAATACTAGCCTGAAATGATGGAATGTGCGACATTGTGTGTCTGTGTGTGCGTGCGCGCGTATGTGTGTGTTCAACACAGAAATCAATAGTAGAAAAATCTCCAAATGTTCGCCAAATTACTCTGTTTTACCTTGTACTTCAGAAAAAACCCACAACACCAAACACCTTTTTTTCATTGAGTTACGATGATGTAACTGGGTGGTCCTTTTTAAACAACAAATAATTTGCATAACAGAGGGTATTTCTTTTTAAAGCTTTTGTAAATAAAGGCCTAAAAAATGTTTTCTTACATAACAAGAGACTGGTGGTTTTGTTGCCAATTTCTTCCTGGAATGTGTGCATTATATTCAATTCAATTCTGTATGTTGTTTTCTTTAGGCATGATAGTTCTCTTCCACTGTTAGTAAAATGATGTCATTCACTGCTTGCTGACTGGTTCCACTTTCAGAGCAGAATTTTTTCTGTACGTTATTGAAAACTTCATTCCAACTGACCTGAGTTACAAGGGTGGTAAATACACTTCACTGCTGAGGTATCCAAACCCTGTTACTGATTCCTTTTAGGATCATCATGCATTAGTTGAGGGTGAGTTATTTTATTTTTAACCTTGGCTGTCTTTGGCTTTAACAAGAAGATAGGCGCTGTCCGTTAGGCAAGCAGGATGCGTTCTTGCTGGGGCATGAAATTCTGTCTTTTAACCTTTGAACTCAAGGTATGGAAATTTCACATACATGTGGAATGAAGAACCCCTGAAATATTTGTCTTAAATTGTAGTAGCTGATACAGCTATACGTGGTTAACTTTTGAAGGGAATGACTTTTCTAAGAACTTTGGGGTTTTGTTTTAAAATAACTTTAAGTTGTGAATCAAGGGAAGTTTTTAGAGGCTTATAAAGTTTTGTGTGTGGTAGAAGTTTTAGTTCACATTGGGATGTGCTTTCGAAGTGACTGTGCATTGTGTGCTGTTCTGCGCCTTGCTTTGCTTGTAGTTACGAACTGTCAGAGCTTGGACTCCTTTAAGTGGAAGAACCTAAACCCAAAGACGTGCAATAGGTATGTTTCTGGTGTTCCAGCTGCTAGTGAGCACGCGGTCTGCAGGACCAGGCTGAGTTTGCATAAGACCTAGCCTGAAATTCTCGTGGGATATTGGACTTCAAGCAATTGTGTTCTTCAGCTTTCCTCCCATTTAAGAAAAAAAATTCTAAAAAGCCACTAATTGGCATGAAACTAAGATTAGGCTTTATTCTGTGTGAGAGCTCTTGGTCTGATCAAACGTGATCTCTCTGTGATGAGAGTTGATTACAGCTGGGAGACATCTGTGCAGTGTTCAGTTTCTGTGGCAAAATTAGGTTTAGTTTCCATTAAGGAGTGATTCAAATGGTGAGTTGCCGAGATTGTGAAAAAAGTCTTTTCTTCTTATATATAGTACTGTTACTTGTAAACTGCAGAGCCTGAAATCTGGATCTGTTTCCAAAGTGGAGAGGATTAATTGCTTTTGTGGAAATAAATGTACAGGCGTAGTTCCAGCTGTCTAGACATGTACCTTTTTGTTCAGAGACAGGAATTCTCTTTCCAGGCTTCTGCTCTTCCCAATCCATCTAAAATCTGTTGTTGGAGGTTTGTCAGAAGAAGTGCAGTATCAGAAACTTATATTTGACTTTTTTTCCCACTTGTATTTTTGGCTTCTGGAGTCAGATGTTCCAGGAACATTATGTTCTGTCACTTTTATTTTTAAGCATTTAATCCCTTTCCTCATTAAAACTAGGCAAGAGGAATCTTTGAGACAGAAGAAAATCAGTCTGGAACAGATTGAGAGCATTTGGGGCATTTTCTGTTGTGAATCTGGGGGTGACCTCTGACATCCAAGAACTTTCCCTAATCTTATCTGCCTGCTTTCTCCAAGCTCAAGAATGATTCATTCCCTCATGCAGGAAGTGGAGCAAAAGCTGTACAAAGTCTGCATTGATGAATGAGGAACTTCTGGTTGAACTCAAACATGGAAAGGAAGTGTACAAAAGGTGGAAGCAGGGACAGATGAGCCAGGAGTGATGCAAAGACACTGTCCAAGTGTGCAGGGGTTGGGTTAAGAAGGCCACCGTCTATCTGGAGTTGAATTTGGTGAGTGTACTTTAGAATGAAAGTGACAGAATCAAACCTAGCTTTTGAGAGGTTCCTGTTGGAGACAGCCAAGTAGCATATTATATTTTATTTAACGGTTCCAAGTAGAATTTCCTAGCTTTATAAGCATTAACGCTTAAGAAATCTTGTGTTTTATCGTGCTGGCTGAATGTTGAGTGGTAGTGCTTGTTCAGCTCTGTAAAATTCTTTTGTATAATCCTTCTTTTGTAGTCACTTAGAAGAACTGGTGAAGGGCTAGTTGAATCAGCTGGCAAAATGAGTATGTCAGTCCAATACTCTCTGGCAGGGCTCTTTTAGGTATTCCACTGAGGAGGGCTTCATGTTTTGATTCTGAGCTTACTTGTTTGGAGATATCTGATGTCACCTGGGATTCTGGTTTAGAAAAGTGGTACAGAAATGTACTGAAATCTCAACAGAAGAACAGTGTAGCAACTGTAATGTACAGTTGGATTACAGTGCAAACATGGTCCTCATTACTGGTTTCCATATGCTTACCGTCATGAAGCTGGATGTTCAGGGATTTTACTCTGTGCTGAGCTGAGCCACACTCGCTCTTCCTGCTACGTTTATTTATTTTAAATATGCTAAATATTAGTTAATATACCATTCAGAGAGGGGGGACGACTCTCAAGCCCTCTGTATCTTCACTTAAGCTTCCCAGTGGTATCTGTTTTTGTGTTGTTGACATGCTTTTTGATCATTCTTTTTCCATTTTGCCAAGTGCTCTTTTTACTTGAGAATGTGCATATCCAGGTCTTCTGTCTTTAAACTCCTGATTGGTTTCTTAACGTTGAATTAATTAATAGCTCACCTAAGCTAGTTGAACCCACTGAAATGAAGAATTATCTTCCATAGAGAATCAGTTTTTAGAATTTCTCGGCGAACACCAACTGTATAATATTCACATGATGCTAATGGATTCAGGATAGTGTGGGTTCAGTGCATTAGCCTGTAAAATAATTAAGAAATTAACTTTAAAATCAATAGACCTCAAGGTGTTTTTTTAATAATCTAACTGCACCAAGTCAGTGACTGCAAAGGAATCCAAAAGCCTCCAATACAACTTGTGGGATATGTTTGAATACTACAAATCTGTAGAATTTGAACAAAATCTCAGAAATAATAAAACCTAATTTTACATAGAGTAAAGCACAGATTGTCTCAGGATACTTTCCCAATCACAACATGAAATTCTTTTTCTGGTATTCCTGAACCTGAGTGTATCTTGGTTGGTTTATAAGAGATTGTTTTGCTGTTTTCTTCCCTCTTGCCTGACTAGGGATTGTAGAGAAATGAGGAAGATTGTTCTGCATTATTTGTAGGAATATCTGAGGCTGCTGTCTCAGGTTGCGAATGAGATGTGCTTGTTGATGCCAAATGTGAAGAATATTTCTGCAGAGCCTTCTCTCATCCTTTTTCTGCCAGCACAGATGAGATTTTTGTCTGCTGAAGTGAGAGAATTCTCTTCCCTGAGCATGCTTTTTCTTGCTCCCATGAGGTACTTGCCTCAGCTAACTGGGTTGGATAGTGTGAGGGCAGGAGGTGGAGGGAGAGGAAGCCTCCCCTTCCATGCGAGTCACAGAAAGCAGCAGCTGACTGTGAGGATGAAACTGCATCCCACAGAACGTGCTTCATCTGTGACTGGGCAGCAGTTCAGAGCCATGGTTGCATTCATCACCTTATCTGAAAAAGTGTTTTTTGTTTGGTTTTTAAATGCATTACATTGACTGTATCTTTTATTTAGCTTTCATCATACTATAGACGCGTTCTGCAAGCTCCTTGTTTTCCTTCATTCTTGTTCCTCTGCATGCTCTGGAGCGTAGCGGTGGCGTCTGTGGTAGTGTTTTATATGAAGGTTAGTTGCTCAACTGCTTATTCCATCATTGAGCTGCTGAATTCCTGTTTGTGCTTGTCTGCTTGAACTAGTGGCCAATTTAATCGCTAATATAGGAAAATAAGTGGGCATATGTTCCTACTGTTCAGCTGTAACATGCAGTTTGTATGGTCAGTGGGTTTTGTCTTTTTATCTGGTACTCCTTAAATGATCCAAGAATTTTTTTCTGTTCAGAAGGGGAAAAAAAAAAGGTTTCCCAAAACAGTGACTGTTGGGTCAGTTCCAGATACGTGGATCGGTTATGGTGTGAATTGTGTGAACATGGAGGAGGGTGGGAAAGGGGATGTGGCTTCACAGGGTGCTCTCCCACCTGCTGCAAACTGTTGAGCCCATCTGCTTGAGAAGATTGCACTGCAGTGATCTAGGCTGAAGCCTGTAATCGTTGCCCCAGATACTGGGAGCTACACAGGCAGGCCTCAGGATGACTGAGTTACTGGATGTCAGCGACGAGCGCCATGAGGAAAACTGTAAGAAAGGAAGGGTTTGTCTATCTGGAATGGAACTGGGGAAGGAGAGGGATGAAAGGTATGTAGATCACGGCAGTGCCTCTCAAAGGGAAGACTTTTCTATTTGGACTGTTTTCATTGCCTTAGTATGGAAAGGAGGATGGGGAAGAGAAAAGGGAAAAATTCAAAAGCTACAATGGGCAAACATGAAGGCTTGCCTTGGGTTAGGTCAGGTGCTGCTTTCTCAAAATTTCACCTCAGAAGGCTGCTGCTTTTCCTGTCCTCTTACCTGACCATCACTGAAAAAATGTTAGCTACAAGTGGCAACAAAAACACCTCATCACCCATATGACACTACAGATTAAAGTATGTTCTTTTAAGCTTGTTTTGGATGAGAACTTTTGTATAGGGTTCAATACCACTATTTATGAAAGGGTTTTAAGCCAAAACCCCACTGTGTCTATAGAAAGAGGGGTAAAGCTCCACGTGCGTGCTGCAGGGCATGGCTGAACTGGAAGGGGCTAGTTGCAGCCTCTACTTTCCATGAATGTTCCTGCAGCTTGTTCTGCCCCTGTGCAGACAGATTCCTCTCTGCGCCAGAGCAGACTGTTAACAGAATGCAAAGAGGGGAAACGCAGGTGGCTAGAAGAACGTGGAAGGACTGGAGAGAGCCCGACGTGAAGGAAAGCTGTAGAAAGACACAGTCCTGCCGTTGGTGATGATGGCTCAGGTGAGTAACATACTTCTCCTTATGATCCTCAGTTCTATAAAGTAAGGAGAGTGATTCTTGGTGAAGAGGTGAGGAGGAGCACTTACAGTACTTAAGTTGTTGCTGGAGCTGTAGTAGAGATGAAGGCTATTCTGCTGTGCAGGTGTGCTGTCCGTGAAACTGTGGGTGGTGTACCAATGACTACTCCAGCTGTGACTTGCTGAACATGAAGCGTTTATTTATGTGAGCAATACTTTAATAAGTGGCAAAATTCTACACAAAAGACATGTGGAAACTTATTCCCCCCCACCCCCATCCAACACAGCAGTCAGCTAAATCAGGGCAAGAATTCTTTCAGTCCACGTGTGGGACTAACAACAGCTCTAGAATACCATGCACTAAAACAAACTTGCTGCATCCAACCATGCTGAAGTCTTGCTTGAAGACCATGATTTTAAGTACACACAGTTAAAAAAAAAAATAATTACCAAGGTTTCTTTAGTTCCCTGCCCGTGGGCTATTGACAAGCTCTCAGTCTGCAATTTGGTGCATATTAGCAGTTGTGTCTAATTGCACTATGGGAGGAGCTCACCAACATCTAGGTGCTCAATTTTCTTATTAAAAATAGATCTCTGTGAGGACTCTGAGCATTGCATCAACTGATACAGAATGTGTGTGGACCACTTCTGGTGCAGAGATGTAGTGGATTTGTTCTAACCTACAAATTAAGGAAGCTTATTAAACAGGTGGGTGGCTAGTGATTCACATGACAGCTTTCATGTATACAAAATAAACTAAACTCTGCTGTCTTGAGGGAGTCAGGCCTGGCTGAGTCGTCTGTCAAACTCATCCAACTTCCAATGAAGCCTGAAATGCAGGGCTATTTCTAGACAAATACCAGGGCTTTTCTTAGCAAAAAAGTAGATTAGTAACTGTACAGTAGGTATAAAGCAGTCTTTAAAAAAAATACAGAAATTACCCAAAAGACTGTAGTAAAGTGCCTAGCAAGAATATTACAAAGAACAGGAGAATCAGTGTAAGCAGACAAACAACATTGCATTCTTGCTTCTGTTACCTGTTCACAAGTTCTCCCGCATGCATTGTAACAGCTCCAGTGCTCGATGACAATATGTCAGAAATGCCATTTTCACTTAATTATGTAAGGTATTAGGGCACTTCAAGCCGAAAATATAGTTGAATCAGAAACTACAGCTTGGAGCACGATTAGCTTACTGTCACCCCTGGAGAGAACAGCCAGGACCCCTCAAAGCTTCCTGCCATCGCTCTCCCTGGAGGCACAGCTCATACCCAACCTGAGATCAGGTATAGCTATGGCCTGCTGCCTCTGGTCTGCTGAACAGATACACCTGAATTACCCTCATTTTCTTTTTCCCCCTTCCCCTCCCCTCATGAATTTATGTTTCTTGGCTCTGTGGCCTCCGTCAGTTTTCTACTAGAGGGACAGCCTTTAGCTACATCAAAACTGGAGATTTAGGGCTATTGTGCTTTCTAAATGACTGCTGAGACACACAGGGCTTTTCTTGATCCCCTATCCCTGCCCTTTCTCTATATCAATTCCCAGCCTTACTGAGACCTGGCAGAGCCCCAGGCACAGCCAGGGAGGCTGGCCTCCTTCCTGCCTAAGGGCAGGTCTGCCGCCTGCATTAGAGCAATTTCCATTATGGATTTTGCTGGGGAAGAAAATGGTACTTAGTCTTTACCTAAAAGTATGGAGCAAGTTACATTAAAGCTGAATTTCAACTTTTTAGTCACTGTTTTCCAATGCATGCTGTGACAAACCACCCTGACCGTGTAAAAAAAACAAGACTATACAGCTAGAGAACTTGAAGTGTTAAAAATATATATTTTTTTCCCTCTCCCCCTTATCCCTTGACAAGTTAGCCTTTAAACAGACACTAAGGCAAAGTAAGCTGACAGGACAACACTGAATAAATAGCTGTGGAAAACTTTTGGTTGCTAGGATGTCTGCAGGCATCGTGTAAACTGTGTGCTACCTTCATGCTCGTTTAAAAAAAGCCTTCTACATCAAGGGATCCATACTCTGGCACTTCTGGCAAAATTCGGATGTTCTTAGGCTGGTAAAATTTTGAGATTTTTAAACAAATTAAACCCGATACATTCTTCCTCATTGGAAAAAAAAAAGAAAAAAGCCACATTTGTGCTCCCATAGTTACCACTTAAGTTGTAAATCCAGGAAACAAAACCTCAAAATTTTACGTTACCTGCCTGTAGAAGAGTTAATGATAAAATTTTTGCTTTCAGAAATCGGTCACTTAGTCCTGCTGTCAGCTTTCTAGCTGGGTTTGTTATTCTTTAAAAACTGGAATCCTTCCACTGTGAACACACCAGCTAAGTAGTTCAGTTTTGAGAACTTCTGACAGGTTTCCAGGTTGTTGGGGTTTCTTTTGACTAGTTGTTTTACCTAGCCACCTAGAAAGCATAACTAAGATCCTTCTTGTTATTTTCAGAAAAACAATTACTTTGCATTTAAATGTAAACACATACTGTAAGTTTAGTGCATACAAAAGGCACAAGACAATTAGATTTGTGTTGCTGAAACTTCCTTGACTGTGCAGTTTATAACACATCTTTTATCATCAGGCTGGTAAACTTCAATCTTAAAAAACCTGCTGTCTCCTAACTTAACGGAAGGGAGCTTCCTACATGCAGCAGTTTGGCTTTTTGGTATTGCAATCAAATGTCCTTTGTCCTGTAACTGCAAATATCTTAAGTTATAACAATGTCTCCTTGTTTGGATGTGATATTCATTAATTTATGCAGTGAGAAATTCAGTGTCTTAAAGAAGTGAAAAAAGTTGAGACAACTATTGATTAATAAAAAACTAGGATTTTAAAAGACAGTGGCCATCAAGAACATAGGTTGATTTAAAAAAAAAAAAAGCACCTTTTTTCACTTCACCAAAGTGAAGTGCCAGCCTTCCTTTCCCTTAGGGGATAAAGGCTCCAAATGGGAGAATAAAATCCCCAATTTCATAGGATCGTCCTGTGCAGCTTTCATCAAAATCCCCAGCTACCAGCTTTACTTACATATTATTCATCTGAATGTGGACTTTTTAATCACTCAGTTACCAGGGACTCACTGTAGTATTTAATTAACAAAGGAGGTTTCCCCCCCACCCTCCACAACTATTGAAAAGGGAGCCTTCACAATAATGTTTTCCAAAAGCGATCCAAAAATAGTCTGACACTTCACTAAGGTTGCCTTATCTTCAAAAAAAATTTGCTTATCAAGCGCTCAAAAGAAAACACAGTCCACCAAGCCACTAAATTGTCCATAATCAACACTGATTGTTTTCCCACTTCATATAGCCAGCAGTGCAAACATTTGATTTTTGAAGTAAGTCAAATACTTACAGCAATTTGAATTAACAGGTGAACTTTCAAAACCAAGGCGAGAACCTGGGCTGATACATAAGGAGGTCACTTTTTTTTTTGTGCTGAATATCAAAGTAAAACCAGCCACAGAATTTTTACAATAGTAAACTCAGACTTTTTTTTTTCCATAATACTCAGAATCACCCTTCACCATTCAAAACCAGTAATCCTAAGTTGAAACATTCTTTACGTGGTTCAAAAGTTGTATGTTTTGTTTCATGTTTCAAGCAGTGACATGGAGACAGCTATCATCTGTCAGTTTGTTTTCTGAGCACATCCACACAGGAGCAGACGGGAGCAGCTGGCTGATAGGGCTGATTTTTGGAAGAATCCATCTTCCTTCCACCAACAGCTTTTTCTTGAACTGGAACAGAACATAAATCACAAAACATGTTGTTAGTATTAAAGAACACTTAAATTATTGCAACAAGTCTCATCAACTCAAAGGGGAGGGCGAGCAACAGCTGAATAAAAATCCCACAACAAAGAAAAGGAACACACACTGCTCACAGATATATTATCAAGCCACTTCAGGATGACAGTGAATAAAAACTGACTACATTGTAAGCAGGCCACCAGTTTATAAAATGAACTATTTTTACAGTACTTCCAGGTACCTACATCATTAAAAAACAATTCTATATTACGTCAATGTGAACCACATCTAGCACGCTCAGTAATTAGTCCTCTGATTAACTATAAATACAGGATATTGAGCATATCCTTCGTTGGGACAGAAGTGTAAATTACTAACGCACCAGCAGTGGCTGTGGGCTGCGTTTTTCACATCAAAGATGAAATTAGTTGGCTTGGTTATTGCGATTTCAGCATTTTTAATCAAGTATTTTAATCACTCCCTAGGAACAAATATAACTCAAAATACTGACAATAAAGGAATGAAGTTCCACGCAAGGTAGTGCCCTCAAAATACAGTAAAAAACATTTTTAGATAAGGGTTCTTATTCCAGCAACTATATGTCAGCTATATATACACATACACACAATAATCTATCTATTCTTGTGAGCTCTCCAGAAAGTCTTTCCACGTGCCACATAGAAAAATCTCAGGCATGGTTAAGGATACCACCAAACTGGAAGTTACGCTTGTGTAGAGAAATTTTCAGTCCTCAGCTACTGCCCTTTTGAGATGTGCATGCTTTGCTCTGAGGCAAAACTGAAATCCAGGAACCCCTTCAGATTTTACACCTGCTCTTGGGAACACCACCTCCTCTGAAGACAAGTTCTCTCTTTAAAAAGCTGCACTTCTAAATGGATGCTCACACACTCAAAAAAACCCACGACACTAAACAAAAACAGACAAAAAAACAAGAGCTGGGGGTAATCAGACCACAAGCACAGGTCTAGTTGTTACTTTCCCAGACTGGATTAAACAAAAATAAATAAATAGCCGGAGATGTTTACCAAGCAAAACAGCTCAAATAACAAGTCTCTTACACACTGTGAGTGTCTTGGGAACAACCCACAGAATGTTTGACAGTCACAATGATCTGAATCACAAAGTTCCAAGTAGAACTCTGACCTAGGGAAACTAGTTATAATTAATATTTCCATGCTATAATCCAAAAATCTGTTTGTTTGCCTTTTTAAAGCCTGTCTCCAGTGCTTTATTCTTGAGTGGTGATGGTCCATAAAAGATGCAAAACTAACTGAAGTTGTGTAATTGCTCATTTTTTCACAAAAGCTGCTCTTTTGTTGAAGCAACTGATGGATTAAAGAGGGCACAGGCATGTCATTTTAGGTTTTGAATGAAGAGTTAGAAATAGGAGCTTAGATCCCATGAAAGACATACACAGAGCAGGCAAAATTGCTGACACTGGCTGAGTTTCATTTCTCTCATCTCTAACTGAGCTCGTTTGACACCCACATTTTCAACACTTCAGCATTTCACAGTATCATCGCGTTGGTAGATGCTCCAGGACGACCTGTATCTGGAACCATCTGTGCCTTCATTCATCACTTAAAACAAAAAAGGAGCATGAGGGTCAACAACTTTCTAGTTTCTCTGATGAATCCAACTTGATACACTGAACTTTTGGGAACTTTTTGCTACAAGCTACAGGCCATCTGTTGGTATGTGCACAACTACAGCTTTTATCATCTGCCTTGAGTGTAAAATCATGTCTGGCCACCCTAGTAACGATCACCGCAGTCCCCTGACTGCTTTCTGTGCCCCCCACTTCTTCCAGGAGTGCCTGAGTGCAGCCTGACAACCATGACAGCACGTCCACGAGTCACGCCGCACACAAGTGGAGGACATCCTTTTGAGACACTTCTTGAGGATGACTGAAAGAAGGCTTCCAACAGCAGAGATGGAAACAACCTTGCCTGAATGACTCCTCCAATGTTGTTGCAAAACTGTACATTACCCAGTATGATGAAATTTTTAGGGTTGGACTCTTAAATAGGAATCTTTTATCAAGCTTTAGAACTTAGGACTTAGAAGTCTTCCA
The DNA here is from genome assembly GCF_009769625.2 of Cygnus olor. Classification (NCBI taxonomy): domain Eukaryota; kingdom Metazoa; phylum Chordata; class Aves; order Anseriformes; family Anatidae; genus Cygnus; species Cygnus olor. Next base: position 18,039,164 of record NC_049172.1, on the reverse strand, counting down.
GTACTAAAGACTGTCCTCCCCTTGTGTACAGGACAGGCTTTCCTAGCTGCTTCTCAAAGCTGTCTTTTATGTTGCAAGATATCAATGCAAGAAATCAAAAAAATAAATCTCAGTAAACGCACAGGAAGTTATATGGATACCTTTTATCTTCAGTTGGCAGCACTTTTTAAATGATTAGGATGCAGCTCAGTAGCTGGCATAGAAAAAGCTGCTAATAGTTTTACATATTAGAATAAATCTATTTTTCCCTTCATCATCTGATAGACCTTTGCCCGCGTTAGTAGACCAAGCTATGATCTGTTGTGTCACTGTTAATAACTAGCTTCAATTTTAAACCTAGCTTTACAAAGATTTGCTGTACAGCTTGAATAGTCAAAATTTCATTATCTTTCTAGAGAAAGGGAATAATAATATTTTGGGAATATTACCTAAAAGCAACGAGTATAAAGGTTAAGCAATATTTTGCAAGCATGAGCCATCAAGAAATCAGATGTTTAGTTTAAAACTGAATTCACGGGCTACTACTTCATGGTAAAACAAATTAAGAATAGAAAAAAACAGACATGAATTATCTAAAAAAAACTTTCTTTTGTGCATTTTTGAAGTGGTAAGGAATCATGGAATAGCAAACTGAATACACAGAACAGTAACATACCTTTCCTAAAGTATTCAGAAGCTTCTTTTAAGGGAAGTTAGGTTTCATTTTCCATGGTTAATGCAGGATTGCTCATACCTGTAATACAAAAAAAAAAAAAAAAAAGATATTTCAACAGGAAAGCTCTCGTGTTTTTCAGCAAATAATACAGCCTTTAATTATCAGTCATCACCTTAATGTTGCTCCACTACTAACCAAGTCTATTCCCATCCTGTGTCCATTACATGGCTTTTGTAACAAGGTGTCATATTCTGGTATAAGCAATTTGTCCCCAAAAGAATTACCAGCCTAAGCCTAAAAGTTAACTGGTACCTACTAGTGCTGGTGCTCTCAGTACCTCTTGGTTGGGTTTAATGTGGAAGGAGACAACAGCTTGAAATATCCAACTTTCTAAAAAGGTGCATTTTAAATAAGCTTAGTAGCACAGCTCTAAGAAATACTAGCCCAGTGAGCGTGGTCATTTTTACACTACATCCTCCAAAACTAGTTTACCAGGCAAATTACAGAACAAATCGTTGCAGTATAAATCAGTTCCTTACCAATTTTGCCCTTTTCAGCCTTTGCACTGATGTCTGACCAAGACTGCGTGTCGGTGAGGAGGTGGCTCTGGGAATCGCGCAGCGGCTTGGCAGGGAACAGGTGACTCTCGCTGTAATGCCAACAAGTGAATATTGTAGTAAACCTCAGTAATATTTCCATTACCTTACCACACACTTCAAACAGTTTTGTCATCTGCAGTATCTTCTCTACCTTAGCTTGCGTATTTTCTGATGAGTCACTACACTTCTGTCATTACACACAGTGTAGTTGCCACAAATACAAGTGTAATCTAAAAGGCAGCTCTAGCACAGAACGGGAAAACTTCCTAATTTTTTCTTTGACAGATATTCTATCTTTACACACATATGTTCATTCCAAAGGCTCTCTAGCCATACGCTCTCCCATGAAAAACAGTGGAGAGAACATCTCCAAAATCTCTCTCTTAATACAGCTTATGGTTCCCTTCTCCCTGCTCAGATCACTGGGGCAAGATGTAAGAAGTTCTCCAGCTCAGTAGTGTATTTTGTCTGTCAATGAACACCTTGCTAACATGCAAAGTATTTGTTTATGAATAAAAGACTGTCAGTATGAATCCATTATCATTTCTTAATCACATATCCATGTCTATTATCTGTATCGTGCTTCATTACTTAAATGTTGCTATAAAGTTACAATATAATTTACTAAGCTATTGTGATATTTTCATTTAGTTTAAAGAACATCTGCATGCTTTTTGTACTCTAAAGATGTCATGACCGCAAAGGATAAGGATTAAGAAAACGTCTCTGATTATCAGCAGAAACAAAATATTTGAATTGAATATACACTTTCCTTCCCACCCTCTACTTTAGCTCTCCCTGCCATACCTTGAGGCCTGAGATTCGCTTATACAAACCATTTTTCACCAGATAGGAAACAGCAGGCCTCCCCAAAAAGCCTTCCAAGGCAATGCACCTGTATCACAGGCAGACCAACTAAGCATCTTGCATGCAGAACGGAATGTTACTGGTACTAACTAGGCAGGCACAGAAAAGTCAGGTCCATAGATGCTACTGAATTGAGAAAGTAGATGGGGAGATGGGGTGTTATTTCAATGAATTTAAATACAAGTCTGAGGCTTCGCTGAATTACAACTTGGCTGTTTAAAATTTGACTTGTACTTCTTAACAGGAGACTCTTCATTTGCTTACCACTTTTAAATATGTAAAACATTGTTCCATTTCTATGTGCACTGGCACAGAACAGAATATCAGCTACCTGAAATAAGTAACAAAAAGCAGATTACTTTTTGGAGGTTGAATTAAGACCACCAGGTGTGGAGGCTTGCTCAGGATCCTGATTAACAAGGCAAGTTGGGAAGGAGCAACCATCCCCTAGGCTGAAAGAAGTCAGAATTAGTGCCACACTTACAAAAAATGCTTTGAAGAACGGTTTGTTTTTCCCCTAAAATGAATATTACCACATCTAATTTCAGAAAACAAACAAAACACCCCCCAAACCCTGTGTGTCCTGACAGCTGAACAATTTCAGCAAATAAGGCATTAAAAGCTGAGCATACCTTGAAAACACAGGCAGCAGCCAGTATTTCTTCTCATCACCAAACACCTGCCTTAGGTTCTTGCTGAAGCCCAAGCTAAAACCATTCTTGTCCGTTCTGTGACGAAATATGGGCGCTCTAAATACCTCTTAAAAATAAAATAAAAAATCATTAGATTTCTTCACAATATAGCACATTTAAGTTTCACACCAGTATTCAGGCGATTGCACTGATGACATCTCCAGCCAAGAGGAAAGGCTGTACTGCTCCAATGACCTGGTTCACTCAGGAAAGCTAAAGTCACTGTTAGGCACCATCGTTTGTGCAGGGGACAGGGGGAAGTGTCCTGCCACCCTCCTCCCTGATCAAGGAGAAGGAACCTGGTTCTTAAGGTGTGATATGTTATATGAAGGTTTTGGCACATGACTATACAACAGACGGTATTTGAGAAACAAAAAAACAATGAACGAAGGGTATACTACAGTAAGAACAATGGAAAAAAAAGCTTAACCTACATTAGTAGGTAGCTTTAGTAGCTTTTTACACCCTGGAGTATGAAAATCTCATATGTTTTTACGGCTGCATAAAGAAAGCATTTTACCTGTGGACCTAGACCATTCCCCACAGATGCCCAATCTGAATTTCATGGGGAAGAGAGCTAAATATAGCCTGAAGTGTCACAAAGTGCCCAAGGCAGAGAACTCCTCCTCTTTCCACCCAGTGACTGATAACCGTTTAATTCCCCTAATAGGCTCTACACCCGTAATTCAACTCTATTCTAATTCTAATTCAACTTGTATCAACAGGAAAACATTTATAGATCTAGAAACTTTCATGAACATTGGTATTATTACAGTTCATGCTACAGTAAAGGACAGGCTCTCAAAGATCTTCTGCACTTTTAAAAAAAAAAAAATCTTTTAAATTGTAACCTGACAAACATGCATCAGGGTGGTGGGAAATCATGGTTTAATATTGATATTAAATTCAGTTAAATATACTCCCATATTAGAAGCACAGGCCAACTTCTCTGAGGTTTTTAAAATTAACCCATAACACAGAGTCCTCCCCCACACATCTACAATTACATGGTAGACAGGACTTGTAACTGTCAAACTGCCATTCACCTCTCCAAGTTCATTTACAACTAAATATAGAAGCGCTGCCTTAAAATCTGTTCTGATATAATAGACACCTAATATTTATTTTTTCCCGTCAAACGCAGGAGCATTAAACTTACCTAATGTTGACTTGTTCTTACTGACGAGCCAACAGTGGTACCCAAAGAGAGAAGACAGACTGACAGAAAACATAGCGGCAGCAAAAAATAAAAACATGATGTGGAACTTGGCTTGAGTATCAGGAAGGCCATTCTAAAAATAAAAGAAATAGGCTGTTAGAACTGGGGAAATAGCTGTTTAACTTGATTATTAATAATCCTTTATTCAGCCAAATCAAATTCAATGCAGACAAACGTATCACGCAACAAGAGCCTGAATAAATGAATTATGCACCTTTTATGCGCAGATGGCCATGCAATTAGGTTGTTGACAGCATGGAAAGTAACTGGCCCTTTCTTGAGAAAGTACAAATACCAGCTACAAGAACCTGACTGACATTTGGATTTGAACTTTCAAGTGTCTTTTAGAGGATAATAATTTATCTTCCAAAAAATATCTCATTTACTTAGCCTTTTCAGAATACTGTAGCATACATACTGCAAACCTGAGAAGGTAACATCCTAAGTTGTGAACCAGATAGTCATAACAGATACACTAGAAAATTTTCCTGAAGCTTTTTCATAGCATATCATTAGAACATATTAACAAAACCATCTATAATATCAATTCTCTTGTAAAATATTTTCTAAATGATTGTTAGTTTACGCAGCTTCAAAATAATGTAGGACAAACAGAAAAAAATTGTGTTACAACTATTATCTAAATTTTGTCTTAGGAGATACTAGGTTACAATGTAAAACCTCAAATCTTGTATTTCTTGCAGAGTAGTAGCTACATGCACTGACTGTACATAAATTGGAGTACTTACTGTCCAAAACTTGATAAAATACTGTAAATCTGTTGCAGCAATGAAAAGGCAATACAGTAGAGAGTAAGCCAAGAAGAGAAGAAAAAATTTGTAGTTGGAGAATCCTACACAGTTGTTCACCCTGATAACAAAAAAATGTAAAGATGAAAATGGAATGTAAAGAAAGTTATTTGCTTTGCTTTCACCCGATTTAAGATTAAACTCATTTACTCCATAGAAGTTAATATCAGTATGAACACCCAGTCTTGCCCCCTATCTGTGATGCTTCAAGCTACTGAAATGCATTTTGGCTTCACGTTCCAAATTAGCATAGTAATTCTAACCAAATCAACCAACTAAACAAACAAAAATAACTTCACAAGGCAATGCCACTTTCAACAGTTTACAGAAATTTGAATTTGTATTATTGTATGAGATCTGTTAATCTTTTGTTAACCACACAAATAAAGTTTACATTAGTATGTGGTAAGATTCTGAAGCTTATGAGTAGTCATAGTAGGGAAATACTACTGTTAAATAAAGAGAAACCATTCCATACCAGTGACAACATGATAGCAAACCAAAGTGATTAAGAACATTTAAATAAACATCCAAAAATTAAAATAAATCTCATTTATCCTTCTCCAGGCTTCACATTCACCTGCTTCCTATTTTTAAAGGATTTATACATGATAATGAGCTACTGGTATACACTACCACCTAAGAGACATGTTGAGGGTTCATTTAGTACCATGGCAGCTTCTCATTAAAGGCAATGAATTTTGCAGTTCTATTAAGGATGTAATGATGCTACATCCACCAGATGAAAAATATTGGAGGGGTGCCCATGGAGAATTTATTGGTAAACAGCTTCTATTTTTTGTTATTTCTGTTAGTTTCTAAATATATTAAAAAACTAACCAAAGCTTATCATTGGACTGTGACCTTTGACAGAATTCTCCAGAGAGTTAAAATGAATGAATAAATAATAAAAGAAATCCACATTCCTTCTTTCTTTAACTAATTGATATTCCTATCAGAAAGATTAGATAATTAAGAGAAGGCTACAGCCATGAAAGCAGCTATGTTGAAAAATAATTCTGAAAAAATAAAAATAAAAAAGAAGGCTTGGAGAATATCAACTTCATCTGCTTCTAGAAGTACAGGACAAGTTATTGCAACTGTTCTCTTATATAAGGAGATAGTGATGCTAATAGCAGGATACACAGTAAGTGATGCTAATAGCAGGATACACAGTAATCAGAATAGGGTAAAATCTTAAAACAGCTCTCCCTGTACACCATTATCTATCCACAAGGTAGAGGGAGGTTGGTTTTTTGTTGTTTTTTAATTTGTTTTTCGTGTTACAAAACATGCCATCTTGGATAAATATTAAATTTGGCATCACCATTTAAATAGAAAGCAGTAGGTAAGCATCTGTATCAACTACAATTAAGTAGGATTCACTTGAGATTGTTCTAATTAGAAAAACCAGAAGACCTTTCTAAGCTCATCATGATTCTTATTGAAAAGCAAATTTACAGTTCTCCCCAGTGAAGTGTTTTTTTCATTACAGATGTCAAAATTAGCAATTCCATGATAAACTGCAAGCAATTCAGATTCACGGTTTCTATGATAACCCTACTCTCATGGCATTTGCTTTATGACAGTCTTTATGACATAGTTTAGTGTGGAAAAAAAAACTATCACATGAAATGTTCTTCAGCAAAGATGAAATTTCTTGAATCAAAGATTTCATTCTCATTGTTCTTTTGCACTACTACATATGGTACACAAGTTAAAATAAGTTTTCACAAACCATCCTGCTCCTCTCAGTTTTGACAAAGCCCCAGACTGAGGAGTTCACACTGGAAAAGAATATTTCATTAAAAGACTAACAAGAAAGTAAACACCAAGGGTTTGTAATTGTGCTATTTGAACATATAGTATCAAATTACAAAAAACAAGGAGAGTGGTTAAATATGAAGCGTAACATCTTGAGAAAGAGTAAAACTGATAAAATACAGCTTGCTAAATAACCATCCTATTTCAGTGAAACATTTGTTCAAAAGACCAGTCTAGGTTCCACTTGGATTATAGATAACATTTAGAATGCTTACTTTAAAAGTACAAAAAGAAGAGAGATCCTTCTCTCTCAAAAGTTAGTTTACTAAAATTACCAGGCAAAAAATATAAGCTACAAGGCAACTCAGGTAAGAAAAAGAATCACAAAATGAAGGAGATGCTAAACTCTTCTTGGATGACTTAAAAGACAGAGGAGGAGGTACATTTCAAATGATTGCTAAGGTGTTCATAACACACCTTGTTAGTATTAGAGTTGTTATATATAGATCATATTTTTGGTGATGCCTCAAGCCATTCCATTCCTGCCTGAAGCTCCATCTATAGTATGAGTAGCAGGAGCACTTACAAAAATCACTAATGCTTTTATTTCCGCTTCACTTAAACCTTTTAGAGTAGCTAGAGGGCAATTAGCATTACATATGTCCACTTATCACGGCATTTCCATTACCATGGAAGTGCAAGCCAAAATATAGCCTCCCCAAAAGTAGGGAACAGCTGACCTGGGGCAAGAACTTGACTTCCATCTTACTACCTCTCCTTCCAAATGCTTCACCCTACTTTCCCTAGGTTATTTTGACCCATCCCCTGTCCAGAAATCCTCCTCCAAGAAGACTATTCAAAGAGGAATTCCCATTAATGTCTTGCTGCTCTCCCTAAGTGTCACTTGGGTTCTTTCCCCCGTCTGCTCAGCAAACCTGCTCGCGCCAAAAAATCTCAACAGAAAAAAAACAAAGCAGGATTTATGTTTTCAGGAAGGCCACAACCCACTCATTACAATGATTTGCACTCTTTTGATGAAAGACATTAAAAAAATAGAGTTCTTGCAAGATCTCCCAAAGAACCCTTAAAGACAGGTCTTTAAAGGAAACGATAATATTTGCTCAGATTCAAACCCACACTAGCAGGAGAGAAGTTGGAAGTCATTGCTCTGTCTCTCTCTCATCAGAGACACTAGAAAGCCACAGAATCAGCAAAGAAGAAATAACAAATGTTTACGTGCATCTAACTGCAAGTCTGGACACACATCAACTCTTTTTTTTTTTCCTCCTTAAGAGGTTTCACAGAGAGAGAAAAAATTAATTGGTCTGAGTGTGTTGTTATCCTCACTTTGCAATTTCATCTATGCAGTATGCCAAACATCTCCTGCCATTTCCACAAAGTTAATGTTTTCAGGGTGAGTAAGGAACAGTGCATTTATCTGATCAACTTAGGAAAAGTAAAACATGGCAATACCTCTTCTCCTAGCGTGTTTCTGTTACTTGGAATATAAAGGAATAATCCTCCATCAAGAAGTATTACAACATATCTACCTACTTCAATTCTGCTTTTTCTTTCTTACCCATTGCTTATTAGGTTAAAACTAATGAGCAGTGTAAATTCTCCCTCAAACTGGGTACGTCTACTGTGTTTGGATACAAATAGTCTGCCAGCAGGTAAAGTAAGCCAATACTGTGGAAAGGAAAATGGAGTTTGTTTTTCTGAAAGTCTGTGCTCTAGTGAAATACCACATCACTGCCCCTTTACACAATTATGATTTGCTCAGCTTATGATTTGGTATTTGCTGCAATGGATTTTTATTCTGAAATAGAAATTTATCTGAAGTACATATTCTGCCTTAGGATAATACATGAAAATCTCAAAAAATGCCAAACAGGCCATAAAGCTTATGAGAAGCATGTATAATACCTAATAACAATACCAAGACTTTTCACTGATTTTTGTCAGGGTACAGAAAACAGCCTTTTTTTTACAGTTAAAAAATAATAATAAAAAAAAAGGTTCACCATTCAAGGGTTTTATCTGTTTGTTTTGCATTTTTAGAAATACTAACACCAAGCATCACCAAATATCCCTACAGAAAAAAAAAAAAAAACACGTAGGAAGTAACTGAATATTATATTGGTAAATATTTCTGTTTTATCTCACATGCATCTGCAAAATAAAAAGGGATTATTAAATCATTCTGAATTATGCCAGAGTATCTAGTCAAGTCTAAGACAGACAGAAGGAAGCATCCATCCCTTCTTGGACAGGGGGAAGTCCCTTTTGCCAAGGAATTGGATTTAAGGTGGTCAGAACAGCTTAGAATTATCTTCCATTCAGTTTGTCCAACACAGGAGATACTTCTTTTTTGTCTGCTTTCACATGGTGAAGAGCCATCTACTATCCAGCCTCTTAACTTGCACCTTACTAAACGTTTGTCTTTAATGATTTCTGTGAGACATCTGCCAAACCAAAATAAAATCAATTCCATATCCTGCCTACATACTGCTTCCAAGGGCTGCTGAGAAAGGCAGGAAGACAAAAACACTTCATAGGCCAATATGCAGCAAAAGGAGGAAGAGTGGAAGGGAAAGAGGAGAAAAAACAAGAAAACAACCTGTCAAACTGAAGAGCTAACAATATGTTTCCAGCAAATGCAGACAAGCTGTCCTAGGAGCTCTACCTCCCAGGGCAGTAAGGGGAACAAGGCACAGCCCTTCCCCTTGGTTTTCAACCTAGGGTAATACTTCATCATTCAATCCAAAGAAGCCACAATATTCAAGGTCCATCAAGAAAAAAATGCAATTCTGAATGGAATTGTTCTGATCAGAAATCTACCTCACCCTAATTATAGAAATAGCTAACTCAAAGTTCTACGAAAAACAGCATCTAAACTTCCTTTCACATCTCACACCTAAGGAAAGAGGATATAAAGTAAACAATTCCAATTGTTCTGCAAGACCAGTAACTTTAGGAACAGTGAAGCATCACCTATGATCCCTCAAGAGTTTGTTTTACCAAATCAAAGCAGTACAAGAAAACAAATAGTTCACTCACCAAGGGCAATGATGATCCATTTTCAGAATGCATCTTTAAAAAAATCCAACAGATTTCCAAGCATCACAAAAGGCAAAAGGAAAAAAGTCAGAAACACAGCTGTGTCAGATTTAATCTACTCAAGTAGAGATGAAGAATTACCCACACATACTATTGGTTACCTAGTCTATCAAGCAAAGACTATAACAATTAACATAATAGAGTTTACCTATAAGTGCCCAAGGGCTTAGTCATGTAAGAAAATGCTATCTACAATGTCAGCTTTAAGCACAAACATTTTAAGAACTTACCTGGTATGAAAAATCCAAAATATTTTTGCAATTAATCACTCTCCATTAATAAAACGT